>NC_058082.1:139544918-140744918 GCF_014858855.1 Bufo gargarizans | reverse complement strand
TGTAATGACCTCTTTACCATTGAAACATAATGAAAACTGGAAATAAGAGATTTTAATTTTCTCTCCCGGTTTGTCTGCTGTAGGTGGCTTGTATGCAGCTCATCAATGCACTTGTTACATCGCCTGATGATCTGGACTTCAGACTTCACATCAGAAATGAATTTATGCGCTGCGGATTGAAGGCGATATTGCCAGTAAGTGCCCTGTAGCCACTGTTTTTACATTAATATTTAAATTTCCGGACACCCGAGTGGAAAACTTATTTCATATGCTTCTCTGTTCAGAATAATGTAATCTCGTTTGCAGAGACGAGATGTGCTTCAAATAACCCCAGTCTTATTACTGAATATGCAGCATGCTAAGCCAGCCACAGTAGATCTGCTGGCGTGTGTGTGTCTCCTGTTGAAACACCCATTTAATGCACAAATCCTTGCTTTAATAGAATTCTGGGGGCGCAGTTCCATGCGCTGCGTCTACTGCATGGTGGATACCACTAATTGCTGTGCTGCACCCGGACTTGCTACTGACAACATAGATGCGGTCCACCTGTGGCCGGAGGTTGTCCGTATCCGCGGTTCAAGCTGCACGTGCAGAGGGACCCCTCCAGGCATTAATAATAATCCTGGGGCAGATTAAAGGGTGACTTAAACTTTGATGATAAAATAATTGCAGAGCTGCTCAGAAGACTCTGCTCCTTAGGCTTTCATCAGCTCTGCTAGGCTTTTTAAGAACTTTCTATGGATCTGTACTCCACACACTCAAAGCCGAGCAGAGTAGGGAACCTAGTCATTTAAAAGCAACGGCTGAACCACTTAGGCCAAGTTCGCATTACTCCTCAGCTTTCCATTCTTCTGATCAGAAGAACAGAAAAAATAAATAAAATAATCCCTTATTTTAAGCATTAGTTCTGATCATTTTCCATCAGTTTGTGTCAATTCCGTCACAGATCAGTTATTTTTGATAGGAAAAAAAGTACTTTTTCAGGGATTTTTCTACCGTCAAAAATAACTGATATCTGACGGAAGTGACACAAACTGATCATAACTGATGCTTAAAATAATGGATCTTTTTTATTCTTTTTTTGTCCTTCTGACGGATCAAAAGAACAGAAGGTTAGACAGTGATGAGAAACCGACCTTACAAGGTTCATCTGCAGAGCATCGTATATTTGTCTTTGTTAAACTGTACAAACCCATTTGACATCCTGTGTGAAAGAGGTTTCTAAATTGGAGGAGAATGTTTTTGGAGACAAGTAGGGTAGATTTAGGCCTGTTTTACACAAGCGTGTCCTGTGCGGAAATCGTGCTCTGTGTGATTCTCTGTTATGGACACTGCTATTTTCTCAGGAGTGCTCAGCATTATACTGACTTATAATGCTGTGTGTCCTGCATGACCTGTATCTACTGAATTATACTGACAGTATGCTATCAAAATAATTCTGTAGAAGTAAGGTCTTGGACCTAAACAGGTCTTGTTGTCCATAGCACAGCTTTCATTTCCCCAGAGCATCTCAAAGAGGTTTTCCAGGTTTACTAAGGTTTTTAAAAGATATGCTCATGTAGTTGCTTACCTCATGTATGTCTTCCCTGTGCTTTTTATCAATTACTCTGGTCTGTTTGTATCCTGTATGTAGCACTTCGCGTTGCTGAATCCAACCAAACCCATGATGCATTTCTCTGCCACAGCTCCAGCACCTCCCCTAACAACGCCCAGCTAGTTTATAGCTCCTCCCACTCAGCTAGTTACATGGACGCTCTCCTATCACTGCCACTGTTGCTGCTTTGACACATCCATGGACATAGCATCGCAAGATACAGGAAAAAGCTTCATGGTCATGTGACCACAGCCTTGAAGGGAATAGAAGCAATAAGGCTAAAATAAATATTACTAACGTACAGCTACCTTCATAAATCAGTAATGTAAAGTATGCTCATGCAGACTGGAAAAACCCCTTTAAGAGATGAAAGCGAAGTTCTTATTGGTTACTATAGGCAGCAAGGCCAGGTTTACTTTTCGACAGCTTTGATAATCCACCCCCCGTCTTTCTATGATGAATGGCTTACCTGTCCCTCTACCTGTATGTATAAGGCTTTGTCTCTCCTCTTGTTTCAAGCAATTAAAGAATGTCCGCAATGATGCGTTGGACATCCAGCTGAGAGTGTTTGATGAGCACAAAGAAGAAGATATGATTGAGTTCTCTCACCGCCTTGACGATGTCCGATTGGAAATGGAATATCCTGTCTTATAATGCCAGCACTTTGTTATAAACCTGTGAGATGTATTACTTTATTATACAGTTGCAAGAAAAACCCTTTGGAATGATATGGATTTCTGCACAAATTGGTCATAAAATGTGATCTGATCTTCATCTAAGTCACAACATTAGACAATCACAGTCTGCTTAAACTAATAACACAAAGAATTAAATGTTACCATGTTTTTATTGAACACACCATGTAAACATTCACAGTGCAGGTGGAAAAAGTATGTGAACCCTTGGATTTAATAACTGGTTGAACCTCCTTTGGCAGCAATAACTTCAACCAAACGTTTCCTGTAGTTGCCGATCAGACGTGCACAATGGTCAGGAGGAATTCTTGACCATTCCTCTTTACATTCCTTTTTTTTTTTTTCAGCTGCTGTATATTGTGCAGCATGTACAGAGAATGTGATTGCTCACGGTCTCTTTGGGGGTTCACAATCAAAATTCCAAATGAACCTATGTGTAGGTTTGGGGGGAACTGTAGTACCCAGAGAGAACTCCCTAGACACGGGAACCAGGCAAACTGCATGCTGATGTTGTCTTATATCAGATATAGCAATGGGAAACTGGCTTGTAATAAAGATCTACCAGCCAGAGGATATTGAGAAGAATCACAAGCTTGTCATCTGTTAGCATTCACATGGGAGCATCGTTAGAAGCGTTTTCTGGCTTCTTAAAACTAACGACGTGTCGTTAGGATAGGTTATCTATATTGGTTTGGTGGTGGTCTGTCTTCATTATTACTTTACTTTTAGTAGCGACTGTGCCTGCTATTACAGTTTCCTCCCATTCAAGTGTATAGCATAGCCACTTCAGTAAGCACGGAGCTGTGAGGTGCAGAACGGTATAAACAATGATGGGGGCACCGTGTCAGCTGTACAGGAGGTGTTGCTCAGAGTTGGACCTCCACAACCTAATATTGATGGCCCACCTTAAAGTGGTACTGTACTTTGAACGTATGTAGGGGCTATCAAAAGTGCTGAGACCCCCACTGATCTCTAAAACGACAGGAGAGAAGAGTGCAAACATTGCATGCTCTCTCCTCACTGTGTAAAATGGGCCCATAGATGTGATATGCCTCTCCTCTCCCCTCATTCTAGAAATCAGTGGGGGTCTCAGCACTCAGATCTCCACCAATCTAAACTTTCGATATGTCCCTGCAGCATATGAAAAGTTTGTTCAAAGTACAGTACCAGTTTAGGCAAGGACTACACAGGAGACACCTTTCGCAGCCAGGATCACTAAGTAGCGGTGATCCCGTAGAAATTAATGGGATGCCGACGCAACAAGGCTGGATTTCTTGTGACTGCTGCGGCGTTCCCATTCATTTCTATAGGATCACCGCTGCTCAGCGATCCTGGCTGCGACCAGTGTCGCCATGTAACCTTTGCCTTAGTAATAGGCAATCAGTTTTAAAGAACCGGCGACACCTTTTAGTATATAGCCAGTGTGGTACTGAGTATCGTACTTATAACGCATGGGCTGCCCCTTAAACGGTTTGTCTGGTTTCCAATATTGATGATCTATCCTCAGAATAGGTCGTCTTACGAGTGCTACCTTCTCTTCACTGTTTACCTGCCCGCCATTGTCATTTGCATTATTACAACTCTTCTGTCCCTATTCACTTTGGATTCAATGGGAAGGAGTAGACATAGTGTAACTACAATTGCTCCTTCCCATTCAAGTGAATGGGACCCCTGCTGATCTGATATTGATGACCTATCCTGAGACTATATCGTCAATATTGGAAACTGGACAACCCCTTTATGGGGGGGGGGGGGGGGTCAAGACACATACCGTCAAACATATGGCTCATTGAGACTATTTGATCACATACAGTATCTATCTGATGGGTCTGTGCGTCATAAGTCTACTGTAAGATCCTCATCAACCTTCTCTTGATCATTATTCCATTACATGTATATGTGTGTGAAGCCTGCCTATGATGTATTCACAGTGAGCCTGGAGGGATCGGCTGTGAAGGATTTAGAATAACCTTTGTCACTCACCGATGGACGTGTGCGACTAGTACAACGGGCAAAATTATTAAAAAACAATTTTAATATTGGGAAATGGTCATATGCAGTTGCTGTAATGGTATATGACATTTTCATTCCTTGCATATAAATGTAATTATATCCCAGAGTCTGTCAGTGTTATTACCTTAACATTGTAACTGATGCCAGCGATGTTTTCAGCGCGCTGTGGAATTCGGTCAAAAACTCGTATTCTGAGGGATATTTTCTTTCCATTCTTCAACATCTTCTAATAATCCGCAATGACTGTTTTGCAAGGTGAGGACAGACCCTTTCATGTGTTACCCTGTTTTATGTTTATTGTGCATTGTTTTATATGTAAATTTCTTCTGGTATTAGACTGAAGCTAGTATGCAGGACCTAAGAGTTGTTGGTGACAAAGGGCTTGTCCCGTTGTGTTTTTATGTCATGTACTGCCTGTTCAGGCCCTGCCGTAGGTGCACTAGCAGGAGTCATATTGATTTTGTTTTGCAGCAAAATGATGTGGTTTTTGTGGGTGTGAAGGAGAGATGGACTCTGGACCCCTATTTTTGCAATAAGAGGGGGACAAGTATCACTTTCAAACATGTTAGGCTAGTTTCATACCAATGGCAGGGGTCTTCGGCAGGCTGTTCCGACGTCCTGCCGCTAGTTCACATGTGCCCCCGGACTGCCGCTCAGTCCCCATTGACTATAGTGGGGGCGGAGTTCAGGCGCCAGACTTTTCACACTAGCGTTTTTCTTTTTCCGGTATTGAGTTCTGTCACAGGGGCTCAATACCGCCAAAAAAAAAAAAAAAAAAAAAAAAAGATCAGTTTTATCCTAATGCATTCTGAATGGAGAGCATTCCGTTCTGGATGCATCAGTTCAGTCCCTCTTAGTTTTTTTGGCCAGAGAAACTACCGTATCATGCATTTTTCTCTCCGGCCCAAAATCCTAAACACATGCCGGATCCGGAATTAATTTCCATTGAAATGTATTAGTGCCACATTGACAGAGCCATTCTTCCGGTCCGCGCATGCGCATACCTTTTAAATCTGTAAAAAATAAATACCGGGTCCGTTTTTACGGATGACATCGGAGAGACGGATCCGGTATTTCAATGCATTTGTCAGACAGATCCGTCTGACAAATGCCATCCGTTTTGCGTCCAGATTGCCGGAATCCTCTGCCGCAAGTGTGAAAGTACCCCAAGTTCGGCTGCCTCTCAGCGTGCGCTGCTGTGCTGCCGACGGAACTCCACCCCTGCCCCTATTATAGTCAATGGGGACAGAGCAGCAGTCCTGCCGGACTCCCCTGAAAGTACCCTTATCCTATTGTGGGGGTGTTTTGTAAACATTTCTGTAATATGTTCACTGACGTGCATCTCCAGACTGTGGATACTGACACAATTTTGATACTGATGACCTATCCTCAGGATAAGTTTTCAGAATCTAGTCGGTGGTGGTCCGACTGCCATCATCTAGAAAAACCATATAAATGTAATATCACGGTATTTATACTGACCCAGAGATTATAGGTAACAGTTCAGTTTTTCCACATAGGGAGAGCTGTAAAAACAAAACCAATAAAACTGTAGCAGAATTGCATTTTTTTCCTTCCAATTCCACCCAATTTGGATTTTTTTTCCCCCATCTTCCCACTACATCCTATGCAATATTAAATGGTGCCATTAGAAAGTACTGCTTGCCCCCAAAAAGCAACCCTGCTATGTTTATGTGAAACAAAAAAAAAAAAAAAAAAGTTATGGCTCCGGAAAGGCAGGTCAGGAAAGGGTTAATATAGTTTGCTCCTGCATTAAGGTTTGGTGGGGGCACTACATATTTCTCTATTCATGGACAAGGGCATCCCTTTAGTATAAGCCGCCGCGCAGGGTTTATTCATCCACCCACCACCTGTTTATTTGCGGATATTTCATGCATTAGGAGAACGTGATTGCAATAAAATGTGACACAAGAGCCGCTATTATGGGAAATTATTTGGATTACTTCTAGATAAATATAATCGGCGGTCGTAAAGCCATACTCCTCTCGAATGGTCTGTTTTTCTTCTTCAGTCACTTAATTTGAAGTTCATTGGTTATGTCAATGTAATAAATAGATTTAATCCCACTCTTATAAATATTTGTCATTAAGACGCGATTCGCGCCTGTTTTTCTGTTATCGCTAATAATCGACACGTGGGATTGGACATGTTTTCCATATTTGCTTTTCATTACTCCTGCTTTTGCATGGAACGGTTTGCATAATTAGTTTAGCTGCTATAATGCATGCACGAGTAGATAATGCGGGAATAAGAGCTCCAATCGTGGAATAAAGATAAAGCAATTCCCTTCACGACAGCAGATAAATAATGCGCTAATAAGAGCGGCTTACAGTAATACATAGGTTTTTAGTGCACATGTACCGGGCTCTCGGCACCTGCGACCTCCTCACTTCTGACAATCTGACAACTTTCCATTTGTGCAGTTTAGAGGGATCTTTATGAGGATTAATTGCACTGTGTTTGCAGCATGCAGATTTTTCTGATCATAAGAGGTGGGAGAATGGCGTGTTGTGGAATAAAAATGTAATAATGCAGCGCTGTGTCGGATTATCCACTTCTTATCCGGATGATTTATTCCTGCCGTGTCCCCTGTGAGGATGAGCCGCACCATTTTTAGTAATTTGAAGTAATGATTGATTCCTCTGTACCACTCTCTTTCTGTCCATGTGCCGATAGAATAGGTAACCGCTCCCAACAGTAGTTTTTAGGAAGTGTTTCACCTCGATAAAGGATTTTACATAGTGGTTCTCTCTTCCATACTCCATAGGGGCTGGTGTTAAAAATACTGGAACCATTAGCTTTTGTACTATCTTTAATGTATATTATTCTTCCATATTAATATACCTTTCCTTACTTACACATTGAGTTGTCCCATTTGGAGGAGAGGGGTCCCAGTTCTTCTAAGATTGCGTTCCATTGATTATCTATGTGACAGAGAAACCTCCCCGAAGAAAGAAAAGAAGTGACCACACCTCTGTCACCAGTCACTTCAGATTGACATGTGTGGTACCAAAAATCATTACTGTAGAACGAGAGGGTGCATATTTATAAGTGAAAGTATGCCATCTCAGGGTAACATGGCCAACTAGAATATATACATATCTAACTTTTTTTGAATTGGTGACAGGACCTTTTATAACACACCCGTTTTTGTGGCTAAACTTGCTTTCACTTTCAGTTGCTATCACTCCTGATTTCTAACAGCTATATCTCCTAAAGTTGAGGAGATAATGCTGTGATTCTGGCCATCTTTCAAACAAGACCAGAGCCATATTTCCACCGGCTATCAATGCCAAGATTGGGAGTGTTAAAGCAGCCCACTCCACCTTACCATGCTGCCCGAGCTCTGGCTTTTCTCAAACCCAGAGTGGAGCTCAGGCAAAACTGTTAAGTGGGATATTAGAGTGGTAGTTGACCACTTCTCCGTTTTCCACATACAGTAGCCAGGAGAATTTCAGAACAAACACGGCTGACCTTCCATGAGAAATACTGTACATTGTTATTGGATCTGAAGATTGAAGGGCAAACAAAACATTTTATATTATTTCTTTTAGATACAATTAATGTAAAGTGCTTGATGGTGAGATTTTCTCATCAGGCACCGATATTTTGTTTACCTGCCCCCCCCCCCCCCTTTCCCTTTTCTCTTCTTTATATTCTATTTTAACTGTACTTTTCTTCTTTCCTTTAAGGCCACAGTATTTCAAAATAATAGAAGAGTGCGTATCCCAGATAGTGCTGCATCGTAGCGGTGTCGACCCTGATTTCTCTTACAGGAAAAGATTAGATGTGGATTTCGGTTACTTGCTTGGTAAGTGTTACCATCAATTGCTCAGCTGGAATATTGAAACGCTGACAGCTGCCGCCCTGTGTATTATATTTCTAACTTGAGCCTTGTCTATTTCTTATTTTTTTTTAGATGTTTGTATTGACAAAGCCAAGACAGAAGAATATGAAGAAAGATACCTGGAGATGACAAAAAAAGTATGTAGGATTTTACAGATATTGGTGAAGGGTAGAAAGTGGGGAGGGCCTTGCCCTGCACTCCACAATTACATACACATAATATGGGATGTGTGATGCATGCTTACTCCAAGATATTGGCTTATATAATAGTTGTGTTGCCAGTAGCAACTAGAATATAGCGCACAACCTGAAAATTATGTACATCTAGAAAGCTGCCACCTGAGCGATTGCCATGCAAATCCTGCTTTTCTTAGCACTACAGAGAAACATGTTCCTATTGTAATGCTGCTGTAATGCACAAGCGGTCCAAAACAGATCAGTTTGCATTCTAATGCATTCTGAATGGAAAAAGATCAGTTCAGTCTCCATTCCGCTTTGCAAGCAGCGTTTTGGTGTCCGTCTGATGAAACAGCCAAATCAATCCATCCTGACACACAATGTAAGTCATTGGGGACAGATCTGTTTTCACCGACACAATCAGGCACAACAGAAAATGGATCCGTCCTCCATTGACTTTTAATGGTGTTCAAGACTGATCCGTCTTGGCTATGTTAAAGATAATTCAAAGGATCCGTTCTGAAGGAATGCAGACGGTCGTATTATCTGAACGGATCTGAACGCAAGTGTGAAAGTAGCCTTACTCAGCCACCGTAAGGCAGGCGTTTAAATATTGCAGTAAAGAGGAATTGGATAAAGCTAGTGTAGTACAGGTCAGTACTACACCAACTGTATCAGAATGGTGCCTGCCGAATGATTAACTTGATTAGACATGTTGTTTTTGAAGGTTCTGATTCATCCTGGTCATAGTAAATCAGTAGTAATAAGTCAAGAGCAACTGGACTTGTATTTGTTCTTAAAGTCATCCGACTGGCTTTTTCAATTAGCTTGTGCAAGAATTCTTCCACGTTAAAGGGGTTCTCCTGGAATTAAGAAAATGAAAATACTTAAATATTACTTTATTATGAATATTTTCCCAAATAACTGTCATTAGTTATAATGGCTCGTTTTGTCTAGGTAGCAATCACCAGGAGAAATTAAATGGCCGCCATCCTATTAGTATACACAAAACCTGTCCTAATCACACAGGAGTCTGCTTGTCAGGGATTGTAATCCAAAATACAGTTTAATATGATCTTCACGTGAATCTCTGTAGTGCAGAGAGGAGCTGGGGATGTGGCTGATGAGCAGTAGCACTTGTATGCGGTCTCCTTTAACACAGTCTGTCCATCCTCTCTGTACTTCATGTCTCCTCATGAACTCTATTCCTACAGAGATTCAGCTGAAGATCTTATCAGCTATATTCAGGATCATAATCCCTTACAAGCAGAGAGGAGGATGAGACAGCTCTTTAGCTCCGTGTTGTGAAGTAACTTGTCCTGCTATGTGATTAGGACAGGTTTTGTGTGTATTAATAGTATGGCGGCCATTTTTATTTCTCCTAATGATTGCTCCCTAAATTAAAATGAGCCATTATAACTAGGGCTGCAAAGATTAAACAAAGTTATCGATGATATTTGATAACGGGATTTGTTGTCGACTAATCCAGTTATCGAATAATCGGCTGATTCGTTGCTATGCGGGTGGGAGCGGGTGGTTTACTTTAACTTTAAATCAGCGCGTCTTTATTACCTTACAATGAATCTCCAGTAACAGGCAGATCGGCGGCGGTGTAACGTCACTCACTCATGTGATGTGCCTGCTCCACCTGCTCCATTCATAAAGTGGGCGGAGCAGGCGTGTCACATGAGTGACGTTACTCCGCTGCCTGCTCTGTCTGTTACTGGAGCTTCATTGTAAGGTAATAAAGATGCGCTGAACCTGATTTAAAGTAAAAGTTACTGCCGGGGCTGTTATAGGGAAGGGGATCTATGGATGGCACTGTTCTGGGGGTGGAATCTGTGGATGGCGCTGTTCTGGGGGTGGAATCTCTGGATGGCGCTGTTATGGGGGGAATCTGTGGATGGTGCTGTTATGGGGAGGGGGGGGGGTGGTCTGTGGATGACACATATAGCATTAGATGCTATATAGTCTCATCCATAGTTCTCCCCATAGCAGAGTTATCCACAGATCCCCTCCATGGCAGTGTCATCCACAGGACCCCCCCCCCCCCCCCCCAATGCTGCCATCCACAGATCCCCCTCCCCGTAACGGTGCCATCCGCAACTTGTTTTAATATGGCCTTTGAACATAATTTTTCAAGTAAAATCATATAAACCTTTTTTTTTTTGTCATTTTAGTGTTTTTTCCTGATTGATGACATTATCGACAATAATCGATTATTCAAATAATTGTTAGCTGCAGCCCTATTTATAACTAATGTAAGGTATTTGAGAATATGTTTATAATAAAGTAATATTTAAAGGTGTTCTCCGGCCTCTTAAATTTGGGGAACTTTAATTATCTGTGGAGAGAAGTATATTACAGGTATACTTACCCTCTGCAGAGCAGCCTTTATAGGATTATCTTCACGGTCACGTGACCGCTCCAAACGAGGTTTCCAGGCTTCCGGTCCAGCGCCCTCTTCTTCTTTTCCTGCCTGAGGCAGGAGACTGAACGGCATTGCTGATGTCACCGCTGTGGTCTGCAAGTCGCGGATCAACTAAATAAGGTTACTGTCCGTGTGTGATTCACATTTTTTTGCAGTCCCATTGAGTTATATGGGTTTTAGATCTGCATTATGAGGACCAGAATAAGGCATGTTCTATATTTTGCAGGACTGACATACGGATGTGGAAAGCACATTAACGTCATTAGTGTGTTTTCTACATCCGTATGTCAGTTCCAGTAAGGATAGAACATGTCCTATTATGGTCCTCAAAATGAGGACCTCAAATTCATAGAGCTCAATTGGACTGCAAAAAATGAGGATCACAAAATGAATACGGTCGTGTGCATAAGGGTTTAGATGCACAGCTCAGCAGGCAGGATCATACAAGATAGGATTAGATACACAGCTCGGCCAGCTGTATCATAGAAGATGGGATTAGATATACACTTCAGCAGGCAGTATCGCACACAACAGGCTCTGTATCAGGCACACATACATGTTAGGAATAGATACAGATGTGTTTAGATGTGCTTGCCGATTCCAGCTGTTTATTACACTCTAAAGATGGTGAGGGAAGAGCCTGTGGATGGTCAGTGACGAGATTAGATTCACAGCTCAGCAGGCTGTATCACACAGGGTAGGATTAGATACAAATGTGTTTGGATGTGCTTGCTGTTTATCACTCTCTGGAGATGGTGAGGGAAGAGCCTGTGGACGGTCAGTGATGGGATTTAGATGCTGTGTGCAGAAAGATGGACACGGGAGTTGTAGTGGGTGTAGCTGCTGCAGACAGATCAGAGTGGGGGCGTGTCCAGCCTGTGACTGATCACTGTGCAGTGCAGCCAGGCTTGTGTATCAATAAAGTTATATATTCAACAAAACAAGAAGGGAAGAAAGTAAACAGATCTGCTAGGATAATGTGATGTCTTCCAGGGGGGGAAGGAAAGCTCAGACATAAAGAACAGGTATTGGGGGCATGTGTATGGATGGTGAGGGGTGTTAGGAGCACCTTAAAAGAATTTAGATTTTGGGACCAGACAACCTCTTTAAGTATTTTCATTTTCTTCCCATAAGCCCTTGCTCTCCTCACATGAACTAGCTGGACCAATCAGAACGCAGATAACTTCCCACAGTACATAGAGCAGTGTATAGCCTCACATACAGCTAACCAGAGACGATCCCTGCAATTACATTAATTCAGTAAGCATTTCTTTTACCCTCTTTATAGCCAGCTGTCCCTCATTCTCTTCCAGACTGACAGGGAGGGGGGTATCTGCTTTAGCTGGTTATATCTCTGGTTTGGTACCAGCTAGAAATATGGGCTTTGTATTGTCTGAAAGCTTGTCAGCTTTCAGACAATACCAGAATTACATAAATCTGTTCTGTACAGGGGAGGATATCAATGATAGAAATCGGGATGCTGTGAATGAAGCTGAAAGTAAAAGCAGATTTTACCCACGATTATTCCCAACTCTATTTCTAACAGTGATTTCTCATCTGTTGCTTGGACTAGAGTTGTCATTCTGGTCTTGTATGAAAGTCTGGACTGTCATCTTTCAAACAAGACCAGTTGCATACTAGCTGCTACCATTGAGAAGATATCACCATCTAAGGCTACTTTCACACTAGCGTTCGGGGCTCCGCTTGTGAGTTCCGTTTGAAGGCTCTCACAAGCGGCCCCGAACGGATCCGTACAGCCCCAATGCATTCTGAGTGGATGCGGATCCGCTCAGAATGCATCAGTTTGGCACCGTTTGGCCTCCGCTCCGCTCAGCAGGCGGACACCTGAACGCTGCTTGCAGCGTTTTCGTGTCCGCCTGGCCGTGCGGAGCCAAACGGATCCGTCCAGACTTACAATGCAAGTCAATGGGGACGGATCCGTTTGACGTTGACACAATATGGTGCAATTTCAAACGGATCCGTCCCCCATTGACTTTCAATGCAAAGTCAGGAGTCCCCATCAGATCGGAGTTTTCTCCGATCCGATGGTATATTTTAACTTGAAGCGTCCCCATCACCATGGGAACGCCTCTATGTTAGAATATACCATCGGATTTGAGTTACATCGTAAACCTCAGATCCGACAGTATATTCTAACACAGAGGCGTTCCCATGGTGATGGGGACGCTTCATGTTAGAATATACTGAGAACTGTGTACATGACTGCCCCCTGCTGCCTGGCAGATGCTGCCAAGCAGCAGGGGGCAGACCCCCCCTCCTCCTGTAATTAACTTATTGGTGGCCAGTGCGGCCCCCCCCTCCCTCCCCAGTATTAAATATTACCAGTGCGGCGGCCTCCCCCTCCCTCCCTCCCCAGTATTAAATATGACCAGTGCGGCCTCCCTCCCTCCCCAGTATTAAATATTACCAGTGCGGCCCCCTCCCTCTATATTTATTGGTGGCCGGCCAGTGCGGATTCCAAGTATTATGACCAGTGCGGCCTCCCCTCTTCCCCCCCCCCCCCCTAATTAAAATCACCCCCCCCCCCCCCCCCCATCATTGGTGGCAGCGGAGAGTACCGATCGGAGTCCCAGTTTAAATCGCTGGGGCTCCGATCGGTTACCATGGCAACCAAGACGCTATTGCAGTCTTGGCTGCCATGGTTACTTAGCAATAAATACAAGCATTATACTTACCTGAAGAGCTGCGATGTCTGACCGGCCGGGCGCTCCTCCTACTGGTAAGTGACAGGTCTGTGCTATAGGCAATGCGCCGCACAGACCTTTCACTTACCAGTAGGAGGAGCTCCCGGCCGGTCAGACATCGCAGCTCTTCAGGTAAGTATAATGCTTGTATTTATTGCCAAGTAACCATGGCAGCCAAGACTGCAATAGCGTCTTGGTTGCCATGGTAACCGATCGGAGCCCCAGCGATTTAAACTGGGACTCCGATCGGTACTCTCCGCTGCCACCAATGATGGGGGGGGGGGGGGGTGATTTTAATTAGGGGGGGAGAGGGGAGGCCGCACTGCTCACAATACTTGGAATCCGCACTGGCCCGGCCACCAATAAATATAGAGGGAGGGGGCCGCACTGGTCATATTTAATACTGGGGAGGGAGGGAGGGGGAGGCCGCACTGGTCATATTTAATACTGGGGAGGGAGGGGGGGCCGCACTGGCCACCAATAAGTTAAATACAGGAGGGGGGGGGGGGTCTGCCCCCTGCTGCCTGGCAGCATCTGCCAGGCAGCAGGGGGCAGTCGTGTACACAGTTCTCAGTATATTCTAACATGAAGCGTCCCCATCACCATGGGAACGCTTCTGTGTTTAGAATATACTGTCGGATCTGAGTTTTCCGAAGTGAAAAATCAGATCTGAAATAAACAGTTATGCAAACGGATCCGTTCTGAACGGATGCAAGCGTTTGCATTATAGGAGCGGATCCGTCTGTGCAGACACCAGACGGATCCGCTCCTAACGCAAGTGTGAAAGTAGCCTAAAACAGCCCACTCCCCTCCACTTTCTGCCGCAGCCCAGCTCCAGGCTGTCAGGGCTGAGCTCCTCCTCCCAGAGCTCATCTGTCTCTTGTTGTAATACTAAGAAGACGGCCTTCACATGGCAACGATGTGAGATCAGAGCTGCTTAATAGAAAAGTAGCATGCATTTGTGGGAGTTATTAGCAGGTAAAACTGAAAATGATCAAATTTTTTTTATCACAAACGCACTTATACAATAGGGTGTAGTATACCATTAGGGAATAAAAAAATGAAACGGCAGTTACACTTTAAGTTTACTTTACGCTGACTGAGCCATAATCTGCCAGTGTAAAGGTGCCACCGACCACCCGATGAAATAGCGAAACGCTTGTTCACACGGTGATAGTATTGTTGGTTTGATCATCAGCAGCAAATTGTGATGTCTAAACAGAACTCTGCTGCGGATGCAATGACATTAGCGATCACTCCTCCCCTGTAAATGCAGCAGTCTCCTCCACTGACGAGCAGGTGACTGTCGGGATGAAACTCTTCCTTCCAAACAATCGTGTAAAAGGGCCTTTAGTGAAGCACTTTTATGGCTTTGCTCCCACCTACTGCAATTTTACCAAGAACTCTAAAAATTGCATTTTCAAGAAGAGATTTTAAATTGTTAAATTAAGAAGAAACTATTGATTAAGACTACATTGTTTTTTTATTTAGAAGGGGTTTAAAATAACTTGTGTGCAGATATTATTTACAATCCGAGCCTACATTAAAATGAAAGTCTTCCCCTGAATCGTTCACTTGAACAGTCATCTATCATTTCCAATTTACTTTTATCCTAAGAAATAAACACAGTATGGATTTCTCAGTCTTTGGCATTTCAGTTCTTTCAATTCCCATGAATCTTGGAAACTCTGCAGGATATTTCTTTTCTCAACAATGAGACAGTAATGCAGTGAAACCTCTTCATTATTGGAGATTTATTTTTACAATATGTGACTTAATCTCTTCTGTTTTTAATCTGTCTGCATGATTCAGAATGTCATGGGCATAGAGAAGAACATTTATCTTGTGTTTCCTATTTAAAAAGGGAACACTGTTATTTTATAGGAACATATCGCATCCATATTAGATGTGTCACCCACAGCATATGCTTTCCACTAATAGTGTACATTTACAGTTAAGTAAATTTATGCAAGCTTATAAATGTAAGATCGATATATGACCAGGAAACAGACCTAGCTTTAAGTTTTGCTCCTTGCCTTAATTGATGAATAGCCCGCACCATGTTATCATATAGTGGAACCATATACGTATGTAAGTGCAGAGCCTTGATTCACACTACAGGGAATAGATGGGTGAGGGGAAGTCCATGCTTTATTTGATGACCAGTCTGCAACATGGTCTCCATTCACTGCAATTAAAAGATTGTTGAATCCATAATTATTCACTCCTAATTCATTCCAGTATTTGGGCAATTTCATACACATTTTGGCTTCTCATTCTGGGTGCAAATCCTGCCCCAACCGCAGGTGTGATTACCGGAACTTATAGGATCAGTATCCATGATGCTGTTAGTTTGGGTGATCAGACCCGTAGTGAGTCGGGATTTGAAACTGTAGTATGGATGCAGAAACGTGCCCACTTTGCTGTCGTTGGATATTGGCGTTAAGCAGATTTGTGCCATGTTATTTTTGTTTTTAACTGAATTACTTAGGTAACTTTCACACCAGCATTTGTGCTGGATCAGTCATGGATCAGCAAACGCTCCCGCCATGATAATACAACCGCCTGCATCCGTTATGAACGGATCCGGTTGTATTATCTGAAATAGCCATGATTGATCAGTCTCTAAAACCATTGTAAGTCAATGGGGGGCGGATCTGTTTTCTTTTGTGTCAGAGAAAACGTATCCGTCACCATTTACTTACATTGTGAGTCATGACGGATCCATCTTGCTCCGCATCCCAGGAATCACTCAAAAACTCTGCTTGCAGCGCTTGCGTGTGCGTCATGGCAACACAATGAAACGGAACGGAATGCATTCTGGTGACTCCATTCCCTTCAGTTCAGTTTTGTCCCCATTGACAATGAATGGGGACAAAACTGAAGCATTTTCTTCCGCTATTGAGAACCTATAACGGATCTCAATAGCGGAAAGGGAAAACTCTGGTGTGAAAGTTGCCTTACCTTTACGCCAAGTCAAGTTCAGTCACTTGGATTTTTTTCTATTGTGACCATTGCCTGGTGTTTTTCAGTATCCTTTAAGCAGATTTGTTCCTATGACACTGGCTGACCTGTTACATGTGCACTTGGCCGCTGAAGGCATCTGTGTTGTTCCCATGTTCATATGTGCTCCAATTGCTGAGAAAAATGAAGTTTTAATATATGCAAATGAGCCTCTAGGAGCAATGGGGGCGTTGCCATTACTCCTAGAGGCTCTGCTCTCTCTGTAGCGGTCACACCCCCTGCACTTTGATTGGCAGGGGCAGGTGTCATCACCTTAGAGGCTCATTTGCAAATATCAAAACATCATTCTTCTCAGCAACGCGGACACACATGAACATGGGGCCAACACAGATGTCTTCAGCTGCCAAGTGCACATGTAACCGGTCAGCCAGTGTCATAGGGACAAATCTGCTGACAGATGCCCTTTAAGTATTTTTTAAGCACCTGGATTTTCCAGGTAAAGGTGTATTCATATGTCGGTCATTTGGAGCTTCTTGACTTCAAACTGTGGATCTTCTTTCTTCTTTTACTTTTAGTTGTTTATGATTCATTAAATACATTTATTTTTTTACCATTTCTTACATAGACGTTTTGCAACATGTACTTTACTTTAAAGCCAATGGTTGTGTCGCACTGCTTCTCTTTTTCTCCTTCTGTACTGAAAATAACAAGCAGCTTTCTTAGTAAGTATGGCTTTGGAAAATGACACTAGGTATTTCTGTGCTTTTCAGTACGAAGAGGAATTTACAATTCGCCAAGAGACCCAGTCCCAATTGCAGAAAAATGAAGAAAAAATCAATGAACTTCAAGCGGAATTACAGGCTTTTAAATCCCAGGTAATGGACCATGTTAAATGAATCTATTGAATACAAGAACATGACTGAAGAAGCAAATTCCACTTAATACCTTTCAAACAAGAGTGGAATTTCAGTTTTCTTAGCACCCTCCTGGAATTGTTTACTATCCATTTTCTTATTCATAGGTGCCACTTTAACGTTCAAAAAGTATTAGAGAGAGTCATTAATTAGCCATGTGTGATCTTAAATTGATTTATTTTTGTGCTAAATCTTATGTTAATTAAATGCGTTTCATTTAGGTTTTGCTCTCAGTGTCACAATTGTTGTAAGTAATTAACCACAGAGGGTACAAACTCTTCAGCTTGTGGATTTGGCATTCATCACTGATCTTTGTCTCGGCACAGGAAATTATTCCTCCAGTAATCTGTTTTGTTGAACCTTCGGCTTTTGGTAACCTGCAGTGAAAGATAACCTGCCACGTGGAGAAGAATATTTTCTGATAATTTTTCAATTTCGTTAAGTAAACAGATGGAAACATGACATAACCGTTTGATTTCCTACGTAGGCATGTAATTTGGCTGTTGGACAAGTCTTAATGTTTGGAAGAAAAATATATAAAGCCTAATCCTTTCTCCCCTTTTGCATTATCTACCTCTGTTATGTTAAGAATATGCAAGAGAAAGAGATATTTTAAGGGACTGCATTGTGTATTTATTTTGCGTTCAATGTATATTCAAACTATATATCTATTCACAGTACTTTCTCACCCAGAGACTCTTCCAGTCTCACCTTCTTCATTGCTTGCATTCACCTTTTTCACTTAAAATAGCAACTAATGCTGTCCTCTAGGTAGTCAGGTAGTCTTCCGGATCCTTATCAGGGCATCCTGCTTTTTACAGATCTCTCACAGGCATGGCTACAATACTTGTGCACTGATGGCCCCTCCAGGCCCTCTATAAGCTTCTCTTGCTCTTAGACTGTTGCTTTTAAATTTTTTATCCCTTGATGTTTAAAGGGCTTCTGTCACCCCACTAAAGTAATATTTTTTTTTTTGGGCTAGTTACATTCCTTATAGTGCGATATATGAAAATATAATGGTGTTACTTACTTTCATTCAGCCGTTTCTTATAAAAACTAAGTTTTATAATATGTAAATCAGGTCTCTACCAGCAAGTAGGGCGTCTACTTGCTGGTAGCCGCCGCAAAAAAACGCCCCCTCGTCGTGTTGATTGACAGGGCCAGCCGCGATCTCCTCCTCCGGCCGGCCCTGTCAGCATTTTAAAAATCGCGCGCCTCTGTTCATTCGGCGCAGGCGCTCTGAGATGAGGAGGCTCGTCTCCTCAGAACTCCCTCAGTGCGCCTGCGCCGATGGCATCACCGAAAGAGAAGACGTCATCGGCGCAGGCGCACTGAGGGAGTTCTGAGGAGACGAGCCTCCTCATCTCAGAGCGCCTGCGCCGAATGAACAGAGGCGTGCGATTTTTAAAATGCTGACAGGGCCGGCCGGAGGAGGAGATCGCGGCTGGCCCTGTCAATCAACACGACGAGGGGGCGTTTTTTTGCGGCGGCTACCAGCAAGTAGACGCCCTACTTGCTGGTAGAGACCTGATTTACATATTATAAAACTTCGTTTTTATAAGAAACGGCTGAATGAAAGTAAGTAACACCATTATATTTTCATATATCGCACTATCAGGAATGTAACTAGCCCAAAAAAAATAAAAATATATGACTTTAGTGGGGTGACAGAAGCCCTTTAAGGGTCTAAACAGCCCTTTCAAAAAATGCCTCCTATGGAAAGCAAAAACAGCTTATGCAGACATTTTATGTATTCAAGAATCCCTTTTTGAAAGTGTTTCCTCCACAGTTGTCCAACAGGAGTTTCCCTCATTATTTCTCAAATGCACATACGAAAAAAGCAGTTTTTTTTAATTGCTGTTAAACAGTCTGCAAGTTTTCAATTAATCTTTGTTATCTCTGATGCCAGGAGAGCTTTAGGTCTAATCTGCAACATCTAAAATTCCATATTCACTATTGTCAATATACAGTGCTGCCCATAATTATTCATACCCCTGGCAAATTTTGACTTAAAGTTACTTTTATTCAACCAGCAAGTAATTTTTTGACGGGAAATGACATAGGTGTCTCCCAAAAGACAATCAGACAATTTACAAGAGGCATTATTGTGGGAAAAAACATTTCTCAGCTTTTATTTACATTTGAGCAAAAAGTGTCTAGTCCAAAATTATTCATACCCTTCTCAATAATCAATAGAAAAGTCTTTATTGGCTATTACAGCAATCAAACTCCTCCTATAATTGCAGACCAGCTTTTTGCATGTCTCCACAGGTGTTTCTACCCATTCATCTTTAGCAATGAGCTCCAACTCTTTCAGGTTGGAGGGTCTTCTTGCCATCACCCTGATCTTTAGCTCCCTCCACAGATTCTCAATTGGATTAAAGTCTGGACTCTGGCTGGGCCACTCCAAAACGTTAATGTTGTTGTCTGCTAACCATTTCTTCACCACTTTTGCTGTGTGTTTTGGGTCATTGTCATGCTGAAATGTCCACTGCTGCCCAAGGCCATGTTTCTCCTCAGACTGCCTGATGTTGCCGTTGAGAATCCTCATGTATTGCTCTTTTTTCATGGTACTGTTTACTGTGATTAGGTTCCCTGGTCCATTGGCTGAAAAACACCCCCAAAGCATTAGGTTCCACCCCAATGTTTGACAGTGGGGATGATGTTCCTTGGGTTGAAGGCTTCTCCTTTTTTACGCCAAAAAAAGGAAACATAATTGTGACCAAACAATTACATTTTTGTTTTATCTGACTTTAACCCAGAAGACCAGAAGTTGTCTTCTTTGTCTTCTCTGTCCAGATGAGCTTTTGCAATGGTCAAAAAATTACTTGCTGCTTGAATAAAAGTTACTTCAAGTAAAAATTTGCCTGGGGTATGAATAATTATGGGCAGCACTGTATATTCTTCCAATTCCTCTCAGGTTTTCTTTTTGAACTCGGTGAAAAGAAAGCTTCAGGGGAAAATTCTAAGGAAACCTATTCTCTGTGAAAATGTCAACATTATACATGATGCTTTGTTAGACGGTGCATACAGTGGTCGTAGACCTTATCAATTAAGGGCATAGCTCCTTGAGGAAAACTTATATGGTGTATTCAGGTGCCTCCCCACCGCAGGCAAAGACTATTCATTCTACTCTAACCGTTGCAACATGTACACCCTTATTGACATGTTCCTTACTCATAAATGACTGAAATCACACTGCAAAATTGGCCCCAGTAACTCAGTATTTTCTCTCCACTGTGCCCTAATAACACCTACGTATGGCACAATAATACCAGTTTATTATCCCTTGACTCTGTTTAAGCCGTGATATCGACACACCTTAATTCTTAACTATTATCAAATTTGCTTCAAAAGATCAGTTTTTGCCTTTGGAACTCAAATAAGACCTATGCTTGTGGTCTCCTCATTCAACAGACATCTAAATTTAAAAACTTTTCAACAACTTTATGCTGCCGATACTAACGGCAGAATAAAGTAGACACAGGGGAGTTGATTTCTGCGGTCTGTCATTTATAAGTTAAAGGGAACCCGTCACTGGGATTTTGTGCATAGAGCTGAGGACATGGGTTGCTAGATGGCCGCTAGCACATCTGCAATATCCAGTCCCCATAGCTCTGTGTGCTTTTATTGTGTAAAAAAACCGATTTGATACATATGCAAATTAACCTGAGATGAGTCCTGACCCTGACTCATCTCACATACAGGACTCATCTCAGGTTAATTTGCATATGTATCAAATAGTTTTTTTTACACAATAGAAGCACACAGAGCTAGGAGGACTGGATATTGCGGATGTGCTAGCGGCCATCTAGCAACCCATGTCCTCAGCTCTATACACAAAATCCCGGTGACAGGTTCCCTTTAAAAATAAGTGGTTGCCAAGAACCAACATCACAATCATTGCAGACTGGGCCTGGAAGAGAGTCCCGGCCACCTGAGAAGAGTCCTGGTTATTCATGAAGTCCTGCTCTCCTGCCCACCTGCTGATGACTGACAGGCTTCTACCTAGTTTTCTCCCTCTCTCTCTAGGAGAGAACTGCCAGTCATCAGCAGATTGGTGGGAGAGCAGGAGATTAGGAATAACCATGACTCTTCCCCAGTAGATTTTATTATTTTCAAGGCCTGTGCTGCAATGACTATATACTAGTTCTCGGCAACCACTAAGGCCTCTTGCACACGAACACGGGTCTGTTGCCCGTGCTGCGGTCCGCAATGCATGGGGAACGTGGGTCAGTGACACAATTTTTTACGTGTGGGCGTAGCCGCGTGAGATCCTATTCGCGTTCTTTGACTATCTTAATGAAGCTTGTGAAGGCTTCACAGATAAGAATAGTATATTGCACTACACTAGTGCTCATCCTCCTTCACTAAAAAAGGCGATTGAATCACCTGTATATCTGTTGTATAAGATGGCATCAAACACTTGTATGTAACCTTTGTTGATGAAGGCTGCTATAGCCGAAATGCGTCATAAGATACATTATTATGACTGAATGAAAAGATTATCCTTATCTACAATTGACAACTGCTGGGATTTCCTTTTGAATTAGATGTGGAGTTTCACTCCTTCCCGCTGTAGCGCATATACAGGGTCCAGTGCCGCCTGATTCACTATACCTTAAAAATGTTGGCTTTACAGGCCCCATACTGTCTGCCATGACAGCTTTATACACATTCCCCACAGCCATAGTTCTGGCATCCTTTCTAAACCCTTTGACATCACTAATGGGGGCCTGAAAGGGATGATCCCTGTCCCTCCGTATATTCATGTTGGTGATGCAACTCCCTGAGGCTATCAGATCATACCCCTGAATACACGGTTTCCTGTCTTGTACTCGAAATCAATCTATTCACAGTTGGCATTGTCTTAACCCTTAATGACCCACAGGATTCCCTCCCTCTTTTCTTAGACACATTAACAATTATCACACTATACTCATTTTTCCTTTTTGATGCACATTGTCGTTTCCCCACAAACCGGAATAGAAAACAGAATAACATTGGAAAAAGTGTGTGTGCGTGTATATATCTATAAAAATATAATAAATATGTATGCCCGGCCTGACCTGCGGAGAGTTGACAGAAAACATGCTTTAGGAGGGTATAAAATGAACGAGTCAAACCTTAAGCAGTGAATTTTTAGTACATTTGTTTTATTCATTTGATATTCATATTCATTGTTTTATTGTACACACATCTAATATCAAGAAATATGCAGATACTATGGATAGCCTCAGGCAGTCCTTACAGCAGCTACTTATCACAGTCCTTACAGCAGCTATTTTTGTTAAAGAACACATTGCAGATTCTGTCTCTGCATAACAACAAGGACCTGCCATGGTCCATGCTGCGGTTTGCTCATATGTGTGTGTGCAAGGAGACATGGCATCCTGCTTTTTGTAGGCCCCTGTATCCACTGTCTCCTTGTGCGTAGATATAAGCAGCCTGAAGCATAGACTGAGACAAACTCAGATATACATGTTATTTAGATTAATTTTAGTCTGCCCTGTCCTTCAAATCTCACATCTAAGCACTTACCACCTCCAACCCCAAAATTCTTCTCATATTTGCTCCTTCCACAATCCTGAGTCAACAAAAATGATTGTGTGCATGCCCTCATCATCTCCTGCCTAGACTACTGCAACATATACTGTTCTGTGGCCTTCCATCTAACATTGTTCTTCCCGTTCAATCCATTCTGAACTCATTTCTCAGTTATTCAACCTCTCCACTTGTTTCTCTCTCTCCTCTTCCCTATGCCAATCCCTTCACTGGCTTCCCATCACCCGCACATTCAGTTTTAAATACTAGCAATGACACTCAAGGAGTTCCACAATCTGACCACACATTTCTGACCTACTCTCCTGATCCATCCTCACAAGACCACCCTCCTTGTTCTCCCATTGTCTGTTTCTTACATAATTGTCTACATGTGCCTCTCTTATACTCTGGAAGCACATCAGAGACTCTTCCACCATTCAAACATCCAAAAGCAACTTGAAAACTCACCTGTAGGAAAGCCTGCAACATACCACAACCCTTCTGCCCCTAAACTGCCATATGAGCAGCTTTTACCCTCACTTACTATCTTCCCTCATATGACAGCCACACTCTCTTTAAACAGCGGCGGGGTGCGAAGAGTCACATCTCTGATGTTAATGACGTATCCTGGGGATAGGTCATGAATATCAGAAAGCTGGACAACCCATTTAATACATGCTTATTGTACTATGTGTATATTTATGTATACCCCAAGTATATGTACAGCACCCTGGAATTAAAGGGCATCTTTCAGCAGATTTGTACCTATGAAACTTTCTGACGTGGTCCATGTGCACTTGGCAGCTGAAGACATCTGTGTTTGGTCCTATGTTCATATGTGCCCACATTGCTGAGAAAAATGAGTTTTATTATAAGCAAATGAGCCTCTAGGAGCCAGACGTGATGTTTTCACTGCCTGGCCCTGTCAAGTCCAGAGGGTGCGGCAGTTGCAGAGAAAGCTCAGCTTCCAGTTGTAATGGCAACACCCAGTTGCTCCTAGAGGCTTGTTTTGAGATTTTAAAGGGAAACTCTCATCAACTTTATGCTGACTTCACGGAGGGCAGCATAAATTAGTGACAGAAATGCAGATTTCAGCGGTGTGTCACTCATGAGCTAAAAGTAAGTGGTTACTGAGAACCAGCATCATAATCATTGCAGCCCAGGTCTTGGAAAGAGTCAAATCTACCTGAGAAGAGTCCTAGTTATTCATAATCTGATCTCCCGCCCATCTGCTGATGATTGGCAATTCTCTACTAGGGAGAAAGAGAGAAAACCCGGTAGAAGACTATCCGTCATCATCAGGTTTGCAGAGAGAGCAGGAATTTATGAATATCCAGGACTCTTCTCAGGTGGCCGTGACTCTTTTCCAGTCCCAGTCTGCAATGATTGTGATGTTAGTTCTTTGCAACCACTTACTTTGAAATTATAAATGACAGACCGCAGAAATCAACTCTCCTGTCTCTACTTTATTCTACCGTTAGTATGAGCAGCATAAAGTTGATGACAGTTTCCCTTTAAAAGATCATTCTTCTCCGCAGTGCGGACACATATGATCATGGGACCAACACAGATGCCTTCAGCTGCACATGCACCAGCTCAGCCAGTTTCACAGGAACAAATCTGCTGACAGATGTCCTTTAATGACTCTTTAAAAAATGCTAATATTTTAGTAATAATGCCTAGTGTAGATGACCAGTCGGTGTTCTTGCAAATGTATGTAGAGTTCTCATATTGAAGGGGCCATGTTCTAATTTAGTAAACTTAGCTGTCTAGACATGCATGTCACAGTAGCTCAGATGATGTATTTGGTGTAGAGCTAGACACCTACTTCTAACATTATACCAACTGTTGGTTGGATTAGTTTGAAACAGAATGGTGTTGCAATTTTGGCACAACTTGTTAGACATTAGGCTGTGTCCTCTTCTCAATGAATCCATAATCCTGGTAAGCAATTCACCCTTTAAAGACTCAACACAAAGATTTACTCTAAGCCTAAGTTTGGAAAATTGTTCCACATTTTGGAGCAATTTACGTCAAATTTAGGGGCTCTCACATTAGTAAATGTGGGCCAGTGTTACTTATTTCCAGTGCGAGGAGTTCACCCTGCATGATTAATATCTTAATGCCTATTGTAAGCTATGATGAGCCATGTAGTGGCCTGCCAGGGAAGTTCATTGCTGATGGGGTCTGTCAGCCTTCAGTTGTTGATGGAATGTAATTATAAGACTATTCTGCATCTCATGATTTGGGAGTGTACATCACATTAGAGAAAACTGCAGTTTCTTTCTTTTATTTGCTGTGATGCAGTTTTTCTTAGGAGCAACACAAATTCATACAATATGTTTAAGTAATCGATAATGCATTGGTTTATTATTATGTTATGGTTTTCTAGTACTTTACGTAATGAGCCTTGACAAGGATGTCAAATGAATGGGGCCATCGCATACTATATACAGTGGATATAAAAAGTCTACACACCTTTGTTAAAATATCAGGTTTCTGTGCTGTAAAAAAAATGAGACAGATAAATTATTTCAGAACTTTTTCCACCTTTTAATGTGACCTATAAACTGTACAACTCAATTGAAGAACAAACTGAAATCTTTTAGGTTGAGGGAAGAAAACAAAAAAATAAAATAATGTGGTTGCATAAGTGTGCACACCCTCTTATAACTGGGGATGTAGCTGTGTTCAGAATTAAGAAATCACATTCAAAATCATGAGGTGTGTGTGTGTGTGTGTGTGTGTATATATATATATATATATATATATATAAACATAAACTTTTTCTACTACATACAAGGAAAAGTTATAACACTCTTTAATTGCATAACATTATATTTACCCTCTCCTCCCGCCTCCCTTATTCATTGTCTGGTCCCTCTCACGAAAGAGGGAAAAAAAATAATTCCTCCTGCCTCTTACCTCCCTCTCTCACGCCCACATCCCACGGCCCAACTCGTATTTGCCATCATCTCCCAAAGAGTAACTATATTAACCATTTCTGCCATGTTCTAACAAATCTATGTTTTTTCTTAATATTTGCCAGATGGAATTCCTCTCTGGCGAGTGAGGTTCTAGTGCACTTCTCCAATTTCATAACTGTGGGAGCCGTACTACCTCCCCAATGCCCAATAATACATTTCCTAGCTTGGAAATGTACATCTCTATATTGCCCAGACCACACTCTTTTTTTTATTTTTTTATTTAAGATCTGCATATGTTATTATATCCCCCTGTCTCCATACCTGGCCCAGTCTGTACACTCCATGCTTCCACCAATTTTTTTTCTCAATTGAGCTTAGTTCTGTAAGGTAGGTATTATCCCACAGTAGGGTGTCAGCATGGGGCCCAAACTGGATCCACAATGCTCTTGCTTCCTTACAAACCCTATCCATCAAATTAAAATATTGGTATCTTACTATTTCCCTGTTGTGCCAAAATTCCCGCTTCTATTAATTGAAAAATAGTACATTTATCTAACTTATTGTTTATCCCTGTAATCATGGACTTGTATCTTTCCGTATTGCTCCACATTATCAGATTTTTTTTATATGGCCAGCAATAAAATAAAGTTCCAAATCTAGGATGGATATGCCGCCTTCCTCTCTTGGATATACAATATTTGTGGTTTTATCCTTGTTTTTTTCCCCTCGCCATATCAAATCCATTAAGAGACTATTATTTTAAATGTTTTTTTTTTTTTTTTTTTGGGGGGGGGGGAGATTATTACCGGAGAATTCCAAAGTATATGATTCAGGGGAGGTAGTAGACACATTTTCACCAAGGAGATGCGTCCTGCCATCGAAAGGTATAGTCTTTTCCATACGTCAATTTTTTTCCCCTGATTTCCTGTATTTTAGGGTTCACATTCAACTGAATATAATCCTCGGGGTTTGGAGTTATTTAAATACTGAGATATTTGACAGGTTTATTAACCTTCTTGATTTCCAATGCTCCTGGTATAAAATTGTTCACGGAATCAATCGGGAGACAGGCCGATTTAGACAAATTTATATAGAGCCCGGCATATTTACCAAATTGGTCAAAAAATCTGGGAAAATCTTCACCAGTGATCTGTGCGAGCCCACAAACAGCATAATATCGTCTGCATATAAAGCCATTTTTTCCTCATGTTCACCAAACCTGAAACCCACACTTTCTTCATCTTGCCTGATCAAATCAGCTAGCGACTCTATTGTTATAGCAAAAAGCAGCGGGGAAAGGGGGCATTCCTGTCTAACCCCCCCCCTTGCCAATATTTATATTATCAGAATATTCCCCATTTAATATCACCTTTGCAGAAATTTCTGTATATAACAATCCTACCCATGATATAAAATTGTCACCAAATCCCATCATCTTTAATGTTGTAATCGGAAAGGGCCATTCTATAGTATCAAACGCCTTTGAGGCATCAATGGTAACAATCAAACGTTCGCCGCAATTTGTGGGTTCAAGCTGGGTGTTCACAAAATAATGCATATTATCAGTTGTAGTTTTGCCTGCCATAAATCCCGTCTGATCCTCATGAACATGCCCCCGAGACCACACTTCTAAGTCTATTTGCTAGGATCTTAGCCAATATTTTGTTATCAGTATTGATTAGCGAGATGGGGCAATATGAATCCAGAAGAATTGGATCTTTCTCATGTTTTAAAATCCATGTAATTAGGGCTTCTCTTAATGAGTCTGGCAGTTTCCCTACTGTCCTCGACTCATCCCACATTCTTAGTAATTTCAGGATTATATTTTTGTTTATATTGGGCATAGACTTCGAACGGGATACCATCTATACCTGGGGCCTTATTCTTAGTAATCCTAGATAGTACTTTATCCACTTCCAAAGCATTAAAGGGGGCTTTCAGAGTTTCACATTGATCTGTTGTTAACCTGGAGATAGTCATTTCCTCCAAAAACTGTTGTATTTGGGCCAGTGTTTTTTTTTTTTTTTTTTTTAATCTTACTACTATATATGTCTTCAAAGTATTCTTTAAGCAGTTCTAATTTGGCCGCTTGTTCCCCAAAAATTGGTCCTGATTTGTCTACTAAGCAATGGATATAGTTTTTTTTTATTTATATAATTTTTTTTTAATCTGGGTCACTACCAAAGCTGCCAACTTTTTACCTGGAATATGAGCGTAGATATAGTTTTCTTTTTGTTGTTCCGCAAGTAAATACCGCTCTTCTTCCAGTTTGGTCACTTTCTCCATCTACTCTTCATAGTTTTTATCTATGGGATTTCCAATATACTTTTTTTTTTTTTTTTCATATTTTTCCACCTCTTGTTCTAGAGCCATTATTTTTTTTCCTTGTCCCTTTCTTATATATTGCTGTATATTTTATAAAAATCCCTCTAATATAAGCCTTTGCGGCTCCCATACTATATTATTTACCGCTGACCCTTCAGTCATGTAAAAAAAAAAAACATTATTTCTTTCAAGATTCTATCGTGTACCATATTGCTGCCACCCGTGTCATACATATATACTTATAAGACCAGTTCTCATGGCCCCCGATCCAACACCCCTCAGCCTGCGGCCTTTCACCACTGTTGTCTCAGCTTGTTAGCTCACAGGTTCCCAAAGGAGAAAAAGAGGCATCAATACATCTCACCTTATCCTCACAGTGGGGGTGGGGGTGGGTAGAGGTATCCACACGCCGCCGAGTCAGCTCACTTCTCCTGTCGATTCTCAGCCTCACAATCGACTCCACATCCACTTACTATGCTCTACTATAGGCTCAAAGAAACGGGAGGCCTGATGAACAAAACTCAGCGGCAGGTCAACGGTGTAGCAGCGTTTCAAAGTGGGGGGGGGGGGGCAGAGAATAGAGCAGTGGCCGGAGCATCTTCATTTGGGTACAGCTTCACATCGGGCTGAGAGTTCGGTACCCGAAGGGAGGAGCGTGCGTCACCTGCGTGCATCCGCCCATATGCTCACCTGCTCCCGCAACTTATTATTCAAAATAATGTTAAATAGGAATCAGCATACACCTGCCATCATTTAAAAGTGCCTCTGATTAACCCCAAATAAAGTTTATCTGCTCTGGTTGGCCTTTCCTCAAAGGCCATGCCAACTCCTCAGCCGACAGGGATTGAAAAAATGAAGTTAAAAATCAACTTCTGTCAGCTGCAGGGGTGGTAGTGAGAGTGAGAGCGACTTTCTCCCTGCAGCTCACGCTCAGACAGCACAGTGCTGCTGTCTGAGAGTGAGCTGTTCAAAATTACATCCCTGTGTCCGTCCAGGCCCTGCGCCAGACGGAGGACAAGTAGTATGAAAGCCGGACTGTCCTGCCTAATACTGGACCTCTGGCCACCCTAGGGGCAGGCTGCTGTGGAAGTCACAGTTAAGGGGATGGTCCACTATGGATGTCAGTGTAAAGAGGCATATTGCTGTAAAGTCCACTGTTAATGGGGCGGGCCCATATGGAGGTCATTGTCAAGGGGGTGTTGTGCTTTAAAACTCACTGTTAAAGGGGAAGGCTGCTGTAAAGGTCAAAGTGAAGGGGGTGGGCCGCTGTGGTGGTCCAGTTTTAAGGAGACGGGGCACTTGGCAGGGGGGGGGGGTTCCATTTTTAAGGGGTAGCGGGCTGTGGAGGTCACTGTTATGGCGGAAACACACATAAACATTAAATGAAATAGATGAAATATGCCCAAGCAAAGCCGGGCCCTTCATATTCAATAAAACTTGTACTTAATTAATTTATATCTTTGGTTTTCCCACTTCCTGTGAAGAGCTAATAGTACAGGAGGTAGGTGTCATCAGTGACCTCTTCGCAATGTTTTCAATCACCGATAACCCCTCCCTCCTGTACCGTATTCACAGCAGGCAGAAAAAGCAGAGATATAAATGTGTAAATTGCAGGTTTTACTAAATATTTTCCCAGAAATATATCAATGTGCTCATCTTCTTCTGCTCTATAACATGATGCCTGCAGATTGCATTTTGTGGGGACAGGTCCTCTTTAAGCAAATCTGTGTCAGTAATGAGCTGGCATGTATTTGTGTAATAATTTAGATATATTTCTGCCTTAAATTATAGTAGATAGCCTATGGAGGCCTAGTCCCTTCTGTTAAGCCCGGCCCATTTTTTGACAAAATTGAAGAACAATAAAATGCATGCAGACTGTAGTAATTTTCTCTAATTATTTTCATATACCTATTTTCAGCTGAATGTTTGTGTATGTACCATATCTGTCTGGGGGTACTTTTGCTCCACAGTCTCGCTCATATTTGCTTAAATTTGTACTTTATTTTAATTTGCGGTAATTTCTTTTCTTTTCCAGTATGGTATCTCTGATAGTGAAGTCAAAGCACTTAAATCATCTGCAAAATTACCACATCCAGAAGCCCCAAAAGCTCCACCACCACCTGGACCAGCATTTGGATCTGTGCCTCCACCACCACCGCCTCCACCACCACCACCGCCTCCACCACCTCCTATGGCTGGAGGACGTCCTGGAGCTCCACCATTGCCTGGGTTTGGTCCAGGGCAGTTTTCCCCTCCTGCTAAGTCTCTCCCTTTTGGCTTAAAACCTAAAAGAGAGTTCAGACCAGAAATGGGAATGAAGAGGCTAAATTGGCAAAAAGTATTATTTTTATTTGTCTACTTACAATATACTGTAGAGTGTTATACAATGCTAGTTATTAAGTGTGACATCTGCATGGCAGTAGAGTCTTATCACAGTTGATGTTTTTCAGAAATGCTGAATTAATGTAATATTCATTCATAAATTCTCAAGGAAAGTCCTTGTGGATTCCACAGCCTTGTTATGTCTTAGAAACTGAAATTATGTATGCACTCGAGCCGTCTTGGCACAAGTAGAATAATGATCTCATGACATGACAACCTTTTTGAGTCCAAGGACACAGTCACCTATTGTTTGGAAGCATAGATTAACCTCTCTGCCTTGCTATTGCTGTAGTACTTCATAGTCCTCAATATTGTCACGCAGCTGCATGTCTCTTTGAAGTGAAATATTGTGATGTGATTGTTTGTTGGAAGAGAGGTTTGAATGTTAATCCAGCATTACTAATTCTCTGGTTTTTAGTTGATTTAGAAATACCAATTCTGACTTTTGTATTATTCATAGCTGGAAATGTCTTCATCTTTTCATATTGAAGAATTGTTCTGTTCACTTTATTGTTATTCTTTTAAAATGTGTCCTATGTACATAAGTACGTGACTTTGTGCACAAATATGGCCTTCTTTAATAAGGCCGGCATATACTTGATGTGTACCTTCACTTTGAAAAAACTGATGTTATTGCGGTATATCTATGGCTTTGATCGGGGGGGGAGAATAATGAGAGTGATGGGGGGGGAGATGAGTGATGGGGGGGGGTAATGAGAGTGATGGGGGGGGGAATAATGAGAGTGATGGGGGGGAGAATAATGAGAGTGATGGGGGGATATGGAGTGGGGCTAATGGGTGGGGGGGGGATAATGGAGTGATGGGGGGAGAATAATGAGTTGGGGGGGGAGAATAATGAGTGCTGTGGGGGGGGGCGCCTCTGCGTGATGGGGGGCCTCTGCGTGCTGGGGGGTCCTGCTGCTGGGGGCGCCTCCTCGTGTTGGGGGGCTCCTCTGCGCGTGTTGGGGGGCGCCTCCTGCGCGTGCTGGGGGCGCCTCCTTCGCGTGCTGGGGCGCCTCCTGACGTGCTGGGTGCGCCTCCTGGCGTGCTGGGGGGCGCCTCCTGCGTGCTGGGGGGGGGTGCGCGTGGGTAGTGTGGGAGGGGGGGGGGGTCTGAAATGTGAGGAGGAGGAGGAGAGAGAAGCCCTCACACAGAGCAGGAGACTTGACGATTTTCTATTGAGCCTGTCCCTGCAGCGAGGAGAGATGTGACACCTATTATGTCCTGTGGGTATACATAGATGTCAAGATGGGACAACCCTTTTACGATCATGGTCTGCCAAGCTCTCATGTGGCCAATATCTAATTGCTGTTTCACATATGCGTGAAACGGATGTGGCAGGCTGTTCTGGCCATGAACAGCCTACCGCATCCATCCCTGCCAGGCGCAACCAGTATTCCATCCGGTACTATAATAGGAGCTGGTGGAGATCCAGCCGCAACCCTTCAGATATGCCAGTTCTGTTTCACGCATATGTGAGACAAGCCTAACACTTCTGTACCCCCCTCCCCCATAAACATATATGCTCCAGCTGAGCATGGATGTGTCCTCAGTAGGAAGAGCTGAATTGACTAGCAGTGTGGCTTATCTTCCTAAGAACAAACCGATCGGGCAGTAGAAATCCAGCATGTCTGGTCTATATCTCCCCCAACATATAGGAGGAAAGTCTGGAAGCCCAATACATAAGAAATGGTTGAGTGTCCTCACTGAAAATGGGAGTTTTGATTGACAAACATCTAATGTGTACGGCCAGTTTAGGATGTTCAAGGGTAAGGGGTGATTTACACTCTCTGACCTGCAGTCAGTTATCGGGAAGCACTTACAGTGATCCCCTCCACTGATGAGCGATGGCTACGTAGTTTCTGGCCAGCAGAATGTTATTTAGACAGCACGATCTGCTGCCCAGAAAGGATAATTTACTTGTCGGCTTCAACGACTGTCTCACCCAATGAACAAGCATTTTGCTTACTCAGTGCGATCAGTGGCAGCTTTAAACCAGTGTGTACAACCATTCAAACACACTAATCGTCCCTAATATTGGGCAGTGTAAAAAGGCTGTGAATTACTACAACAGGTCCATCAAGTTGTAGAAATAATGAGCTGTATGGACAGAGCTTTTAGGAGCGCAGACTTAAATGAGATAGCACCGAGAATATATTAGATCTGAAGTCTCTTCTAGTTATTAATGATTGATCGAGAAATACAAATGTAGTTTTAAGTGGTACGTGAATTGCTGTACCAGGTAGAATTATTCTAGTTATGACAGAAACAGTGATCAAACATTCGAACCAAAGAGATTTTTCTCTCTTGTAAATTTTTTATTTCATTATTTGATTGATTGACTGTTGAGTATCCTGCTATGAACTTCACCAATATTCTAAGCCTGTGATGGCTAACCTCTGGCACTCCATCTGTGGTAAAACTACAACTCCCAAGATATCATAGAAATGAATGTAGCATGCTGGGAGTCGTAGTTTGACTGGAGTGCCCGGAGTTAGCCATCACTGTTCTAAGCATCCTAAAACAATTTTGCTGGTCTGCCCACATAGATAGCAATTAAAAAGAGTTGACCTAAAGCGCATACAGTATGAAATTATGCAACTTCTTCCATCATTCACCGATTGCACAATACAAGAAGATCTGTCCCTGAGGCAAGCAGTGGAGACCTTCATTCCCCTCGTCTTGTAACGTGATCAAAGAGCAGTCCAGTTACATACACATGTGACGGCTTCATCCGCTGTCTCCGTCTGCATAGCTGACCACGTCACCCCAATAACTTGTGTATGTACTATGTAGGTGTTATGCACCATGCAAGTCCAACACTTCTTGGAATCTGGCAGATGGAAAATACTTATGTAAGTTCCTGTTGTATGGGTTGTCAGCAGATGTTGATGGACCCTTTTCAATGGGTTATCCTACATGTGACATTCATGGTCATTGGTGGGGCATCATCCACTGGGAACCCCACAATCCTAGAAAATGTGGTGCTTGTTGCTCTGTTCCCAGCAGAGCGTTTACCCTCTGCCAATCTCGGTTAGATCATAAAAAGTGTAAAATAGCAAACATTTTTTTTGAGTATCAATATATCTTGAATTATGTTGTAGATTACCTGGTAAAAATAAAATCCCGTTTTATTCTGTGCGTTGCAGAGGGACAGATGACTGGTTTCACTGAAAGAGCGCAAGCCTTCAGATATCTCCGTGCATTTCTATTCCATGCACATTTTTCCCTTTTAACTAACAAAGTCTTTTATCAGCTCTGCCTTAAGCAGATTAGAATTTTTCTTTGACAACAGACATTTGTCATAAGCAATGTTGTTTTAAAAAGTCAAAAGTCTTGGAGCTCAGGAAATCATGAACTACAGAGGATTGTTTAAATATTACCAGGGAATGGGAGGCAGCTGGCGCGGATGAGATGCCAAATAAATAATAGTAGAATTTTAATAAACTCCTTTAATGGTGAGATTTGTTATTTGATAATGTCTTATTTAGAAGGGAAAGTAGAATGAAGATTAAAACTTATATTTTGTAACTTCATTTTTCAGATTCGGCCAAATGAAATGACAGAGAATTGTTTCTGGGTGAATGCAAAGGAGGACAAATTTGAAGATAAGGATTTATTCTATCAGCTGGAGAATACCTTCTCATGTCAAAGAAAAGGTAACAGGGAATAACACGAAATAACACTTACGCCAGTCATTCTGTTGAATGTATGATATTCTGCAAGTCCCATTGGTTTGCTATCTGCAAGATAAAAAGCTCTGGACAAGCAGCTGATTGGCTATGATGAGTTCTAATCTTCTATAAAGCTGCTGCTTCGGATTCCAGATAAGTGGAATATAGATGTGTTGGAAATCTATGACCAGAGAGGGGGTGCAGAGGTTGAAGTCGCATTTAGACCCTGGGACTGAGGGGATCCAAAGGCCCCCGTCACTTAAGAATGGCATGAGCTAGCTGGGGGCCCTGTAGTACTGATTCTATGTTGGGGCCCAGGAGCTTCCAACCACGTCTCTGTTCTACCATATCATACCTATAAGCAAAGAGCATGCATCATTTCCAATTTGTCCAGAATTCACATGGCTACAGTAGGTTTGCCCTGGTTGTGGTTTCCTCCTGTTTGTACGGGGAGTTTGCCACTTTAAAGACATGAAATCTCCTCTGAAGTCTTAGTTTAGTGTGTGTTCTATGGCCGATCACTTGTCTTATTCTATATCGTTTCACTAATTAATCACAAACAAACTCGACCTTGATAACAATTTTTCCTTTTTATGTTCACTTTTAGAAAGCTTCCTGCAGGTACTCACCATGTTACATTTCACTTGTGAAATCCTCATTAAAAGTTGTATTCCAGGATATAAGATATGTCCTGTTGGTACAGAGGAACACTGTTCTGCTGCTCCCGCCGTTCTGCTGAACAACCGATTGGTGGATTTTTTTCCCATTCTGCAGCTGAACATAGAAATATCCCATTAATTACAAAGATTGGTATGTTCATGCATGAGCAGTTCCAAACCTCTGTTATAAAAGGGTTACTACTAAAGTCTTGAACAGTCTGACTTTCAATAAAAATAAAAATAAATTTTTAAGGAAACGGGTCTGTCTGCTGTGGTGGGGAGGACATTAGTGCTGCTGCAAAGGCTCGTGACCGCATTTATATTATGAATACATAACTTTATTAACGAAAATGCGTAGACTTGGTCAGATCTGGCATTTGTTGTTCAGGGGATTGTGTGAGTATGTCCAACATATTTGGTGTTTTCTAATAAACCAGTGGTGAAAGGACAAGAGACAGTAGATGGAATAGGCCCAGAAGAGAAAACCTATGGCGGCGATGTTGAGAAAGCTCTGAGGTTATTATAATCTGCGACTGATGCACTGATACTGTCCGAGAGGTCAGAGGGGGTGTATTTCTTGTACAATATAGTATGTCAGTGCAAATGGCAGCACATGCCTTTACTACAGAGCTCAGTTTCGCTTGAAGGATTTTGACATTTTGGAGTGCTGGTGGAGGAGTAGACTTATAGATCTTCACATGCCTTGTTGTACAATATCTGTCCCCTTTTCTTACCTAATCCCAGTTATTGAAGACTCCGGTGCACGTGTCTTGGACCAGCACAATCTTATATCAGGGGTTCTTTGGCCCCCATCTAACAGTTGCTGTGGACATAGGGTTGGCCGTACACACATGGGGTTCTCCCTTTGCTTCTGTAGCGTTCCGGTAATAGGCGAGCAAGCATGCTTGGCAATTATTCGCACATCTGTAGAAGTGAACTTAGAGAGCTGTGCACCTGTCCACCTCTCCATTTCTAACAACTGTGAGACAAAGTTTGGGGCAGCCCCATTGTCTAAAGGTGGGACCCGCAGCTAAATAACTGTGCGATGGACTGGTATACGGGGGAAGAAGAGCCCACCCACAAGGGCTCTTAGTCCCCAGTTAAATTGCAAGAGCAGCTCTGGGTTGCAAACGCAAAATAAATGATTGTAGAGATTCAGAAGAGGAACACTCATATGTAAGGCCTTGTTCATCAGAGGCCAATGCATTGTACTGTATCAGTCATATAAAGGATCCAAATGGCTACTGACATACCCTAGTAACTTGGAATGGGGTCTATCGGGGTTCTTTTAGATGGAATCCATTTTTTTGGTAGCAAGAATAGCCTTGATTGCTGCGCTATAGCAGCAGTAGTGACGGGAATGCCAACAGAAGCTCCCTGCACCTTTTGGAACAGATCCTTCGTCTGGTCATTGAGGATATATACTTTAAAGAATGATTCCATTTGAGTATGCCTAGCCTATCTGTCACCACTGCGGAAATCTAGTGCCTTGCATTTTGTATAAAACCACAGTGCTGTCTATGTGTGGTGGAAATGTGATATAAAGGCAAAATGTAAGGTTTAGCTGCCCGGTCTTACTGCTTATAATCCACATCTTTATTTAGCGGTTTTCCCATTTTTACCAGATGAGTATAAATTACACCTTTTGGACTGCAGAGAGGTTCCTCATGCCGTAGCTATTATTTTGTGTCTTGTTCCTGCCTTTAGGGGTTCTGAGATATATTTTTCAGATGCACAATGGCACATCCGTAATTTGTCCCTTTCCTACGGTTCTGCAGAATAGAAAGCCATTATTATGATTTTTGTTTGCTTTATAGAAATGTCACAAGATGTCACTCTTGTTCCTGCTGCTAGAATAGAAAGTTTCCCCTCTTTGCTGTCATGATCAATTTCTGTGTGCTGTTTTATATCTTTAGTTCATCCACTTAAGGAGTTCAGTGCCACAATGACACACATGTTGACCTTAGATCTGTCATTGTGTGATACTGCCTCCTTCCCCCTTTATTCAGTAGCATCAGCAGGCACTGCTATTTCCAAAGCAGATCATATAGAGAAATTGGAATTTAATAAACTTAGAATTCACGTTGAAAATTAATTATAGGTGCATGTTTCGTGAGCATGGGAATATTAAAATGTAGTCCTCATGAATAGACTTGCCATTATAAGACATTCACATAGCGGTAGCATTACTTCGTAATATATCTACACTGCAGTATAGCACATTCTTTCCAACAATCCTGAATTCTATTTGATAAGGTGGCATTTAAATGCATTCTGAAGATATGCGAATTCTAGGGTCATATTCATTTTAGAAAGTGCAGGTTTCCTACTGTTTGTAGGCATTATTTTTACCAGGATTACATTCTATTTTAGGAAATATATTATCTTTTTGTGAATACACACACAAAATATAAGTTTAATCTAAACATTTATGACCTATATTAACAGCTATATCAACATAACAGTAATGTTATTCTGGAAAAGGATTCTTTCAGTCCTCAAAAGGAGTCTGTCACTTTTCCCATTCTACACTGCTTATATTGCCTTCTTGCTTCACACACACACAATAATAAACCTGTATAAACAAGGTTTTAATGGTATGCAAATGAGGGCTCACAAGTGCCCAGGCGGCATTCTGGCTGTAAGTGCCCAGGTCCTTTAGCGCTTTGTGCTCCTAACTCCTCTCCCGCCTCTGTCTGGCCAGCCCCGTAATCATCTTAAGTCATCCTCTCCAGCTCCCGAGATCCTGCGCGTGCACAGTTCACCCCCAGGCCCGACAGGCATATCCCTTGGCTGACGCAGGTAAACAGTTGGTCAGCTGGCTTGCTGCCATGGGAGGGGAAATGTAGGGTTACATGGTGCCTCCTCCATAATGGTAGCTGCATGGTTGAACTCCCTGGGCCCTGTTCCCGGCCCACTGCATTTTACAGAGGGAATCCACAGTCAGCTGTTTCCTTCAGGTACTGCTCCCAGCTGATTTTGAGGAAAGCCTTGAACACTTAGTGAAATGGCGAGTATTGAGGTGAATGGCCATTTGTGTAATTCAACGAGGGCACCATAATTAGGACTGTCCATGCAGAGAGTTTCTTTGTTCTACGACTCAGGGGTTTCAGAGCAGGGTGCATCCTCTATGATATCCATCTGCCCTGAATCAGTGTAGACAGCCGTTGTCTTAGGACAACCCCTTTAATTGTTTCTCATTATCATACTTCATTGCTTTCTGTGCACACAAGATGTCCAGCCGTTACCCCTCATTTGCTCTTGACTCTTCTAGGTGAACAGACTTAGTACAGCTGATTGATATCGAAGTACTCTAGACACTGGTATCTAAGGGTGGACTGGGATCAAAAATGCAACATGACCAATTAGATCCTCAATTGGCCCAACTAGAAAGGGATGGGTGTGATAATTGGTGTTCATGCCCTTTTTTGTGCATGGGGCAGTTCAGAGAGAACTACAGGCTCTGTTCTGATACTGCCCTAGTTGAGTCCCTGACCTATGGTGCTTCTCACAGGCTTAGGATTGCTTGCTTGCTTGCTTGTTTAGACATAAGACTTCTCCACCGCTGAGTGTTGAACACAATTGCAGATTTGTAAATGTTATTTTTCATTGTACATAGTTTTTTAAACTCTTCTCTCTCATGTAAAAACAGATTCCCAACCAGTTCTTTCTCATTTCGTATCTTGTGCTTCAACTGGTCCCAGTCATGGATGAACACAGCATTTATTGGCCCTTTTATGCAAGTTTTCTGGTGTAGAAAATTTGCAAAGAGTAATGTGCGACTCGTTTATCCTGCTCTTAAAACTTTTCTAAAAAAAATTATAAATGCAGGCACACCTGAAAGCTTCCATAAAATCACACCTGAAATCTATGCCTGCTGCCATACCTGGCGGCTCCACATTGTTAGCAGTGCCAACTTCTGTCTTGCTGTTCTAAATGCCAGTGTGGGCGCGCCACAGCATCATAGATAAAGCTGTCCTTCTAAGCCCCAGTGATTGTGGTTGAGTACATCAAGTAGTCCATAATGCATGTGTTAGTGAAGTGATTTTAAGGGTTTATGCTGGAGTTTGATGCACGGTATAAATGACACCCACTTCATATTTCTTCATTAAGATGCAGTAATGACAAGACCTAGACAAACAGAATATGGCGTGGTGGTAATTTAAGCCATTTGTCACGTCGATCCTGTACGACCATGGTATTTTTAGATCATTTTAAACACCAACCCCAGAAAATAAATCTGTTTTCATGGATTGTAATTTTATAGGCCTAAATGTTAATTTGCCCATTGTGAGGAAATTGCCTCTGTAAAATTGTTAATGAGTCCAAGATCAAACCGTAAATTCTTGTTCAATGGATTTAACAATTTGCTTAGAATGGAAACTGTAAAATAGCAATAGAATATATAGAAAAATGATTTTCAAATAGTTTAATCTGGTCTTTGCACTAGTTCAATCTAATTCAATGAGAGAAGGAAGAAATCCTGGATATAATTACAAGTGAGGCTCTCTATTTTTGTTATATAAATGAGCTTGTGGGTAATTGTATTTCTGCTAATGGAATATTTGAGAATATTGTCTCGGTGTATAGTGCTCTAATTAAAATTGGAGGGCTATGATGATGTCTTTTGTCTTCTTGGGTTGATCTGTTAACTTTATCTGCTTGCATGCTTACTATTAAACATAGGAAGAAAGTAATAATGAGTGCTGGGTGACAATTTCCTGAAGATATTTTGCACAATAACTCAATTTGAGCACCCAAGGCCTCATGCACACAAGCATATTAGGCATTAACACAAGTCTGCATTTCAATGAGGTTAAAATACAGTGGTAAACGCATGCGCCGTCTGTAGAAGATAAGGCATGCTATTATCACTTGCCGTATATCGGACTGAGTTCTGTTCTGAAGAGAAGCTTGATCCGTAAAACTTACCCTGTAACTCAGAACCAAGAAGATGACAATGTTTTAATATTTGCAAATAAGTCTCTAGGAGCAACAGGGCTTTTGCCTTTACTCCTAGAGGCTCAGATCTCTCTGCAACTGCCGCACCCCTGCCCTTTGGTTGACAGGACCAGGCATTGACGTAAGACAGTGTGGCAGTTGCAGAGAGCAGAGCCTCTATAATACATCTAATACACAGCCTCTGATGGAGCATGCAGTAAATTACCGATTTACATGGACTCCATTGCATTTCCATCCGATTTAGAATCTGGATCACATGAACCCCAAATAACATTGCCGTTTTATGTATGAAAATAAGGTCCTCCGGCAGCAGACCTAGAATGACACAGACATGGTACCAGAGAGGACATTAGTAAAGAACCATGAGTTATGAATAGGAATTTATATTTTTTTAATCAGTGAAACTATATAAAATCACAGCCATGTTAAGAATAGTGAGTAGCCACACACCCAACCAACAGATCTAAATCAATATCACAGAATGGGACCTGTACAATGAAAACGCAAGTTTTATGATGTGCTCCTAAAACAACCAATGGACAGTACAGTAGACCACACATCAGTCCACAAGTCCCTAACTACAATGATAAACTAGCAATGCAGAGCTGAATCCTTGTAAACACCCGAGTCACCAGTCTCTCCCTGGTATGTCCTAACCATAATCCCTATGGATCAGCTTTACTAGGGTTTTTAAAGGCTATGGACACCTTCAGGGCAACTTTTTTTTTATGATTGTATTTTTTACTAATTTTAGGCTAAAAAATAATTTTTTCAATTGTTCTTTATTAAAGTTTTCTAGCCGTTTCTGAAATACAGGGGTTAAAAATTAGTCTATTTGCAAGCTGTCACTTACATATTTTTTTTTATCCCGACATCTGATGGCTCATGTGGCTCTTATCTTCTGACTGCATACGCTGACACACAAATTGAAAAAAAATTGCCCTAAATGAGTAAAATACAATCATAAATAAATTGCCCTGAAGGTGTCCCTATCCTTTAATAAATCATAAGTGAGGTTATTCTCGTTCTACCATAATAAGGAATAGTGCTTTATGGGTAGGGCAAACCAGCCAGACTGACAGCTCCTGCCCTCCAGCACTAGTCATGCTGAACGAATATGAATATCCACATGTGACAAACTACAAACTGAATGAGATTGTTCCAGTATTTACAAGGATTCAGCTCTGCGTTGCTGGTTTGTACCTGATTATTGTGATGAGGAATTTGTAGACTTGCTGTATGTCATATGATTATGGGGAGTCATTTATGATGAGTTATGGGGGGTCATTTATCAATCTGAAATACACCTAAATTTGGCATATTTCAGACGCAGGTTGCGGCGCAACAGTTAGTTCTTCCTGCTCAGGCCATGTTTCACATTGTGGGCTGGGAAGGGCATAGAAAAAGGCCTAATGGTAAGACCGCTCAGAAGCTGTCTTAGATTTAGAACTGGCGGAGGATCCGTCGAAGTTATGTAGAGGCCTGCTCCTCTTCATTACTCCGGATCCACCGCCAGCTATGGGGCTTTATTAAGACTGGCATCTAAAATGCCGGTGTTAATAAGTGTACCCCTATGTTTTAATTGTACAGGCCCAAATCTGTGATTTTGATTATTGAAACTAGATACTGATCCTGTGGTAGATTTGTACTTTTTTTTTTTTTTTTTTAACTCTTCTCCGGCCTCTTCCTCTGTTATTTTATGGGTTTAACCTCTCATTTCTCACTGGACTGTGATGAATACATGAAGGTGTAGCCATGTTTTGATATGTTCCATTTTCACTACATATTCTGTTGTAATATGAAGCAAAGCTAAATGTGCTTAACCCCTTAAAGACCTCTGCCGTAAGTCGGGTACCTAAACGTGGCACCTGCTCGCACGTGCAGCGGGCGCCATAGCCACTGGGTTTCTGCTATTTTAATAGCAGACCTGCAGCACATGTATGCGATCAGCCATAAGGCTTATCACATACATTTTACCATTCAGATGCCGTGGTCAAATGTGACCATGGCATTTTTGCAGTCCGGAAGCTGTAACAACATTCCCCAACTGAGATCGGGGATACTGTTACATTGCTGAAATATGCCCGAAGCGTCAAGCAGGCTTCGCAGTCTATTTCAGGAATATACCAATGCAAGCCACTAGGTGGCAGCATTGTACTGTTATATTGCTAATTAAGTGTTCAATGATAGTTATATAGCCATCAATGAATACAATGGGCAATTGCCAGTTATTGTTACAAGGTGAGATACAAATAAACCAGTTTTTACAAATATAAAAAGCATAAGTTCGAATCAACCCCCTTTCCTTAAAATAAAAGTACTTAACCCAAAAAAATATAAACCTCATTGGCATCGTCATGTGCAAAAATGCCCATACAATTAAAATATAACAATATTAATGGTATACTGCAAATGGCGTAACGGGAGAAAAAAATAAAAACAGCCAATTTGCCATTTTCTTTTTTAACTTTTAAAATGTAGTCAAAAAGTTGCACACACTTCAAATTGGTATCACTAAAAAGAACAGATCATCCCGCAAGCAATGAGCCCTTACACTGCGCCATACAGCTAACTACAAAAAAGTTATAGGGGTCAGGATATGGTTATAATTTTATTTTATTTTTTTCCTCAAAGGTTAAAAAAAATTCAGCAAGAAAAATTATACAAGTGTGGTATCGTTGTAACCGTACTGACCTGGAGAATGAAGATAACAGGTCAATTTTACCGCATAGTGTACAGTGTAAAAAAAATGACCTTTATCAGAATTGCGTTTTTACCAATTCTACCCCATTTGGAATTTATTTCCACTTCCTACTAAATGGTATGCAACCGTAAACGGTGCCATTAGAAAGTACAACTTGTCCCGCAAAAAATAACCCCTCATAAGGCTATGTGAATGGAAAAATAAAAAAAGTTAGGACTATGGGAAGGCGGGTAGTAAAAACAAAAACACAAAAAAAGGAAAATCTCCAGGTCTTGAAGGGATCAAAGAGGACCTGTCACCACACATTGTTTTGTGCCGCGGACATCCATGCTAAAATTTTGCTGACAGCTGAATGGTTTACGCCCCTGTTTCATTTCCATGTAAAGCAGCTCTGAAGATTGCAGAGCAGCATTTAAAGCAATGGCCACACCAAGTAGGGACATATCTGTTCTCAGTGCAGATGTGACTTTTTAAACCAGGACTTCGCAATCTTCAGCGCTGCCTTACATTGAAATGTATAGGAGGCAGAAACCAGGCAGTGGCTGCTGAAATTTCAGCGTGGGCGCCCTTGACATAACTTCTGTATGAATGAGCTCTTAAAAGTGTGTGTTTTTTGGTTATTGGTGAATAGATTGGCAACTGCTATAATGTGGATGTATGGCCATACATAGCCCGCCACTGTCCAGTTAGAGCTGCAGTGTGACATTGTGCAGGGACATTGCCCATTGGTCAATAACGGAAGGACAACTCAGTGCAGAGTTATAAGAAGAGACCCTCCGGAGTTGCTGTTTCATGGGGGATACAAGCATTTACAAAAACAGACAAGTCAGGAGAGGACAGGTCTTCTTTAATAGCATACATGTGTAACTCGAGAAATTAGAATATTGTGCAACGTTAATTTATTTCAGTAATGCAACTTAAAAGGTGAAACTAATATATGAGATAGACTCATTACATGCAAAGCGAGATCTTTCAAGCCTTTGTTATAATTTGGATGATTATGGCTTATCGCTTATGAAACCCCAAAGTCACAATTTCCGGTACCCTTTGCTCAGGGGGTATGGATTAATTAGCTGAATAGAGTCTGACACTTGGAGCCTAGAACATTGAACCTTTTCACAATATTCTAATTTTACATTGCATTACTGAAATTAATGAACTTGCACAATATTCTAATTTTTCGGGTTTCACCTGTACATTGTGTGCACTGTAAATGCTAACTTTATGCTCTTCTCTTTGTTTGCCACATGCCAGGTACTGTACATTTCTAGTTAACTATTTTTCTACTGTTAATTGACACGCTGACATTGTAAAAATGCTGTGCATGCCTTTGTTCTGCTGGATAACTAACACTTTCTTTTTTATTGTTTATTGTTCACTTGGCTGCTTGCTTCTGTTTGCCTCCATCACAGCTATAGAAGGTTAGTGCATTTTTCAACCTCTGTGAGCTTAATATTTCATGCTCTGTGCTGCTTTTCTTCCTTTGTCTTAGTGACATTTGTATTGTTTCATGTTACCATTTAAAGGTTAGTTGCACATTTTATTTAGTTAGCATAAGCTCTATATGGTAAGATGCTTGTTTGGTAACATTGTTATTAAATAGCTTTTCTCTCATTATTCTTGCATTTACTTACAGGTTCCCATTTCAAACATTGCCACATTATATGTATCTGTATCAGCATAGGTATACATAACGTGTGCAAATGCCTTAAAGGCTATGTACACCTTTTGGAGGCAAATTTTGTTTGATTGCATTTCACTCATTTTTGGCCAATTATTTTTTTTTTCAATTGGCCTTTATTAAAAATATTGAACCTTCCTGTCACAAAGGGTTAACTCTTTTTCTAACTGTGTGACTGGTACTTTCACTTTGTGCTGGTCATCTAATAACCCTTTTCTCTAAACTAATAAGAGGTCATAAACACTTATTTAAGCCACGTTCTTATCAGTAAGATAAGGATTGAACTTAAGTGTTTATAAGGGCAGAGCGCAGAGATAATGAGTCAGTCAGCTCCCCAGATGACGGAAAAGACAGAAAATCCACAGGCAGCTACTACAGCATCTCAGCTCTGTAGACAAAAAGGATTATAAAGAAGGACTTATGTATGTATGTTCTGCGATCACTCAAAAACGTAACCATCAATTTCAACGAAGCTTGGTATACACATCACTTGCTACCTGGAAATAAATCTTGTCGGGGTCGCTGCTCTCTAGCACGTACCGTTCCTGAGATATTCCCCAAAAATTCAAATATGGCACATCACATGACCTACATTAGCCAATAGAAGCCTGTAGGTCTTTCTCTTTATATCCCAACTGCCATACACACGGTCACATGTCTCTTTTCAGCCAATAGAAGCTCGCAAAGCCCTTATTCTCCACATACACACAGTTTTACACCAGGTTTCCATAACAACCCAGCCATTTTTCTTCACTGTTGTAGTTCAGTTTTAAAGGAGCAGGGCGCTGTGGATGACACTGTTAAGGGATCGGAGTGCTGTGGAGGTGACAGTTCAGGGGCAGGTAAGGTGGCCATTCAGGCCACCCTCAAAAGACGGACTTAATAACCCCGTCCCCAGGTCCCGCTAAGCCACGCCCCTCCCTCTCTACAGCCGACAGGGATTTAAAAAATGAAGGTAAAATCAACTTCTGCCAGCTGCAGGGGATCGAGGGAGGGTGACTTTCTCCCTGCTGCTCACGCTCAGACAGCACAGTGCTGCTGTCTGAGTGTGAGCTGTTCGAAAGAACATCCCTGTGTCAGTCATTGTTTTTTAGCAGCACAAGTTACTGACAGGATATCATAGTAACTCATAATTATTCATCCGATTACAGGGCCGATGGCTCCAAGTAAATGTATCTCACGCAGGCAGGCAATGATCGAGAATGCATGGTTCAGTCTCAATCATTGGTTTGTGTATTGACCTATGTAAATGGTGCCTGTGTGGACCATAGGGTATGCTGGGACCTTCAGTGTTATTCTGCTATCTTTGCAAGTCCTAACTACCCCGTTCAGTTTCATATTTTTCTTGCATCAGTCCTGGAACAGCTGTAATGTGTGCAAGATTATTTGGCAAGATTGTTATGAGCCTTTTATGCAGGCTGAGGATCAAAGCAATTATCAGGAATGATCATTATTGTTTGTGATAATTGGCCTGTGTAAATGAGCTGCGGATTGATGTTTGTCAGGTGATCACATCTTTTATGTGGCACCAAAAGGCCTTGTTTGTTAGCAGCACTATTGTGGGAAAAGTAGAATGATATTGATCAAACTTTAAAGGGGTTGTTTAGTCTCGGCAACAAGTTTACCTTTGTCCCAGACAGCGCTGTGCAGAACATAAATAATGCAATTACCTGTTCCCCACTGATCTGCTCCAGCACCAAGGGTCTGGTCCCAGGTGTTACTGGCCTCAGTGGTGATGAATCCCCAAAAGGTATGTCACTACTGGGTCACATGCCTCTGGTGGGGCACTGCTGAGGCCACTTATTGGCCGTTGTGTCTCGATCGATGCTGGCAGCGCTGCCGGCTTCTGTTTACTAGAGAGCCAGGCCGGGTCTTCCTCTGAAGGACCACCAGCCAATCACTGAGAGCGCTCCCACAGGCCACAGGTTTCCTGTGAATGTTGTTATCTCCTGTGATCGCCTCACTAGCCTATTATTCTTACACTCCTATCTTGATCTCTGACACCTGGATTGGAACCTGATTCTGCTTCTGCCTGCCGATTTGGACCCAGACGTGACTTCTTGATATTGACCCTGCCTGATAACGTATCACTCTATTTCTCTTGTCCACTGATTGTGGCTCTGATCGTCTTTCCTGGTTTTGACCCCGTCTGTCACAATTATGCTGGTCTCCTCTGATATATTTTCCCTTGTGCCTGTCTGTCACTATATTTGTTATTTTTATCCTTTCTCTTGTCCCTCATAGACCCCTGCACCTAGTTAAGTAGGGACCTGCCGTCCAGTTGCAAGGGTTCTTTAGAACAGATTCTGCAAGACAGTAGGGACAGTGGTGCAGGTGGAGTTTAGGGATCAATGTTCCCGTAACATGTTCCTTCACATGACGTTTACATGCTGGTGACCAAAAAGAACAGGACCAGATCTCTGCTGTGTTGCAGCATGAAACAGGCCTTTATGTTATCTACGGTCCTGTGTGGAGCTTAAGTAACATTGTTGTAGCTGGACAACCCCTTTAAAGTACTGTAGTTGAATGGTTGAATCCTTAACAACAAAAATTGGTAATTGACAATACAAAATGAGTTAATTTTACTTAGTAAGTTAAACATTATCAATTTTAAAATCGATGAGGAATGTTTCTAGGTCATTAACAGGAAGTTTTTAAAAGTCGCTATAGTTAGTTCAAGCAGTAAATGCATGTGGCTTACTGTTGTTGTTTAAGAATAAAATTTTATTCTTAGATATGGATGACTACTTTTTGCATTTGTCTGAAAAATGGCACCGACGTGTATATTCCAGCTCTGATCTCCCTTCCCTACTTCCTGTCTCTTCGGGATTGGAAGTGTAATGTGCTAGCTACCTGCATGTTACCACTGCTGACCAGTCAGTGGCATTGGTCATGTGCCGCGCTTGCACACTTCATCTCTAAGGCCATTGAATGCCCGGCAGTGGTGACATGAATATTTGAACCTTCTTGACCATGTATTGCCTGGGAATACTTGACACGCTATTATTATAAAGATTTCTGAAATGTCTCATTTAAAATAAAATTATTGCAGTAGAGGCTGTAGGGTTTGTACAGTCCTTGTCAAATCTTTTGCTATGAATTTGCACCTTTGCAAAGTATTGTGTGGTAATCATGGCTTTTTAAGTACCTAGACCAGGCATGTCCAAAGTGCGGCCCTCCAGCTGTTACAAAACTACAACTCCCAGCATGCCCTAATAGCTGTAAGCTATCCAGGCATGCTGGGAGTTGTAGTTTTGCAACAGCTGGAGGGCCGCACTTTGGACATGCCTGACCTAGACTATGGTGCTTAATGTAGTTTTTGGAAATGAGAATGAAAGGGGATCATAAAAGGAGAGAAAGTATGCAGGGCAGGTACAACTTCAGTTGTTTGACTTCACTCTTGGTTCAAAATTTTATCAAGAAATCTGAACGTGTGGCCGTACCCTTACAAAAATAATATATATTAGCCCCTCATTGACTGTGCTATCTTGGCCTTTCTGTACCAAGCATTTTTAGCATTACATTTCAAGAGCCAGAACATTTTAATTTTTCTATTGATGGCTTGTTTTGTTGTAGTTCTCATTTGCATAATTTTTGGTGTTCATTACAGATTAGCAAACTTATGCTCACTTCCTGACCCTCACCCCCCTTCCTTTTTAAGGTCTTAAATGCTATGGCTACAATAGCATGTCAGGGTGACACTGATATACCTATTAGTAAATGCAGGAACGGTGTTAACAAACTGTGTTAACATACGGTAGTGTCATGAGAAACAGTATCTTGCTCTGCACAAGCATCTGGAAATGATCTATGAATGATGGCAGAATGCCACCACCATGGCTACAAGTGCCACTGCAACTACTAGCATCACAGCACAGTGTTCATGGGGTCCCCCACATTCCCCGAACCTCCTATGGCAGCCTAAACGCTTATGTTGACACTTCTCACACAAATTCAAGAAAAGCTTATATTTTGGTGTGTACATTCCACCCTCCTGTTGCCCGTCACGTTGTTTCTTCCTATATTCTGGGTTAGTTATCCATAATATATATGTGGTTTCCTAATCTTTTTTTTTATATATATTTTTTTTCTTCCACTACTTCTCACACAAGTCATCAACATGGATACTATTTTAGTATCTTTCATAGCACATGGGGTTTTGTTGCCTCTTCCTAGTTAAAAAGAAGGCACCCCAGTAGGAGGGGGACGTGGAGACAGATATGATGAAACTGAAAGGCTTCTCTAGGGCTGCAAGGAGTACGAGGAGGAATGCTGTGACCCTTTTCCCCAAGGCACAGTGTCAGTCTTTGGGCGGGTTCACATCACGTTTTATGCTGCTGTTTGACGTACACATTAGGGGGGAAAAAAGGGTAAAAAAAACGCAGCATACCACGTTCTTCTATACTACACAGTCCAGTAAAAATAAAAACAACTTTTTTTACAATGGTAAGAAAGAAAAAAAAAAAAAGTCAAACTTTTTTTTTTTTTCCTTTTTTTTTATAATGGAACTCTTTGAGGAACAGATGTCACTGTATGGTATCAGTCTGAGGCATCCGTTCAGCATATATATTTTTTGTATACGTTAAAAGGACAGGAAAAACGTGTGAACCCACCCTTAGACATGATCAATAATATGGCACCTATTGGAAGCCAGGGAAAACTGTGGCCCATTACTACTACTTGCCAGATGGTGCTGCTATACTATTTGCACTACTACCCACATTCTGACACTTGGATGACAAAGCGTGGGTCTTTAATTTTGCACTCCATTTACCAGACATTTTATTATGAGGCCCATAAATTAAAATTCACAGGCTTGGTACACATATTATTAAACAGTACTAGCAAAATTGTTTTTCTGTAATTTAAAGAAAGTTGCACAATTAATCATCACTCCTTTTCTACAAACACACTATACAATGGTATTGGCAATTTACAATAGTGGTAATGCAGTTTTACAGTAAAGTACTTTTCCTGAACCTGCACGGTGTCTTGAACTAATACCACATTTTCACTAACATGGGTATAGTAATGCAGTTTTTGAAGTAAAACGCTTTTGTTCTAACTGAACAGTATCTTGACGTAATACACATGTTCACTAACATTGGTATGTTGATGCCCTTTAATGCAGCTGAATGTATGCTGTTTTGGGTGCTGGCAATAATCCTATGAGTTGAGGGTTTTAGTGTTACACAAAAAAGCTACCTGCCTGTCCATATACAGAAAAAAATAAGCTTATGGCAGGCCAGAACTTGCCAGCAAGCTGTATGAACTATGAAACAACACACAACTCAGAGGGACAACACCCTCACTCTCTATGCAAAGCTTTCCCTAATAAAAACCCTAAAACCTACTCAAGTATATCTCCCTGTTGTCTTCCTATAGTGTGTCAATGTTGTGTAATGGTGTTCTCAGCAGAAGGTCCTTCCAGAAGTCTGCTTTTGATTGTCAGCCTCTGAGCCAATCGGGGCAAGCCCACCCCCAGGGAATTGAGACAGCTGGTTTCCAGTAAAAACAGATATAAGTCTGCCTAGTGGCTTATAGTCTTTGTAGTCAAACGTGTTAGTATAATCTTCTGCACAGAAGTCCAGTCCTAAACATTGCTGTTCATGGAGCATCGTGTGACCTTGCACATCTGTCGATAGTCCCTATTAAAAACCGATACATTTGTGTTAGTTTCTCATACGTAGTGGTTTTCAGTAGAAGCTGCTGATGGAGGCCCCTGATATCATGATCCAGCCATGTTTAGGATCGGGGAGCTGTGGAGGCCATGCAGAAGACTGTACTAAAAATGGGTTGACGCTTCTCAGAAGGCACATTTGTGAGAATAGACAGTGCCCAACCTCGGATGGGGTTGAACTGTGAGGATCTGAGTTATCTCCTCAGCTGCACTAGATGCAGGTCTGTGTGTGACCGCGTGCACCATATTGTAGGTTCCTTGGGCAATAACTATTGCCATCACAGTGCCTGATGTACCCATCACTGAGCAGGATTGAGGATAGAATCCCCTGTACTACCCCAGAACATGTAAAAGGTGCAGTCATTATAAATGTTAAACCAACAATTTTTAGACTTAAAAATGTATAGAATTCTGTATGAAAGGATTTTATTTTATTTTTTTTGTCGGAACTGAGTTCTTCAAAGTTTTGCAATTCTCAATTTGAAGATTGGCTTACAACATGACAACTATGCCTGTAGTCAGCTGATGGCACACAATCTGGATACCATGATAACAGTGGGTAGCTATAAAGTGCAGGCAGTCGGCAGGTGAGAATTGCTGATGCATTTTACTTATGATTAGCAGAAAATAGAAACTAGTAAAATCATCATCATGGTGTGCTGCTGGCCAGAAGAATATTAGCAAAGACTTAATACCTGGAAAATGGAGGTTTTGAAAAGGCAATTTCAATCTTGCCATTAGTTTTCTATCATAGCGTAACATGAAAGAGTTTTATGCAAAGTGGACATCATCTGTATGAAACCTCTGGCGTCTACTTCATAAAAGGCTGTTTAAGCTTATTTTGTTTTGCCAACATACTGTGCATAATGTGTATTTATTCACCTTCTGCAATATGCGGCTGTATTCAGACTGGCATTTAGTATTCACATATTGGTGTCCCATTTAACCATGACATTTAATTTCTTTGAAGGAAGCGCAGTAATGTAACAGCTGATAGGCAGTCTTACCAAGATGGATTGCAGCTCACAGTGAGCCTACGTGTCTGAATCTCTAGGTAGCTTTTCAATTGGATGATATTGAATAGCAAAACTCTACTTCGCAGTAGTTTATTCAGTGTGACAGAGCCTCACGTATATCACATCTAAGGCAAGATGAAGCCTGATTGTTTCACATCTGCTCTTTGTACACTGCAAACATTTGCAGATGAACACTGCATAATGCAGGAGTTTACCGCCACAATAAAAGCTTTCACTATACTAATCTATTCTAAAAGGTGTTGCTGTGTTGATCACGAGTCAGATTACCGCTTGACATGCCCTCCGCTCTCCGCTTTAGCACATAAAAACATAATGCGCCTCCTAGTTGTTGTCTAAACCAATTATCAATATGCCTGTCAGACTTCAAAGTCAAATGACAGGGAAGCGAGTCAAGTTTTTGTCTGTTGAAGGTTAAATACATGGCGGGTAGGCTCCCCTCACATTTCCCCTGTTTAACAAAAGAGCATAAAGCTGTAGAGAATGATTTGGCCCTTTAAGATTTCACTCTGTAAATGGCCAATTGTGCCTGTTACTTGAATAATTAGATGTGAAAGAAACCACAGCTTCACGTTTGCATTGCGTTATAGCCAGTTCACACGATTTTGTAAAACACCCTTAAAAAAGCAGCAGGGAACCCGCATTTTTTTCAAAACAAATAAGTATTACACTGAGCATAGCCTAGTACCAGGGCTTCGTGCCCGGCTGTTGATGGGTTTCATCTAATTATTAGCTTTGGAAGCCACTGCCTTTTTTTCTTTATAGAAGATTTAGCGTACAGCCATTCTTTCCGGTATCTTTGGAAGCCATATTCAGGAGTGGATCCTAATAGGAGAGAAAGTACGGTACTAACCCATTACGGACACAGCCTATTTAGGTACTTAAACAGGTTTTTCCAGGATTTTAATATTGCCAGCCTATCCTTTGGATAGGTCATGAATATCAGTTCGGCAGGGGTCTGACTACCAGCACCCACACCAATCGGCTGTATGAATAGGCTGTGGACTCTCTTCTTGGGCAATTATTCACCTGATGAAGGGGATTTTGTCCCCGAAACGCATAGTGAGTTTGCAATAAATACTTCTGAAGATATGCCATTCCCATCTGGTTGGTTCTTTGCGCCGAGGGATGTTCCTTTTTTCCACTCTTCTTAGGCCATGTGATATGTTCATCATTTACATTGCTTGTGCACAAGTGAATGGGGCTAAGATATAAAAGCAAGCACAGCTGTAATCCAATAGATGGCGCCAGGGGCGGACTGTAAAAAAATATTAAGTGACCTGTTTTGTAGTTGGGTCCAAATTGATGGAAGGCAGTGTCAGCAATACCATATTGTGGCACATTATACCACCCCAACAGAGCCAAGTACCACAGTCCAAATACTACAGTCCATCACAAAATAAATCCCCTAAAACTTCCATTGGCTGGCCGTAAGAAGGTCCATTTCCCTGTAAGGCCTATGGCCAATCCGCCCCTGGATGGCGTTGTGCTTGGTCACCAGTGAGGAGGCCATGACCCTCACTGGAATGAGGCTTATCTGCGCCTAGGCCGTGTGACTGATGGTCATGGCATCACTAGCCTGGGGTAAGCAGCTAAAAGGCTACGACTGATCGGCAGGGGTCCCTAATGTCAGGCAGCGTGGTTGTTCAGTGGTTAGCACTGGGATCCTGAGTTCAAATTTGATCAGGAACAACATCTGTATGGAGTTTCTATGTGTGTATGGGTTTCCTCTGGGTAATCCGGTTTCCTCTCACCCTCCAAAAATATACAAACAGGCAAACTGGCTTCCTATAAAATTGATCCTGTTGATCTTTGTTGAGGTTGAGTTGACCTCCCAGGGAGTTTCCCCCACCACACAACTATCCCTGCACTTTGGGTCCCTGTGGGAAAAGCGGATTACAAATGTCTGTCATTGGCCGCTTTCACACGAGCGTATTTGCAATCTGTATATGGCCCTGATTTTATGTACCTGAATCCACTGCTCTTGTGAATAATTAGGACTATTCACATGGGAAGACAATTTCCTCCAGTATTTGAAATTCGCAGCATGTCTGAGTTTTGTCTGTATTTGTTTCCAAATATGCAGATTACAGTCTATAGGAGTAAATAAAAAATGCGGGCAGGAAAGAATAGGCAAGTAAATCCTGATGAAATCCTGAAGCAATACTGATGGCATATCATCAGGAATCCATGAATAGTCCAGAGCCAGAGTACTGATGGATTTCAGTACGCTCATGTGACAGAGACCTTTGTCCGACCCCACCAATCAGATGCTGATGACATATTCAGAGATGATCAGTTACAAACAGTTGGATAAACCCCCCCCCCCCCCCACAAACTGCCTTGCGTGCTTATTGTGAACAGCCCTCCTTGTCGCACTGTAATTGGCCATACTACTTTAAAGGGAACCTGTCATGTGGATATTTGATTATAATCTAACTAATTATATACAATCAGTAACTACTAAAAAGTGCCTTAGATGTATTCACTTACTGGTGTGACAGATGGTTACCTCATAATATACACACAAAGATGCCGCATGCTAATGAGCTGATTGGAGTCCTGCGTGATGTCATCGAGTCCAGCGTATATATAATTCAGAGCTATAGCCACTCCCCTGCCCATCTGCTGCTGATTCCTATGGCAACAAACTGTCACTCAGCAGCAGGTGGGCGGGGAGAGTCAGGAGCTCATGAATATTCATGACTCATCATTATCAGCTGGAGCTTTTCAATACAAGATGTTGGCAGATTGACTGGGTCAATTAAAGAAAGTGACCCAGCATTTTGCTAAGAGAATCAGTCACTTATTTATGTTGCCCTTAGTTAGGACACCATAAAACTGGTGACAGGTTCCCTTTAAGGCTCCAGATCCGCAAAACACTGAAAGCGGCAATGTGCGTTCCGCATTTTGTGGACCGCACATTGCCGGCACTAATAGAATATGCCTGTTCTTGTCCGCGGACAAGAATAGGACATGTTCCGCAAAAAAATAGAACGGAAGTGCGGATCCGCAATTCCGTGTCCGGGTAGCACATCGTGCTGCCCCATAGGAATGAATGGGTCCGCAATTCTGTTCCACAAAATGCGGAACGAAATTGCAGACGTGTGAATGGAGCCCAACACTAAGTGAAGGGAGGAGCAGTGCAGAGAGAGCCACCAGGGACCTGCACACACGCTGCAGAAGCAAAATGAAAAGGCATTTTAATGATTTGTTTAAAAAGCTGCTTACTTTAGCATCTGGAAAGCAAATGAATAAAAAAAAAGGTTATAAAACAGGCTAAAAGATCAGTAGACTTGCTGTGAGTGCTTCCACATTCGGCTCCTTTTTGAACCTTGTTTGTTTGCATGTAGATTACTTGCAATGCGTTTAACCTTCATTCACTTCTATGGGAGTTTGGAGCAACTGCGCCCATCTTTTTTCAGAATTCCCGTAGATCTGAATGGAGAGAGCTACTCAGTCACAGCCAGCTCTCCATATGTTGCCACCAGCAAGCAGTGGCCTATTCTTGCATCTCTGATATTCTTGACAGTTTGTAGCTTGCAGCTCATTTGCAGACTTTAAAGTGGCTCTGTCACCAGGATCAACCCTATTAAACCAGACATACTACCTGGTAGGGCTCATCATGCTGATTAAATCTATACCTTTCTTTTGTCTGTATGATAAATAGCAGTGGATGTTTTCTTTAGTGTGTGTGTATATGTATGTATATGTGTGTGTATAAATAAATAAATAAATATATATATATATAATTTTTTTTTTTCTTTTTTTTTTTATTCATATGCAAATAAGAGGTTTGAGCACCAGGAGACAGGGCTGAATTAGTTGAGCACAGCTTTGTAACACCCCCTGTGTTCTCTACAACCCCCCCCCCCCCCCCCCCCCCCCCGACCCTTGATTGACAGGGCTGGACATCAGGCGGAAAGATGTATGTACTATGGCTTCACCAGACTGAGATCTGCTCAGAAAGCTAATCTACATATTACTACTTTATTCACAAGCGCCATATACGATTAGAAAAACACCAGTAATTTGTATTAGCTTATAAGCATAAGACAAAAACATGTTTCTCTATATGGTAATGTTATAGCTTAGTGGTTAAAGTGTTTCTTCGGGAATTAAGAAAATGAAAATACTTGAAGGGGTTGTACCACAAAAAATATTCTACAATTTTCAAACCAGCATCTGGATTTCAATACTTTTGTAATTGCATGTAATTAAAAATTTTGTATAGCTACTGACTTTTTTTCAATAAAACTGTGATAGAAGGAGCGAGCAGCAGTGGAATAGACAGCCTCCAGAGCTGCAGCAGAATAGACACTCCTGTTAAGCTACCAGCTTGATTTAAATCTAGCAGAGCAATGATTGGGGAGATCTCTGGATCCATATGAGGTACAGGGCTGGTTCTAGCTTTGTTAGAAAGAGCTTGCCATGTACTATGTGATGTCTGATTTTCATTTTTTACATTATTCGTGCGATAACCCCTTTAAATATTACTTCATTATAAATATTTTGCCAAATATATTTCATTAGTTATAAAGGCTCGTTTTATCCAGGGAGCAATCATTCGGAAAAATAAAATGGCCATCATCCTACTTGTCCACACAAAACCTGTCCTAATTACACAGGAAGACAAGTTAAAGAGCTGCACCATCTTCCTCTCTTACTTGTCAGGGATTCTGATCCTTTATAGAGTAAAAACTCCAAAAAAGTGACCCCATTTTGGAAACTACGGGATAAGGTGGCAGTTTTGTTTGTACTATTTTAGGGTACATATGATTTTTGGTTGCTCTATATTACACTTTTTTTGAGGCAAGGTAACCGAAAATAGATGTTTTTGGCACTATTTTTATTTTTTGTTATTTACAGTGTTCATATGACAGGTTAGATCATGTGGTATTTTTATAGAGCAGATTGTTACGGAGGAGACAATACCAAATATGACCCCTTGATTTTGTTGTTTCAGTTTTACATAATTTTTTTCAAAAATGCTTTATTTTTTATTTTTTTTTGTCTTCACATTCTGAAAGCCATAGTTTTTAATTTTTTGGGCTACTGTCTTATTTAGGGGCTCTTTTTTTTCGGTATGAGATTTGTTTGATTATTTTAGGGTGCATATGACTTTTTGATTGCTTGGTATTACACTTTTTGTGATGGCAGGTGTAAAAAAAAAATGCCTTTTTTGACACACTTTGTATTTGATATTTTTCTTTTACGGTGTTCACCTAAGGAGTTAGGTCATGTGATATTTTCATAGAGCAGGTCATTTCGGATGTGGAATTACCTAATATGTCTACTTTTTATATTTCTGTAAGTTATATAAGTAAGAGGCATTTTTTTTTTTTTTTTTGGGTGATTGTCTTAGGTAGGTTATTATTTTTGCGGGATGAGATGACTGTTTGGCACTATTTTGGGGTGCATATGACTTTTTGATCACTTGCTATTACACTTTTTGGGATGTAAGGTGGCTAAAAATGCAATTTTTTTTACGGTGTGCAGTCGAGGGGTTAGGTCATGTGGTATGTCTACTTTTTTTTTTTTTTGTTTGTTTTTTACATTTAACACAATAAAATCATGTTTTAGTGTCTCCATAGTCTGAGAGCCATAGTTTTTATTTTTTAGGCAATTGTCTTAGGTAGTGGCTGATTTTTTGCAGGATGAGGTGACGGTTAGATTGGTATTATTTTGAGAGGCATATGCCTTTGTGATCGCTTGGTGTTGCACTTTTACGGCTGTAAGGTGACAAAATGTTTTTTTTTTGTGGGGTTTTTTTGCACAGTTTTTTGCACAATTTTGACTGCGTTCACCTGAGGGGTTAGGTCTTGTGATATTTTTATAGAGCCGGTCGATACGGACATGGTAATACCTATTATGTCTACCTATCTTTTTTCCTTCCTTTTTACAAATTTTTATTTTATTTTTTTGGGAAAAGGACATTTTTTTATTTATTTTTTTAAACTAAATTTTTTGTCCCACTCTGTGATTTCAACTTTTGGGGGTCTGATCCCATTTACAATACTTTACTGTACTGCGGCTGCAGCAGGAAGCGCACGGCGTATTAGCAACCAATGACTCTGTGCGCTCGTGCACGAAGCAGGGTGCCAGTTCAGTATCTCATGGTCCGTGTTCCACGGACGTGTGAATGCAGCCTAAAGCAGTAATATGTAGATTAGCTTTCTGAGCAGATCCCAGAGTGGTGAAGCCATAGTGTATGGAATATGACATTGCTCGCGCACAGCTCTAGAACACAGCTCTGCCTTCAGTCTGATGTCTAACCCTGTCGATCACATGGCGGCGGGAGTGTGCAGCGCACAGGGGGCGTTACATAGCAGTGCTCAGAAGATTCAGCTCTGCCTCCTGGTGCTCAAACCTCTCATTTGCATATTGATAAAAACACATATCTCTGCAACTATTTATTATACAGACAAAAGAAAGGTATCATTCTAATCAGCATGATGAACCCTACCAGACGGTGTATCTTGTTTAATAGAGTTTATCCTGCTGACAGAGTATCTTTAACAGCATCTCACATATACAGGTAAGTAATAATAGTAATTGCCATACTATGAAGCTGTTCCACTTTCTAATAGATGTGATTGTGTTAATTAGAGCAGTTTTCCAAGCTCAAAAATATACATTAAAGTGTGACTGCCATTTCACCACCAAAAATGAAATTCCTAACATATGTGATGCTGAAGGGAAGATATTCATGAAGCTGCATTTTTCAGCTAATTTTACCTTTCTGATGTCTGTATCAACCATATTTCTCTGTGCCTGTATTTCAGCTTCTTCCTAAAATGGCCTCTGCTGCACTTCCTGTGGTGATGATTGTCCTTTCTTGAGGCCGTCCTGTATTGTCCTCACTTCCCATAAGACCTTGCTCTCCTCACATGCACTAGCACACAAGCAGGACCAATGAGAATGCCAGATGCCCCCTAGATCCTATTTTTGCAGCCAGTGCCCCCTATACTTTAGTAACACAGCCAAATACTCACCTAGTCCCTGCTAGCAAGCTCCAACTGCGCGATGTACACTGTCAGTTCGCTCTGCTGTGAAGGAAGACGAGCGGTGCCGATTCCCTCCAGCAGCGCAATGTGTATAATGCATTTTCACTTGGGGTATGTAGGCATCACAGACTCCTTGCAGGCATGAAGGCTGGAGGAGGAGCCAGTGTCCTACAACACTGTGAATGCGCCTCAGGGCTGAGCTCCTCCTCCCAGAGCTGATCCGCCAGAGAAGACAGACTGCACATGGCAACGCACTGAGGAGAGGGCAGCACAATGGTAAATTGGCACACATTTGTGGGAGTTTTTACCATGTAAAACAGAAAATGATTACATTTTAAAACACACATGCACATATACTGTAGGGTACACTATACCATTACAGTATAAACAATGAAACGGCAGTTACACTTTAAACTACGTAGATGTGTCTGAACGCTCAGTAGATCATGCCACCATAGCTTAGCCTAGGCTGACAGTGGGGCAGTTATCCTCAGAACACCTGTTCCCAGTAATTGCCCTGTGTGAAGGTTCTGCAGATCTCCTACTGAAGGACCAAATGCTTGTTCATCCGGTGGAAGCATCATTAATGCAGACACCAAAATTATTGTTCCTGAGAAGCAGATTGTCCTGTGTAAACAATGGTCTGCAGCCCCGAAACTATGAATCACTCGTCCCCATACATGATGCAGCTTTCACTTCCTCTGAAAGAATTCATTCCTTCATCCACCTCTGTTCCTTGGTCATTAAGAAGAAATCATTTCTCCTAATCTTGTCCATGTGTCTATTCCTGTGCAGTAATGTTGTTTTCATGCTGCTAGTGCATGCTGTGGGGGGGATTACCAATGCCATGTTTTCACTCCCCTCGCACAGCCACTACTAGAAATACAGTGCCTTACGAATCAATGTAAATCAGTGCTGTTCCCCTTTCAGTTGATGGCCTGGTGGCCGAGGGTCAGACCTGTATCGATCTAATATGGTTGGACTTTAATGCAAAGCAACATAAAACATTCCCTTAAGGGCTCATGCACACTAATGTATTTTCTTTCTGTGTCTGTACCATTTTTTTTTTTTTTTTTTTTTTTTTGTGTGGACCTTATGCGGAACCATTCATTTCAATGGGTCCACAAAAAAATAGAAGTCACTCCGTGTGCATTCCATTTCCATATGTCTGCATTTCCGTTCCACCAAAAAATAGAACATGTCCTATTATTGTCCGCATTACGGACAAGGATAGTACTGTTCTACTGGGGCCAACTGTCCTGTTCTGCAAAATACAGAATGGACACTGACGTCATCCGTGTTTTTTGCAATCTGTAAAATACATACAGATGTGTGCATGAGCCCTAAAGAGAACCTTTCATGGGAATATGTATTACAGATACCCCTTGTTTCCGCCCCTGTGTCCCCCGCTGTTTTTGGCGCCTTATATGTTAATTTAGACCAAGGTTGCTCAACCTGCGGCCCTCCAGCTGTTGTAAAACTACAAATCCCACCATGCCTTGCTGTCCAGGCATGCTGGGAGTTGTAGTTTTGCAACAGCAGGTTGGGCATCCCTGATTTAGACCATCGGTACAGGAAGGAGGAGGCATTTGGTTTTCTCAGTGAGCGTCTCCTTCTCCCTTGCTGTAGCGCAGTCCAATCACAGCGGAGCGCGTCACAGCCAGAGGGAAAAAACACCTCCCCTTCTCCCTGGCTGTGACGCCCTCCGCTGTGATTGGACCGTGCAACAGCTAGGGAGAAGGAGACACCATTGAGACCACCCTCCTCCCTGTACCAAAGGTCTAAATTAACATATCAGGCGCCAAACTCAGCGGGGTACCCGGGCTGAAACAAGGGGTATTGAAAAAATAAAAAAGTGCTGGCATCTGTAGGGGCCGCCCTATCTGGTAAGCATACCAGTTTGTAACACACAATACTACGAAAGGTCCTCTTTAACAATAACAGTACTTTTAATCTGTTTGCTGGTGCAGTCTTTTGTTCCATTTTTAGGCTGGGTTCACATCTCATGTTGGCTCTACGTTTAGCGGATACGTTGGGAGATTTAAAAAAAATAATAATCTGCAAAAAATTTAAACATTAACATATACATTTGTTTTTCTATTTTTTTTAACCATAGAACTCTATAATGACCGTCTGGCATCCGTTTTAAGGAATATGTAATTTTGTATACGTTAACTGTAAGACGAAAAATGTGATTTGAACCCAGCCTTACAAGGCAGGATGGCTTCATGTACTGTAAATATTGGACTAGTTTCAGAGAAATTAGTAAAATGACAGTTTGTAACATTATGTGCTGATAACTAATGGTTGGGGAATAACTTTTGTGCACACTTGTTTCTGCTTTCTCTTGCTTGCAATTCAAAGAAGTAAAGTCTCAGCCTTCAGATGAAGAAATGTGTAAGTTATGTATGTCATTATGGGCGTTTTCTGTAGACTAGGATAATATGCTTCTCCCACACTTTACTGCCCTGCTCTTGGTCCACGGTGTGGATATTGGGCACATAAATCCTTTGGTGTACTTTCCTTTATCGCTCCAGCAGTATTACCTCATTTGACTTGCAGCTTTAGCACATCCTATAAAGAACGGCATGATTCTACGATGCAGACCCTGAATTATTAAAGATGGGCATAGTGTCCTTTTAGATAAATTGCATGTGCATATATTTGGAAGTAGATGTTCTTTTGTACTGTTGAATATATTTTAAATAGTGGACTATCAGAAAGGATTGCTCCAGAGCTGGTTAGCACGGTAGAAGAGGAGAACTACGCAATCAGTTTGCACCTTTTCAGATTCCTAGTTGTAGAAAGAACGTTATGTAAATGTGTATTATTAGGCTGGTGCCATTATGAGGCACTTAAAGGGGTTATCCCATGGCTTCTGTAAAAAAAATGAAAATCGGACATTTAAAACTGTACATGACAATCGCCAACAAAGTAGAGCCTGCCCTGGACCTCACATGGATCCAGAGCTGTCCCCATGCGTTGCTCCAGTTGATCTGCTAGGCATATGGCAAACTGGCTGCTGTGTCCTTTTTGCTTCGGCTCTCTCCCCATCATAGCTCAGGGGGCATGTCGTTTTAGCTGCAGTTCTCTCCCTATCACAGCTCAGGGGGCGTGGCCATTTTGCTTCAGCTCTTCCTTTCACAACTGAGGGTGTGTGTCCTCTCTGCTGTAGTTCTTTCCCTTTGATTGCGCAGAATGGACATCCACCATAGAGATGTTACTGAGCTGTATGGAGACATAAGGGAAAAAACAAACAGCAGGTGGCACTATATAGATAGTTCTTATTAATTTCATGCAATTTCAAACATATTCAGACCTAGTTGTAGTTTAAAAAAAATATATAAATATTTAGAATATTTTTTGTGGGATAACTAACCTCTTTAATGTGATTAGGTGATTGCTGCTGTATAAATACATTGGGCCACAATTAGGCTAGTTCAAAAGGGGAAAAGATGTTTGCAAAGAATAAAAAAAATATATATTTCTTTTCAGTCTATTTAACTATTGACCAGACACTTGTGAGCTGCCAAACAAGAAAGTAGGAACAGTGTTCCCCACAAGCATGTTCAATGAATCTCTCATGTCCAGTCCACACATGCTACACTAATGGAGGACTAATGACTTACCATAGTCATCACGTACCTCTAACCTCAATTTTGCTGGTTCATCGGATAATTAGTGACCCTGTTACACCGTTAGATAATAGCTAACTAGCGTTCCTATGAATACACGTTAGCGGTCATCTGGCGGATTCTCGGCCCATATAAAGGGCCTTTTACAGCTGATGCTCTGTGGCAAAAGTATGTAAGTTAGCTGTCTTCCAGAAGAAAGAAAACTGTGTCTCTGGTGCCATCTATAGGTATCTTGCAGTTTTTGGCCCTCATAAGCGACCTAAAACATGAATTGGCAACATCAGCCAAACCAGAGACACCCATGCATACAGAGTTCTTACTCCTTGTTAATACAGAGGAGGGCACTAGATGACTGGGTGAGATGACTTTCACATGGCTCTTAGAAGGTAGTATACCTATAGATGCCATTAGAAAGGCAGTTTTCTTCATTCTTGAGGACATCTAACCAATTTGTAATTCTACCCACTGATCTGAAGAGCAAGGTGTTCATTGCTACAGATCTGTTCAGTGTTTGTTTAAAGGCGCTCCGTCACCAGGATTAATCCAATTAAACCAGACATACTGCCTGGTTGGGCTCATTATGTGTTTTTATTCATATGCAAATGAGCAATTCAAGCCCTCTAAGGCGGGGCTGAATCTTCTGAGCACTGCTCTGTAACACCCCTTGTGCTCTGCACACGCCCCCTCCCCTTGATTGACATGGCTAGACAGCAGCCTGAGGGCAGAGCTGTGTCCTAACCTCTTCATATCATATACTCTATGTACTATAGCTTCACCACACTGACATCTGCTCAGAAAGCTGATATACATATCACTGCTGTATTCACAGGCAGAATATATGATTATATAAACACCAATAATATATGTTAGCTTATAAGTAGGGTTGAGCGAATCGACTTAGGATGAAACAACCAAAGTCGATTCGCATAAAGCTTCGTTTCAATCCTGTACGGAGTGAGCGCTCCATACAGTACTAGAATGGATTGGCTCAGATGAGCCAAAGTTATTACTTTGTGAAGTCTCACAAGGCTTTGTATAATAACTTCTGAATTTGTTCTATACTGTAAAAAAAAATTGCATATGAATAAAAATGCTTATTTTTCTGCAGCTATTTATCGTACAGACAAAAGAAAGGTATAGCTTTAATCAGCAAGATGAGCTCTACCAGTATCACTAGGGTTGATCCTGGTGACAGAGCCGCTTTAAGGCCCCTTTCACATGGACGATTTTTCCGCGTGGGTGCAATGCGTGAGGTGAGCTCATTGCACCCGCACTGAATCCTGACCCATTCATTTCAATGGGGCTGTGTACATGAGCGATGTTTTTCACGCATCACTTGTGCTTTGCGTAAAAATCGCTGAATGTTCTATATTCTGCGTTTTTCACGCAACACAGGCCCCATAGAAATGAACGGGGCTGTGTGAAAATCGCAAGCAAGTCCGGATGCGATTTTCACGCATGGTTGCTAAGGAACTGAGGGATGAGCGGCCCTGGTCCCCATTTACTTTATTATTTTCCATTATAGCATGGTTATAATGGAAAATAGCTTTCTTTAATACAGAATGCAAAGTGAAATGTCACTTGAGGGTTAAAAAATAATAAAAATATTACTCACCTCATCCACTCGATCGCGCAGTCAGGATCCTTTTTTGTTCTTCTTGAAGGACCTGCAAAAGAACCTTCGCTGACGTAATCACGCTCACCATGTGGTGAAGTCAGCACAGGTCCTGCTGAATGAAGATGCCCATAGACATCACTTAGGTCTAACCTCAATCCAATGAAATGGACATGCTATACTATAGTTAATGGATGACTCGCGTAGCTCTAACCTCAATCCAATGAAATGGACATGCTATACTATATAGTTAATGGATGACTCGCGTAGCTCTAACCTCAATCCAATGAAATGGACATGCTATACTATAGTTAATGGATGACTAATAACTGACTATAGTCATCACGTAGCTCTAACCTCAATCCAATAAAATGGACATGCTATACTATAGTTAATGGATGACTCGCGTAGCTCTAACCTCAATCCAACGGAATGGACATGCTATACTATAGTTAATGGATGACTCGCGTAGCTCTAACCTCAATCCAACGGAATGGACATGCTATACTATAGTTAATGGATGACTCGCGTAGCTCTAACCTCAATCCAATGAAATGGACATGCTATACTATAGTTAATGGATGACTAATAACTGACCATAGTCATCACGTATCTCTAGCCTCAATCCAATGGAATGGGCATACTAGACCAGTGACGGAGAACCTTTTACAGACCAAGTGACCAAAACCCACTTATTTATCGCAAAATGCTAACACTGCAATATAACCAGAAGACTACAGTCCAATACAGTATATCTTCCGTATACTTTATCATTTAGCTATAATATCCTTCCTGTGATGTTCATAGTGCGCCCTGTGCTGATGAAGGGCAGGAAAAGTCTACGGCATATTAGTACACCATAGACTTTTTCCAGGTGCCCACAGAGAGGGCTCTGAGTGCCGCCTCTGGCACCCATGCCATAGGTTAGCCACCACTGTGCTATACCTTAGTTAATGGAGAACTGACCATAGTTGTCACATAGCTCTAGCCTCAATCCAATTGACATGTTATACTTTTAAAACCCAGTCTCTAAATCTTATTTTAGTGTTAAAAGAATGTTCAGTAAATGTTAATGTTTGTTAATGAAATATATTAAGCCTGTTTATTTCAGCTTTCTTTGCTCTCCAAGTATACAGAATATAGTAATGTAAACTATTCAATGTGTGTTTATGTGCAGTAAAAAAAGACGATGAAGTTGATGACCCAGTGTTTACGAAGAAACGAATAAAGGAGCTTAAAGTTTTGGAGCCAAAAATTGCCCAAAATCTATGTAAGTATGCACAGGAAATGTGACACAGCAGATTGGCCTGGATTTATTAATCCTATCGATGGCTGTCTGGCTCTGCACCAGATTCAAGAAGCCTTGTTAAGCCCCGCGTTCTGGCAAGCCGGACAAAAACGGAGCAACTCTAGTTGTGACGAAATTATGCAAATTTGTGCTTCTTAGACATTTTAAGTGTGGAAACATTAGTAAATACAATAGGCATCTGTACAGTGAACAAGATCATTTGGTTTTCAGGTTCAGTTTTATTTCTTTGGTTCCTGTAATCACCACTAGCATTGTGGTAGAAATTCAGATTTATTATTCAGTGGGAGTTGTAGAAATCTGTTTGCAGTTAGCAAAGTCCTGTCTGATGGAAATGTATGACATGTACATGAGAGAAAATTCCACGGATTAGAATCCATGTTCCAATTTATGGTTTACTCTTCATATATCTCAAGTGTATGGGCCAAACCTGATGCAAAGAGAGCCTTACAAACGCTGTATACAGCAGAGAGATACTGTGTTTGGTACCAACAATATTTACTTGATAACCTTTTTTTTTTCAGCCATTTTTCTGGGTTCATACCGTTTGCCTTATGAAGACATTAAAAAAAGTATATTAGAAATTGATGAAACACAGCTGACGGACTCCATGGTGCAGGTAAAGTGAATTTATAGAACAAAACATTTTATATAAGCAAAGTTTAAAAAAAAAAAAATTTTTGTATATTTTTTTTAGAAACTAGATTTTACGCTCACTTTTACTCACTGACCCGAATAAAATAATAATATATGTAGGTCTGATTGAAAATATTGTTTTCTCCCAAACTTTTTTTTTTACCTACAGTATGTACTATAATGCAGGCACATTGGGGTGTCTGTATAAAAATTGTTTTAAGGGGAACACGGAGAGCAGTAAAAATCACAATAACCACATTTCTTTAGTGGCCAGTTTTTTGCCATCTGCACAAGTAAGTTCTTATGGTACTGCAGAGGTGCCCAAATTGTCACTGTATTTGAACCCATTCCTGACGCAGTGATTTTCCATTTGTTTAATTATTTTTATTTATTTTTTAACTCCCTGATAAATACGGTTATATTTTAATACTTTGGGCATTTTGGGATCTGACTATACAAATGATCTTCTGTATTGTTTATTTTTAATTTTAAAAATGTATTTATATATATATATATATATATATATATATATATATATATATTTTTTTTTTTTTGAAAGCTACGGTACGCAGGGTTTGATTATAACTTTCATGTGACTGGCGTCGGAGACTTTAGAAAGCCTGCCATAGCAACTAAACATCTCCCATGGTCTGGCCCAGAGGAGCTGGTCAGTCACCTGGAGTGCAAGTCTTCTGTAATTGACTGCTCTGTGGTTGTTGTCACAATTGACCATGGCATCCGAGGGGTTAAAAGTCTGTGATCATCGTTGTTGCCGGTCACAGACTCTAATACAGAGTGTATGCTGTGTAAAACGGGCACCCATCATCTATGGTGTCTGCTCAACACCTTGAGTGTGCACCATCCATAAAGAACTGACATCCTCCATATATGGACTTCACAAGGGATTAAACAAACTGCATAAATCAATAGTTCAAGCTAACTTAAGAAACCATTAGAGAAACTATTCTTTCTCTACTTATGAGCTCCTTTCTACTCCTCTCCCACCCTCAGTTTTCTACTAAAGTCTTGACAGGCGAGGCAGATTATTAACTCAGTTTATATGCTGCCCATCAAAGTCTGTGGAGAGGGGAGGGGGAGGAGTGATCTGCTGGAGAGTGACAAAAAGATGCTGCTGCTGCTGATTTCTCTATTTCATCCCAGACCTGAATCTTAGAAGGGGGTTTTCCAAAATAGTCAGTGATGACAACTTGGAAGGATGAACCTCCTGATCCTTGGAACGGCTTAGCACTTCAGGGCTTGACTTTGTGTTGCAATTCCCATTGCAGTAGGGGGGGATGGAAATCACTGAGCGCAGTTTTTTCAGTTGTTTGGCGTCTCAAAAGTTGTACTTCCTCTGATCAAAATTTGGTGGCATATCCAATCAATAATATGAGTAAAATGATTGCTACTCACAGTCCCTTTGGTTCAAACATAATTCTTTATTAACATCTTTCCATAAGAATAGTTAGCATCATATTTTCTGATAGCCTTCACAAAGAAAGCCAAGTTTTCTGCGCTCCTAGTTTTCCCCTCAGATGTGCCGTTTGGGAGACATGCCCCCTTCATCATGCGTACCGACAAGAGGAAACCACAGGTTTAAGGCTACATGCACAAATTGCAAGTCCGCAAAAAAAAATGTATTTTTTGGGGGCAGATCCATTGTAACAATGCCTAAAACGGACAAGAAGAGGATATGTTAATTTTTTTTTTTCCGGGGCTACGGAACTGACATACTGATGCGGACCCGTTGAAATGAATGTGTCCGCATCCTATCTTAAAAAAAAAAAAAAAAAAAAACGGAATGGACACGGACACAAACAACATTTGTGTGCATTTAGCCTAAATAGCATGTGCATGTGGCATATTACAATTATTTTAATTATACAAAACACATTATCCCTAAGAGATCTATATATAAAACCTGTTTTAGACTAAATATAAACTAGGGCTGAGAGCAATCACAAAAATACTCGAAATTGCACACCTCATTTAACCCTTAAGGTCACAAGTGTCCATTTCACAATTCAATAGGTTCACGTTGTAACAACCTTCTCTTGGTCTCAGTAAGATTCCATATTTGATTTTATTTATATATATATATATATATATATATATATATATATATGTATTTAAATTGTATGTGTTAAAACTGCAAATAGCACATAAAAGTATTAAGCATAGAATAGCATGCACTATAACATTTACAAGAACAGTGAAGGCTGCCTATACATAGGATTGCATGTCTATCTAGCAATAATAACTGCCTGAACGGCTCTGCATAACACAATGTCCCTGGAAACAGATGTCGATCTCTTACCAGATATGCTTTTACAAGGATAGGAGTTTGAGAAGGAGACATGCATAGGACAGCTCTGTACTGTGTCCTGGAGACTTCTCTGTCCCAGGATGCCTTCACTACCCACAATCCAATGCAGTAGCCTTTGTAACAGGAAAACATAGTGTAATACTGCTAGATGGTATTATAACCACACTGAACACATTTGAAATACCCTGACTGTGGCAAAAGTGAACTGTAATCATTTTCTAACCCTGCTGTGCAGAACATTATATATATATATATATATATATATATAAGAAAAATAAATAACTGGCAGCACCACCGACCAAAATAAAATGAAGTAAAGCGGGTGCAATGTCCGGATATGGCGACTGGAGCTTACCCACTTGATACAAAACAGAGAAACGGACTGCACTCCCAAGAATCTTCAGTGAAAAAGGTTTATTCACCCATAGGTGGCACAAGCGACGTTTCGGCTCTCACATGAGCCTTTCTCAAGCTTGAGAAAGGCTCATGTGAGAGCCGAAACGTCGCTTGTGCCACCTATGGGTGAATAAACCTTTTTCACTGAAGATTCTTGGGAGTGCAGTCCGTTTCTCTGTTTTATATATATATATATATATATATATATAACCTTAATATTCAATTTGTTAATTTATTCCCTTCATAATTGCCTTTCTTGCACTCCACAGACCCCTTACTTCACTTTTAATGAGCATGTCACTCAGTGTTCTCTCTTTCCAATAAGCAAATACAGGACTATTTTTAAAGCGTACACCATATCTTTGATCTTGCTTCAACAGATCCCAGTATTTCAGAACAGTACTCGAGGCGTGTCTATCATATAAAGATATAAACCATCCCTTTTGGTATCCCCTTGATGTCCTCTTCTGACATCACACCTCACACTTTTCCCAGTGTCATGACCCACGTTATCCACCATCTTACCCATATAGCCCCAATCTATGAATTTTTTATTCACCACATATCTGATGCTCATCCTGCTCATCTGTGCTCGCTATTCGTCTTGCTTGCTCAAAGTGACTTCTCTGTATACTCCAGAAGTCATGGAGTGCATGGTACTTAGCGTATAGCAAAAGATTATTCCGATCCATTGACTTCGTATATAGCATGGTAACTGTAACGGACCGTTTCAGCAAACAAGGGGTTAAAATCCGTTTAGGCGATATGCCCCTTTCTGAGAGACAGGCACAGCTACTGCAGAACCCCAAACTCCCTAACTGGATACAAAATAGCACTCCAAACTGGAACCTCGAGAATAGCTGCTAGCAGATGAACAGGAAAAGCATACAATCAGCTTACACTCCTGGCAATCAGTCTCTAACAGCATACAGGGAATCCCCCCAATAACGAGACAAGGCTCCGTGTTGAGGGTCAAGCAGTGGTCTGACGTGCTGGCACACCCAGCCTGGTTTTTATTACAGTTGTTGCAAATACACGACAGATACAACACATCCCCACAATGCATCATGGTTTCCTCCTCTCTGTCCCGGAGACAACCGAAGAGCAATCCAATTATCTCTCAGGACAAAGGGAAGTCGCCAATACACATGTGGAGACAACAGGACAGACATCACCATTTAAACACACAATGGGACAATGGAACACACCCACACAAAATCCTCCCCTCTGCCGGTGATGACTATTGAACACAATGGCGAATATATTTATCAAAGGCAGAGGAATACAGTTTTATAAAAACATATCACAAGAACCCCAAAACATGCAATAACCCCATAACCAATATATCCTCGGGACTGGGGGATCTGGGTGAACCACATATCCAAAATTCACCCACATCCGTTCAGTAGTTTGGAAGATACAGTTTTATGCCAGTTACACCGAAAATATACGAGTTGTACAGAAAATAGTCACTAATAAATGTGTCCCCTGTTTGGTAGTTTCAAACTACTGAATGATGTCTCTGTGCACCAAATACAGGCAAGATAGCACCGTGTTGAAAAGTCAGAACAGTGCGAGTTAAAATGGCCGCTATCTATTGTTCTCACCATGTGCTTCATCCATTGTTCTCACCATGGGAATAGTAAAATCCAAGCAAGTAAGGCAAATGATGCAATCCAGGGACAGAGGGCTCAGTCCCAAGTGCCTTAAGACCCACTAACTTAAGGGACCATAATCCCAGGGCAGGAAGCTGGCAAACAGCCCCCTCCAAAACACTGTGGCGAGGTTGGTTTCGCCACAGTAACAAAACCACTCTTATCTTTACTCAGTACTATTGTACATCCAAAAAAAATGATTTACCTGCACATCCTAATGTAACTGAAATGTAATAGTCATAGTATTCATATTATGGACGGATGGTGAAAAAAAACTTTACTTGAGTTTGTGGTCATGTTCATGAGACTATTAAGTCCTGTTGCAGTATGATGCCCAGGTAAGTAATTTTTTGAATGTAGAACTGAGAAAAATAAGAGTGGTTTTGTTACCACATTATATACAAATCCGTCTTCCAGAGAGTACCAAGAATTCAGTTTGTGCAAGCAAGATAAATAGCCAGCACAGATGAGGAGGATGAGCATCTTTGAGTTATGTTGAATACAAAATTCATAGATTGGGGCTATCTGAGTAAGATGGTGGATAATGTGGGTCGTGAAGTTAGAAAAGTGTGATGTCAGAAGAGGACATCAATGGGATACCAAAATAGATTGTTTTGTCTTAATACCGACATATGATAGGCATGCCTCTATAGTGAAGAGTAATGTTCTGAAATCTAGGGATCTGTTGAAGGAAGTGTTATACATTTTAAAATGAGTCCAGTATTTGCTTATTGGAAGGAGAGAACATTGAGTGACGTGCTCATTAAAAGTGATGTAAGGGCACGTAAAAAAGGGATACAAAGAACTTAAAGGAAAAGAACAGAGAGCTAGGGATCGACCGATTATCGGATTTACCGATATTATCGGCCGATATTCAGGATTTTGAACACTATCGGTATCGGCATCTATTTTGCCGATATTCCGATAGTGTATGGGGAACACAGATCGCGCTGCTGACAGCGCTCTCTGTGTTCCCCTTAGCAGCACAGGGGAGAAGGAGCAGTGTCTCCTCCCCCTGTGCTGCTCCTGCCGCTGCCGCCAATGTAAGGACAGGGGACAGGAGGAGGGGAGGAGCTATGGCCACTGCTCCACCAATGAAGATTAATCTATCATTCATTCATATACAGGAGGCGGGAGCTGCAGGATCACATAGCCGGCTCCCGGCCTTTATGAGCTGTAGCTGCGATCTGCGGTAGTTAACTCCTCAGGTGCCGCGGATCGCAGCTACTGCTCATAGAGGTCGGGAGCAGGCTATGTGATCCTGCAGCCAGCTCCCGCCTCCTGTATATGAATAAATGTGGGATTAAGCTTCATTGGTGGCGCAGTGCGCCCCCCCCAAGCCCCCCCAGTATCAGATATTGGTGGCACAGTGCGCCCCCCACCCCAGTGGTGGCGCATAGGGCCCCCCCACCCCAGTCGCAGTGCGCCCCCCCCCCCCCCCCCACAGGATTCCCTCTCCCTTGCTCCTCCGATCGGAGCCCCAGCAGTGTAATGCTGGGGCTCTGATCGGTTACCATGGCAGCCAGGACGCTATTGAAGCCCTGGCTGCCATGATAAGCTCCATGCTGCTGTGTGCACAAAGCACACAGCAGCAGGGACAGTGTGAGCTCCTATTCACCCTGATAGATCTCTATCAGGGTGAATAGGACAAGGGTTCTAGTCCCTAAGGGGGCTAAAAGTTAGTTTAAAAAAAAAAGTTACAAAAAAAATAATAAAAACACCAAAATATTAAATATAAATGAAAAAGAAAGATTTACAAAAAAAAATAAACATTAACAATAAACATTAATTTTCAGCAGATTTGTGGGAATTTTTTATTTTTTTTCAAAAATGAAAATTCCCAGAATATCGGTATAAATTATCGGCTATCGGCCTGAAAGTTCACAAATTATCGGTATCGGCCCTAAAAAATCAATATCGGTCGATCCCTACAGAGAGCTAGTTGTAAGGAAGAGTTGAAAAATAATAGCTCAACGTTGGTTAAACATTATTTTTTAAGACCGACATCAAATATGGGATCAGAGATGGATGGTCTTGGAGTGAGCGAAGACAGCCCAGATACTGAGAATAAGAAAAGGTTGTTACAACATGAAACCTAATCACCAAACCATCACTTGTAATCTGGGCCCAGCAGCGAGTAGGATCTGCTGAGGCAAGATGGGGTTGAGGGATCCAGGTTTTAGAGGTGGGACCCTCGGCTATCACACGCTTAAGATTGTATTCTATGGATATGCCATAAATGTCTGTGATGAGAATACTCTTTAACGTGAACTATTCTTTTGTTCTTGTAGAATCTAATAAAAAATATGCCTGAACAAACTCAGTTAACGGCATTGGCCAAACTGAAAGGCGAATACTGCAGCCTGTCAGAGCCCGAGCAGTTTGGTGTTGTGGTGAGTATGTTTTAAAGCTTATTCAGTCTGTTTTATCCAGTTTTCCATTTAAAATGAATTGTTGGATGACAAAATTGCATTTGTGACTCTATCAAGCTGAATAGGTTTAGCTGAGGATGAAGGAGATGTAAATCCACTCCAGAACTAGACAGCTTTTTATAGCTATGAGATAAAAGGTGTTGAGATATACAGTATTATCTGTGCTAATTCCCATAAATGGTTTTCAGCTAAAAGGTCACAGTGGCTAGAATTTATGTACAGTTGTATTTCTAAAATTATGTCATTATGACTGGGAAATGTACAAAAGTAAGTTTCAATAAATGAGTCTTGAAGAAAATAATTCTTTCTGCTTTTCTCCTGAAGTACTGAACACATCCAGGGTATGAGGCATTGTCCTCGGCAAATCTGCAAAAAGCCTGTGTGGTATTGTAGATAGTACTTGTCCCTGAGATATTACAGTTTAGAAGACAATGATTTCTTTGTTTGCTGCAGTTTATAGGGTGATTGTACTATCATGGACTATTGTATGCTTCGTACAATGGTAGGAACTCTGGATTCAGACCTGGAGCCCGAAGGTCACAGACAATAGATTACTTTTTCCATCTACTTTTTATTTGGATGTTAACTTACATCAGGCATGTCCAAACTGCGGCCCTCCAGCTGTTCCAAAACTACAAATCCCAGCATGCCTGGATAGCTTACAGCTATTAGGGAATGCTGGGAGTTGTAGTTTTGCAACAGCTGGAGGGCCGCAGTTTGGACATGCCTGACTTACATTGTCTACGAGGATTTAACCTTCTGGTTCTGGCGCTGTTTTTATATTCTGGCCTAAACAAAGTCAGATGCATTGGTTGACTATCAGAAGTAACATACAAGCCGTTGTTCAGTTTGATTAAATGTAATTCATATTCTAAAGTAAAGAAAAAGCATGGACGTCGTGTTCATAATTATTGTACTATACACAAGCCACTTTCGAATAGGTCCCTGTACTAAATTGGCGCAGAATTGCACAGTGACCACTGCCGCACCAACACCACACCCATAGATGACGCCCGCCAACAGCACCCTTGCTGTACAGCTAATCCCCCTTTTTGCACAGCAGCAACCACAACTATTCAGCACTGCCCATGTGAACAGCTCTCAAGAAGCTCCCCATTACATGTGGTCTCAGAAACTGAACTGATACCAAGTAGCTATTAACCCTTGGGCAGTCTCCTGCTAATTACAAACACCTGGTTCATGGGGAGCGGGCCTATGCATTTTGATCAAAAAGTGTATTAAAGGGCATCTGTCAGTAGATTTGTACCTGTTGCATGTATGCTTGGCGGATGAAAGCATCTGTGTTGGTCCCATGTTCATGTGTGCCGCATTGCTGAGAAAAATGATTTATTAATGACTTCACATCCGGGCCATTTACCCCCTTCCTGACAGAGCCTAATTTAGCAAATTTGACGTGTCACTTTATGTGGTAATAACTTTGAAACACTTTTACTTATCCAATCCATTCTCAGACTGTTTTCTCATGACACATTGTACTTCATGACTGTGGTAAATTTGAGTCTATATATTTCACCTTTATTTATAAAAATAATCAAAAATTTACCCCAAATTTTGAAAAATTTGCAATTTTCAAAGTTTCAATTTCTCTGCTTTTAAAACAGAAAATTATACCTCATACAATATTTATTACTTAACATTCCCCATATGTTAACCCTTTAGGTGTTCCACAAGAATTAAAGGAAAATGGAGATGACCTTTCTAAATTTTACTTTGACAGATTTTCCATTTTAATAAATTTTTTTCTTTAACACATCGACGGTTAACAGCCAAACAGAACTCAATATTTATTACCCTAATTCTGCAGTTTACGGAAACACCCCACATGTGGTTGTAAACTGATGTAAGCGCACACGGCAGGGCGCAGAAGAAAAGGAGCGCCGTATGGTTCTTGGAAGGCAGATTTCTCGCCCATATTCATTGGAGGACACAGGAACCGTGGGTATAGCTATGTCCTCTAGGAAGCGTTGACACTAGTAGCTCCTGAAGACTTTTAATTTTAGTTTCTTATTTTCCTTCCTCCTTTTTCAGATGGGAAACAGTGGTCGCCTAGGTTCCCTGTTCTCCCGGGGTAGCACGCCAGCGTTGGTTCGCCACGCTGCCTCCTTCCCTACAAGAAGAAAAGGTGGACCAGGGCAGCCTCGCCCCCCTGCATCCCACCAGCAGAAGGGTTACCCATCCAAGCCCCTTTACCAGCGTCCTGCCACTACGGTGCCAGTAGCTGAAGGGGTGACCCTGCTTGAAAATAGAAGGGTGGCGGCAGGGAAGAGAAGAGAATGAAGATGAGGTGAGTACAGGGGACTAGGTAAGTATGTTAACCCTCCTGGGTCATTTGGTCTCTCCCTCCCTCCCTCTTGGTGGCAATGGTCTTCAACAGCACAGGGCTTCAGCGTAGCTCAGCACTCCTAAAGCCATTCCCAGCACCTCTGGGGTCATTCCCAGCACCCCTGAAGCCATCAGCTTGTCATTCCCTTCACTCCACTCCCCCTCTTGTTGTCCTCTAAGCTGGGACAACAGCACATAGGGGGCGCACTCTGGCGCAAATTCTTCCCGCCCTACTTCCCCCTGTGAGCTGAGCTCCGCCCCCGGTCCTCAAATGGCCTTAACCCTTTCTGCCCAGCCTCCTCTTAGGCCGGCATATCTGGGGATCACTCCTAGTGCAAGTTTAGTAATGTGGAGAAACTCAACCTTTTCCTGCCTCTTGTGCGCTTGAGGCCGGCATCTCACTACCGCAGGACCACCCTGTTTGGTGGTATCACACTGGGACATTACCAATCCACCCTCATGGGTCGTTTGGTTGATAATTCTCAGCCGGCGTAATTCAATTAAGGACCTCTGACCTTCCCAATCCACCCTCCCTGGTCGTTTGGTTGATAATTCTCCACCTGTGCAATCCACCCTCCAGAGTCGTTTTATAATGCACCGCCTGCACAATCCGGTGAAGAGACCTCTAGAAGTTCCCATTCTACCCGCTGGGTAGTTTGGTTGATAAGTCTCCACCTGCGCAATCCGCAGCTGCCAGGGGCGAGATTCTGAGGGGTAGACCTACGTGCGAGCGGACCACAGCACATCTTTTCTCCTCGCAACCCGACCCTTCCTCCCTGGGTCATGCTCAGAGACACCCTCCCGCACAGGAGAGTGTCCCTCCGGGGGATTGGGGGGGTGAGAATAGCTGATTCAGACCCCGACATAAATCCGAAGCAATCTCCCAAGATTGCTTCTACGGTGGCCAGCAGTACTTGTCACCCTTCCATAGGCGGAGTACTTGCACTACTTCGGGATACAGTACTTGCCTTATACATTGTCCCCTGCAACAGGTGGACTAAGTATAGTAACACTGGTTTCAGTGCTGGGCGTATATTTTCTCCCTTCTGTAGGTGGCGGAATTGCATCTCCACTGGGTTCAGTACCTGTCGTATGCATTAGCCCCTTAGGTGGCGCATTTACATTATCACTGGCTGCAATATGTGCTATATGCATTATCCCCTTTTGGTGCATTAATTGCACTCCCACTGGGTACAGGACTCGCCATATGCACTAGTTCTCGCCGCATTAACCCACTTCATAGGTGTAGTATTTTCCCTACCATTGGCTTAAGTACTGGCCGTATGCATTCCACATTCCATAGGTAGGGTAATTGCACCACCATTGGATACTGTCCGACTGCCGCACTTCCATAGGCGGAGTGTTGCACATCACCATGCTTCCTGTTGCATTACCCCCTTCCACAAGTGATCCACTAGCAGGGGAATAACTAAACATCTTCGGATGCTGCAATTCAACTGCGCCACGGCTCTAGGTGCCTTCGCTTATTTCACAAGGGGGTGTGGCATGGTACCCGCGGGTGCCCAGTACTCTTTCTCTAGTGGTATATGGGTGCCGCCAGTGGATACGGTGGCTATTCTTCATTGTATCCTTTTCTTTTTGGTGCTACTTTTGGGCAGGGGGCATCACTTATGTGTCCTAGAGACCCCTTATCTCCATGAGCCTCCATTGTTAGTCGGTCATGATATAGTCTGCATCAATACGTAGTGCGTACACCATTGCACATATATGGTGAGTACGTTCCAGCGAGTCGAGTGTTCACGGACTCCGTATTCTCTATCCACCACTCCCCCTTCTGTGGGAAAGTGGTTATGCTGGCACTCTGGTTTAGCTTCTACAGCTTGTTCTCCTCCACAGGTGCAGCTTTTCGCTAATGCTCGAGTTCGTGGTCGCTGCAGTGGGACATCCCCCTCAGGTAGGGGTCCTACCCTGTCGCTAGCTTTGCAGTTGTGCCTGTTCAGCGCCCTTCCAGGTAGAGTTTTTAAGGTTGGCTCTATGTAACTGGGGCAGTATGGTACGTGGCTTCTACGGATAGTCTCAGGCCTCCCCCTCAGTTTTGCGCTGACTGGGCAAGCGCTGGTTACTACTGTGGGAGCGGTATTGCATTACCACTACATACTTGGGTTCTTATTGCACAGCTCTTTCATCAGGCGGTGGACTCTTTTAGCACTTAATTCGGTGGCCTCTGCAGGCCCCCTCCTCTGCTGGGGTATGGGGTTAGCAATACAGTGTGATTCCCCTTGCCTGGCTTCCTCCTCAGGCGGGGACCTTCTTTCACAGGGTCCGGTCTTACATCAGCATTTAGATGATGGTGTAGCTATTGAAACCGCCATTCTGACGTGGAGAGGATTTTCGGCGGATGTCATCCGCACTATGATTCAGGCCAGGAAGCCTGCTTTGCCCAGGATCTATTATGGGACCTGGAGGTCCTTCCTGGGCTTCTGTGAAAGCCAGGACATCTCCTCACTCTGCTTTTTTTTTTTTCTCTCCCCTCGGTCCTATCCTTTCTACAATCAGGGTTGGACCTTGGTTTAGCCCTTAGTTCCTTGATGGGTCAGGTGTTGGCGCTTCTGTCCTGGGGCAGCTTTTCAGCGTCCTCTGGTGCCCATGGAAACCTTCCTTCAGGTAGTGGCACATACGGTTCCTCCGTACCGTCCTTACCGCCTTGGGATCTGAATATAGTTCACACCCTACGGAAGGGAGTTACATTATTGGACATTGTCAGAGCTCTAATCATTATTGACAGCCTCCAGTCCCTTCCGGCGTACGGGACCCCTTTTTGTCTTCCAGAGGGTCCTCGCTAGGGATTGGCGGCCTCCAAGGTGGCGATTGCGCGTTGGATCCGGTCTGCAAGTGCTGAAGCATACCGTGCCCGGAGCAGGGTTCCGCCAATAGGTGTCACGGCGCACACCACCACAGTGTTGGGCAATTTCTTGGGCTTGGAGGAATAGCGCTGCACAGTTGTGTAAGGTGGCTACTGGTCCTCCTTACACATGTTCACAAAAAATTACCAGGTGCATACTTATGCATCGGCGGTCGCTGCTTTGGGCCGCGTGGTCTTGCAGGAGTTTTTAGATGCCTGCAGGGATGCTTGCTTCCATGGGTCTGTGTTTTTTTTCTCTTCCTGTGGACTGCTTTTGGACGTCCCACGGTTCCTGTGTCCCTCAATGAATATGGGTGAGAAAAGGAGATTTTTGTATAACTTGCCAGTAAAATCTCTTTCTCGCTCTTCATTGGGGGACACAGCACCCACCCAGTACTGTTGTCCGGCCACAGTTGTGGCTGTTGCTGGTTAGAACCCCGTTGGGTCCTTTGACATGGTTGGTGTTCCATGTGTTTTTCTTTGGTTGGCTTGCTTCTACATAAAAAAAAGCTCTCTCTCCAGGCTGGAGGGGGTATAACTGCCAGGGGAGGAGCTAACAGCTTTTACTAGTGTCAACGCCTCCTAGGGGACATGGCTATACCCACAGTTCCTTTGTCCCCTAATGAATTGTGAGAATGAGATTTTACTGGTAAGTTATACAAAAATCTCCTTTTTGCTGAACTGGTTTTTAGATGCCATGTCCCATTTGAAGCCCCCCTGATGCACCCTTACAGTAGAAACTGCCAAAAAGTGACCCCATTTTGGAAACTAGGGGATAAGGTGCCAGTTTTATTGGTACTATTTTGGGGTACATATTTTTAATTGCTCTATATTGCGTTTTTTGTGAGGCAAGGTAACCCAAAAATGGCTGTTTTGGCACTGTTTTTATTTTTTACAACATTCATCTGACCGGGTAGATCATGTGCTATTTTTATAGAGCAGGTTGTTACAGATGCAATGATATAAAATGTGTCTACTTTGTTTGTTTCAGTTTTACATATTTAAAGCATTTTTGAAAAAAAAAAAAATTTGTCTCCATTTTCTGAATGCTATATTTTTAAAAATTTTCTGCCAATCATCTTGTGCAGGGGCTCGTTTTTTGCAGAGGTGACGTTTCTATTGGTACCCTTTTGGGGTACATATGATTTTTTTGATCATTCATTATTGTACTTTGGGTGACCAAATTTTTATTTTTATTTTAGCAGTTTTCATTTATTTTTACAGCGTTCACATGACATTTTTATAGAGCTGATCGTTGCGGATGTGATAATACCTAATATGTATACTTATTTATTTAAGTTTTACACAATAAACCCAAAAAATGTTTGTGTCTCCATAGTCTGAGAGCCGTAGCTTTTTAAATTTTTAACCAATTGTCTTAGGTAGCGTCTCATTTTTTGTGGGGTGAAGTGATGGTTTGATTGCTACTATTTTGGAGGGCATACACCTTTTTGATCGCTTGGTGTTGCAGTTTTCTTATGTAGGGGCTCATTTTTTGCGGGATGAGGTGATGGTTTTATTGGTACCATTTTGTTGGACATGCACCTTTTTATTTCTTGTAGTTGCACTTTTTGTGATGTAAGGTGACGAAAATTTTTTGACTGGGGATTGTTTATATTTTTTTATATTTTTTTTTACATGTGAAACTTTTTTTTAAAAAAGCACTTTATTTTCTTTTGTTTTTATTTTACACTTTGCGTCCCCTTATAAGGTCATACAAGACCTCTGGGGAACATTTAACTTCAGTTTTTTATTATATATAATTTATTTATTTATTTTTTTACTATTGATTTCTCCTGTAACTGGGGCTGACAGAGAGGATGTACAGCATTACACAGCGCTGTAAAGCCTCTGTGCAGGACTGAACGAGGTCTGTGCAAGACCCACCTGGGAACTTTCCTTGCTGTCACTGACAGCGGGCCCCCCGCTCGGCAGCTTCACGATTTGCGAGCAGCTGACATCTCTGAATGGACGTTCCAGAACATCCATTTAGAGATAAACATCCACCCATAGGATGTTTATTTCCTATGAGCGAATGTGAAGTGGTTAATAAATGTGAATGAGCCTCTAGGAGCAACAGGAATGTTGCTGTTATACCTCGAGGCTCAGCTCTCTCTGCACTCCCTCCACTTTGACAGGGCGAAGTAGTGTAAACATGATCACCCTGCTTAGCCCTGTTAAAGTGCAGAGGTTTCGGCAGTTGTAGAGAGAGCAGAGTCTCTAGGTGTAATGGCAAAATGCCCCTGTTGGTCTTAGGGGCTCATTTTCATATATTAAAACTTCATTTTTCAGAGCAATATGTGCAGATAAGAACATGGGACCAAATGCACATGTTGCAGGTCAACCAGTTCCATAGGTACAAATCTGCTGACAGATGCCCTTTAAGTGGCGCGTGTACAGTTTATTAAATATGCTGAGAGGAAAAAGATCAGTGCATGGCATGTGGATGTGTGATTTTTCGTAAGTTTAGAATATTAATTACAGCTAATGCATGCTCTGATTTGGCAAATGCTCTCCAGGCTCAAGGAGCGGTCATTTCGTGGAAAGTTGCAGCAAGCCAACCATTATATAATAATACATGGCAGCTATATAGATGAAGTGCTGAGAGTGTGATACATGGGTGGGATGGTCTGTCAGAGAGGAAGCTTTTCTTTCATAGATGATCCGTACACTTTCTTTCTCGCTTAGTCAGATCCTTCGCCAAGGTTCCTTTCTATGATATTCATTTATCTGTATCCTATTATTCCATGTGAGAAGGGGTTGTCTTAATGAGAATATTTATCCTGGCTGTGTAAGCTCACCGCATATTTCAGTCTTTAGACCTGTTAAACTGCGTGATTGTGGAGTGCTTGACTCTTAGGGTACTGTCACACCTGCGTTAAACTTTTTCGGTATTGAGTTCCGTCCTAGGGGCTCAATACCGGAAAAAACAGTTTTATCCCAATGCATTCTGGATGGAGAGAAATCCGTTCATTATGCATCAGGATGTCTTCAGTTCAGTCACTACGGTTTTGCGACAGAGAAAATACTGCAGCATGCTGCAGTATTTTCTCCGTCCAAAATTCTGGCATTATTTTACATTGAAACGCATTAATGCCGGCCTCAAGTGTTCTGTAAAAACTGATCCGGTGTTGCGGTCTGCACATGGGTAGGCCTTTAACCACCTCCGGACCGCCTAACGCAGGATCGCGGTCTGGAGGCAGCTGTCTCAGGTAGAGTCACGCGTCATACCGCGAGACTTCCTGTGAACGCGCGCACACAGGCACTGCAGGTAAGCGAGTGGATGTACAGCCTGCCATCGGCGATCGTTCGCTGGCAGGCTGTAGATGCGATTTTTTTTTAAACCCTAACAGGTATATTAGACGCTGTTTTGAACTCACTATGCCCATGAACCACATGTATGACACTTTTTTGCAGCCTAGGTGGGCAAAGGGGCCCACATTCTAAAGAGCACCTTTCGGATTTCACAGGGCATTTTTAACACATTTGGATTTCAAACTACTTCTTACACATTAGGGCCCCTAAAATGCCAGGGCAGTATAACTACCCCACAAGTGACTCCATTTTGGAAAGAAGACACCCCAAGGTATTTCGTGATGGGCATAGTGAGTTTTTGTCACAAGTTAGTGGAATATGAGACTTTGTAAGGAAAAAAAAAAAATAATCATAATTTTCTGCTAACTTGTGACAAAAAATAAAAAGTTCTATGAACTCATTATGCCCATCAGTGAATACCTTAGGGTGTTTACTTTCTGAATTGGGGTTATTTGTGGGGGTTTTCTACTGTCTGGGCATTGTAGAACCTCAGGAAACATGACAGGTGCTCAGAAAGTCAGAGCTGCTTCAAAATGCGGAAATTCACATTTTTGTACCATAGTTTGTAAACGCTATAACTTTTACCCAAACCAATAAATATACGCAAATTCTTTTTATTTTATTTATATAGAAATGTAGTTTAAAAAAAAATAATGAAAGTGAAAAATGTCTTTTTTTTTTTTTGCAAAAATTTCGGTAAATTTTGATTAATAACAAAAAAAGTAAAAATGTCAGCAGCAATGAAATACCACCAAATGAAAGCTCTATTAGTGAGAAGAAAAGGAGGTAAAATTAATTTGGGTGGTAAGTTGCATGACCGAGCAATAAACCATGAAAGTAGTGTAGTGCAGAATTGTAAAACGTGTTCTGGTCATTAAGGGTGTTTAAGCTAGGGGGGCTGAGGTGGTTAAAATTTGGAAAAGATAAATACCGGAGAGACTGATCGGTATTGCAATTCATTTGTGAGATGCATCCGCATCTGGATCCGTCTACTAATGGTATCCGTTTGCATACAGATTCCCGGGGGAACTGCCTGCCGAAATCCTGCAACGCAAGTGCACCCTTAAAACTTTTCTTTTTTTCTTTTAAAAGGCTCAGAATAGTATTAAATGGTAAATAAATCGTGCTCCCCTTACTGCCCTTCCACCCTACTCTGATTTCCCTCCATTCTCTACTTCTTGCCCCCTCTTTATATACTGTAAATGACTGCTCAACCAATAACTGGCTGCCGCATTGACCCACCTCAGCCAATAAGTTGCTGTCGACAGAACATCTGACAGCTGCTTGAAGTGTATAGCCAACTTTCAGGTTCTGGCTAGTTAACCCCTTCAGTACCAACGCCATACATGCACAACAGAAGTCTGTTTTTGAAAGGGAGCCTGTCACCTCCATATGGCCATATACAGTGCTTACATGGCTCTGTAGCACACCTATACAGGATTGTAATGGTACCTTTGTTCTTTTCTTTAGACTTGCACAAGCACGAAAAAGAATGTTTAATTCATATGCAAATGAGCACTCGCAAGGGGCGGCGTTCAGTGTGTAGGTGCCCAGGCTACTCTGCCTTCTTTTCACTTTACTCCCCCCCAGCCTCTGCCTTTGCCCGCCCTCCAAGTCTCTTGCCTCATCGATAGGTCCGGACTTGGAGGGCGGGCAAAGGCAGAGGCTAGGGGAGGAGTAAAGTGAAAAAAAGCCAGAGCAGTCTGGGCTCCTACACACTGAACGCCGCCCCTGGGCACTTGCGAGTTCTCATTTGCTTATGAATTAAACTCAGTTTTTCCTGCTGGTGCAAGTCTAAAGAACAGAACAAAGGTACAGTTACAATCCTGTATGGGTGTGCTACAGAGCCATGTAAGCACTGTATATGGCCATATGGAGGTGACAGACTCCCTTTAAAATTTAGCCTCGGGTGCCTGCTGTCTGAAACAGCAGAAACCCAGAGACTATGGTATATTATAGTAACTCCGTTCAGATCCAGAGGTGATTGTTGGGTCCGCTTCTTTACTACTGCTAGGTAGAAATCCAGAACAAGCAAGCCTCAGTTCTTTTCCAGAGATGAAGCTTTATTCCGATTATCAGGCCCAGGTACAGCAGTGTTTATAGCTCTTATGATGAATGACCCTACTAATGCCCAGAATGATGTTTTCTCAGTTCATTCACCCATCACCTCAATTCATTCCTCAATTCATTGAGAACTTCCCCATCACTTCTTCTTGCCTTGGGTTCTTCCTTTCCTTTCTAACCCTTCTACAGTCATTCTATCTTTTCTTGTACCATATTTACCCATTGACTAATGTGGAGGATATCTACGGTAATTGGACAGTACAAAATGTCAAACCTAAACATCAGGGCCGAGCATTCCTAGGAACGCTTGTTCCCGATACTCTGCCATAAGTCTTTATACCGGATTGGTCTCTTTAAGGAGCTTGGGCATCCTGCCTAACCGCGTACTCAGCTAATAGTTTTCTTACTCGTTTTTAAAGCTGCATATGTTGGCATGGCTCTAGTATAATTAATTATATTAATATATACAGTTGTAAATATTCAGCAAGGCTGCAGGGACCACTATTTGATGTGAGATAGGTCTGACAAAACCGGACCAGGCTAAAGACTAGCCCAGAACTGTTGCAAAATTCTCAGAAATATTAGATGTCGTTTGCATCTTTGATGCTAAGTAGAATGAAATGATGCACTGAGATGGGGATAATACTGTATTATTTAGATGATGATGCTCAGAATATATTGCACTATAGACTGTATAGCCTCTAATGCTACTTTTATGAGTGCACTCGTAGAAGAGTCCTTATAGACATAGTTTATGCCCAGATATGGTTTGTGGCATTTTAGAGACCTTTTCGGTGCTTATTCGTTATTATCATTGTTGTTATTTAACATGAAGTCAAAGTAATGAAGTGTTTCCTGCTGCCACCATTCATTTCTCATTTCCCTGTGATATATCAATAAGTCGTGAAATGTCATTAAGATGTCCTGCTTCTGGTTAGGGAAGAGGAGGAGGAAGGTGACAAGGTAGGGGATTTTCAGAGGCGCTGAAGTTTTAACCATTCTGCCCGTGGCACAGTAAATATTCGGATGCGTGGCAGCTCTCTTTATCCACCAAAGTCTTGATTTAAAAGTTTTAGTCTTTGAGAGCTTCAGTTTCAGCTCTAAATTCTGTGTCGGCTAAATTAGAGTGATGGCGAATAGACATTGTAGCTGTGAAGCGAGATGAGATCTGCACAAAGTTGTCCGCCATAATTACATCCCACACTAAAGGATTTCTGTTTTGCTGGCCTCTCTAGAATGGTTTAAAGCTGCAAATTATTATATAGCTTTTTCATAAAATATATTCCTTTCTTTAATCAGATGAGCAGCGTGAAGAGGCTCATTCCGCGTCTAAACGCAATTCTATTTCGCCTTCAATTTGAAGAGCAAGTAAACAACATCAAACCAGATATTATGGCTGTCAGTGAAGCGTGCGAGGAGATAAAGAAAAGCAGGAGCTTCGCCAAACTGCTGGAGATGGTGTTACTCATAGGAAACTATATGAATGCCGGATCCCGAAATGCTCAGACGTTTGGATACAACCTCAGCTCTCTTTGCAAAGTGAGTGTCGCTTTACTAACACCACTTTTTTCTAGGTGCCTTGTAAATTACCTTATTTTTCATCATGTTTGTAAATGTAGACATGGGGAAAATTGTATGCTTGTAAAACATGAGAGGGGCCACCTTCGTGAAACAAGAAGTCTTCCTTTTCTAGCCTGCTGCCCATTGCAGTGGTTGTACACCGTTGAGTCACATTATTATTTTACACACTAGCGTTATTCTTTTCTGGCATAGAGTTCCGTCCTAGGGGCTCAATACTGGAAAAGAACTGATCAGTTTTATCCTAATGCATTCTGAATGCAGAGCAATCTGTTCAGGATGCATCAGGATGTCTTCAGTTCAGGCTTTTTGCCTTTTCAAGACGGAGATAATACCGCAATTTTGGACGGGGATAAAACCGGAACACTTGCCAGAATGCCGGATTTTTCCCATTGAAATGCATTAATGCCGCATCCAGCCCAGAGTGTTCCAGCAAAACTGATCCAGCATTGCAGTCTGCGCATGCTCAGACCGCAAAGAATGTGAAAAAATAAATGTCAGATCCGTTTTTCCAGATGACACCAGAGAAAGACAGATCCGGCATTTCAATGCATTTGTCATACGGATCAGGATGTCATACGGATCAGGATCCTGATCTGCCTGACAAATGCCATCAGTTTGCATACGTTTTGACGGATCCGTCAGACAGTTCCGACGACGGAACTGCCTGCTGCAATCCTCTGCCGCAATGTGAAAGTACCCTAAGGTCCTGATAGGTGTCACAAGTATCTGGAGTCCTGCTAACTGCAGTGCATCCCGCAGCTGCTGGAAGGTGCGTGGGGGAGGATCCATAGAGCAAACACGATTAAGGTGATTCCACAGATGTTCAATTGCTTTCAAGTCTGGGGAACTAGGTGGCCAGGGTAGTACTTTGAAGTCTTAGTCATGCTCTTCCAACCAATGTCGGACATTTCTAGCCATGTGACATGTCGCATCGTCTTGCTGGAAGATTCCATCTACCCAGGGAAGACAACCAGCATGTATGGGTGCATGTGATCTGCAAGGATGGATTCATACCCAAGTCAATTGTGATGATTAATTCAACCCAAATCTTATAAATCTGTTTAAAAATTGGTGTTGCATGGCAGATTCACTAACATTCACAAAACTGGACATGCCAGAAGTGGAGATGACTCCTTTCAGGACATAACGTGCCTGATGCATATTAAAACCAGGGTTCCCAGTCGAAAAACTGGACCGTTTCTCTGGTTAAAAAAAAATTGTAACAATAACCGTTCCAGTTAATATGGTTTCCTAGAACATAGCTGTACAATACATACTGATAACGCTGCTGTGTACCTGGCTTTATTTACATATTTTACTGTTCTTCCCAAACATACTGATAACGCTGGTGTGTACCTGGCTTTGTTTACATAGTTTGCTGTTCTTCTCAATCCCTATTTTGTATGTTACTTATCCCCCGGCTTACTGGGTTGGTTCACATTTTTACACACCTACAGTAATACAACCCTCTCATTCATTGAAGGGCACCTGTCAGCTGATTTGTTCCTATGAACCTGGCTGACCTGTTACACATGCACTTGGCCGCTGAAGGCATCTGTGTTGGACACATGTACATATGTATCTGCATTGCTGCATATGAGCCCCTAGGAGCAATGGGGACGTTGCCGTTACTCCTAGAGGCTCAGTTTTCTCGGCAACTGTGACGCCATTTGCACTTTGACAGGGCCAGAAGCGATCTCGTTTGTACTGCCTGGTCCTGTGTAATGGCAGCTCTCCAGTTGCTCCTAGAGGCTCATTTGCATATATTACAACATCATTTTTCTCAGCAATGTGGACAGATATGAACATGGGACCAACACAGATGCCTTCAGCGGCCAAGTGCACATGTAACAGGCCATCCAGTGTCATAGGTACAAATCTGCCGACAGATGCCCTTTGCATTATAGGAATTTTTCTATAGAAATTATAGACGTATTATAAGTGCAGCTGCCTGCCAGCTTTTAACAGTAACCTCTAAAGTAATCTGTTGCCGGGTGTGAGGTTTCAACAGAGGCTACAAATTCCGGAATATGTTGAAATGAGCTCATTTGTAACTTTAGTCTGGAAATCACAGTTGCCACCATCAGAAAATTCTGTTCTATTGAATTTCTACCTCCATTATACCTCGGTGACTTCCCCTGGACGTTCTGCTCATAAATATCCCGGATGATGTATATATCCAATTGTCCTGTACAGTATACAGAATAATTAGTTTTTTAAACCACATGAATGTCCCGCTCGTAGAGGCTGCTGGGGCAACTTTAAAGCAATATTTCAGGAAAAACATTACCTACACATCAGTGTTATTGATGCCGCACCAGAGGTGACAGCATTTAAAGGAAAATAAACCTATTCAATTTTGCTGCTTTAAGTGTGCCTTTCAGGCTGCATTTAGAGGTAGATGGGGATATCAAATGTGATTAATTCACTTTGAACCTATGTGGAGCATCTCACTTTGTTATTCTCATGTCTGCATGTGGCTTCTAACAATACAGACAAATCTGTAATTATGATGGTCCACACTTTAATGTCTTATGTTCTTCCCCAGGTTGCCAACCTGATTTATCCCAAATGCACAAATCACAGACAGCCAGCATTTTTTATTTTTTGTAAATTCAGAATGAATGAAGAATACAAGCAATATATGTCTGGAGCTCAGAATACCCATATGAACCAGTTGTCAGCGATTACTGCAGACTGGAATATGGTGATTATATTCTTAAAGGACATCTGTCAGCAGATTTGTACCTATGACACTGGATGGGCTGTTACATGAGCACTTGGCAGCTGAAGACATCTGTGTTGGTCCTATGTTCATATGTGCACACATTTCTGAGAAAAATGACTTTTTAAATATATGCAAATGAGCCTCTAGGAGCAACGGGGGTGTTGCCGTTACACCTAGAAGCTCAGCTCTCTCTACAACTGCTGTGCCCTCTCCAGTTTGATTGACAGGGGCATACGATGTAAACGTGATCATGCCTGCCCCTGTCAATCAAAGTGCAGAGGGCATAGCAGTTGTAGAGAGCTGAGTCTCTAAGTGTAACGGCAACGCCCCCATTGCTCCTAGAGGCTCATTTGCATATATATAAAAATATATATATCTCAGCAAGGTGGACACATACTGTACGGACATGGGCCCAACTTCAGCTGTCAAGTACACATGTAAAAGGCCAGCCAGTTTTGTAGGTACAAATCTGCTCCAGCTCACCTCCAATAAGAGAGTCCGGGGCACGGAAAGGATCGGGTTGAATCCAGCACCTCCTTTAATATTTCCGTTGCACTTTATTCCGTTTTGTAGCAAATAACTTACAACCTAATCCTCCACCAAAGCAGCTGTTGACATATTTCAAACAGAGTGAGACTAGCCCTGCCGGGCAATTTATTCATGAAATGAAGCCACACGTCCAAGTGAAATCTGGGGTGGGGGTCCCTAGCGCCCAAAATAATTAATAACCTAACAGTGCAAATTCCCACATTATACATGCTTATATGAATCTAGTCCATATAATAATAATAATAATAAAATAAATAACATACACCTATTCAGCAGAAAATGCAACGTGTGAACAGTGATAAAAACCAAATATAACATTGGCAAGATTTAAGCATGATCAGCATATACAGTATAATTTATTCTGGGCAGTGAATTTCAATGGTGTTTGACTGAATGACTGGGGGTGGGACGGCACAATAACAAGGTTAATAATGATGCATTAACTATTTTCTCATATTTAATCCTGAAGGGGACTTGATATTTAAATGGAAAATCCATAACACTTCTCTTTTGCAGAATATTTTTTTATATCGCCTTCTCTAGAGCTCTAGGGGGAGCCATAGCCTTCCCTAGGGGGAGCCATAGCCTTCCCTAGGGGGACGTCATATAGAAGAAACCGCAGCACTCTAGTGGAATTGAAGACAGGAGAGTGCTGCGGTTTCTTCTATATGACGCATCCAAGGGGGAACTTCTGACTGGCTCCCAACACGGCTGGCACCACCACAAGATAAGACTTTAATTTTTCGTTGTGCTGCTATATGCATTTTTTCCTTCCCTAGGGGGAGCCATAGCCTTCCCTAGGGGGAGCCATAGCCTTCCCTAGGGGGAGCCATAGCCTTCCCTAGGGGGAGCCATAGCCTTTTCTCGGGGGCAAACACTTAGCTCTTCAAACTACCATTATGGATAGCAATAAACTGCCTAGCTGTATTTGATATATTCAGGCAGTGCAGATTTTCTATATAATTGATATGTTCAAGTATTTAAAGGAGGTGCTGGATTCTACTTTATTATCGTACAGATCTGCTGTCAGATGCACTTCAAGATGTCCTGAGATGAGAAAACCACTCTAACATAACCGTACACAAAATGATCAAAGCTGGATGCACTCGGAGCTGGCAGTGTGAGGTGTAATTACCTCGCTGGGCATTATTTAATCTAATGTGTCAATTTATTTTCTATTGATTGCATTGATCTCCTTTAATAAAATAAGCAGCTGTAAGTCATTGCCTCGGCTGCGTTAAGATGGAGTAACAAGACCAGGGAATTGCAGTTAAATTAGGATTTAACTCTTCACTAGTTGCTTGGACTATTGATATCTTCCCATAGCTCTGTCATTCCTATTACAAATTACCCATTTCCCTGTGTTCATTGAGGCCTGACTACATAGTAATCCGCAGCCACTTGAAACCTATCTGGCTGCTCACATTATTGTCAGCTCATCAATTTTTCCACTCACATCTCGTATTTGTATACATTTTTTGTCGTTCTTTTGGCTTAATTGTCTAAATCCCAATTTGCCCATAAATTAAAAATCCATCATGCTTTTTGTGCAGTGAATGCCAGCTAAAAATTAATGAGAAAAAGGTCTTCAATTCACGTTTTCTGCTTCATTAGATTTGTAAAAGAGAAGTGGGAAGCAGCAATATTAACATGCACCAGCATTTTCTGTGCTTGTGTGACATGTAAGGTTAGATATGATAATGGTCAGGGACTGTTACTGCAGCTAGTATGTCTAAGTATTTAGTATAAATCTGACATCTTATAGTAAATGACAATCTCTTTATAAAGAACAATCCTATAACCTGCCTTCTACCGCACATAGATCCAGAGATCTCCCCCATTCATTGCTTTTCTTAATTGACTTCATGATGACACTTCGGGGGGCTTGTCCTTTCTCGGACACTGGCCAGACATATGGCAAAAATATTTTATTTTGATAAGCCCCTTATATTCTATGATAGGTTCGGCTTATACACCCTGAATTGTGGCATTGTCCACTTCCACTCTTCTATAAAGAAATAAAGTGGTAAATTGCAGTAACTTATCCCTTTTACTGGCACAAACTGTCAGGAAAAGTGTCTGCAGGCCTTAAAGGGGTTCTTCAGTTTGTTTTAACTGATAATCTATCTACACCCGGGGCCCCCGCCGATCAGCTATTTGAGAAGGCAGCAGCACCGCGGCCTTCTCACTGTTTACCGCAGGCCCAGTGACGTCACGACTAGTATCAACTGGGCGGGGCTAAGCTCTGTTCAAGTGAACGGAGCTTAGCCGCGCCCAGGCCAGTTATACTATTCGTGACTTCACTGGCCCTGCGTTAAACAGTGAGAAGGCTGGAGCGCCGCTGCGTTCTCAAATTGCTGATCAGCGGGGGTCCCAGGTGTCGGACCCCCGCCGATCAGAAGCTGATGATGATCTATCCACAGGATAGATTATCAGTTTAAACAATTTGTAGAGCCCCTTTAACACATACACCCATGTGCCATAACATAAAAATCGCCTGGCTGATATTGTGTATGTCTCTCTTATGCCACCAAAGCTGCTCTGATCCATCAAGACAAGCAAGTTGTTAGCTGGGGCTTCCTTGAATTGGACATGTTTTTCAGCACATCCCACAGATTGGATTGATATCTGGGACGTTTGGAGACAGAGTCAGCACCTTAAAAGGAGTGTTTAGCTCATTCTCACCTATTAAACTACTGTCAGTGGACTGGGTGACAAACAGCATATACCACGTGCATCACTGACCCTTGGGCCCTATTGACCCCCTCAAGCCCAGACTGGAAGTACAAAGCAGCCCTGGCGTACAGATGCCACCAGGCTATGTATGATATCGCATGACATTTTGCTTTACATGGTCATGGCTCTATGTAAATCATCTGTACAAGAAAGGAAATAAAAGTGCAACACAAAAATGCCTAATCTCATCATCAGGGCCTTACTTTGTGCTCTCTTATAGCACCACCCACCGTGATAAAACTCAAAATATGAATACCACATTGCAGCACAACATATCTGCCACACAATGCCTAATAAATACCACAGCACAGCAAAAATATCTACCCAGCAGCATCCGATATCATCATGCAGCACAAAATACATCCCCCGACAGCATCTGATATGACCATGCAGCAGAACGTCATTGTCTTCTGACCACCCCTCCCCCACTGGTAAACGTCTTGTCCCCTGACCATCACAACCTTCGTTTTTAGTGGTATTGGCTTCTGACCTTCCCTTCCCTATTAGTAGCAGTATTGTTCTGAGACCAGCACTTTCCTACTGGTAGCAGTATTGTCCCCATGGCAGCAGCATTGTCTCTGGTTAGTGACCACCCTTTTCCCACTGGCCATAAAACTGACCCCCTAATCACCCCTTTCACATTGCCCGCAACACTGTGCCTATGTACATTTCTCACCTGTTTTACCCAATGGAAAGGAAGGACACGAGTAGTCAAGATGGAGTTGGAGGGAGATTCTTTTCTTTGCAGTTCCCCTCCATTATTTCAGAGAGTCAAGGACCTGTGATGACTGTGATTATCAGTGCAGTGATGGTGAAGGGCCTGTGATTATGCCACACTAGTGAAGTTCATGTCTAATTATGTCAGGAAGCCCCCTAACAAACAGACCCTCTGTGAATCTGCCCAGACCTTGACTTTTTATAGGAATTAACCACTGAATGCTGTAAACACCCCATTGAACCTTACCTTCTGTTTAGGTTTTGGTCCCATTTAATTATCTTTTATCACAATTTGGCGTTTGTTATGCTTCCATCTTATGAACTTCAAGGGGTAGGATAAATCTGGCAACAAGTAAACAGTAACTTCTTGAAGGATACCTTTGTGACAGGACAATCCATGTTTTTCACTTCATCTGTCAGTGGTGTTTGGGTAGGTTTACAGAGGGCATTTTTTGTGTGTTTTTGATATTAAAATGCCATTAGAAAAACTGACATGGGAAAAATGCTTGTAGTTTTTCTAATCCATTTTTCCCAATGATGTTTTGTTGCTCTGAAATGCCCAGACAAAAAGAGCGATTCCAGCTTTTAGATATTGATGACCCACCCTCTGGATAGGTCATAAGTATCAGATATTGGGTGTCCAACACCCGTCACCCCTCCAATCAACTGTTTTTCGCAGTCGCCTGCATCGGAGACTAAACTTTGGATGGAAGCAGAAGGCCCAATCCACTATATGGTGGCCATGTCAGATACTGCAGTTCTGTTTCCATTTAGTGAATCTACGCCTCAATATCTAAAAGCGGGAATACCCCATTTAATGTTATGGTTTGTGGATATTATGTGCCATCCACCGACCCCCCCCCCCCCCCCCTCCACTCACAGGAGTCTACAACTGTACATTATTTTAAACTGTAATCCTACTTAATCCTACTTTAACTTTTGCTCATAGTGACCTAGTCTTTCTCAGAGTCTCTCTGTAGTCTCAGCTAGTCAGCTCCAGGCAATGCGGGCGGTGCTCACTCGCTGACGTCACGTGCCTCCGCCGCCTAGTGGGAGGAGAAGGCGCCTGACGTCAGTGAGGTGGAGATGCAGTAGGAATCTAGTGAGATGAGCAGCCGACTCCGGATGATTTTTCAAGTTAATTGCTCTGCAGGCAGGGCAGGTGGATTAGGATTACACATGAACAGCAGGGCAGGAGAGTCAGGGCGCCGGCCGGCCCTGCCAGTGCCAGCAATACATTCGGGGCACTGTTCAAAACATCCGGGGCTCAAGCAGGGCCGGCCTTTGGGGTGTGCGGGCTGTGCGGCCGCACAGGGCGCCATAGCAACAGGGGCGCCGGGCGGCCGACAGCTCGCAATGTAATTTGGGCAGGTGAGGCGGCACTTATGTTTTCCCACGGGGCGGGCCCCCCGCCCCCTCCATCTCCCCCTCCCCTGTATTCAGCAGGGGGCGCCCGGCGCCCGTTGCGGTTTAAAAAAACAAAAAACTTGCTTATATAAGTTCAGGCGGCTGGCGGCGCCCCCCTCATTCTGAGTGGCTGAGGCTGAGCGCTTGCCGCTCTAAAGAATCCTGCCTGCGCTTGCTGTTAATGTAGCGTGGCCGAGCTCTGTTCGATCCGCGGTACAGGAGCTTTTGTTTCCTGTACCCGGCCGGACTGACAGGAAGTGCTCACTTAGTGTGCACTTCCTGTCAGTCCGGCCGGGTACAGGAAACAAATGCTCCTGTACCACGGATCGAACAGAGCTCGGCCACGCTACACTAGAGGTGGAGGTGGGAGTAGAATGAGTCTGAGAGTGAAAAGGGGGAGGGGGGAGGAAATAATGAGAGTGATGGGGGATGGAGAATAATGAGAGTGATGGGGGGGAGAATAATGAGAGTGATGGGGGGGAGGGAATAATGAGAGTGATGGGGGGGAGGGAATAATGAGAGTGATGGGGGGGGGAATAATGAGAGTGATGGGGGGGGAGAATAATGAGAGTGATGGGGGGGGAGAATAATGAGAGTGATGGGGGGGAGAATAATGAGAGTGATGGGGGGGGGGAGAATAATGAGAGTGTTGGGGGGGGGAGAATAATGAGAGTGATGGGGGGGAGGGAATAATGAGAGTGATGGGGGGGGAAATAATGAGAGTGATGGGGGGGGGGAATAATGAGAGTGATGGGGGGGGGGGAATAATGAGAGTGATGGGGGGGGGGAATAATGAGAGTGACGAGGGAAGGGGGGGGGGGGGGGAGAGAGTGACAATGGAGTCCCCAGAGCCAGACTGCAGCCAGAGTCCAGATCATCTTATTGTCCTGGTGGTAAGTAGACAATGCAATATGTTTATTATTTAATTGTTTAGTTATTAATACTACATTGGAAACTAATTTTCTCAGCTGGACACCGGCCGACACTGCGCATGCGCTGGGAGCCTCACCAGCGGTTAGGGTAGGGAAAAAGCACTGGCCCGTACGTAAATTTTTCCCTTCCCTAACCGCTGGTGAGGCTCCCGGTGCATGCGCAGTGTCGGCCGGTGTTCAGCTGAAAACATCCATCCGATCACTGCGCCTGCGCATTGGCCCATTGTTTTTCCCTACCCTAACCGCCGGCGAGGCTCCTGGCGCATGCGCATTCTGCTGTGAAATTTCCCTAACCTGTCGTTGTGCGCCTGCGCGGCGCTGCACACCTCCTCACGTCATGTCCGGTGCGACCGGAAGTGACGAGGGTAGGGAAATCTCACGAACTAGGGAAGTATAACATTACACCGGCCTTTGGGGTGTGAGGGCTGGTAACTACTTGGTTGGATAGTCAGCCAGCCTATGCCATGATGCCAGCAACAAGCATTTTTTTTTTTTTTTTTGGGGGGGGGGGGGGGGGGCCACAAGGTTAGCTCGCACAGGGCGCCTGAACACCTAAGGCCGGCCCTGGGCTCAAGCCCCGAATGTTTTGACCTAACGCGTCCCTGTTGTAAAATAAAGTAAGGGATGCACTTTCTAGAGCCATCACTGTCACTTTAAACTGGTTGATTTGCTCAGAATCTTTCTTTTTTTAAATGCCATACTGCTTTGCTGTGAATAGCCATATATAGTATAAACTGTTGTAGTAAAACTAGTACAAGTGTAATGAAATAAAGATTTTTACAATCCATTTGCAGAATATGTAAACTGCTGAGGAAGAATTTCTTTAGCAGTCCATGACCAGGAAAAGCTGACTAGCATATTGCGAATGATTGATAACAAGCTGCAACTGACTGTCACCATGGACAGCGCATGTAACGGATCACCCTTTGCTGGACTCAACATATTTTCTCTACTGCATAGAATCAATACAGTGCACTGCTAGGTTATATTTATATATCACATGCCATTGATATTACACTGCATTGTGAGCTGTGCGGCCTCTTTGCAAATAACATTGCTTACATTTTTTTTATCTAACCCTTTCAGTACTGGGCCACTTTTCACCTTAAATCCCAGGCCGATTTTTGCAAATCTGACATATGTCACTTTATGTTGTAATAACTTTGGAACACTTCTACTTATCCAAGCCATTCTGAGAATATTTTCTCGTGACACATTGTACTTCATGGCATTGGTAAATTTGAGTCAATATATTTCACCTTTATTTATAAAATAATCCCAAATTTACCCAGAATTTTGAAATTCACAATTTTCTAAATTTGAATTTCTCTACTTTTAAGACAGATAGTAATACCTCATAAAATGGTTATCAAGCAACATTCCCCATATGTCTGCTTTAAGTTGGCATCATTTTGTAAATGTTGTTTTATTTTTTTTAGGACGTTAGCTTCTAAACTTCTAAGCCTTCTATTTTCAAACAAAATTTCCAAAACCATTTTTTTTAAGCACCAATTCAGTTATAGGTTCAAGTGATTTTGAGGAGCTTACGTAATAGAAACCACCCATAAATGACTCCATTTTAGAAACGACACCCTCAAATTATTGAAAACGAATGTTACAAACTTTGTTAACCCGTGAGGTGTTCCACAAGAATTAAAGGAAAATGGAGGTGAAATTTCAAGATTTCACTTTTTTGGTAGAATTTTTATGTTAATCAATTTTTTTCTTGCAACACAGCAAGGGTTAACAGCAAAATAAACCTCAATATATATTACTCTGATTCTGCAGTTTACAGAAATACCCCATATGTGGCGTTAAACTGCTCTATGGGCACGTGGCAGTGGTCAGAATGAAAGGAGCGCCATATGGATTTTGGAGGTAGATTTCGCTAGAGTGTTTTTTAGGTACCATTTTGTATTTGAAGAGACCCTGACGTACAGCTAAAGTGGAAACCCTCAAAAAGTGACCCCATTTTGGTAACTACACCCCTTAACCCCTTAAGGACTCAGCCCTATTTCACCTTAAGGACTTGGCCATTTTTTGCAAATCACTTTAAGTGCTCCTAACTTTAAAATGCTTTGACTTACCCAGGCCGTTCTGAGATAGTTTTTTCGTCACATATTTTACTTCATGACACTGCTAAAATTGCGTCAAAAAAGTAAATTTTTTTGCATAATAAAAATACCATATTTACCAAAAATTTTGAAAAATTAGCAAATTTCAAAGTTTCAGTTTTTCTACTTCTGTAATACATGTAATAATTGTGATGACTTTACATTCCCCATATGTCTACTTCATGTTTGTAGCATTTTGGGAATATTTTATTTTATTTTTTGGGAATGTTACAAGGCTTAGAAGTTTAGAAGTAAATTTTGCAATTTTTCTGAAATCTTCAAAATCCCTTTTTATGGACCAGTTCAGGTTTGAAGTCACTTTGTGAGGCTTAGATAATAGAAACCTCCCAAAAATGACCCCATTCTAGAAACTACACCCCTCCAAGTTTTCAAAACAGTTTTTACAAACTTTGTTAACCCTTTAGGTCTTCCACAAGACTTCATGGCAAATGGACATAAATTTTATGAATTTTGATTTTTTTGGGAAAATTTTCCAATATAATCATTTTTTTCCAGGAGTAAAACAAGGGTTAACTGCCAAACAAAACTCAATATGGGTTGCCCTGATTCAGTAGATTGCAAAAACACCCCCATATGTGGTCGTAAACTACTGTTTGGCCAAACGGGAGCACATAGGAGGGGAACACCATATGGGTTTTGGAAGGCAGATTTTGCAGGACTGGTTTTGTTTATACCATATCCCATTTGAAGCCCCCTGTTGCACCCCTAGAATAGAAATTTCAAAAAAGTGACTCCATCTAATAAAGTACACCCCTCAATGTATTCAAAACTGGGTTTGCAAACTTTGTTAACCCTTTAGGTGTTCCGCAAGAGTTAATAGCAGATGGAGAAACAATTTCGAAATTTCTATTTTTGGGAAAATTTTCCATTTTAACCCTTACTTTATTACTGGAAAAAATGGGTTAACAGCCAAACAAAACTCAAAATGGGTTGCCCTGATTCTGTAGTTTGCAGAAACACCCCATATGTGGTCGTAAACTACTATTTGGCTAAACGGCAGGACATAGAAGAAGGGGAACGTCATATGGTTTTTGGAAGGCAGATTTTGCTGGACTGGTTTATTTACACCATGTACCCTTTCAAGCCCCCTGATGCACCCCTAGAGTAGAAACTCCATAAAAGTGACCCCATCTAGGAAACTATGGGATAAGGTGGTTGTTGTTTTGGGACTATTTTAGGGGTAAATATGATTTTTGATTGCTCTATAATACTCTTTTTTTGAGGCAAGGTAACAAAAAATTAAAATTCTAAAATTGTTTCTACATTCGCTATTTAGTTTTGTGGAACACCTAAAGGGTTAACATAGTTTGTAAAGTAACTTTTGAATACCTTGAGGGGTGTAGTTTTTTAGATGGGGTCACTTTTTTGGAGTTTCTAGTCTAGGCTACATCAGGGGGGCTTCTAATGGGACATGGTCAAAATCTGCCTTCCAGAAACCGTATGAAATTCACTTCGTTCTATGCCCCGCTGTGCGGCCATATAGCCATTTACGACCACATATGGGGTGTTTCTGCAAACTACAGAATCAGGGCAATAAATATTTAGTCTTGTTTGGCTGTTAACCCTTGCTTTATTACCGTAAAAAAGGATTCAAATGGAAATTTTGCCCAAAAATAGGTGTTTTGGCACAGTTTTAATTTTTTTAACACCGTTCATCCGAGGGGTTTAGTCAAGTTATTTTTATAGCGACGACTTTTATGCACGCGACGATGCCCAATATGTATGGCTCTCAGACTTTGGAGACACTAAGCAGGCATCCTAAAACTGCGGCCCTCCAGATGTTGTAAAACTACAATTCCCACCATGCCCTGCTGATGGCTGTAGGTTGTCTGGGCATGCTGGAGGGCCGCAGTTTGAGGATGCCTGCACTAAAACTATTATTTTTTTGGGAAAAAAAAATGTTTCTGTGTCTCCAAAGTCTGAGAGCCATAGTTTTTTATGTTCTTTAGTGGACTGTTGGGGATTATAAAAATTTTGTACTCCATGGAAGTGTGATACTCCCTGAAGCAATCGATAACCCAGAGGCCCGGATGATCGGGTCAATTATCACACTGAGTAGTGGTGTCCTTTCGTATCCCCCTCCTGCGACACACACTGCACTTTTTTTGGGTTCGTCCCTTCTTTCCAGTATGTGGGACCACACCTGGAAAGTGTTGGCCAGGGACGATCCGGGCGCCTCCAGTTCCTGAGGTACTCCGGCCTGCTCTTTCCCGGTCCGAAAAGATCAGGGCCTTGAGGACTGCCTCATAGAACTGGAGGAATGTCCCTGTGCTGCCAGCGCTTCGGGATAGTACAAAAGAGTTGTACATGGCAACCTGCACCAAGTAGACCGCAACTTTTTTGTACCATGCCCGGGTTTTGCACATGGCGTTATATGGCTTGAGGACTTGATCAGAGAAATAAACTCCTCCCATATACCAATTGTAGTCGACGATGCAATCGGGCTTGAGGACCGTTGCCGCGGTACCTCGCACAGAGACGGGGTGGTGCCGTTACCGTGGATTGTGGACAGCATAAGGACATCCCTCTTGTCCTTATACCTGACCAGCAACAGGTTTCCACTGGTAAGGGCACGGGTCTCACCCCTGGGGATAGGTACCTGGAGGGGGTAGGCAGGGAGGCTGCGTTGATTTTTCCGCACGGTCCCACAAGCGAACGTGGATCTGGCGGCAAGGGACATGAACAAGGGAATGCTGGTATAAAAGTTATCCACGTACAAGTGGTAACCATTATCCAGCAGTGGGTACATAAGGTCCCACACGAGTTTCCCGCTAACACCCAGAGTGGGGGATCATAGGAAAAAATGCGTATAGCAGCACAACGAAAAATTAAAGTCTTACCTTGTGGTGGTGCCAGCCGTGTTGGGAGCCAGTCGGAAGTTCCCCCTTGGATGCGTCATATAGAAGAAACCGCAGCACTCTCCTGTCTTCAATTCAGTGGAATTTATTTCACCAGCAAAAAAAAAAAAAAATGCATTTTTTTTTTTGCTGGTGAAATAAATTCCACTGAATTGAAGACAGGAGAGTGCTGCGGTTTCTTCTATATGACGCACCCAGAGTGGGGGGACATTCTGGGGGTTGAATACGGGAATCTCGCCACTCGTACACACGAAATTTGTAAGTGTATCCTGAGGTACTCTCACAAATTTTGTATAGCTTCACGCCATACCTCGCCCGCTTTGTGGGAATATATTGGTGGAAACAGTCTCCCCTTGAACGCAACGAGAGACTCATCAACCGCGACCTCCCTTCCAGGTACGTAGGCCTCCATGAATTTGGCCCCAAAGTGATCGATGACCGGCCCTATCTTATACAGACGGTCATAGGCGGGATCACCTCGGGGGAGACATGCTACATTATCGGAATAATGCAGAAATTTCCGGATGGCCTCAAACCGGGTGCGTGTCATGAGGGGTCTGGTATAGGATGTCCCCACTCCAGTATTGCCTGACAATTGGCAGGGGGGGGGGGTCTGGGGTCTGAGAGATGGAACACAGAAAGTTTTAGATAATTTTTATTTATTTTTTTCCTAACTAACTTTTCCCTTCTTTCCCTGCCTAACGGTGCCTCTCCCTCACTGACCCTAACGTACCTGGATGGCAATGAGTGCAGGAGGGTGATGTATGGCGATTAGGGGGACGGTGCTGCCGGGTGCTCGTGCAGAACAGGAAGAGGAGGGGAGAGAGAAGAGCAGGAAGTTTGAATCTCGCGCCCCTCTCCCCTGCACCAATCAGCACTCTGGACAGCGGCGTTCAGCACCAGGGCCAGCACCGCCTCTCCAAATCTTCGTACTGCGATTGGTGGTGTATAATCACGCCACCGATCGCAGTCTTTTTCCGATTCATCGGGTCACCAGAGACCCGAATGGACTGGAGACGCAGAAAACCGCAGGTCTGAATTGACCTGCCGTTTTCTGCGATCGCCGATACGGGCGGGTCAAATGACACCCCCCCCCCTTTGCTTTGTTACAGGATGCCGGCTGAATGATGTCAGCCGGCATCCCGTTTCGATTAACCCCCGCAGCACCAGAATCCCGATTTAAAGTTAGGACGTACCGGTACGCTCTGAGTCCTTAAGGGGGGTACTGAGCACCTTCACCCCCCTAAACATTTTACGGAATTTGGAAACAATTGGCTGTAAAAATGAAAAGTTTTGTTTACTTTAGCTCCAAATTTTTCATTTTCACAAGGGGTAACAGGAGAAAAAGCACCCTATAATTTGTTACTTATTTTCTCCTGAATACGGCAATGCCCAATAAGTGGTGGTAAACAGCTGTAGGGGCACATGGCAGGACTCAGAATGGAAGGAGTGTCATATGGCTTTTGCAGCGCAGATTTTGATGGATTGGTTTATGGGTGTCATTGGTTTTTATTTTTTAAGTGATTGTCTTATGTGGGGGCTCATTTTTTGCAGGATGAGCTGATGGTTTGATTGGTACTATTCTGGGGTACATAAGATTTTGATCACTTGGTATTACACTTTTTGTGAGGCAAAGTGAAAAAAATGTCTCTTTTGGCATAGTTTTTATTTTTTATTATAGAATTCACCTGAGGGGGCATATAATGTGATACTTTTATAGAGCTGGTTGTTATGGACATGTCGATACCTAATATGTCTATCATTTTTATTTTTGTTAAGTTTCACACAGTGAAATAATTTTTGAACTGGATATAATCTTGTTTTTGTGTACCAGCGCGTTGTAGCTGTACGGCGCTGGGATTTCTGTCCCAGTTTCCAGCACCGTACATGTACGGCGCTGATATCCTATGGGTTAACCGCTTCATGTTTGTATTTTAGGTTCACATGGTGCATAAAACACTTAATGGGGTTGTCTCATCATGGACAATGGGGGAATATTGCTAGGATATGCCTTTATTGTCTTATAGTTGCGGGTCCCACCGCTGGGTCCCCCACCTATATTGAGAACGGAGCACCATAAGCTGAAGGACTCAGATCCAACCACCACCAAGCCGACTCCGCAGAGTGAACGGGAGCGTACCACGCATGCCCCCATTGTCCTTGATAAGACAACCCCTTTAACACTTTGCAGCTATAAACAATTTTTATTCTTTAATTTATTTAGATTTTTATTTTTTATTTTTTATTTTTTTCTCCTTCCTTCACATAGACATATAAAGGCTTGTTTTTTTTGTTTTTTTGCACGTTGTACTTTATATTGGCTCCATTTAATATTCCAAACTTTATATTTGGAAGCGAGAAATAAAATATTAACAGTGATGAATGAGAAAAATTCTATTTTTCCTTTGTTTTACTGCTTTTGTTGTTACTGGTTTACCATTATTCTTTAGGTCAGATGATTGCAGAGATACCAAATTTATCGCTGTGTCATGCAGAATAATCAAGACGTCATCACAATATTCTGACACCCATAACCTTTTATATTTCTTTTTTGCAAGATGAGCTGTGATATTTCTTTCTATCATTCAGTGCTAAATATGAACTTTACTACAGCAGACCTGGGAGCCTTGAGATGTCCCATGGGAACCGAAAAGCTTGTGCGGCCTAATTTTGTCACCTGAGGAAACCTCCTCTCTCCTGCTTAGATGCCTTTATCACAATTGGCACCACATCTGAGGGTTTAAATGTCTATGGTCAAAGTTGTCTCAAGCACTGCCGACTATGGTGCTCATTTAGCTCCAGAGAGAGCACCATGTTTAAAGCTAAGTCTTTACTGCAGAAACAAAAACCAAAGTTAAAACATCCCGAATGTTTCCATGGCTGAAATACACACTCAATGCAAATGCACTCTGCAAACACTGAATATAGGAAATAATGCTATAATCACTATATAAATGAAAGGCAATTAGCAAACGTATTGTGATCAAAATCTTTTATGCCCATCCACCATGGTAAGGTGATCTCTTTTGAGCGTGAACCTAACACTATTTGATACCTCTTCTTGTGCCAACTGGCCTCAAATAAATTCAGAGAAATGTTTGTACAACAGATGTCATAAAGGAGTTTAAACATGATCATATAAAATTATATACAGCACACACGAAAAATAAAAATAAAATAAAGGATTGGGGAAGGTAGACAGATGTTCAAGGCAGAGAATTATTTTGTATGCAATCCTATGCATTGCAGCTGGCACTCGATGGTTAAATTCAGTGGAAAGTGTTGTCTAAAATCTTGGTTTAGCCCAAGCCTAAGGGCTCATGCATACGAACGTATATTCTTTCTGTGTCCGTTCCATTTTTTGCGGAACGTATACGGAACTATTCATTTCAATGGGTCCGCAAAAAAAAAAAAAAAAAATGTCACTCTGTCTGCATTCTGTATCATTATGTACGTATTTCTGGTCCGCAAAAAAATGTAACATGCACTGTTCCCCAAAATGCGGAATGGTCACGTACGTCATCCATATTTTTTGCGGATCCATTTTTTGCGGACCACAAAATACATACGGTCGTATGCATGAGGCCTAAAAGTCCTTTCACATGGACCGATAATCAAGCCAATTATCGGGGATAAGCGTTTGCAGAAATGCTGGTCCATCATTTCAGTTTGTGCCAAAAATCAATGGTGGTGTGCACTGCATCACCAGTGTAAACAGAAACAATGACTCTTCATGGGGATAAGTGATCACCATACAGATTAGGTGATTGCTGCATGTTAATGCAGCTCTCACCTCCTTTGACAATTAGGCAGTTATCAGGAATGAAGAATGCGCAATCTGTATAGCTTATAATACAGATGTTTTTGTGAGCTACTGGTTGACTTTCTAGGACTGTGCTTGTACATGGCTCAAATCCTGCACACCGTCTCTTCTGACGTCTTTGGGCAGCCCAGACTTTTTTAATGACATAAACAGCCAGCGGTTTTGAATTGCTTCAACCAATGTGAAATGCAGTTTCTAAGAAATCACATTTGCCAGATATTTTCATAGAAGTTTGCTTTACTGTCACAACAGATCCCTTTCTTGCAAAATTGTGCAGATTCTGAAGCCGCTCCTTTGCCAATTTCCTTTAATTCCTTTATCTACACGTTTTGCTGTAAAGGTGAATTTTACTTTTAGAAGGCACCATTCCCCAGGGCCACCTACATGTAGCGGGCTACATATAGATCATTATAATGCTGTGACTTTGGATTAGAGGATCAGTGTTCAGTCTGGAAAATGCAGCCATCACACAGAGAATGTTTCTCGGACCGAACACGCTTGTGTGAAATTAGCCAAAGCTCCATTTTATGTGATCACTATTTGGTCAGTATTTTGCATCATTACTTGTAAGCCAAAACTAGGAGTAGAGCCTTATATATTGGAAAGATGTGTTTTGGAGACACTCCTGGTTTTGTCTTTTAAATACTGTCGAAAAAAAATGTAGGCATTTGTCCATATTGCCTCCTTTGCTGGCTTCATTCGTTTTTCCATCACAATATACACTACTCATATCCAGAGGTTATGACCACCCAGCAGTGGTGGACATAGTTGCACACAACAGCAAAAAGCATCAGCCTTTCTGGTGGCGGGGACCGTGCTTAGGCATGCATGCCCAGCAGCTTCTGTCCCGACCACCTTGTATCTATTCTGCAGTGGTGGCCGTAAGCCCTGGATATGAGCAGTGTATAATGTGATGGGAAAATGAATCCAGCAAAGGAGGGAATATGGACAATCACAATACATTAGTAAGTGCCTTGTATTAACTTGCTGACGTGACACAACTATTTTAAATCTTTTAAGATAGTCATATTCTATTCAGTGACCTACAATAAATTACACCCGCCAACAGTGTAGAAGTTTATTTATTTACTGTCTTACCTATCCTTACTAGAAATTTCACTTTTGAAGCAGTTGATGTATATTAGATGAAGTACCAAACTGTATTTCTAAGTAGCAATATGTTTCTTTCCTGTCGTCCTGTGTGCGTTTTTTGAATGAAATGTTTCCCCTGCAGCTGCTTCTTCTTGCTCCCAGCATGCAGTCCCCCAGATATAGAATCTGCAGCTGCATATCCCTCCTCCTCCCTGTCTTCCAATTACTGTATCATTCTTGATGGATTGTTTTAATGCTGGGGGAGCATTAAACATTTACATTGAACCTGCTGACAGTACAAAGGAAACAGGCTGCGGGAAGTTGGCACTATTCTGTAATAAAATATGTTACTAACCTTCCTACTGTTGATTTAAATATATGAAAAAATGTACAATATTTTTTTATGATTTAAGAAATAAATTGAATGATGTGTCCTTACTTGTTGAAAACTACGTTGATGTGAGATTTCCTTTTACATTTTGTGCAAAGGTACAATTTGATTTCTGTAAATGTCTGTTTGTCTTGCTTTTACGAAATGTTTTTTTCCTTCTTCTAGCTATAGTTTTTACTATGTTTATTTCAAATTGAAATGGTTTGCATGTGTTCCTCTTTCAACATGCTATTTATATCCATTCATGGACCTGGAATACACTACCACAGGCTAGTGAAATTTTAATATTCTGCATTTACATTTTTTACATTGATTTATTACACTCATTTTGCTGTATGAATATAAATATTGTTGACACCGGTCCAGTAAAGAAAGATTAAAGTCTTTAAAAAAGTATTAAAGCATAAAGTACCTTAAGGCCTTTATGTCTATGCAGAGATATTAAAGTTTCAAATGATTCCATCCTTGAAGATACAATGATATAGAGCTGTTATTAACTAACGTGGACGTTCCTAAAAGGCTTTCTGAACATACCTTTACAAAGTTGATCCAATTTCAAGTGCCTTTGCAGTATATTAGGCAACAAAGTAATACAAAGTCCTCACAATTTAGGTTCGGCTACACGCCAATCTTGGTCTCGCCCAGTGATAACAGTGCCGCGGTGTCGGCATAGAAATAAATCTGGTCTCGGTGCTACTCACACATTGCCGCAACTTGAGAATTGCTGGATTTATTTGGTCGCTGTGATGACATTCATTTCTGTGTTACCACTACTCTGTGATCCCTCCAAGATCGCCATGAAGCCAAACCCATATTCTAGTTATACCTCAGAAAACGACCAGCTGTATTTATGGCAATCTGGATTTTGTGAGTGGAAATTAAGTCAATCTAAATCTATTGCCTCACAAATAAACTACTTGGCCGGCATGTCCTGCATGTACGGTGATAAAGTTTACAATGCTGCTTTCCATGGATGTTGACCACTCGGGATCCACTTCTTCTGGTGTGCCCAAGTAACACGTGTTCAACACCATCTCACCATCTCAAATCTTTGAAAAATATTAGCATGATGAAGGTCTTGTATTAAGCATGTCCAGTATTGTGCACCCATAAGCTTGACATCTCTGGAAACCTACAGTGGGGAGCCTATGATAATCATTAGCGAATCTTTCCCATGGGAAACCTTTTTCTTGTCCATCCCCTGAGGTTTTCTTTTAAGCGATAGACTTCTACTGTAATTGAACTATAAAATTCTGGTATATGCGGTACATGAAATGGAGGTTTACAGCAAGGTTTTTTATATTCTATTAATGAAGCTATGTATGAAACAAAGTTTTAAGCTGCCTGATATGTTCTTTTTCCAGAGGACTCCCTTTTGTCATAATTTGCAATGATAAAGTTTAAAAAAAAAAATGTTTTAGAACAGGTTTTCCGTGAGAACACACACATCTTTTAATACCCATATTATCTCAGTGGGATGACATGCTTGGTGGCCCATTGCTGACATCTTCCTCATTAACAGCCCCACAATAGCTATGGTCCATCACAAGCTTACAAAATATAAAAGGTAGAATGTTCACAGAGTATAAAACCCATCCACTTCATTATAATTTGAACTTTTGCGCTTTGCAGATTTGTTCATTTTTATCAGGCTGTTGAGAAAAGGCTTTTATCTGTGTTACTGCAGCTACAAGGCACATTGCTTTTCTCTGAGTTCTGTTGGAAGTTGTCACTTAACAAAAAAAGTATGGTCACCTCTGTCAGAACCCCTCGATATATATTATGAAAGCTTTGTGAAAGAACTTGCCCGCTTTTCAATCAACTGCTGTTCTGTATAAATCATCTTTTCTCTCCTCTAAAGTACCCTTTGAGTTCCAATGCACGGTGCATATTTTGTCTTTTCCACCTCTAAATTGGAAAGTTCAGCAATTTTGGGATGATATTTCTGAGTAACTCGCATAGTTTAAGACAAACATGTGCCTCCAATATCTCTGCCTTTTCATGCTCAAATTAAAACGGGATTTATATTGTGCGGGTGTGTATTGTGCGGGTCAAGCTTGTGGCTGGTTTTGCTCCTTTTTGGGGCAGCTATGTAATTTTTTCCTTCTATGAAATTTATTGTAAAATTGTGTTTGTGTTTAATATTCATAGAGGTGAACATTTATTTCAGTAATGCAACTTAAAAGGTGAAACTAATATATGAGATAGACTCATTACATGCAAAGTGAGATATTTCAAGCCCTTATTTGGTATAATTTGGATGATTATGGCTTACAGCTTATGAAACCCCAAAGTCACAATCTCCGGTACCCTTTGCTCAGGGGGTATGGATTAATTAGATGACTAGAGTCTGACACTTTGCACCTAGAATATTGAACCTTTTCTCAAAATTCAAATTTTAAGCTGCATTAATGAAATTCCTTTTAATTTTCATTACTGAAATAAATGGACTTTTGCACGATATTCAAATTTTTCGAGTTTCACCTGTATGTACAAAGTGTATGACCATAATTTCCCCTTTGTTCGCATAGGAGGTCATTTATCAATTTGAAATACGCTTAAATTATGCGTGTTTCAGGCGCAGATTGCTGTGCAATGTTTAGTTGCGCCACATTCTGTGACTTTTTCCTGCTCACACCAGGTCTAAAATTGTGGATGGGGAAAGGGCGTAGAAGAAGGTAAGACAACTCGGAAGCCGCCTTACATTTAGAACTGGCAGAAGATCCACCAAAGTTATGAAGAGGCCGGCAGCTGTTAATATATCTGCCGCATCTACCGCCAGCTATAGGGCTTTATTAAGACCAGCATCTAAAATGCCGGTCTAAAGAAATATGCCACATAGTTTGTATTGATTAAGTCCCTTATCAGAACATAATTATGGTTGTCTTTATTTTTTCTTTCAGCTAAAAGACACAAAATCAGTAGACCAGTCAACAACACTCCTTCACTTTCTGTCTGGATTATGTGAAAAGAGGTTCCCTGAGGTCCAGGCATTTGTGGAGGATATACAGACTGTAGACAAAGCAAGTAGAGGTGTGTATTGTGGTTATAGAGATCCTATACTTTAGCATGATGTTAGAAGCGGATGGTCTGAATTTGGACTATGTCCATTTTGACGTTCGCAAACTGTAAAATATGGATGTAGTCCATGTGACGGCAGCATTTTTTTTTTTTTTTTTTTTACGTCACTGACTTCAGTGGGCACCTGGTCTGCATAGACATAGTTTATCTTTTTGCAAAACAGACATTTGGATGAGACGCCTGCAGAGGCTTTTATATCTAGCGTTCAGAAATGGATGTGGGACTGCTGTCTCCCTGACACAGAATTACTGTGCAATGTACCCTTTAGACTATGTTTGCATCTGCTTCAGAGGCTCTGTTTGGCGCTTCTGTCAGAGTCCATCCAAAGTACTTGAGAGAAAACGCCTGCCTGCAGAACCTTTTTCTCTATTTAAAAAACGTTCTCCCGAATGGAAAACTAATGGATCCCATTATAGTCAATGGAAGGTTAGGTTCCTTTCCGGTCAGTTATGTGCCAGATCTTGCACATCTGTTGTTTCCGTTCTACTGCTTTTATAATGGAGCAGAAGAACGGGAATAAATAGCATTGAAAGAGCCCTTAACAGGGTGATATCTGCAGCCAATCCACATGCAAAGTTTTTTTCTGTGGTATAAAATTCTGCTATATCTGAATCAATTTTTTTAGTTCATTACAAAGCCTGATTAGCTTCATAAACCGCATTTATCTTAAAGAGAATGTGTCATCAGAAAATGACCTATTCTTTAGTTTATGTTTTTATGTTTGACTTATTTTTAATGGATATTTGATTTATTTTTAATTTCCCATTTCAATATTTATATTTAAACAAAAACCATAAAATCCTGCAGTTTTTGCACTGGCCACTAGGACTAATAGTAGGCACCACTTCTTTATTGCACTTTATTTTAGTTATCTGCTTATCGGTCATTCTAATCCTGCCTGTAATGATATCACTTCTGTGTATAGATAAGACAGGGTCCACCATTCAAAATAGGTGACTGTCAGTCAGTATTATTATTAAAGGGCCATTCATTCCATAGCGCTGTACATATGAAAAGGGGTATACATACATAATACAGACAACTGCACTAAGCATAAACAAGACGAGCTACAAACTGGTACAGAAGGAGAGAGGGCCCTGCCTGTGAGGGCTTACAATCTACAAATCTATCATTTCCTTGTACAATGACCTCTGCACAGGTCACATTTCTTAGAAAGCTCTCCCATAGAAGTCAGTGAGATACCCTCCTGACCATTGTGTCTATGGACCATGGTGCTGCCGTAAAGCAATTTTTTTTAATGCTTTGTCAATGCTTTTAAGAACAACTGAGGCAAGATGGCCACCTTCATTATCATGTTTAGGAAATAGAATTAGAAAAAAATCTGTGATCAGAAAATAAAATAGATTAGAAGAAAAAGATTTGTTACTGTCTGGTTTTAACTGGCAGATAAAAATTTTGGTGACAAATTTCCTTTAAAGGGGTGGTCCCACTTCAGCAAGAGGCATTTATCATGATGAGAAAGTTAATACAAGGCACTTACTATACTAATGTATTGCCATTGTCCATTTTGTTTCCTTTGCCGGCTGGATTTCATTATACACTGCTCATTTCCATATAGCATAGACTGGCACGTTTTACTACAGTGTGCAGTCATGACCACCACTGCTGGTTCACAGGGTGGTCATAACCATAGAAACAAGCAGTGTGTAATGTGATGGAAAAATGAATCAAGCCAGCAAAGGAAGCAATATGGACAATCACAATACATTATTGTCTTGTATTAGCTTTCTCTAGATGATAAATGCCATTTGCTGAAGTGACACAACCCCTTTAAGGCCCTTTTACACTACCAAATTGTGTTTTTTTAGATCATTGCTGCTTGTTAACATGCCCCTTGATCTGCCAACGAATGGGCAAACATGTACAGTACCGGTGATTACTCTGTATGGCGCTAAATGATCACCAGTCGAAAATAATGCAGTATATATATATATATATTTTTTTTTTTTTAACTAAAAAGCCTCCAGTTACAAAACCATATTAGTTAACACAATCCTTTGGAACCGAACCAATGATTTTTCTGACACACATAGCAGACGTGCCCAAGGCTGAAAGTCTCAGGAGGATCTGATAGCCAGATCCAGGCAGCCCTTGTCTACATATTATGTATGTTTCTCATGAGGACTACTTGTGATCTAAACACATTTTAACCCTTTCAGGGCCCTGCCAAATTTCACCTTAAGGACCAGTCAGTTTTTTTAAAATTTGACATGTCACTTTAACTGGTAATAACTTTGGAACACTTTTACTTATCCAAGCCGTTCTGAGATTGTTTTCTCGTGACACCCCATATCTGGTTGTAAACTGCTGTACGGGCACATGGCAGGGCGCAGAAGAAAAGGAACGCCATGTTGTTTTTGGAATGCAGATTTTCACTGGGGCAATTTTAAGTTGCCATGTCACACTTGAAGACCCCCTGATGCACCATTTTGGAAACTACGAGATAGGGTGGCGGTTTTGTTGGTACTATTTTAGGGTACATATGAAGGTAACAAGGTAACAAAAAAAAAGCTGTATTGGCACGATTTTTTTGTTTTTTACAGTGTTCATCTGACTAACTTGTGCTATTTTTATAGAGCAGGTTGCTACAGACGCGACAATACCAAATATGACAATTTAAAAAAAAAAAAATTGTGTCTCCATATTCTAAAAGCCATATTTTTATTTATTTATAATTTTTTTGGGGGCGACTGTCTTATGTAGGGGTCTCATTCTTTTCAGGATGAGATGACGGTTTGATTGGTATTTTATAGTGCATATGACTTTTTGATCGCATGGTATTACGCTTTTTGTGATGTAAGGTGACAAAAATAGCTTTTTTGACTTTTTTTTTTTTTTTTTTTTTTTTTTTTTTTAACATTGTTCACCTGAGGATTTAAGTCATGGCAATACCTTATATGTCTACTTTTTTATTTTTCATTTTAACACAATAAAAGCATTTTTGAAACAAAAAAAAAAACATGTTTTAGTGTGTCCATATTCTGAGAGCCATATATATATATATATATATATATATATATATATATATATATATATATATATATATATATATATGGGATGAAAAAAGGACAGGAGATGAAGTTAGTGATGTTTTAATCACCCATGTGAAGGCAACGTTTCAGTTCATACAAGAGCCTTTCTCGCTTGAGAAAGGCTCTTGTATGAGCTGAAACGTTGCCTTCACATGGGTGATTAAAACATCACTAACTTTTACCCGGAGTGCTGTCCTTTTTTCATCTCCTATTGACGGGGTAAGCTGCTACATCCCTGGACATAGCACCCTCCTTGTGTTTCCAGTGCCGCCATTGTTTTCCTTTTTTATATTTATATATATATATATATATATAAATAAATATATATATATATATATATATATAATTTTTTAAATATTTTTTTTTTTTTTTCCCCCGATTGTTTTTTGTAGGGGCTCATTTTTTGCCTTTGACTGTTTGGTGCTATTTTGGGGGGCATATGCCTTTTTGATCGCTTGGTCCTGCACTTTTTGTGATGTAAGGTAACAAAACAAAATGGTTGTTTTGGCACAGTTTTTTTTATTTTTTTCACAGCGTTCAGTTGAGGGGGTGCATCATGTGATATTTTCTTAGAGCCAGGTGTTACGGACGCAGCAATACCCAATATATACCCAAGACATCCTGTATTGTAATGCAATGGCTGTCAGCTTTTATGTTGACAGCCTGCCCGTGAAATCCAGCCTAAGGGGCTGGATCTCACAGGCTTCTGTCGAAGTCAAGCCCCGATGCCTATTGAAATCATCGCGCTGCCTTCTCTGCCATTGGGTCCCCGTCACTGCAGCGCCGGGACCCGATGGAGATGCGGAGGGGTGTCTTCACCGATGCCAACATATGCAGCAGGGGTCCGGCTTTCAGTGACTGCTGGACCCCTGCCGCTAATCGGGCAGGCGCGGCACCTACACCCGCCCGATCATCCTGCCGTGCATGTACGGCACTGATCCTTAAGTCATGTCCACCAGTGTAGTACATGTACGGCGGAGGTCCTCTGTCTGTCAGCACATACCTGTAAAGGAAACCAGGGCAGACTGAGAAATAAAAGTGGCCCCATATTGTAGTTGGGGCCACATTAACAGTAGGCAGGGCTAGCAATATCATATTGTGGCAAAGAATACTGCCCCAACAGGACCAAATACTAGAGTGCATGACAAAATAATTTCCCAAGCAGGTCCAAATGCCACAGTGCTTCACAAACTAAAGCCCCAGCAGCACAAAATGCCTCTGCAGAAGCTGCCCCACTGTGGTAACGCATTCTGTACTCCTGCTCCAGTGGCCTCTGGATGGCAATACATTTGAATTCAGAAGTCAGGAGGGCACCTACAGCCGCCGGCCAGATACAGTGCGTAAGCACTTGATGCTCCTTGCGTTTACTCGGGGAGTGTAAAATAGATCATTACTTCCCTGGCTGATGGCCTTGAAGAGTGCTCATGCGGCCCCATGGGCATCAACTCACTGGGAAGTTTCCCTGTAGGGTCTATGACCAGTCCACCCCTGACCGAAGCTAACCCACTTTGTAGATGTACTCTTTCCCCCTGACTCCAGTGGATTTTCTCCCATCCTGATTGGTGGTGACAGATTCCCTTTAGATTCTGATCTAATAGTTAGCCCCTACCCTTCAGATTGGGGATAACGCTTAACAACTGGATTACCCCTTTAAGGCTGCTTTCACACGAGCGTATAGAAATCCGTGCACATTCTGCCTTCAGAATACACATGACCATCCAAACCGCCATCAGTATTAAATCAGCAATTCATCCGTATTGATGTGGGTATTACTTCCTTTCTGTATTTTTGATGCACTCCCATAGCCTACCGTATAAGGGGCACATTTGGAAGCAAGTACGCTCAAAACGAGGACATGCAGTGAATTTCAAATACATTAGCAGCAGATTCTGGTACATAAAATCCTGGCCGTATGCGACTTTAAAATATGCTGATTTGAAATCTGCCGAAGTAACACAAAAAGGCATCACACAGCTCTGACCATGTGAACTCAAGAAAAACATTGAATTTTACCTCCTAATAGTTGTGCAGACAGAAACATGTCAAGATCTGAGCAGCGGAAAAGAGATCTCTCGGTGAAAATTTCTCTATAGATGGAGACATTGCATCCCTAATTTAAACTGACTGACCATAGAGGAGGAAATTGATGAAGTATCAGGGATGTCATATCGCCGCAGGGACTTCTCAAGGTAAAATGGCAATTGGTAAAATACACAGCAATATCTCATCCTCCGTCTCGTGTAAATCTGTTTGGGGTACAGTGCTACAACATGCAAAGCGCCATCTATTTTCCTTTTATTTTATGGAAACATGGAAGATATAGTTTATACATTCATTTAAAATGCCTGTTGAGGTTCCCTCATGTGGAGATACCCATCAAGTGACTGAGCGTCCAAATCTGTACTTTGTTTATTAGATTCTTTGTGCACAGTAAAAATGCTAAAGTGCTATTAAAATGATACTTTAATGGGCAAGAGAATTTTAATTTGTAAGAATTTGCCATTAAATTATTTTTATATTCATACACATCTACTTAATACAGTTTTTGTACCCTTGAAAACTGCTAGTTAGGATCCATCAACGATAAGTACTTGTCATAAAAAGACCGGATTTAAAGGGGTGTCTGAAACTAGAGAAAAAGGACTTTTTTATTGTTTTCAGATTCAGAGCATAACTCTTAGCTTCTAGTACCCCAGCTCAGACGCTAAGGATTTTCACTTAGCACATTTGTTTAATAGATATGAAAGCTAAAAACATGTTTGTCAACAGCAAAAGAATCCCAGGTGGCACTGCTGATGCGTGTTCACAGCTATAGAATACTTTCAGATTCTCCCAAGGTGTGGTTATAAACCTTTCTCTTTGATTTCCTATTGTAGGGGCTATGTGTAAACCTAGATTGGGAGCCTTGGTATATGGGTGGTCTACAGCAAAAGAATCACAGGTGGCACTGCTGCTGCGTGTTCACACTGGTGGGCGCCTGCACAAGCCTCTCGATACCTGCAAACAAAAACCAGCGAGGTGGTGCACAATCCAAAAGATAGTCATTAAATCTTGCAAACTGAGATGAAGAAAAAATAAGCAGCACTCGCCAATGGTTCATTGGCTTCTTTATTTCAAGCAGACAAGTGCTTCATGCGGCAAGGTAGCAGTTAGCCAGATTCACATACCAGTGGCGGCGGCCGTTTCACGCACAAGTGATCGCGCTTACTCAGGCCACTACAGGTGCACGCCCATGCGTGCTGACCTCTTCTACCCCGTTTGCCATGGTAACCCACAACAACCAGGCGCCGCGCACACAAGAGATTATTAATCAACATGTTACAACAAAGAGATACAATATTACAAAAACACATTTAAATCATTGCGGTCATTCAGACCAAGCTGACCTGTTGCTCCTGGTCAAATGATCCACTTTGCTTCTTTTTGCAAAAGGGTGCGGTGTCTGTCTCCTCCCTGAACTGGGTATGGGACAGTCTCTATCCCAGCAAACTGCAGTGCTTTCACATTACCTCCATTTACCTTTCTCACATGGTGAATTAGTCTGGTGCAACCTTTTCCCGTCTTTATAGAGTTAAAGTGTTCCCTGATCCACTCAAATAAACATCTGATGGTCTTTCCCTCATAGACGTGGCCACAATCACACATCAAAACTTTTTTTCCCCATCTCAAATAACTATATATTTTTTTTATCATATCAAGAACATACCAAATTAAAGCACCTTGCTAACTATTTCAATTCAATCATATACAAATCAAAACATTTTCCACACAAGTTGAATAAATTGTGGGTTGGATCTGGTCGGTTACACCTGCTCCTCCTTATATTGAAATATAGTTGTTGGTGGCATGAAAACCATAGAGGTGTTTTATGTGAAAGGATGTGGGGAATCCAGCACAGGATGACACCTTTAACTTCCTTTGGGCAGTATGACTGCATTTTCTGTCTGTTGGTACTGTAAAGCCAAGGCTCCCATCCAGAGGGCTTAAATGGGATGTACTGGGTCTTTAGTGGTGGTACTTGGCTTCACTTTTTACCTAGACAAGAAATATTCCACCCATTTTCAGAAGGACTTTTCACAGGTTTACTCTCGGGTGGAGTTTCTTTATCTGGTCCCTAAATTAGACTTTAAATGTGCTACAAGGAGGAGTAGAGGAAATGACCTGCCTGGCAACCTCCTAATTGTATTTTCTTGTTTTCCACTTCTTCCAGCCATAGTTGCGCGTTGTGCTAGAACTTAGTGATAATATTTGTTTGCATTCTACATTTTTTTGTAGCTAAATTACTAATATTCCACCCGTCTCCAGAGAGGATATTTACAATTTCACTCCTTGGTTAGTGTTTCTTCCTGTTTGTCCCTTCTTCCGGTTACTAAATTTACCCATTGTATGCTCTACAAGAAGGAATAGATTACAGTAAATAACGAAATACATGTCTGGCTTGTTTGTCACTTTTTGTTGGCTTCTTAAACCAGGTTAATTGGCTTTACTACACCATCACGAACTGCTAAAATACTCACTTTATGGACAAGATCATGGACCCGAATTGACCAAACAATGTCCATATGTGCTTGGAATTGCCCTTTAACACACCCCTTCCATCTTTATTGTGCTCTCTTGTTTAACCAAATCTGTTTTTTTCCATCTTCCTTCCAGTATTAAAATACCTTTGGCTGCTGGATATAACATCCTAGTCATTATAGTCCTGCAGTTCAGCAGGGGGAATTTTTTCTTTTCAGCTAATGAGCAACCCATATCACTAGTTCTAAAGACCTGCTTCATTAAAATTACTGCTTTACGAAAAGGTAATGACTTGCAGCTTTGCTGTTAGTGTTTCAAAGGAAATAGTTTTTGTCCATTATTTTATCTGTGCGTGCCATTGTAATATGTCCCATGTTATGGCCTTTTAAAGATGCATCTGTTCATTACCTGCTATACTAGTTTTATTAATTGACATTGATTTACCTAAAGCCATTTCCACCTTAATGCAAAGCTTATTTTCACCCCAGTTAGGAAAGCAGCAATCATTACTTAAACTACTACGATGTTAGGTATAAATTCAAAGCACTGGCATGCATATCTGAAAGGAAATATGTGGTAGAAACTCTCACACTGTTGGATACATTTGGAACTTTTGCAGATAAACTTGTAAATGATTACACATTGATTTTGCTTAAAATTTTTTGTATCTGTAAACTGTTTAAAGTCTTAAAATAGCCGAGAACACATTAAATAACTCTAGCTGTTCTCATTTTGGCTGGCTAAAACATGATCATCTAGAATATATGTATAAAGTTTTGTAAAAGTCTAGTAAATTTTTACTTGGACAAGTTTTGGACAAAGTAATGAAAATTGGAGTTACTTTGATCAAGTAGATGTTTTTCTTAAAAGCTATATAAAAAATGAACATAGAACTGGAAATGGGAGACATGTTAAAATGGATGAATTGGAATACAGATGCAGGAGAGTGAAAAGCCATAACTTTTATTTCCCTGTAAATGTAGGTGTATTATGGCTTGTTTTTGTAAAATAATGGCTTCATTTTGGGATACATATAGTATTGAATGTAATTTTTCTCTGGGGGGAGGGGGGGGGGAAACTGTCGTTATTGTTTTCTTTTTAGGGCAGGGGGAATTTGTTTATATGGCAGTCACCATATTGTATTAATAATATGTTCAATTAATTAGTGCAGAATACTGCATGAATAACTGTAGATTTCCTCCATTATAAATTTATTATTGAAACCTACAACATGATTCTCCACATTTCCAGGCAGAACTACTTCATCTCTCTAATCTCCTCTTTCAAATAGCCCAAAATGATACTTTATACTCACTTCTAAGCCCTAAAGTGCACATGCCCATCACCGAACTCTTGGTAACAGCTGACAGGAAATAATCTCCCAATCCCCAGCCAGCTTCGATCCTCCTCTCCATGCTTCTCTTTTCTTCTTGACCTGCAACCCTCAGCAGTGATCCCATTCCCTCACACCTCATCCAGTCCTTTTCCCCAGTAATTACTCACCTAACTGCAATATTTAGCCCCCCTCTCTCTTATGGTATCTTTCCGTTCTCTTTCAAACATGAAAAACCTTTCTTCACCCAACCTTTGCTGCTAACTACCGTCCTGTTTCTAACCTCCCCTTCAACTCCTGACTCTCGGAACATCTCGTCTGGTCTCGCTTAGTAAGCTATTTTGCTGCAAACCATATCCCTGACCCCTTGACATAAACTGCCCTTACCAAACTGTATAATGACCTCCTATCAGCAAAAAAGAATGGCAACTATTCTCTACTGATTCTTCTGGATCTCTGCAGCATTTAATATGGTAGACCACAAACTCCTCCTCACCATGCTCCACTCAATTGGCCTTAGAGGGGTTGTCCGAGTTTTTTTTTTTTTTTTGTTCTTTGTATGTTTCTAACTAATCAAATGTAAAGGCTTTACCATACACTTAATGCATCTACAGTTGCTTACACAGAGGGTCACATGACCTGTGGTGTCAGCTTCTTTACCTGCTCTGATGAGGTTTTGTGCACAAGCCTGAGAGCAGATATGTGTCTGTACACAAGATGTCACTGTGCTGGCCGTGCCCCCCTGCACTGCCGTCTTCTGCTTATTGCTCTCCCTGGATTATTTAGGAAAAACTTTAAAGACTTCAGCAGCACAGACTTAGGGCTTAAGGCTTTACTAAGTGACTGCAGGCAGTGAGGAGACAAATGCTGGGCACAGGAGCTGACAGACTAGAGTGGTTCTGCAGAGCATTGCACAAGAACAGGTAGGGAGAAAATCCTGTGTGTATCAGCAGTGTCATTGTAAAGCTGGGACTTCTAGTCCTACACTTATAACATGCTGCTGAGTATCCCAGCAGTCAGACATTTCAGTCAGGGCAGACTTTTTCCACTCCCTTTGTAAAACGAAGGGGAGGGGCAGAGAAAAAAAAAAATATATATATATATATATTTTTTTTTTCATAACTCTAAAAAAAATCTATCTCTCTGGCCGCTCCTTTAGTGTATCATTCGTGGCACTACTTTTTCTTCTCATCCTCTTGATGTTGGGGGTTCCTCAAGTTTCAGTTTTAGATCCTCTTCTCCCTCTACACAGCCTATTCTGGACAGACTATCAGGAGATTTGGTTTTCGGTACCATCTCTAAGCTGATGACACCAAACTATATATGTTATCCTGTACATCACCCCTGCTTTACTGCAAAACACTAGTGATTGTCTGGCAGCTGTTTTTAACATCATGTTCTCTCTCTATCTGAAACTGAACCTCCCAAAGACTGAATGTCTTTTCCCCTTCTACTAACCCACCTAAACTTGATATTTCTTGAATTTTGCTCTGTAGTGCTATCATTAACCACTGTCTTGCGGTCATGTTTGATTCATCCCTTTCCTTTGTTCCCCAAATAAAATCACTTACACGCTCTCATCGTCTGTACCTCAAGAACATCTCCAGAATCTGCCCTTTTCTCATGGTGAAAAGGGTCAAAACTCTTGTCGTTGCTTTGATTAATTATCGTCTTGACTACTTTAACTTATTACTAAATGGTCTTCCCCTCATTGAATTCTCCCCACTTCAGTCTGTTCCAAATTTACCAGCCAGGCTCATCTATCTTGCCATCATCTACACCGATGCCTCTAGCCTTTGCCAGTGACATCACTGGCTGGCTATCCACCACTGAATACAGTTCAAACTTCTCGTCCACACAGCCCTCAACAGTGCTGCACCTCCATACATCTCCTCCCTCATTTTCTTCTTCCACCCTACTCGTGCTCTTCAATCAGCCAGTGATGTAAGATTAACATTGTCAATAATTCGAACCTCTTACTCCCTTCTTCAACAATCTTTCAAGCTCTTCCTGCTCTCTTGAATTCACTTCCCCAGACTATCGGGTTAATTCCCAACTTCCTTAGCTCAAACGTGCCTTAAAAACACATTTTCAGGCAGGCTTATCTTGTTTGGTAAACGGACTCTTCCTTTAGTAACCCCCCACCCCATCCCCTTTTCCAAACTGACCACCTTCTTTTGACAGAAATCCCCAATGCACTAGCTCATGCAGTTTGGCCTGCACAACTTTGTTTAGTACACAGATGACTGGACCACTTTGTAAAACAATCAACTTTACCTTTTATGTCATCCTCATTCCCTCATAGATTATATGCTCTTCCGAACAGGGCCCTCACGCCTAGTGTTTTATTTATTATCCTGTAATATTGTGCTGTCTCTTGAATTGTACATGAACTGCAGAGTATGGTGGTGATATACAAATAAGAAAATAATAATAAACTAACAAATTACTATTATTATTATTATTATTATTATTCCATAGGTTAGTGCAATATTACCTATACCACATTGGCAGGGCCGGCTCCAGGTTCATGTGGGCGATAAACCCTCAGTGGGCCCCCCTGTGCTAAGGCCCCTTGCAGATGAGCGTTCCTCCAGCAGCGAGTCTGCATCGCAGCACTCGGCCTGACCTCTCAGCACTGACGGGATTCACATAGCATTATATTGATTTATGATGCTATGTAACCCTTACAGTCCTGGAATGTATTAGATGACACTAACAGCATTATGCCAGTGTTATCCAATACATTCCAGAACTTTAAGGGTTAGATCAATCAATATAATGCTATGTGACCCCCGGCAGCGCTGGGAGGTCAGGCCGGGTGCTGCGATGTGGACTCGCTGGGGGAGGAATGCTAGTCTACAAGGGGCCTAAGGGCTCTTTCATACAAGCGGATGCTGTGCAGGTAATCCGCTGCGTGAATGAGTGCCAAGCCCCGTCCCGGACAGCAGAGACACGGAGCATTAACATAAATGATAATGCTCTTTGCCTCTCTGTGATCTTTTTACTACAAAATCATGGTGACAACTGGTATCTCACTGTGATTTTGTAGTAAAAATGTCACAGAGAGGCACGGAGCATTATCAATCATGTTAATGCTCTGTGTCTCTGCTGTCTGGAGCGGGGCTTGGCTGTCTTTCACACAGCGGATTACCCGCACGGCATCCGTTCGTATGAAAGAGCCCTTAGGCCTCATGCACACGGCCGTTGTGCATCCGTTGCGGTCCACAATGCATGGGCAACGCCCGTGCAGCGGCCGGGACGGATCCGGACCCATTCAACTTGAATTGGTCCATTAACCGTCCGCCCCCCCGCATAAAAATGTAATAAGTTCTATTTTATTGGGGTGCGGAGGCACGGCCAGAAACACCACGAAAGCACTCCATAGTGCTTCCATGGGGTTCTGATCCATGCGTTCGTTCTGCATCTCTGTGATTGGGTCCGCATCTGTGATGCAGAGTGCACATGGGCCGGTGTCCGTGTATTGCGTTGCGGACCGCAATACAGCCATGGGCACACAACGGTCATGTGCATGAGGCCTAAAACATAAACTCCTATAAGAAAATTATGATCAATAATACACTTTATTGGCAAAAATCCATATGAGGAAAATTTCCTCTTATGAATTTTTGCCAATAAACTGTATAATTGATTTCATGCGTTCTGGTATTTTCTTATAGGAGTTTATATTGTGTTTTAGGCTGAATGCACACGGCCGTGTTCCATGGCCATGAGCGGTCAGTGGTATCCCGGCCTGGCATCCTGCTGAGAGCAGGAGCGCACGGTGTCATTGGCTGCTATGACGCCGTGCATTCAGCTTCAGGTTTCCTCTGGGCTGCCCTGCCTGGGCGCCAGGTGTCCTCTGGGCTCGGCTATGCGTCCTGTCTTCTGTAGCTGCGCCGAGACGAGTCCTGCTGCTGGCTGAGGGCGGGCTTACAGTGAGTCAGACTCAGATCTGTGCCTGTGCGGCGTGCGCTGCTGTGGAAACTAGTACTTGCGCCGCACGGCACACAGACGATCATGTGAGAGAGGGGCCGCGCGGCGGGCGCTGCGCAGCATGAATGAAGTTGTATGTTTAAGTTTTAAAGGGGCCGCCGCCGCGCCGTGGAAATGAGTGGGCCCCCAAACTTACCGTGGGCCCCAGCACTTGCCTGGGTATGCCGGGTTCTGACGCCGGCCCTGCACATTGGTATAGCTTTTGGCATGTTTTACTTTTGTGCAATGCATAATTTGTCTACACTCCTTTTGGTAAGGTATGTCACTGTCAGTTACTGAAGACTTAAAACATAAAGAGGATATATCACCGTGAAAGGCATTCAATTTGCAATTTGCAATGTCAAGAATTGAAGTTGCTTCAAAAGGAATGGCGGGTAGGATACTTGCAATTAAATTAGTTGCGTGTTTAAATTGACCAGTCACCTTCAGGATACCCCTGGAGGTAATGGTAAATCCCGTGAGCAACTCCTCCCTGGCATCACAAATATCACATGCTAAAAATCCACCAAGAAGAACCTACAACTAACCCCATTCATAAAGGACAACTTTCCCATGTGGAAAATAAACCAATAATAAACCGTGATCAGACCTGTTAATAGAAAACGGTAAACCAATGAAAATATTATTACTATTTTGGTTGCCGTTCCATTTGTGTTCCTGGACATTGCCTTTAATAGTACAGTGCAGGCAGAGGTCTTTATAGATGCTACGTTTCTGTGTTCCCTGCCTTAGTCCTCTTGCACACTAACATTTTTTTTTCCCATTCTGTTTTTTTGTGTTCCGTATACGGACCTTATATGGAACCATTCATTTCAATGAATCCGCAAAAAAAGGGAAGGTACTCCATATGCCTTCCCTTTCCGTATTTCCGTTCTGTTCAAAGATAGAACTTGTCCTACTATTGTCCGCATAACAGACAAGGATAGTACTGTTCTATCAGGGGCCAGCTCTTCAGTTCCGCAAAAAACGGAATGCACACAGATGTCATCCATATTTTTTGTGGATCCGTTTTTATTTTTTTGCAGACCGCAAAATACTGAAAAAAAACATACGGTCGTGGGCAAGAGGTCTAATGCTGTAGATCAGAGAAAGCTGATTGTGTCATATACAAGAGGAAAAGACATTCTATTCCCATATTTTTCATAGGTAGGCAGAACAAGTTTTGTGGAAGGACGCTAGGGCTGTCCAGGATACCTATGTGTAGGGTTTACTTTGGTGCCTATGTGTGTATTAGTATTAGAGATGAGCAACTTTCAGGTTATGAAATTCGTTCACTCTTTGTTTACTGGTAAAAGGTGAATTGTGTTATGGATTCCATTACCACAGACCATAACGCAATTCTATAATGGAATGCATAACGAAATGCCTTTTAGAGGCATTCCGTTATTCATTCCGTCATATTAGAAGTCTATAGGCTGCAAAACGGATCCGTCCTGTTTCTGTTATGCATGAGAGGACTCCCCTGCATAACGGAAACAGAACGGATCCGTTTTGCAGCCCATAGACTTATATTATGACTGAATGAATAACGGAATGCCTCTAAAGGAAATTGGCTCATCTCTAATTATGATTATTATTATTATGTAAAATAATTATCAAAATTCCTAAAATCCTGTTAAGGTATTAATAAAATAAAACATAAATTAAAAATGCAGTCTTTTTATATTAAATACATTTTATTCCATAGCCGTTAAAAGCTACATAAAAAAATACACATAGGGGGTCATTTTTTAAGACCTGCGTTTTAGATGCCAGTCTTAATAAAGCCCTATGCCGGTGGAAGATTCGCCAAAGTTGTAAAGAGGCACAGGCCTCTCCATAATTCCAGCGCCAGTTCTAAATGTAAGAAAGCTTCCTAGCTGTCTTACATTTAGACCATTTTCTACACCTAAACCAGGCCTAGAAAATAAGGAATGGGACGGGCCTGCCGGTCTGTCCTCGCCCATGTCAGTCCCACGGTTTTAGAGTGATCAGATGGCCAAGAGAGGAGAGAAGGCGCTCATAGGTGAGGGTAAACAGATAGATGTCCCTTCCCCCTAACCAAGATGAGTGGAGTTACTCACCTGGTTTGGTTTGCACTGATTGTGGTGCAACCTTGGTGGAGGGAAGTTTGAAGAGTTGAGGTTGTCTGGGTTGGTGCTGCCGGATGGTGTCCGAAGTAACCCTGGGCGGGGGCCAGACCGCCACTTGGGTGGGTATTGGAATATAAAAGATCTCGTCTGCACTGGATACGTGCGGCGAGCCAATGGACTTATGGCGCAAATCACAACCCGAGCTTGGATACGAGAATTTTTTATTTTGAAAAGACTACGCGTTTCGGGGTACTCAGGACCCCTTTATCAAGTCTAAAAAAACATATATGGTTGTTACAGCGGTCTGTAGTGAATTAAAGGTGTAGATAATGTAAAAGTATAAATATACAAAAATTCATATTAATATTAATTGAACAGTAGCTGAAACTGTGTGTGTACATACGTGCGTACAAGCACACATACACGCATTTATATCTGTATATAGAAAATTGTTTAGATGCGTGGATGGATCAATGGATGAAGACGAAAACATAAACATAAACACAAGCATAAACGTAATATGTATCCATAAGTAATAGATTGGTTCAGTGTTTTGGCTGAATGATTATTTACACAAGTGATAAAATAGAGGATAAAAAAGAAATATAGAAAATAGATAAAAAATGGCTAAAGGATATGGGATAAAATGGGTTATAGATCTAAAAAATAAAATAAATAAAATAAAAAGCTGACACAGACCCTGTTTGGGGTATATATAGCTATATGGGACTGTTTCCTGGTTGTGTACGGGTCTATATGTACGCAAGAACAGATAGGTAAAGGTACATGGTTTAGAGTGTAGATGAAGAGAGAATGATAATATGTTATCTCAATTATTTGAGAGTTTTAACTCAAAGTAAAATGCTATCGTCTGGATAGGGTTGCTAGACTTTGCTGTTCTCTTGTTTGAAACTGGAAGTTGTACTGTACATGAGTGTTTAGTAGTGAGACGGAATGCCTGCAGTACCTGTATCCTTGGCAACGTGAGCCCGCTGGTGCCCTCTCCTGGAGGTCCCTTTCAGAAGGAATGCTAGTCAGCGTTAATGTGGTCAATGAACGAAGGTGGTGGGGATAATATGGAAATAAAATTAGAATGAATATAAGGTTAAAATGTAAATAATGTTTGGTGAGGTTTGGTGGGTAAAATGAATTGAACTTTTTTTTGGGTAGTATATTTCATTTTGTGTTGGGGTTTTATTGTTGTTTACTTGTTGATTGGTGTGTGAGGAGCTGTGTGTCTGTGGTTGTGAGCAATCAGTTGAAAGTATATAGCATATGCATGTGTATACACACACACACCCGCCCATAAATACATGCATATACATATATATATATACATACATACACACATACACACATATACACATATATATACATATACACATATATATACACATACATACACACATGCACACACACAATCCCAACAGCACACAACATGAACATGTATTGTTGGCTTGTTGCCACGTCATATAGTTATCTGCTTCTATACCTTGTGGTCAGCATTGGTGTAGAAGTTTGATCTATAGTGATGGAAGGTATAGGTAACCTAATAATGGGGCATCTGGATGCTGTTTGTGGCCAGTGTTCTGGTGTTGTAGTGGCTGCTGGCATCGGAGGAGGATCGGTGTTTACCTGATGGGGATTGCTGGAGAGTGTCCTGCTGTTGCGGCGCTGTTGTGCTTGCTGCGCGTGTAGTGTGCAGTGTGAGGGAGCGCGCGCTTTCCGGAGTTAAGAGGCGGGGCTTGTGGGTGGGGGCGTGGCAGGGGTGTGTCTGTGAGGGGGGCGGTCATAGGTGCCGGAGGCTGGGGAGCCCGGCTGATGTAGATGATGTGTGTTTCGCTAATGCTGCGGCTAGTGTGCAGGGAGGGCGGTGTCACAGGAGTTGTTGATGCTGCGATTAGAAGAGTGTATTTTTGGCTGGATGTACTGATGTTGGGGCTGTGTGATAGTGGTGACCGGGATTCGGCATATGCCTGGGGCTGGTGGGATGTGAAGGTGATGGGAGGGGTGTGTGTTGTGAACTGATTTGATTTGATGGGTATTCTTATGAGGAGTCACAGAAGGTGGGGATAGGAAACGATGGGAATGGTAGTATGTCAGTAATTAGAGGTGTAATGTAAAAAAGAAGAAATGAATATACAATAAAGAAATATATATATATATATATATATATATATATATATATATATATATATAAAAAAATAATAATAATAATAATAATTGAAAAAAAAAAAAAATATATATATAAATAATATATATGAATAAAAATAAATAATAATAAATAAATAAATAAAAAAATGAAATAAAAATTACTAAATGTAGAAATAAAATAAATATGAATATGAAAAAAATGAAAATAAATATAAATATAAAATTTGAAATAATAGTAAACATAATGATGATGGAGAATGATAGAGAAAATCTTAAATGAGGGTAAGTGGTGAGGGGTGATAGGTTGATTGGTTCAAGTGGGTAGAGCTGTAGGGGTCGTATATGCACGGGATGGTGATATTAGAAGCACTGGTTTTCTATGCTTTCATTGAGTCCGTTGGGTTCAAGCGTGTTGAGCTTGAAGATCCAGAACATCTCGCGTCTTTGGAGGGTTCTGTATCTGTCCGGGCGATTGGCCTCAATATGTTCCAATGGAGTGATGGACAATTTTGAGGGATCCTGGTTATGGGTGGCTAGGTAATGTCTAGAGACGCTGTGTTTTAGATATCCTTTGGTGATGTTTGACCGATGTTTATTAGTGCGTTCTCTTAGGGCCTGGATGGTCCGGCCGACATACTGCAGGCCACATTCACATTCCAGGAGGTATATCACGTATGAAGTGGAACAGTTTATGAAACTTTTGATATGGAATTCCTCCCCGGTATGGTTGCTTCTGAAAGTTTGGATTTTGTTTGAAATGTTGCTGCAGCATTTACATAGAGTGTGGCCGCACTTGAAGCTGCCCACGGGATCAGGGCACCAGCTGATTCTGCTGGTGGGGGTTGGTTTCTTCTTTTTTAGTTTACTTGGGGCTAAAATGTTTTTTAGGGATTTCGCTTTTCTGAATGTGATTTTTGGTTTTTGCGGTATTTTTGGTTTGAGGTACGGATCGTTGGTTAGAATGTGCCAGTGTTTTGACAGGATTCCCCTTAGGGTATCGTGGTTGGGGTTGTAAGTAGTGATTAGTGATGTTCTGTAGTGGTTGGGGTCTTCAGTTTCCTTTGGTTTGGTTTTGGTCACTAGGCATTCTTCTTGGCTTAGAGCATTCGCCTTGGAGTAGGCGTTTTCAATTATTTTGCTTGGGTATCCCTTCCTCAGGAATCTACTGCGTAAGGTTTGACTTTGTGTGGTGAAGTCCTCCTTGGTTGAACAGTTTCTTCTTATCCGTTTGAACTGACTGTATGGTATATTATTTTTCCATTTTCTGTAGTGTGCACTTCCGTAATCAAGGTAATTATTTCCGTCTACTTTTTTGAAAAATGTTTTTGTTTGGATGGTTTCATTGTCGAAAAAAAGGAGTAAATCTAAATATTCAATTGAAGTGATAGAGATGTTGGCTGTGAAGGTCAGATTCCAGGTGTTGTTATTGAGGTATGAAATGAATGCTTTGGCCTCTTCGTTACTACCTTTCCAGATGATTATGAGGTCGTCAATGTATCGTTTGTAGAACATGATCATACTGTTCCAATGGTGTTCATTGTATATAAAGAGATCCTCGAAGCGTCCCATGTATAAGTTTGCATAACTCGGCGCGAAACGTGTCCCCATAGCGGTTCCGTTTTGTTGTCTGTATAGGCAGTTCTCAAATGTGAATGTATTATGTGTTAGAATGAACCGGATGGCCTCTGTAATGAATGTTTTGTGTTCCGGGGAGAGTTGTTCATCGGTTTCCAAATAATGTTTAGATGTATTGATACCTGCCTCGTGTGGAATGTTGGAATATAGGGATGCAACATCTAGTGTCAGCCAGCAATAAGTGGAGTCCCATTTGATTTCTTTTAGCAAGGATATAAGTTGGGCGGAATCTCTCAGGTGAGAGCGAAGATTAGTAACATGTTTTTGTAGAAATAGGTCAACGTAATGTGAAAGATTGCTGGTGAGGGAGTTGATGCCTGATATTATTGGTCTCCCCGGGGGATTTTCAGTGTTTTTATGGATTTTTGGTAAGTGATAGAAGATAGCTGTGGTTGGATGATCAATTGTGATGAATTCCCTTTCTTTTTTCGTTAGTATGAGGTCTTTTTCTGCCTGTTTCAGTAGTGTTCCTAGTTCCTTTGTGTCCTCGTTGAGTGGGTTATGAGAGAGGGGTACGTAATATGATGTGTCATTCAAGATTCTTTGTGCTTCCTTGATGTAGTCGGCTTTGTTTTGTAGTACGATCCCACCTCCTTTATCTGCACTCCTTATTGTGATGTCGTCATTGTTACTCAGTTCTTTTAGGGCCTCTTTTTCTTTTATCGTAAGGTTTGTTTTGATTTTGGCATTTCTGTTGATGTCTCTAACGTCTTTTGAGACAAGGGAGAAGAAAGTGTTTATATGATTGCCTCTGTGGTAAATGGGATTAAAGGAGGACTTTGGTTTAAGTTCAGTGTGTAGGGTGTTGTCTACCTCTGGATCTTGTGTGGTGTCTTTTTTCTGGTTTGTGGTGGGTTGTTTGGCTTGAATGGCGAAGTGTCGTTGTAGAGTGATTTTTCGGATAAATGAGTTTAGATCAATGAATAGTTCAAATTCATTGAACTTCTCTGCTGGGCAGAAGGATAACCCTTTTTGTAGTAAGGTGGTTTGTGCTGTAGTCAGGGTACATTCAGAAAGGTTGAATATTTTCACAATTGTGTGGTTTTGTTCCGCTTTGGACTGTGTTTGTTCTGGGGGGTTTTCTTTAGTTCTTTTGCTTTTGGTGTCTCGTTTAGCTGTTCCTTCTCTCCGTCCTCGTCTGCATTTTTTCTTTTGGTGCCCTTCTGGGGTTGTGTCATTTTCGGTTTGAAGAAGTCGGTTATTGTGGATGTGTTCCCTGATGGACGTTTGAGGACATAAGTAGTTTGTGGGGTCAGGGTCCCCGGAAGAGGTAAAAAAGATACGGATGCGTTGTTGATATGGTAAGGGGAAAGGGGTGGATCCACTGAATAACTGCTATTATGGATGGTTAGTAAAGAGTCCTCATAGATGGAAGAGTCTAACCCGATTGAGGTTGTTATGGGATCCGTGGACCCGAAGGAGGTTGGGGGGAGGTTCAGTGGACACCCTTGGGGGAGATCCAAGGGTAAGGTGAGAGGTTGACTCTCTCGTTGCGGTATAGATGGTGGAGTGAAGTATATGGGGGTTCCAGAGTGAGTATTGGAGTAAGTAGCAGAGGAATTGGGTTTTTTGGGGTTGTTATTTTTGAGTGATCCTGTTGGTTGCATGTTCGGTTTGGGGGTGTTTAGTTGACGTTTATCCCGATTTCGTTGGCGTATGTGCCTGACCGTAGGTGGCAAATTGGGTGAGGTTGGATGGGGGTTCGGGGGTATTGTTGTGGTTGGTAGTTTGGAGGTGGGTTTGGTGGTCGGATGGTTGGTGTGGCGTGTGAATGTAGTGCGTGAGTATGTGGTAGAGTGCTGAGTGAAGGGAGCATTGGAATGTGGGTTGGAAGGGATGTGTGTGTGTCTTGTTCGGGTGGGGTGTTTAGTGGACATATGTGTGGCTGGGTGATCTACTGGAGGTGGATGGATTCTGTCAGTTTTTGTGTTGAGCCAGAAGTGAATGTTATTGCTGAAGAAGTCTGTTCTATCCCTTGTGAGTTTAGCTGACTTTTTCTCAACGAGTTCACGTTCATACTGTATGAGTCTACTTGTGGTTTGTCTATTCAACCTTATATATTCTGTATGAGATTTGTGTGTCTGGAGTTGGTTAGTATGTTCCTGTATTTCATCTTTAAGGTAGTGGCAAAGGGACTCCCTTTTTGCTACCAAACGTGTCATCATACCCTTGGCACACTGTAAAAGATAGTCATTCCAGTCTTTGGTAAAATCTGGGTCGTTCGGAAAAGGGCTTTTGAATCTCAATCGGAGTCCACGTGGTACCAGAGATTCATTAAGATAGGTTTCTAGGAGGATCCAGTCCAGATGATGTTGTGTCTCTGTTTTGAGGCTGGATTCCAGGCGAAAAAATAAATTTGCTAGTTCTTTTGAACTAATCGTCTCCATGCCGATGTCTTCTGGCGGTGTCTTCTTTGGAGTCTTTTGTGTGGTCCCTGTTTTGGTCCATATGCTGGTGAGTTTTTTCCGTTCAAGTAGGCGGTGTTCACAGTAATCCATTCTTTTGGTTTATCAGTGGTGTATTCTCTGGATCAGGACCTAGAGCCGCCGTATCTCTGAGTGGGTTAAGCACTCCTAACCCGAGTGTCTCGGGACAATACAGTGATCAGATGGCCAAGAGAGGAGAGAAGGCGCTCATAGGTGAGGGTAAACAGATAGATGTCCCTTCCCCCTAACCAAGATGAGTGGAGTTACTCACCTTATTGTGTAAATAATCATTCAGCCAAAACACTGAACCAATCTATTACTTATGGATACATATTACGTTTATGCTTGTGTTTATGTTTATGTTTTCGTCTTCATCCATTGATCCATCCACGCATCTAAACAATTTTCTATATATACAGATATAAATGCGTGTATGTGTGCTTGTACGCACGTATGTACACACACAGTTTCAGCTACTGTTCAATTATTAATATGAATTTTTGTATATTTATACTTTTACATTATCTACACCTTTAATTCACTACAGACCGCTGTAACAACCATATATGTTTTTTTAGACTTGATAAAGGGGTCCTAAGTACCCCGAAACGCGTCGTCTTTTCAAAATAAAAAATTCTCGTATCCAAGCTCGGGTTGTGATTTGCGCCATAAGTCCATTGGCTCGCCGCACGTATCCAGTGCAGACGAGATCTTTTATATTCCACGGTTTTAGAGACCTGGTGTGAGTTGGGAAAAATCACAGATTGTGGCACAACTATGCGTTGCGCCTGAAATGCGCCTAAAATAGGCATACATGATAAAGGGAGCAGCATACTTGTACAAATGTGAAAAGCCCCCCCCCCCCCCCCCCCATAAAAATAAAATAAAAATTGGTGTGCATACGTAATAATTTGCAAGTCGCACATATTTAGAATTATTCAGATTTTTTTTTATTTATTTTTTTATCCAGTTTATTCAAACCTATCATCTTTCTGTAAAAAGTCATTAAAAGGGATCTGAGACTCTTAACTGTATATGATTTGCAGCATTTTAAAAACATTGTAACCGTAACATTGTTTATGATGTGAGTTTATGACAATTGAATGGTTGGAGACATTTACAAATTGTCGCTGTATGTATTTTCAGATAATGGTCTTTTTGCTATTTTTATTTTAACAATTGAAAGTGGTCTATAAAACTGCAAAAAGTAATTTAATTATACAAGTGTCACTTCTATTATTTTTCTGTATGTGAAAAGGTCATTTTATAACAACTACTGAGTCTCATTGTGTGCTGTACAAACAGTCTTTTACATAAGCCATTTATGAATGGCAGCATATATTTTAAGGGTGATTACTACTTATAATGCTTGAATAGTAAATTGAACCCATATGTTGGTATATTTGTAGAAATACCTTTCTCTGTCTTATAGATAATGGCACCTTACATTGACACTAGCCAGACTTGAATTTGAATGGGTTATTTAGTTTTTCTCCGACACCTTCTCAAGGATGTGTTGAGTTTGCTTTTTCAAGGCTAAAAATTGGGACGATAAAGATGGCCGCTTGGGGTTACAAATAAATAAGGGGAATTGGAGTTGTATACTCTGAGAGCCATAGAGAAAAGGTAGTTTAAAAGAAGGAGCTATACTTCATTCACACATTGCATTAAAAAAAAATATTCTTTAAATAGGTTTTCTGTGATGACTCAATATAGGCTAAGTGATCAATGAATGTGACCTCACCAGCCTAGGAAGAAGCCACAGCCTCCTCAAAAATCTGATTGGCTGGGGTGCCTGGAGTCTGACCCCACTGATCAGATATTGATGACTTACCCATAATCTATGCTTATTCATGACCTATCCTAAGGATAGGCCATCCTTTTTAACAATCTCTGCATTAATCAATAGCACAGTGTGTGCTCTAGAGGAATTACACTATTTATGGCCATTATGTTGCTTACTTTTGATATTTATAGCAGTTTTCTTCTTTACATGCTGAACATATAGTTAGTATGCTCCAGAATCACAGAGATTACAGAAAAGTACTGACCTGTATTGGTTGTGAATTTAGCACTTGTGATGAGATATGTCTTTTAAGTTGCTGTGTAGTCTTACTCATGCTGCTGCTCACTCCCCCCTCCATAGACTTGTATTGACATGTGTAATATGATGCTCCTGTGGAGCCGCTCCATCTCCAGATTGAATTCCAAGCATTATTTAAAGTTAAAGAGGACCTTTCACCCATTATTACAATGTGAACTAAGTATACAGACATGTAGAGCAGCGCCCGGGGATCTCACTGCACTTACTATTATCCCTGGGCACCGCTCCGTTCTCCCGCTATGCCCTCTGGTATCTCCGGTCACTAAGTTATAGTAGGTGGAGATTTCAGTCACTAAGTTATAGTAGGCGGAGTCTGCCCTTGTTCTGCTCTAGCGCTGGCCAATCGCAGAGCAGAGCTCACAGCCTGGGAGGCTATTTTCTCCTAGGCTGTGAGCTCTGCGATGCGATTGGCCAGCGCTACAGCAGAACAAGGGCAGACTCCGCCTACTATAACTTAGTGACCGAAGATACCAGAGGGCATAGCGGGAGAACGGAGCAGCGCCCAAGGATAATAGTAAGTGCAGTGAGATCCCCCGGCGCCGCTCTCCATGTCTGTATACTTAGTTCACAATATCAGGATCGGTGAAAGGTCCTCTTTAAAGCAATTAGCAAGGAGGGGATAGGTAAACAGCCGATAACCTGTGAACTAGGCATGTCGTACTGATTATTGCAAAGTTTCTTGTGATTCCTTAAACTTGATTCATATATTTTGACTTCGGTTTGTCTTTTCTCCATTCACCATCAAATTAAAAAGGACAGATCACAATGCTATCAAAGGGAGGGATCTCCTTTTGCCATCTCCCCTTCAGCATAGTCATGTTGATCAATAACGATGGTTTTATGCTGGCAACCTAGAACTAAACAAACATGGCTGTTTAGTGTTAGTGCAGCTCATGCATGCCCTAGTAGATACCTTTCTATATTTTGGAGGAAGGCTCTTCCCCTAACGACATATATTACACCATGTACTGAGGTATGTAAAACAGTTATCAAATGGTTTTGAAAGTCAATTAACCAGAATTTACCAAAGACGACAGGGGAATTTATCATTTGCTGTGTTTTTGGTGTCAATTTTAAGTCTGTCTTTGGTCTGTGTTACTGCACCAGATTTATGAAGTGACACTTTCTTTTTAAAAAGGTTAAAAAGAATGCGAAAATATGCCAGGGGTTGTCTGATGTAGAGAGTCCACATTTCTAATCTGCATATTTGGCTTTAATCCTAGCCCACTTTGAAAGCGGCATTGGTTGGTGCAGGAGGCCAAGGTACAAAATGTTACAAAAAGCCGCACTTGTGGCATATTAATCGCATTAAACCGGGGGTGCACAACGTTTCCTGGTTGGGGGCCACATTGCCAGACTGAACCAATGACGAGGGCCGAAATTAAAATTTAAAGGTGTATTAACAACTGAAATATTGTACTTATGGCATATTGAACACACATTATATAGCATTAATGTCTCGTTACACTTCCAGGACTCCCATCTAATGGGAGAAATACATGAAAAATACATGTGAGCAGCCACAAGACATAGGCATACATGTCTGTTACCAGATGGTTGGGGGCCGCACAGAATGGTATCAAGTGCCGCATGTGGCCCCCGGGCCGCAGGTTGTGCACCCCTGCATTAAACTTGTGTGGCAGATTTCTTAAATGCCCCACACAGTCTCTTCTGCTCTAATCTATTATCATGTTAATTATTTTATTTCCGGTCCCATTTCTTATTATTTTCTGTTATTATTTTTCCAGTTTGGAGTAAGAATGCTTTCAGTCTAATAACAGTCTGCCTTTAGTGCTCCATGTCGGGCAACATATATATATATATATATATATATATATTTTTACTTGGATCACGTTTCCTTTTCCCCAACAGCTATATTGAAAAATTCTATTTATACAGACCTGAATTACAGGTAAACCACAGTAGGACTGTACAATGCCTTAACCATTCTATCAAGAGCCCAGGCCTTAATGTGAGAGGATAATTCAGTTGCACTCACTACTAAGCCTGTGGACTTTTTCCTCTGCAGATACTATCATTAACCTGCCAAGCTATAAATTGTCTTCTGAGTTTTCTGCGATAGAATTCCAACAAGAAAATATTCCCACTAAGAAACATTTGATATGCCTCGACCCGAGTTCACGAGGCTAGCATGGAAAGGGTTTACTACGTTTGTCTTGAGCCACATAAATAATTTCCCTGTATGGCCAAGTATATAGAATATTGTAGATCCGTATCTAGTAGAGAATAGCATGTTATAGGAATGTTTTGTTATTTTACTATCTTGGTGCCATAAACTTACAAGAATAAGAAACCAATGGAATTGCTATCAGAAGATTAACTAGATAAGCATGCTTAGGGATCAGCGTAGATAAAAGAACAGTACTCGGCACCTGTGCCTTCCCTATAAGCTTCACAGGCTGACCCTATTATTCCACGATCAAGATCTACCATTTTCCCAAACACCGTAAACTTGACTCCTATACATGATTTCCCAAAACTGGTTTGTGTAAAAGTACAAAGTCTATAATGTAGTTTTATTACGGTATTTTTCTGTAGATTGTTATACTATAGCAAATGGCAGTAAGTAAAATCTTCTCTGAAAACCTGCATTTATTTTGTCCTTTTGTTTTATAGACTGAGTTTATTTCAATTTGTGGCTTAGTATTCTAGTTTAATTCTGTTTGGTTAGCTATTGAACGTGTATTGAAGGAGGGGAGTTAGAATACCCTGATATTGAATAGAGGGCAAAAACATAAGGCATCCATATGTCAACAAACTTGCACAACTTTATTGTTCAGATACCTACAAAATTACTGTAGGTAATATGTGAGGAGTTAGGTTAAAAAATAAGAGATGAAAACCACTCTGGAGACAGCAATTTTGTACCCTCGACAAATAGAACTAAATCTGCCTATGTGTGCCCGCTTGGCCAGTAGACTGTTTTGATGGTCCCAACTCACAGTATAAGTAAATATTCCTTGTGATTATAGCTTATCAAACTGCACCTCCTGTAGAGTAATTTCTGTGCTTAATGGCTCAAGGTATTGCAAAATTTAGTGGACTTCATCTAGGGCTGCTTTCACTTGGCCTTACCTGATGTCCACAATTCCTAGAGCAACCATGGCTTGTGAGCCAAACTCATTGCGTCATAGTGATCTATGATACTGTGAGTACCAGCCCAATCTTGGGTCCATTGTTTTGTACTCAAATTAGTATGAACAGTAGGGCTGGAACTCACAACATCGTAGATCACTATGGTGCGGTGAGCTCGGCTCATCTGACCCACAGTTGGTTTAAAATGTGGCAGTCACATGAACTGCATTTCGCAGACTTCACACAGCCATGTGGAAGCAGCCTTAGCATAATGTACTGTAATAAATACCTCAATGGTTGCTTCTTGGGATGTTTAGTGTAGAAAGCTACACTATTGTAGCCACAAGAGTTAGTCTAATTAATGGCATCAAAGCTATACCTATAATCTGCAATAGTATTAGTGTGGAAAGGGTTTATCTAAAGATAGACTCTGCCAATGTGTTCTTTTAAGGAGCTAACTTTAAGATACAGTCATGTGAAAAAATTAGGACACCCTTTGAAAGCATGTGGTTTTTTGTAACATTTTTAATAAAAGGTTATTTCATCTCCGTTTCAACAATACAGAGAGATTAAAGTAATCCAACTAAACAAAGAAAACTGAAGAAAAGTCTTTTCAAGATCTTCTGTAAATGTCATTCTACAAAAATGCCTATTCTAACTGAGGAAAAAGATAGGACACCCTTGCCCCTAATAGCGAGTGTTACCTCCTTTGGCTGAAATAACTGCAGTGAGACGGTTCTTGTAGCCATCTACCAGTCTTCGACATCGGTCTGAGGAAATTTTACCCCACTCCTCAATGCAGAACTTTTTCAGCTGTGAGATGTTTGAGGGGTTTCTTGCACGTACAGCCCTTTTCAAGTCACCCCACAGCATCTCAATGGGATTCAAATCTGGACTTTGACTTGTCCATTCCAGGACTCTCCATTTCTTCTTTTTCAGCCAATCTTTGGTTGATTTACTAGTATGTTTTGGGTCATTGTCATGTTGCATGGTCCAGTTCCGCTTCAGCTTTAATTTTCTAACTGATGGTCTCACATGTTCTTCAAGCACCTTCTGATACACAGTAGAATTCATCGTGGATTCTATGATGGTGAGCTGACCAGGTCCTGCTGCAGCAAAGCAGCCCCAAACCATGACACTTCCACCTCCATGCTTCACAGTTGGTATGAGGTTCTTTTCTTGGAATGCTGTGTTTGGTTTACGCCAAACATGTCCTCTGCTGTTGTGTCCAAATAATTCAATTTTGGACTCATCTGTCCAAAGAACATTATTCCAGAAGTCCTGGTCTTTGTCAACTTTATCTCTGGCAAATGTCAGTCTGGCCTAGATGTTTCTCTTGGAAAGCAAAGGTTTCCTCCTTGCACACCTCCCATGCAAGTTAAACTTGTACAGTCTCTTTCTGATTGTAGAGGCATGTACTTCTACATCAACAGTAGCCAGAGCCTGCTGTAGTTCTCGAGATGACACTTTAGGGTTTTTGGAGACCTCTTTTAGCATCTTGCGGTCTGCTCTTGGGGTGAACTTGCTGGGGCGACCAGTCCTGGGCATGTTGGCAGTTGTTTTGAAAGCCCTCCACTTGTAGACTATCTTCCGGACAGTGGAATGGCTGATTTCAAAATCTTTTGAGATCTTTTTAAATCCCTTCCCAGACTCATAGGCTGCTACAATCTTTTTTCTGAAGTCCTCTGACAGCTCTTTTGCTCTCACCATGGTGCTCACTCTCACTTCAACAGTCAGGAGCACACCAAACTAAATGTCTGAGGTTTAAATAGGGCAAGCCTCATTCAACATGCAGAGTAACGATCTACTAATTATGTGCACCTGGTGTGATATACCTGTGTGAGATCTGAGCCAATTTAAGAGGGAATACATGTGAGGGTGTCCTATCTTTTTCCTCAGTTAGAATAGGCATTTTTGTAGAATGACATTTACAGAAGATCTTGAAAAGACTTTTCTTCAGTTTTCTTTGTTTAGTTGGATTACTTTAATCTCTCTGTATTGTTGAAACGGAGATGAAATAACCTTTTATTAAAAATGTTACAAAAAACCACATGCTTTCAAAGGGTGTCCTAATTTTTTCACATGACTGTATGTGTCAGCCTTATATCTCTAGGTCCTTTTCATGCAGGTCTTTTCATTTCACTCTATCACAATTATTCAGGAACCTAATGGAAATGTATTTTTTAGATACAAAAGGTTTTATACATTTTGATCAAACTGTATAAGCTAACATGACCACATTCAAGTGTGTTCCTATGTTGGCATCAAATGTTGTACCATGTGGAACTCAAAACTGGACAACCTGCTGACAATTTACCTACTGTATGTCTGACCAAACTCGCTCGCTCACATTTCCTGCATGTCTAATTATGGTTCTGCCTGACAACCTGTATTGCGCGTCCTTCTAATTTCCTGACATTCTGGGGACGTCTATACCTCTGTGAAGTAACAATCCCAAAGACTCCTCACCTCTCTTTAGTTATAAACTAAATTCAGTACCATATCCAGAGCCAAACACCATAGACAAAGCACACACTTTGGAATCCTACAGCTGTATTTTTTACATTTCAGTAAATTGGAATCATTTTGTATAATATAAGTTTATACAATTTTTCTGGATAATGGAAACAATGCAGCGAACACTAGATATGTATGGCTAAAACTTGCACAAAAACTTTCATTATTCCTTCCTTCAGGTTATTTTTATATGATCATTACTGATTGCAGTCATGTTTAGCATGGTAACATTGACCAGCTGTAGTACCAGAGTTAGCCCAAAGAATGTGTCTTAAACTTTGCAAATCAGAGACATACTAGAAGTTTATATCAGTGAGGGTGCTGATACTCCTACTGATGGCAACAACAAAGAGGTTGAGCCCCTTGAGCTGCTGCAGACGCTACAGATGGCCTGCTAGGCAGCCTCTATGTAGTCTTCAACGTAATGGCGTTTTCTACTATTTTCATATTGATAGTGTAGCCTCAGGATAGGTCATTAATATGAGATCTGAAGGGGTCCAACACCTGGAACCTCCACCAATCACCATTTTGAGGAGGCCACGGGGCTCCAATAAATACTGCGTCCTTACAGCTTACCAAGCACAACGCTGTTCATATTGGATAGCGGCTGTGCTTGGTACCACAGCTCAGCCCTAACACTTGACTGGGACTGAGCTTCACCTAGGCCATGTGACAGATGAACATAGTGTCACATTATCTAGGAAGAGGCTTGACAATGATGCAACTGTATAACCCCAAATTATACAGCAAATGCAAATAGATGGTGTCACGATCACACTCGCTGGAGTACAAATGATCTTTGGATGTGGGTGGGCGGTCAATACGAAAGCAACTGATGAGTTATTACTTGGGAAGATGAATAATTTAACACTGCCACTGGTAAGGCTTGTTTCAAGAGCTCACACTTTTAAAGGAAGCCTTCACTTACTCCCTATTTTCTACATATAATTCCAGTTTATGTTAAAATCTACAGTTTCCTCCCAAACTATTATCTAAACAGGTAGCCTTATATGCTATGAGTTTAGCATTTGGATTTGAAGAACGCAAGACAACAGTTATTAAAGGTATTTTAATATGACGAAAAGAGTCACAATGCTCACAAAATCAGGGCATCTTCACTACTTCGGTGAGCCCCCAAGAAATGACACCCAGCCCTGGTGTTTCATAGTTTATGAACCTTTCTCTTTCTATATCCATCCCTGAATAATCTCATGTCACTGTGGAGGACCTCAGTATATCTAGAGTCTTGACTTTTATGATGACCGCTCTGTGTTATCTCCGGTTGCTGGGGTGTGACTAGCTAGAAGGCAACTTCACAGGCCTTAGATGACAAGTATATCTGTAAAGAATAAATCAAGGCAACTGGACGTACTGTAGATTTCTTGAAAACGTTTCACTCGTTCTTCCAACGAGCTTTCTCAATTCTGAGCGACTTCACAAAAATTCTGGGAATAAATATGTAACTGAATCAACATCTGATAATTATACCCAGCGTTGGGTCAAAGGTGTTGATTCATTATCCTAATTGGAGATGACAAGACACCGATCTGCACATGTAAAGATATATACTGGACTCGCCAGGGAGGGAGGAAGAGCTGGATCTAAATTAATATCAATATTTGCAACAAATAGCCAGGATGAACTGCACACCTGGCACTCAGGAGAAAAAAAAACCTGAGACCCAGTCCACAATATCCCAAGCTGGGAACTGTAGTTCCACTGCCTCATACCACGCTCTATCCACTATCTCCTAACATTTTAGGTTGACCCACAGCTTTAGTATCGGCCGCTGGTATATTTTACTGTCACAGCCGATGCTTATCCAGCCTATGGAAAGCTTAACCGAAGCTCATGCATCCAACTCCAACCAGCAACAACCCCATCATCCCCCCAATCAGTGTCCTAAATACCCCAGTGCTGCCCCTCCATGGGAACACCTTACACAATGCTAACTGTACATTGGGGCATGTATTTCCCCAAGGCTAAGCCCCTCAACTGAGACTACACATTAGACCCCTGCGGGGACTGGGTCTACCCGTCACCATCCATGTAATGAGGGTGATGGCTTAATTAAGGCCCCCGAGACACTAACTAGGCTAATGGAATGATTGCTTTACTCTAATTACCAATCTCGTGTCTGGCCTTAAGGTCTGGTGAGCACATCTCACCTCATGGCTCTAGGGTATCGATGAGAATGGCATGTGTATGTGTGAACTGTGTCTCCTGCAAAACCCTTCCAATCCACTAACAAACTTTATATGCACCTTAAAATGCCACAAAATGAATACACCTTATAAACCACAACAACATAACTAAAGCATCATGCTGGAAAGAGTTTGCATCGCTTAGATCTGTAGATTCCACTCTAAGGCCGTTGGTCCGGTTATCTTTTAGCTCTTCACAGCTATCAATATGAAAATCTTGGAACACCCCTTTTAAGCCACTTACATATGGATGTTTTTTTGTTTGTTTTTTGCCCGAAAAAACTGGAGTAGAACAAAAATGGAGTTAAAGTATAATGGAAATATTTGCAGCTTTCATCTATATTCACTTTTTATATCCATTCCTGGTTTTTCCTGATAAATGCGGACCAAATTACAGTTGTTTGACTATGGCCTCAGTTTGCCTTTCCAAGGATAGACTTGAAAGGTTATAATCGTCCAATGGGCCATAACGCTCAGCTCCTTTACCGATCTGTAGTGACCAGGGAGCAGGGCAGACCCAACCTGAGGACATTTCTGATATGGCAGAAGTTTATTGAACTGATAGATACACTTTAAAGTGCTATGTAAACATTTGTGTTGCTACTTCTTGACCTGTTCTTCAGTTCTTCAAAGGTAAATCTTTTTGTGCTGTCCAGTGATAATATAATCTAGTTTATTTCTGAATTTAGGAGAGATTAGTGGCAATTAAACTGTTAATTAGCTGTCATTTACAGCCTCATTTTTTGAGATCATTAAATGTAACATTTGAAGAGACTTTGTATCGTTAAACCTTAAGCAGCTAATCTTTTCCGTGGCTGGCATGATTTGATTCTTGGCATTTCCCATGAACTAAATAAATATTTATTAGTGTATTTAACCTTTACTGTTGACATTCTTCAAATTATGCATGTGTGATATATTTGTGAAAGGCATGTTCTGTCCTGTGTAAACATACTCAGGGGTGCAAACTGTGGTGCAGCTCATGAGGAGAGCTGATAGCCTGCAAATAATGAACAGGTACAAGAGAGACATCATACGATGAAAGGACACACAGCTTGCTCTGTCTAATATCTGCGTGTGCTGGACTGTTTCTTATTGTGTAGCAGAGAGTAATTCTAGAAATGGCCCTGCCTCATTGATCACTGCTTGAACTCCCATCTCTTACTTTTATAAAGCTCTACATTTTAGGCAATGGTCTTTTGAACAATAATTGGGTTTTCCTAATGTTAGAAGCAATGGTTAATTATGATGTGCTGCATTTTCTTGGGCGTGCTCAGATTAAGATCTGTTTTCTAACTTGTGCAACCAGATCTTAAGGGTTTTCTGTATCTGAACAAGTCTGTTGGGTGGAGCTTGTGTTTGACATTGTTCACATTAGGTCATGTGACACAGTCAGCAGTGAAGCGTATGTGCACTGTATGTTCAATACATTTTGGATAAATCAGTAGTATAGGGGATTTTAAAAATATTTTGAATATCTTATCAGAGAAAAAGGCTTCTTTCTCCTTTTGTCAACTCTTTTCTTACCCTCCTGTTTTACGAAACGAAGGCACCTTTCACGCGCGAGGATGCCATGTGTGATACGAACGTGTGAAATCCGGACCCATTCATTTCAATGGGGCTGTGTACATGTGCATTAGTTTTCAAGCATCAGTTGTGCGTTGCGTGATAATCGCAGCTTGTTTTTTTGTTTTGTTTTTTCACGCAACGCTGGCCCCATAGAAGTGAATGTAGCTGTAGTTTTTCAAGGGTGGTTGCTAAGAGATTTTTGTTGTATACCTTCAGTTTTTTATCACACGCGTGCAAAGCGCATTAAATCGCTTTGCACCTACGTGATGAAAACTGAACGCGATTGCAGGCAAAACTGAATGACTTTGCCTGCAAAATTGCGTATTTTTTACTGAACGCATTCGCAATGCATCCGGACCTAATCCAGACACGCTAATCTGCAAGGGGCCTAAGATTCTCTCTGAATTCTTTGATAAATCCGTCTTGAAGGGAGACAGATTGCCGCCTCACTGAAGTATCAGATTTACAAGCTCCCATAAAGTCCAATATTCAAAAAGTAATTTCCCCAATTGTGCAATGAATTTAAAAATGAAGTAACTTTATTGTAAAACATAGTGTGCCCATCCAACAAAATTGCTTACAAGTAAGTGATTTTATTGGATATTAACACCATGTTTATGAATAATTTTTGTACAACAGGGCTCCAAACAAAAAAAATAATAATCAAGGAGCCATTGGCTCCTAACCTGAAAAATTTAGGAGCCAAATTAAAATTTTTAGTCGCCAAATGTAAAATACATATAATTGCAGTATAATAAAAAAAAAAAGACATCTTACCTAGGATTGTCACAATACCAAAATTTAGACTCTATTTCAATACCATAAAAAAGTATTGCGATACTCGATAACACGTGAAAAAAATAAAACACCAAAAAAGACGCGTGCATTCCACATTTTATGGAACGTCTGGACCATAATAGAACAGTCCGATATATATTTTATATTTAAAATTGGGAAAAAGGGTGATTTATACTTAATATTTTGGTGTGTGTGTGTTCTTTTCTAAACTTAGTTTTTAAATAAAATGTAAAAAAAAAAAATATTTCCCCCCTTAGGGGCTAGAACCTGGGATCTTTTAATCCCTTGTCCTATTCACCCTGATGGAGCTCTATCAGGGTGAATAGGACTTCACACACTCCCTGCTGCTCTGTGCACACAGCAGCAGGGAGCTGTCTATGGCAGCCAGGGCTTCAGTGGCGTTTGTATTCAGGCATCAAATATATTCATTGGTGGCGCAATGGCCACAGCCCCTCCCCTCCTCCTCGCTTCTCTCAGCCCATTGGTTGGAGCGCCACAGGGGGGAGGGACTGCAGCCTCCTCCCCTGTGATGTTGAGAAGAACATGGGACACACAGCGCGTCCCATGTCAGTTCAACTCCTGTGTGACAGGCAGAGCAGCGGAGTGTCTAGGCGCAAATGGCGACAAGACTGCAAAGTCTTGTTGCCATTTTGCAATTCTAAGTCGCATTGGCAACAATTTTGGTCGCCATCTAGAGCCCTGTACAATAAAGCTAATTAGTTTTTAAATTCATTGCACAATTGCCGGATATTACCCTTAGAATCTTGGACTTTATCTTGCCTAGCAATGGAGACTGGGGTTTTTACCTTGGTATAGTGAGCTGTGTTTTAACTAAGGGTAGGTTCACACGCCTGTTTCTCTGTCGGAATAGCCTGCTGGAGTTCACCTGATCCAGCCTAGCCAGATACTGCCATTCACCCCTAGATCCTATTGACTACATTGGGATCTGGTGGGGATACTTCTGCCTTCTGGCGAAATGTCTGCTTTCGACCAAACAACTTTGCACACAACAGTTGATTTCTTTTTTTTCCAGCCAGAGAAGGAAAGGTATGAACCCACCCTCGGTGAAAATGCAGCTCACCATCCTGGGGTAAAAAGCCCAGGCCAATTTAGAATGTTGCATAGAGTAAGACTCCAGGGCGACTACCAGCAGATCCAGTGAACTATATATAGCAGGCTGTACTATTCTATAATATCCCATATGGGGATTCGGAGTGAAAAATGTTTAGGGAGAAGAATATCCTGCTATGTACGGTATGTGAGACATCATATCAATTAGTCTCCAATCAGTAGTTTAGGAAAAAATAAAAAATTTGAGATGAAGCCTACAGAAGGAAAACTGGTAAAATGGCAGATGTAATGGCCAGATGCTGTCATTCCTCATGTATACACATGGCAGCTTATTTTAAAAAATTACCTGAAATGACAGATAACCTCTTAGGGACATATGACATACCGGTACGTCATGATGTCCTGGTACTTAAGGACACATAACGTACCAGTACGTCATGTGTAGTTCCGATCACCGGCGTGCGGTGATCGGAACTGGGTGCCTGCTGAAATCAATCAGCAGGCACCCTGGGACAATGCGCAGGGGGGTTCTGTGGCTCCCCCGTGTCGGCGATCACGGCAAACCGCAGGTGAATTCAGACCTGCGGTTTGCTGCGTTTCCGGGCAATAGCGACGTTTTGGCTCTGCACTAGAGCCTTTCTCAAGCAAAGTAACAGGACATAGTGAACAATATATATATATATATATATATATATATATACCCACAACTGATTACATCATGTCATGTGAAAAATACATAATTGGTGAATTGCCTCTTTGGTGTCAGAATACAAAAAATAAAAACATGTCTTAAGCACAAAATTACATGATGGAGACAATAAAATACTATTACAGCTATTTAAAACATGATTGGTGAAGTTGCATATGCATGTGACATATGTAGATACATTTCATTCGCTTATATAATCTCCAAACATCATATCTTTATATAGCCCAAGTGCTGAAATTGTAAAAAAAAAAAAGTGACATGTGCAAATAATTAGTGATGCTGAGGAAAAGTTTAATGACAGCTGGGAGAACACTGACCCGATGAACCACGATCCCGCACATGCAGCAATGTCGACATTGGCGTCTACTGGAACTTACTGTGCATGCCCCGGTTTGCGTATGAGACATATACGTCATTATGACGAAGGAGGATCTCCTGGAGTGTGCGCAGGTCAGTCTCTCACATCAAACGACCACACGAGTCGCAGCAGACAGACTGGATTATCGCGTAGGTCCAGATCTCCTCCAAAGGGGCCATTCTCATTCATGTTTGCATTCATACGGGCTATATAATACCGGATCAAAGCGAGGAACAATTGTTCACCGTCAAGCGAACATTGTCATCACATAAAACTGGGAAAGTCGAGTGGATACCTGCATGATCATGCCGCATCCATTACTATTATCCCTGTGGATCCTTGCAAAGCCCTGCAGGTACTATTTTGGGGTACATAAGACTCTTTTTTAATCACTTTTTTAATACCATTTTTGGGAAGATCCTTTTATAGATCAGGTTGTTACGGACACAGTGATATCAAACATGTTTAGTGTATTTTTTTTTTAAATTAATTATATGTGCGTATATAGGAGATAAGTGGTTTTTTTTATTTATTTTTTAGTTTTTTGGTCTCTGACCCACTTGGTTCTTGAAGATCCAGTGGGTCTGATGCCTGTACTATACCCTGCAGTACACTGTATAGTCAGCTGCTGTGTATTTGCATGTACACTTAGCCTGATTAGACTCCTGCCTGTGTTAGCGTCCGGTTGCCATGGTAACCAACCGGACACTGCCGCAGCGGCCCTCTCTGTTTACCCTTAAGCATCGGAAAGCTGCCTGCTTCATTCATAAAGTGGCACTGGGCTCCACTGCCTTTACAAAACTAGTGTAGATGCCAGACCCCACCCCCTGTATTGGGGGTCATTCACCATGCACAGGGACACTGTTGAAGGGGGGGGGGGGGGGGGATCTGTGGATGACACATAGTATAAGATGCTATTTATCTGTCATCCACAGATCCCCCCCCCCCCCCATAGCAGTGTCGTGCCATCCACAGACCCCGATAACAATGTCAGCCACAGATCCCCCATAACAGTGTCATCCACACACCACCATAACAGTGCGTCATTCACAGATCCCCCATAACAGTGTCATCCACAGATCCCCCATAATAGTGTCATTCACAGGCTACCATTAGTTCAAACCCCACCAAAAGCATACCTTTTGGTTCAAAATATTATTTTTCTTATTTTTCCTCTTATAGGGCGAAACATACGGTAGATTTTATTGTTGCGTTTTAACCAAATGACAATTCTGTTCAAATACTGTAGTAATGTTAACAAAGCAGTGCTGTAAGCAGTTCATGCATTGCAATAAGGTATTTTAGGATTTAAAGGGAATGTGCAACTGAATTTTTTTCTGCCAGTTAAAACCAGATAGCGACACATTTTATTTCTAATCTCTTTTCATTTTCTGATTGGGATTTTATTTTTTTGTTTTATGTTATGAACAAGATTATGGAGGCTGTCATCCTGCCTGAGCTGCCTTAACACCATTTAGAGAGCAGTTAGAGATTTGCCTTACAGCACCCACATGGGCCATAGACACAATGGTCTTGAGGGGACCTCATTGACTTCTATGGGAGAGTTTTCTAGTCATGTTCTGTGACTTGTGCACAGGTGATGAGGGAGTAGATAATATTTGACAATCCCCTATTGATCTGTGATTTGTACAAGTGTTTTGTATTATTAACATTGGTGACCAATGTAAAAATGGCAGGATTTTGTTTTTTGTTTAAGTATAGATTTTGACATGTAAAATTAAAAGAAAGTCACAAATAGTTTAAAAATGGGTTTAACATAAAAATATGATTTAAACAATAGGTAATTTACTGATGATACATTCCCTATAAGAGGTCCAATTTGACTCTTCTTTGATTTAGTGTCTGCAGAAAATCTGGAAAAGACAATGAAGCAAATGGAACGCCAACTCCAGCAGCTTGAGAAGGATTTGGATACCTTTCCTCCGTCTGATGATGTACATGATAAGTTTGTGACCAAAATGTCCATATCCTTTTGACAACTGTACAACTTATGGAGGGCTGGTTGAATAAGCTCCAGGTTTACGTAAAGTTTTAAATCTGTTCCAATAACCTTTGTATATTTTGCAGTATTCGTGGTTTGAAAGCTTTAAACAGTTTAGAACCAAAAAGGCTGCATGCTGTGAGTAAAAGGTTGTGTCAAAAGCAGAGGCTACTAGTTCTGACAGAATAGAGGTGTTTTGTGCAAAATGTTATTTATTTATATATATTTTTTGTAGGACACTATTTAGTATGTCCTTCATGAAAACTCAAGTGGGCATTGGTTATATGCATGTATTAGGGTGATTCACATCATGTATATCAGGGAACCTCCATAGGGTATCATAAGTCAGACAGAGAACAAAAGCGTATCCTTTTGCCCTCCATCTGGATGGTATATGTCAGTATACTACAAAAATAAAAACATGGAATAGCATAGCAGACTAGAGTATTCCATCCTGCAATGTCCTTTAAAACAAAAAGGATCCATTTAACAAACACTATAATAGTGTCACGGCGGGTTAAAGTGTGAGCAAGTTGGAGCTGGGTGTAGGCTCTTATAGTACACAAGAGTCTGAGGTTAGTGAGACTTCAGCTTCTTGTGGAACTGGAGTTATGCTGCCATCCTGGATCTTACCATCTGTCCAGTTTGAGGACCACCTTGTTGGACATACAGTCAGGTCCATAAATATTGTCACATCGACACAATTGTAACATTTTTGACTCTATACACCACCACAATGGATTTGAAATGAAACAAACAAGATGTGCTTGAACTGAAGACTGTCAGCTTTAATTTGAGGGTGTTTACATCCAAATCAGGTGACCGGTGTAGGAATTACAACAGTTTGCATATGTGTCTCCCACTTGTTAAGGAACCAAAAGTAATGGGACAATTGGCTTCTAAGCTGTTCCATGCCCTGGTGTGTGTTATTCCCTCGTTATCCAAATTACAATGAGCAGATAAAAGGTCCAGAGTTCATTTTAATTGTGCTATTTGCATTTGGAATCTGTTGCTGTCAACTCTCAAGATGAGATCCAAAGAGCTGTCACTATCAGTGAAGCAAGCCATCATTAGGCTGAAAAAACAAAACAGACCCATCAGAGAGATAGCAAAAACATTAGGCGTGGCCAAAACAACTGTTCTTTAAAAATAAGGAACGCACCGGTGAGCTGAGCAACACCAAAAGACCCGGAAGACCACAGAAAACATCTGTGGTGGATGACCGAAGAATTCTTTCCCTGGTAAAGGAAAACACCCTTCCCAACAGTTGGCCAGATCAAGAACACTCTCCAGGAGGTAGGTGTATGTCTGTCAAAGTCAACAATCAAGAGAAGACTTCACCAGAGTGAATACAGAGGGTTCACCACAAGATGTAAACCATTGGTGAGTCTCAAAAACAGTAAGGCCAGATTAGAGTTTGCCAAACGACATCTAAAAAAGCCTTTACAGTTCTGGAACAACATCCTATGGGCAGATGAGACCAAGATCAACTTACACCAGAGTAATGGGAAGAGAAGAGTATAGAGAAGGAAAGGAACTGCTCATAATCCTAAGCATACCACCTCATCAGTGAAGCATGGTGGTGGTTGTGTCATGGCATGGGCATGTACAGGTCCTTCAAAAAGAAAAAATAGCATATTGTGATAAAGTTCATTATTTTCTGTAATGTACTGATAAACATTAGACTTTCATATATTTTAGATTCATTACACACCAACTGAAGTAGTTCAAGCCTTTTATTGTTTTAATATTGATGATTTGGGCATACAGCTCATGAAAACCCAAAATTCCTATCTAAAAAAATTAGCATATCATGAAAAGGTCCTCCAAACAAGCTATTAACCTAATCATCTGAATCAACTAATTAACTCTAAACACCTGCAAAAGATTCCTGAGGCTTTTAAAAACTCCCAGCCTGGTTCATTACTCAAAACCGCAATCATGGGTAAGACTACCGACCTGACTGCTGTCCAGAAGGCCATCATTGACACCCTCAAGCAAGAGGGTAAGACACAGAAAGAAATTTCTGAACGAATAGGCTGTTCCCAGAGTGCTGTATCAAGGCACCTCAGTGGGAAGTCTGTGGGAAGGAAAAAGTGTGGCATAAAACGCTGCACAACGAGAAGAGGTGACCGGACCCTGAGGAAGATTGTGGAGAAGGACCGATTCCAGACCTTGGGGGACCTGCGGAAGCAGTGGACTGAGTCTGGAGTAGAAACATCCAGAGCCACCGTGTACAGGCGTGTGCAGGAAATGGGCTACAGGTGCCGCATTCCCCAGGTCAAGCCACTTTTGAACCAGAAACAGCGGCAGAAGCGCCTGACCTGGGCTACAGAGGCAGCACTGGACTGTTTCTCAGTGGTCCAAAGTACTTTTTTCGGATGAAAGCAAATTTTGCATGTCATTCGAAAATCAAGGTGCTAGAGTCTGGAGGAAGTCTGGGGAGAGGGAAATGCCAAAATGCCTGAAGTCCAGTGTCAAGTTCCCACAGTCAGTGATGGTCTGGGGTGCCATGTCAGCTGCTGGTGTTGGTCCAATGTGTTTTATCAAGGGCAGGGACAATGCAGCTAGCTATCAGGAGATTTTGGAGCATTTCATGCTTCCATCTGCTAAAAAGCTTTATGGAGATGATGATTTCATTTTTCAGCAGGACCTGGCACCTGCTCACAGTGCCAAAACCACTGGTAAATGGTTTACTGACCATGGTATTACTGTGCTCAATTGGCCTGCCAACTCTCCTGACCTGAACCCCCTAGAGAATCTGTGGGATATTGGGAAGAGAAAGTTGAGAGACGCAAGACCCAACACTCTGGATGAGCTTAAGGCCGCTATCGAAGCATCCTGGGCCTCCATAACACCTCAGCAGTGCCACAGGCTGATTGCCTCCATGCCAGGCAATATTATCTGCTCATATTCAGCCAAATGCTTCGGAACTCATTGGACGGCGCTTCACAGTGCAGATTGACAATGACCCAAAGCATACTGCAAAAGCCAAGTCAATCACCTGATCTGAATCCGATTGAGCATGCATTTCACTTGCTGAAGACAAAACTGAAGGGAAAATGCCCCAAGAACAAGCAGGAACTGAAGACAGTTGCAGTAGAGGCCTGGCAGAGCATCACCAAGGATGAAACTCAGCGTCTGGTGATGTCTATGCGTTCCAGACTTCAGGCTGTAATTGACTGCAAAGGATTTGCAACCAAGTATTAAAAAGTGAAAGTTTGATTTATGATTATTATTCTGTCCTATTATTTTTGGTCCCTTAACAAGTGGTAGGCACATATGCAAACTTTTGTAATTTCTACACCGTTCACCTGATTTGGATGTAAATACCCTGAAATTAAAGCTGACAGTCTGCAGTTAAAGCACATCTTGTTCATTTAATTTCAAATCTATTGTGGTGGTGTATAGAGCCAAACATGTTAGAATTGTATTGATGTTCCAATATTTATGGACCTGACTGTAGATTGTCATCCCTTATGTATCCTCCATGTCCCCATCTTACCTCTTTTGATGTTTGGCGTGGGTTTATGTTCAGGGTGTGGTGTACGTCTTGTTGTGGCTTCATTTCTAATCTTTTGGTTTTGTTCGTCCAGCATGTATGTAAGGTGTTTGGCTGTGTGTTGTGCCTCCGGTGAAGGGGCTCCTGGGTACTTCGGAGGGGGAACTGCTTTGACCACCTGCCTGCGGAAGTAAGCTCCAGGGTTTCCTGGTGTGGGAACCACTAGTTAGTAGCAGTTGATGTTTCATCCAGTTGTTGTGGCAGGTAAGTGCTGTTGTTCCAGTGTGTGTTGTTTGCGCTGGGTGCTTACCTGCCAATCTGGTTTATCTTTTCTTGTTGCTAGGTCTGCTGGCTGGATACTCCGGTTCATCCATGTCGTGGATGAACAGGTCGTCTCCTAGCCCTGACATTATTACCTGGGATCTCTAGGGTTAGTAAGGCCCGAGGTTCCGGGTATGAGCCCTCCCACCATTAGGGTTCGCTCATATGGTTAGGAGGTCAGGGCTAGGATTTAGGGATGTGTTAGGTCACCTGCTCCCTTTATTCCTGTTTCCAGGCCTAGTGGCATATCCCGCCAACTACATTGTACATTGTGGAGTTTCCCCCCACACCCAACCGTAACAAATAGCCTAGCCTCTACCGGCAAGTAGTGTAGCAGTCTGCTATTCTCCTGCTGGCAGGGCTGTGCATGAGTGGGAGGAGGATTTGAATCTCCTGTGTCCTACTTCTGCAACCTGAGCTTCTAATACAGATCACTGCAGGAGGACCGAGGAGATATAAATTTCCCACTGTGTTTGCGGGGGTGGGAGGGTTAGGTAGGAGGGGACATATCAGCAACGTATTCCACTATTGTGCTATAAGTTACAGATTTCTTTTAAAGGTATACGTCGGGATTCCTCTTGGTGTATACATCTGACAGAAAGCTAACAACATGATTTGAACCCACCCTTAAGCACACTTTTGCATTATATTGAGGTGTATTGTAAGAATTCATTATCTGAAGACGATTCTGCCAAAACAAAATGTTATTAGATGAGTGACACGAGATGACCAGCTTTAAGCCTCAACAGTCACATTAAAATTGGAAGAACCCTCCCAAAAATGTCACTTTTTTATTATAGATTTAGATTTTATGTCTGAAGTGAACTTAGTTGATGCACAACTCAGGTGGCTGAAGTCCATTTTAACCTTTTTAGTGACAACTAATTTTAGCCTTTAAGGAGCATTCTGATTGGTTAAAGTTATACCCTATATTTTGATACCAATTTATTTTTATATATTTTTACACACTTACTATTACATTATGCATCACTTTACAGATATTATCATCACACTTTACCTAGTGCAGCTCACAATCTAAGGTTCTTATCAGTATTTTTGGGGTTTGTGTGAAGAAACCAGAGTACCTGGAGGAAACCCACTCAAACACAGGGGCAACATACAAACTCTGTGCACATGATGTTCTTGGTCAGATTTAAACCTAGGGCCCCAGTGCTGCAAGGCACCAGTTCTAACCATTCAGCCACCATGCTAGGGAGTAACTATGAGATTGGTGGGCGTCCTACCACTGATCACTGAAACTGGGACCTCTTGCCCACTGCAGCTCCTTAAAAAGAAGGGAGCTCCATTCATTTCTGAGCCCTGTACTCGGCTATCTCTGGAACTCTCATAAAAAAGAATAGAGTGGACATGAAGGACAATGTAAAAAGACAGCTTTATTGGTATTTGTGTGGGTACAAATTTTTGTATGACTTTTTTTGCCACCATAATTCTGATGATGTCTGGGTCATGGTATCATTAATGGCCTAATAAAGATCAGAGGATTGATTATATGGACAAGCTGTTATCTTCTTACTCCTTTCCTTGTTTAAAAAAAAAAAAAAAAAAAAAAAAAAGATCATGCTGTCTGGTTGATTGATGAGAGAATGATAGATAACATGCACCAAAGGTAGGGATTTACGTCCTTTATAAATTGAGTTGGGAGTAAATTCAACTGAAAACCAGCTTTCAGCCATTATCTCCTGATGTAGAGAAACTAATGCTGCAACCAGGCCCATATCTCTAGCCGTTACCAAGCCTTCGATATGAAGGGTTAAAGCAGCCCTCGCCCTGCTGCCCGAGCTCTACTCAGATGAACTGTTAGGTCCTTTTCTCAGAGCCCGAACAGAAGGCAAAACTGTTAGGGTTTAAAAAGAAAAGTTAGAGCTTTCATTTATTTATTGTGTATTTATTTTTTTAAAAGCATGTCATCTTGCATCACTAATCATGGGATATCTCTGACTGAATGGAAATGTAAGGGAGGACACATCTGTAGGTGACAGACACTAATAGTTATAGATTTTTAAGGGATTTTTCTTGACATTTTTTTTAAACTGTTAGGATAATGAGGAGTGGCTATGAGACAATGAAATGCACTAAACTTATTAAAGCTGTTCACCAGTACATTGTGTACAAAATATTGGTCTAAAGTATATCAATCAAAAGAGGAGAGAACATTTATCTAATTTCACAATTTTTCTAAAAGTTAAGAATTTATAAGATGTAAGCTGTGGTTAATTTTAATCTTTATTTTATTTGTTGAATACTTTTTGTTTTCAATTCTCCTACTTTTCGCACTCTAACGTCTGTCAGGTGCCCATAACGTCTGTCAGGAATGCGCCATAACTGGCATTAGGAGAATCAGTTGGCAATTGAAGCATTTAACCATGGGTATTTAGCAAACCCTATAGAAATAATTGACAGATTTACTTTATAAGGCATCTGTCAGCAGTTTTGTGTGGTCAAGAGTTGAAGCGTCACTTTGAAGTGCTCCCTGCGTTGATCTGCTTTACTGTCCATCCCCTCTGCTCTGAGTTACAGCTGTAGTGGTCTCCTAGTTGTGATCTCCCACTATATTTTTCACCAGACCATGGACCAATTGTAACTCAATGTGTCTGCAAAAAACTGCAAACGGCACACGGACCAGATCTATATTTTGCAGATCAGCAGTTTACAGACTGCCAAGCGGACATGGTCGTGCATGAGACCTATACAGCTAAATAAATTTGGTGCATTTTACTGCAGCACACTTTATATTAATATCATCCATAATAAATCTCCGCCTTAGTATTAGAACAGCCACACTACAATAATACTATAGCACAGCAAATGTTCTTTTAGTGTCTGCTACAGCTGTACCTCCTTCCATATGCCTCCATCTTGTTGCTAACTCTTTTCATAGATGACAGCCCAAATAAAAAATGTTTTACTTTAACCTTTGAGATGCATAGAAGCACAAAACAGTAGGATACTTTTTGATCAATACTATTTTTAGATTTGTTTCACGTTAGATGTTGTAATGGAAGATGGTGGATTCTCTCTGCACCTGAACAGATTCGGTTTGAGGCTACTCCTAAAGACCTTACCCTGGTGGCCCAAATCTTCACCCTTTCACTTGTATACAGGTATCTGGACTCCACTGCAGGGGAACCACCAAGCTGCTACTTTCTGGAATAGTCTATTTTCAGTGACTGCTAATCCTTGGGAATCAAGAGACAGTTGTGCGGAACACCAAGGGATCAGGCAAAAACGGACAGAGTTTATACAGTCTGGAAAACTGGCAATAGTTTGATGCAGTTGGCCCAGGGTCAGCATGAGAGTCAGGCAGCAAAGAGTCATATACGTTAAACAGGCAGAGGTTGGCCATGGGAGATCAGAAAGTAATATAGTGCACCTTAACGAGGAACTAACTAGCAGAGATGGGTAATGCAGGCAAGAAGCAAGCCTCAGCCTGTGTGGAGGGACAGAGCATTGCTATTCTGACGACCGGACTGGCGCGGGGCAGTTGAGAGTTCCAGCAGCAGGGAGATGAAGGTGTAAATTGTATCTATAATTTGAATAGAAAGAAAGGAATGTGTTGGTGGAGGGCATGCATTCTTGTTGGCCCACTTGTTAAGTCATTTGCTTGTAGTTTGCTGTTTAATCCGGGTTGACTATGTGTTTGCTGCTACTTTGTCTAACAGAAGTTATATAGTCTTTTTGCTATTTACACAGTTTTGACAGTAGTGACTGTTTCTCAGTTTTGAGCCCCCGTCGTATTCCACGAAGACTTGAAGCTTCTGTTCTCTGCTACGGTGTGACACATCTCTGTGTAGACAGACAATAACTTAGAAGCTATAGACCTGCATATGGCTTATGTTAATACGGCATGATCTCACTAATTAGAGAAGCACACATCGAGGCAAACAGATTTTCCAGCAAATTAATAAGAAAAAGAGTGTTTGATATAAAGGTTAGATAATCCTGCGCAGCATGGAGAATTCCAGATCTGTCTGTACATTTAATCCTAAATGAGGGGAAGCTGAATGATTTTTGCTCTTAAAAGACGGGCTGCTCACAAAAAGCCAGCAGGAAATCCGGAATAGGAAGATGCTCTTTGTCTGAGATACTTTATCAAAAAGTGGGGTATTGTTTAATGGTCAATCTAACATCACATCTCCCAGCTAAATAGCACAAGTTGAAGGACACTAATTACAATCTCTGGTTCCGTGCTGATAGTCTGCATTTTGTATACTTTTACATATGACAATTTCAAACTGAAAAATGGATTTTATGGATTTATTTAAAACAAAGCGAAATGTCTCCAAAAGACCACCTCTTTGTGAGGACCACCTCTTTACCCTGACACGATTCCCAGTGACAGCTTTCATCATAAACTATGCATACTCGCCACCTTATTTAGTATTGAATTGTCATGTGTAGTAGCACAAGTCACTTACAGCATATACCCGACGCAGGAGGAGGCATTGTTTTATAGAAAAACAAAAAGACAAGGCATAAAATGTCCTTAAATAGAGGAATAAAGAGTACAATGAGTTCATCAGAGTATCCATACATGTAGTACTGTATCAAGTGTAGTAAAAAGGGAGACAAGACATTACCATCATGTAGAAACCCAACATTTCAGACCAGGAGTACCTATAGGAGCAAATATTGATCCATTGACTCAGATTTGAAATCCTAAAATTGTATTCATATATCAGCATTTTACTGACTCCCTCCTTAACTGCCTCTAAAGAAAGTTGTGCTGTATTGGGCAAGGTTATGTTGCTGGTTACACCAGCCAGGGAGTTAGAGTACGGTTACAAAGCGACAGTTGTGTCAGCCAGGATCGCAGGGCATCACACTGTAGCGGTGACCCCTTAAAAATGAATGGGGTTGCAGTGCGAGTTGCATGTGTACCGCAAACGGCGACCCAGGAATCGCTGAAAAATTTCCACCGTATCACCTAAAACAAAGAATGATGAGGAAACTCAGCCGCCTGGGGGTAATAGTGAGTGAAGAAAATGCAAGCTCTGGTTCAAATGATAATTCTCCTGGGAGGGGATAGTGTTTTTCTGGATACTGCATATTGTAGTAATTTGAAAGAAATTGTAAACTTTACCTAATGTAGTTAAATTTTGCTTAATATTAAATACAAATATTAAAATCTTGTATGAAGGCAGGGTTTCTAAAATTCGGAAGCCAATTTGACGGGTGAAATCTAGCACTTCTCCAGAGAGTAAATGACGGGTGACTTTATAGGAGACAGATGATTTGTTTGTTGAGAGGGCTGGAGTATTAGGTATAAATGCAAGAGAGAATTAGGCAACAATTGATCATTTTCAGTGTGTATCCAAAGTGCAGCTTGGGCTGGAGAATTTACTACTGTAAGGCTAGTCTCACACATGCGCTTACGCAGTCTGGCAGACTGTTCTGGCAGAGGAACTGCCTGCCGGGAGTTTCCCGTAAGGCGGCCTAGCTGGATGTGTGTGTTCACCACAGAACCCCATTGACTATAATGGAAATCAGCCAGACAAAAACGGTTTCATGCAGCGTTTTTTGTCCAGCTGAATCCTGGCATGTATGCTGGGGAGCAGCACTATCCAGCTGCCCGGATCTGCAGAATGTCCAAAAATGTCCGGCACATGGATAAAAAATATGGTCTTTAATAAAGGTATTTTACCTTTTATTCTCAAGGTTAATCTTTTCAATTAATTGACATGATCGGTACCTATAGTTGTCTCCAATATGCTGTATTACTCTGTACATACAAAGGAGTAACAAAATAGAGTGTGGGATATAAGATTACACATGCCAATTTTTATGTGATTCAGTCTGGGGATTGGTGCTTTATATAGAGACGGGTAAATTTGAAATCTAGCATTGGAATGGGTCAAAATTAGACTAATGCTTGATCCTATTCTCTTCTATTGAGCCTTGACATTTAATATAGACCGTTCCTACTAATGTTTGTGCACTACTGTTCTAGCGCCCGTTATTGTAACAGGCTTATTGTCTAGTGTGTGTGTATGTATATATATTTAGTCATCTTCTTGTTTCCTTGTTCTTGGGCTTTGTCACTACTGTTGTTTGTAGGTTTTGAATGTTATCTCTGCCAAGTACCCCCTAATACTTATCTCAACTATTATTGGAAACTTGGTTTCTTTTAGGGAACAAAAGATGGGAAAGTGTTGATATCCACCTTGGAACCATTGCATTATCTATTGTCTGATCTCTACCATAGTTGTGATTAGGAAAGAAACCCTTTTATCCAACAGATGGTGGTGATCAATTTCTTGATTATCTTCTCAAAGGTAGAATTGATGACTATAAACCCAACCTAGACATCTTAAGTATTTTTAAGGGATTCTGTAGTCAAGCATCAGATGATCAATTTTGGCTGCCCTGAGACCATGTAATGTGCCAAATACTACTGAAAGCAAGAAGCAATATAAAAAAAAAACGCTTTTGTCAGGAAACGATGAAAGATTGTCAAACCTACTTGTAATAGCAAAGAGGACGATACGGAGCAGTTTACAAGTAAAATAAGGTTCAGCCTTTAGTCGATGTCTATTCTTTTCATAAAAAGACATTATTGAACAGAGAGGTCAGAAAAGATTTCTAGTATTACATAACTTAGTGTTTAACCTCCAGGTCTGTATGAACGCTAACTATTGTAAATGAAGATGCAAGACTGAAATAATTCATAAATCTCCAATTAATATTTTATGGCCCTGAAAAATGCACTAGTAGTTCTAAAAGCACATATTTATTACAAAGAGAATGGGACCTTGTGGTACAGTTCATAAATAACCAAGCAGAATTGCTGCCATTACACTCATTATTAGTCTCATTGGTAGCTTTAAAGGCATGCGTTGTGTAATGCTAATGATGGTTTATGCCATGTGAAGAGTATGTGTAAATCTTTTATTCTGTAGTTCATAACATGGTTTGTCAACGCAGAAGTATCCAGCATTAGGCCCTAAATTATCTCATTTCCTCAATTTACCTCAATTCGCTGGATTCTAGATTCAAAAGGCTATGTATGCCACAAACACTGTTATGTATGGAATTTCATAGTACCCAGTAATTTCCTGATTGTACATTTTTTTATAGCAGGTATGCATTACAACAGCAGCCCGAACCAAAAAAAGTCATAAAGCGACTAATTGACCTATAAAGAAGAATAATGTGAGCTTGGAGAGGAGGAGCAGGGGAGCTTTGTCCATCCCCTATTGTCAATGGTGGTTCCTGTGTTAGGGCTGTTTCACAGGAGCGAGTCAATTGCAGGAATCACGCTCCGTGTGTGATCAGGATCCTCTGCTCTGGACTTGCAGGAGCGCACGGCATTATCATGATTTATAATGCTATGTGTCTCTGCTTGACCTTATTTCTACAGAATCTCCTGACAGCTTTATGTCACTATGATTCTGTGGAAAAAAGGCCATGCAGAGATACATAGCATTATAAATCATGATAATGCTGTGCGCTCCTGCAGGTCCAGAGCGGAGGATCACACTCACACATGGAGCGTGATTCCCGCAATGGACTCGATCTTGTGAAACAGCCCTTATAATTTCTAGGTTTCATTGTACTCCTGCCCTGTGATAATGGGATGACAGACCCATGCATAGAGCACAAGCTAAAATGTAATGTGTGTAAAACCGTAAAGGCCCCATACCTATTATTGTCGGGTGAGCAAGTAGGTTCAGCACTGATGACCAACAAACTAATCTGTGTGTGGAGCTCCCAACTCTTCCCCAATGGATTGTATCAGAGTAGAGAAGAGTTGAGAAAAATTTATTTTTCACCCACTCTTTTTTTGGGAGAGTTGTTTGCCAGAGGACGTTTTGACTAACGGCTATTAAGTGTTTGAGCGCCTTAAGTGTCATCCTACAATATAAAGAATCTAGGGTTGGGAAAAAAAGGTACTGCTTATTTCCATAAACAGCATTATAGGTTGTGTGGTACTGCAGCTTTGTCCTGTCTATCTCCCTGTACACATCCACACGTAGCTTCCTTGGGCATATGTGTAATCTCAATGGGGAGATTGAAGCAAGCTACCCCTGTAAACAAAAGTATTAGGCGTTGATAGTCAGCATGCCACATATAGGGGAGAGTCTCCAAAATGTTCCTTAAGTTCTGCCATAGTTGTGATGATGTGGGAGTCATCGAAGGCTTAGGCTACATGTACACGACATCTGAAAAACAGACGTGTTGAAAGTATTTTTTTAATTTATTTTTTAACGGCCATCTCACATCTGTTTTAAGACCAATGGTAGTCTATGTGGTTAGTCACACGGCAGTGTTATTATTTTTTTTTTCATAAAAAAACGGACATAAAAAAAAATCTAACATTATATTTTGTCTGTTTTTCACTGACCGCCAGCACCCATACAATTGAATTGGTCAGTTTTTAACTTCTGTTTCACAAATGCATCAGTGAAAAAAGTAAATTCATTTAAAAATGCATGTAGCCTTAAGGAGAGGCTTATATGTCAAAAATTCTATTAATTAATTTCCTGTTCTAGTCCTTCAGGCCTTTTTTGTAAATTAGTTGTTGGTTTGATTGCGTGTTCCCTGAGTTCTCTGGCAGATGTTTCTTACATATACAGTGCCTTGCACCCCCCTTGACTTTTTTCGTATTTTGGTGCCTCACAACCTGGAATTAACATGGATTGTTTGAGGATTTGCATAATTTAATTTACAGAACATGCCCACAACTTTGAACGTGTTTTTTTTTTTTTTTTTTTTATTTTTTTTTTATTGTGAAGCAAACAACAAATAGGACAAAATAACAGAAAAATGCAATGCGCATAACTTGACCCCCCAAGTCAATACTTTGTAGAGCCAGCTCCTTCAAGTTGGATGGTTAGTGCTTGTGAACAGCAATCTTTAAGTCTGACCACAGATTTTCTATTGGATTGAGATCTGGGGTTTGACTAGGCCATTCCAACACATTTACATGCTTTAGCAGTGTGTTTGGGGTCATTGTCCGGCTGGATGGTGAACCTCCGTCCTAGCCATAAATCACACACAGAGTGGCACAGGTTTTGCTCAAGAATATCCCTGTATTTAGCACCATCCTTCTTTCCCTCAACTCTGACCAGTTTCCCAGTCCCGGCTGCTGTAAAACATCCCCACAGCATAATGCTGCCACCATGTTTCACTGTGGGGATGGTGTTCTTTGGGTGATGTGATGTGTTGGGTTTGCGCCAGACATAGCGTTTTCTTTGATGGCCAAAAAGTTAAATTTTTGTCTCATCAGACCAGAGCACCTTCCTCCATAGATTTTGGGAGTCTCCCACATGCCTTTTCTCAAACTCACAATGTGCCTTTTTGCTGAAAATAATGGCTTTCTTCTGGCCACTTTGCCATAAAGCCTAACTCTCTATAGAGCGTACGGCTTATTGTCGTCCTATGTACAGATGCTCCAGTCTCTGCTGTGGAACTCTGCAGTCCCTCTCTGTGCTGCCTCTCTGATTAATGCCCTCCTTGCCCGGTCTGTGAGTTTTGATGGGCGGTTGTCTCTTGGCAGGTTTGGTGTTGTGCCATGTCCTTTCCATTTGGTTATGATAGATTTAATGGAGCTCCTGGGGATCATAAAAGATTTGGATATTTTTTTTTATAACCTAACCCTGACTTAGCCAGGTCCATAAATATTGGGACATCAACACAATTCTAAAAATGTTGGCTCTATACACCACCACAATGGATTTGAAATGAAACAAACTAGATGTGCTTTAACTGCAGACAGTCAGCTTTAATTTGAGGGTATTTGCATCCAAATCAGGTGAGCGGTGTAGGAATTACAGCAGTTTGCATATGTGCCTCCCACTTGTTATGGGACCAAAAGTAATGGGACAATTGGCTTCTCAGCTGTTCTATGGCTAGGTGTGTGTTGTTCCCTCATTATCCCAATTACAATGAGCAGATAAAACGTCCAGTGTTCATTTCAAGTGTGCTATTTGCATTTAGAATCTGTTGTTGTCAACTCTCAAGATGAGAGCCAAAGAGCTGTCACTATCAGTGAAGCAAGCCATCATTAGGCTGAAAAAACAAAACAAACCCATCAGAGAGAGAGAAAAAACATTAGGTGTGGCCAAAACAACTGTTTGGAACTTTCTTAAAAAGAAGGGATGCCCCGGTGAGCTCAGTAACACCAAAAGACCCGGAAGACCACAGAAAACAACTATGGTGGATGACCAAATAATTATTTCCCTGGTGAATTAAACACCCTTCACAACAATTGGCCTGATCAAGAGCACTTTCTAGGAGGTAGGTGTATGTGTGTCAAAGTCAACAATCAAGAGAAGACTTCACCAGAGTGAATACAGAGGGTTCACCACAAAATGTAAACCATTGGTGAGCCTCAAAAACAGGAAGGCCAGATTAGAGTTTGCTAAACGACATCTAAAAAAGCTTTCACAGTTCTGGAACAGCATCCTATGGGCCGATGAGACCAAGATGAACTTGTACCAGAGTGATCGGAAGAGAAGAGTATGGGGACGGAAAGGAATTGCTCATTATCTATCAGTAATGCATGGTGGTGGTAGTGTCATGGCGTGGGCATGTATGGCTGCCAATGGAACTGGTTTTCTTGTATTTATTGATGATGTGACTGCTGACTAAAGCAGCAGGATGAATTCTGAAGTGTTTCGGGCAATATTATCTGCTCATATTCAGCCAAACGCTTCAGAATTAATTGGATGGCGCTTCACAGTGCAGATGGACAAAGCATACTGCAAAAGCAACCAAAGAGTTTTTTTTTAAGGGAAAGAAGTGGAATGTTATGCAATGGCCAAGTCAATCACCTGACCTGAATCCGATTGAGCATGCATTTCACTTGCTGAAGACAAAACTGAAGGGAAAATGAACTGAAGACATTTGTAGTAGAGGCCTGGCAGAGCATCACCAGGGATGAAACCCAGTGTCTAGTGATGACTATGCGTTCCAGACATTAGGCTGTAATTGACTGCAAAGGATTTGCAGCCAAGTATTAAAAAGTGAACGTTTGATTTATGATTATTATTCTGTCCCATTACTTTTGGTCCTGTAACAAGTGGGAGGCACATATGCAAACTGTTGTAATTCCTACCCCGTTCACCTGATTTGGATGTAAATGCCCTCAAATTAAAGCTGACAGTCTGCAGTTAAAGCACATCTTGTTGTTTAATTTCAAATCCATTGTGGTGGTGTATAGAGCCAAAAATGTTAGAAATGTGTTGATGTCCCAATATTTATGGACCTGCCTGTATGCTTCTCCCTTATGTGTCCAGAGAGTTCCTTGGTGTTCATGGCAGTGTTTGGTTAGTGATGCCTCCTGCTTAGGTGTTGCAGCCTCTGGGGCCTTTCAGTAAAGGTGTCTATATGTAATGACAGATTATGTGACACTTAGATTGCACACAGGTGGACATCTTTTCACTAATGATGTGACTTCTGAAGGTAGCTTTTTATGGGCTTCCTAACAAAGGGGGTGAATACCAATTTTCTGTTTTCTAGTTCTAAACAATACTTTTATTTATATATTTTTCCCATTTCACTTCACCAACTTAGACTATTGTGTTCTGATCCATCACATAAAATTCAGATCAACAAAACATTGACCTTAAACGGAATCTGTCACTAGCAATTTACCCAAATTTTTTTTCACGAGTCTTGTCATTTCTTTAAAAAAAAATCAATTCTTCTGATATGCAAATGACGGTGTAAGGAGCCCAGAGGGGCGTTATTCTTTCTCCACTAATAACGCCTCCAAGTTCATCTAAATAGCCTCCCAGAGGCACGGCTAAGTGCTCAACACCCCCCTCCTCAGCGCCGCGCTCTGCTGCAAACACCCCGATCGTCCTCTTGCCGGTGATATCATAAATCCTGCGCAGGCGCAGTGCCGTCAGTCGTCTTATCATAGCGCAGGCAATTGCCGGCACTGCGCCTGCGCGGGATTTGGGATGCCGGCGAGAGGAGCATCGGGGTGTTTGCAGCAGAGCGCGGCGCTGAGGAGGGGGGGTGTTGAGCACTTAGCCGCGCCTCTGGGAGGCGATTTAGATGAACTTGGAGGCGTTATTAGTTTTCAAACTTAGGCGGACACGGCACTTCAGAGGGGCGTTACTGGGCACCGTGGAGAAAGAATAACGCCCCTCTGGGCTCCTTACAGCGTCATTTGCATATCAGAAGAATCGATTTTTTTAAGAAATGACAAGACTCACAATAAAAAGAATAATAAAGATGGAAAAAAAGGTACTTTATAAAACATGGATTCATGAAAAAAAAAATTGGGGTAAATTGCTAGTGGCAGATTCCCTTTAAGGCTGTAATGTAACAAATACGAAAAAAGTCAAGGGGGCTGAATACTTTTGCAAGGCACTGTATGCAGTATTTAGCTTATTACCTTACTAGTCAGTTTTATGTGTATTTTATTCTATGTGGCTAGCATTAGCTGTAATGGCTAAAATATAAAGACAAGCATGAACCAGTCAGGATGCCTCTTACCATAGCGGTCATGTTGTGTGGGAAACGATGCTGCGGGGCTATTTGTAGAAGAGATTGATTCCTTTCAGTTCTGATCATTGAAATCATGGCTTACTATTAATACTGAAACAGTCTTGATATTCTTAGCTCCTCAGCACCTGACAGAAAACTTGTGAGTGATGGTATTTTCTGCAGTTCGGCTCCGCAGCATGACAGCTCAATAATACAGTGCTTATTACAAACATGACAGCTAATGTACCTGCTGGTTTAATTTTTATTGTAATAGATGCAAAGACCAGTAGTATCTTGAGATGTGATTTGTTACTATTCATGATGACATGCAATTCTTAACGTAAAATGTAAGGTAATATAAGTTTCAAAAGATGATTTAATTGTACAAAGTTTTGTGGGAAGCACAGCTTCTGACTGGTTTACATCCTACAAATGGCAGAGATGACTGTGTTTACCACTGTACATGCTTTTCCTGATAACCTGCCCATAAATACAGATCCCTTAAGTGCTTTGTAATTGCCAATCCCAAATTAATGTTAATGGCACCTTTCCAGGGGTGAGATTTATGTGGCAGCAATTGACCAGTTAGTTCTTGAAGTTGATGTGTTGGAAAAAGTTAAAATGTGTAAGGAACTGAGCAGCCTTGATGAGAGCCAAATTGTGATGGCGAGACGAATTGGTTAGAGCACCTCCTAAAGACCAGGTCTTTGATTTTTTTTTTTCTGCCCCCAGTATGCAGTGGTTAGTACCTACTAAACATGGGCCAACAGAGGACAACTGATAAGTTGTGGTCTCTGAAGATTAGTGCTTATTGATGCATGTGTGGAGCAAAGACAAGTTCACTTAGTCAATTCCCAAGGAAGAAAAAGTTAATGCTAGCTCATAAAAAGATGGTAGAACACAATGGTTCTCAGTTTTCTGTATATTTTGCTGATTAGCTGCAGATCCGTTGAGTTCCCATGCTGGACCCAGTTCACCTCCAGAAGTATCTACGGTGGTATGTTAGCATCAGAACTGGACGATGGAGCAGGTAGAAGGTGGCCAGATCTGATCATTCACACCGTCTTTGACATCATGTGGACAGAAGTGATGTCATCAGCATGCACTGATGAAAGAAACAACCCGGCAGAGGCAGTGTGATGTTTTGGGCAATGTTCTAATAGCATTCTTGTGCTCTTACATGTAAGATACAGTAACTGTCAGCCAAATGCTCATTCATCCTATGGCCGTCTCTTCTGATCAAGCATGCATATTTTGTGAATGCAGAGAGTGGAGCAGCTTATCTCCCCATTAACAAAATGATTAAGCAATTGAATCCAATGTACCTGATGCTTATCAAAGTAATTCTGTCCATACACATTAGATGAGTATCTTCTGATACTGACTATTTTCAGTTGAGTCGACCATCTAAAGGTCTCTGCAGTCTCCCTGATTGCTGAAGTCGGGGGGCCACCATACTCATTAGACGGTTGTCCAAACTGACCATCAGCATGTTCAGTCTATACACAACTAATGTGTTTGCCCAACTCTGATACGTACCACCTGCAGACCAAGAACATCACTTGATGGTAATAACATTCCCTGACATCATTGGCCTCTTTCAGTGCTAAGCAAAAAAATGTTCAGAAATGGTCTGAAGAACGTGACAAAGAGTTCAAGGTGTGTGTGTGTGTGTATATATATATATATATATGTGTGTGTCTTCTATCAATAACCTGCTAAATACTGTACATCTTGGTTGTATGCAGTTCATAGAACTGATTATACGGCTTGTTAGTTCTACATATGTGTTTCTTATTCCGTTAGTATCTGCCTTAACAGCATTTCACAGTTTTGCTGTATGCGCAAGAGAGCAATTTAAAAAGCTGTCACGAATGTATGAAAACATGGAGAAGCTCTATCAAAGTGTCATGGAATTTTACGTTCTGGATGCAAAGAAGGTTTCTGTGGAGGAATTCTTTACGGATCTGAATAACTTCAGGACCATGTTTGTGGTACGTAGTTTTTTGCTTTTTGTAGTTTTTAATTAATTTTCCACTGACATTTCATTAAGGCAATACAAACAACCCTGCAACACCATCAAGTGAGCGAGGCTGCCATGTGTCTTACTAATGTAAAAATGAATTATCTTCTATACACAAAGAGAGAAAACTGACATAAACAAGCAAAAACCTAAAAGGCATTGTAGCATTTCAGCCCACTATTTAGTGGGATGGGGCCTTATATAAGAACTGACATAATAGTCATGTACAACATGCTAAAGCCTAAGCTACTCACTAATAACCACTGTATAATTGGGGAAACACAGGCATATGTCAGTTTAAGCACATTACGTTTATTCATCATTTCATGAATGTTCATCAATTTGCTAATATACTTTAGGCATCATTTATGAAAAAATATACACTTTTTTGTTGGCGTATTTAAAGGTGCTTTGCAGCAAAATGTGTGCCTTTTTCCCCATGTACACTACTTTCACTTCTTTTCTCAAATTCCCGGAAAAGGTGGTGGGGAAGAGGACAGACCCATCTCATTCATCATTTTCTACTGCTGTTTTTGGCATAGATTTAATCTTGTTGAACGGCCGCCGGATCATGGACCTTCGTTATGTAGAGGTCGGCACTTCTACATAACTTAGGTGTGTCAAGCTGCAGCGCACAGGGATTGGCGTCTAAATCATCTATTGTGTAAAAAGTCCTCAAGATCTCTGCTTACTGTAATTGAGAATTTTCGTAGTTTACTTCCAAATGACAAATATCTGTCCTGGTCATATAACGGAAACTCAGATATGGTACATGTGTCACTGCACGTCATATAATTTGCTGTGCATCTGTGTGTCACCAGGATTTCTGGAGGTGAACAATGATGGTTACCATTCAATGAATGCAAGCAGAGATCTTGACAACTTTAAGCAATTAAAGCACTAATGTGGGGACTTTGTCCTTGGGTTTTTGCCAGTATTTTGGAGCAAAAAAAAGTTGCACATTTTGGTGGATATTTGTACAAAAATGTACAACTTTTCTCTCCTGCCACTTTTGACAAAGGGGCAGGGATAGGAAATTGTGGTAAAGATTTAAGATCATGTAAATTGTAGCACAAACCTAGGCCAACTCATTGCAGGCATTGATTATATGTTCCCTCTTTAGAACAGTCCAAGAATCTCCAAATTTAGGCGTGTGCCTATTAACACGTTTGGTGTATTTCACTAGGACAAACAGTTTAAGGTCTCATGCACCAAACGTATTTTCTTCCCACGTCTGTTCCAATCTTTATTTTATTTTTGCGAACAGTATGCAGAACCATTAATTTCAATGAGTCCGCAAAAAAGCGGAAGGGACAAGCTGTTCTGTTCCACAAATTATGGAATGCGCAGACTTCCGTATTTTTTGTGGGTCCGTGTTTTGCGGACAGAAAAATACGTATGGTCGTGTGCATGAGCCTTAAGGCTGGTATATGAAATGCCAGTGTTAGGGTACGGCAAGTTGGTGTAAATGCTGTGGGTTATCCACACTGGCATTTTTGTTTGAAAAACGTACATAATTTACAGTACAAGCAAAGTGGATGAGATTTTAGAAATGTGGAGAAAACCTGCAGTGTAAACTGACTTGCGCTGTGAGGATTCAGTTTGCACCATGTCAGTTTATGCTGTGGGTTCTACCCATGACCACAGAAATCCCACTGCAAAAAACGACCTATTTAGCTATTTCCAGGACGTCCTCCCTGACAGCACATGGGAGGATGTCCATCCCCATCTCTGTAGGGACAGGAAGTGAGACAAGTTTAAACCCCCCCCCCCCCCCCCATTCACCAGTGTCTTCCTGTCTCTACAGCGATAGGGAGTGAGCTCCCATGCAGGGGTTCTCCAGCGCACCTCATCTTACCTTTTTGGGCCACGGTAGATGAGAGGCTGAGGCCGCCTCCCCTCCGGCTCTTTGCTCAGCGGACGCCTTCTCCTCCTTCACCCAGGTGACTGTACACGTGACTGCAGCGCCTGATGTCACTTCCGATGTCAGCGCACGTACTGGAAGTGATGACAACAAGATGGCGGTGCCCAGCTAGTATGTTGGAGACTAGAGTTGAGCGGACACCTGGATGTTCGGGTTTGACTGGTTCGGCCGAACCTTACAAAAAAGTTCAAGTTCTGGACCCAAACTTGACCCCGAACCTGAACCCCATTGAAGTCAATGGGGACTCAAACTTTTGAGCACAAAAATGGCTGTAAAAATTTCATGAAAAGGGCTAGAGGGCTGCAAATGGCATCAAAATGTGGTTAAGAGCATGGCAAGTGCTCTGCACACATATGTGGATAGGGAAATGACTTCAAATAACATAAAATATGTAAAAATTTTAAAAATAATAATCTTGATCTTAGAGGACGAGGTCCATATGGAGTAGGAGGTTGAGGAGCCGGTGGAAAAGGGCGTGGAGGAGGAGGAGGTAGCCAACACTGGTTTTTGGTTTACATTTTTTAGTTTTTTGTTTTAAAATATGGTATACCCCAAAACATTGGGAAATATAACCTGTTATAACCCCCTCCAGCTGTGCTAAACACACGTTCAGACAATACACTGGCTGCAGGGCAGGCCATCACCTCCAAGGGGTAAAGGGCAAGCGCAGGCCATGTGCACAATTTGTAGACCGCAAAAAAATAAGTGCTATTATTGTCCACATTACAGGCAAGTATAGGACAGTTCTATTATGGGCTGAATGTTCCATTCCGCAAAATATGAAGTGCACACTGCCGGTATCCGTGTTTTGCGGACCGCAAAACATGTAACAGTCGTGTGCATGAGTTGTTTTCCACATAAACGTACCAGTAAGCATAAAATCTGCAACAAAAGCACCACAAATAACACACCAAAACGGTAATAAATAGTGCAGATTTTGGTGCAGGTTTCATTAGAATTTTCTGCACACAGATCTGCACCGTGTGCCGGTATCCGAAAAACGTCAGCTCCAAGTATGAGCTGAAGGCTTCTGGGAAATTTAAAAAATGCAGGACCCACAAGCGTTTTCTCTGCCTGCAGTTTTGTTTATTTTTTTTGTCTTTCTACCATTTCAAAAATGCAGCTGTGGTGTTTATTCAGGTTTTTTTTGTATCTCTTTCGCATTCGGTAAAAAAAAAAAGAAAAAATGCAGTTCACACCCACAAAACTGCAGCAAAAAATGCAGGTCAACAGAGCAAGCATTTAGAAAACAGCTATTGAAGATGTATGTTGTGCCATATAAACTCCGCTACGTCTCTAATATGTGAATGAAGTAAATATCGGATGGTAATGTGCACAGATCCGGTTTTAATGCTGCTATAAAGTGCTGGTATTACCCCTGTATAGCAGTACAGAGCCATGCTGAGACATCTCCCATAGTCACAAAATCGCAGTACAGACAATAACACCGGAAACATAAGCAGTCTGCTTGTTTTAACACACTAAATATATATGTAAATGAAGCCATGCTAAATCCATTAGACCGCTATTGTGAGCAGCCCAAAGCTTAACTGGAAGTCTGAGTCTGGGAATTTAGCAAGGTTTCATGTTTCAACTTTGGAATAAATTGCATTGAAAACCATTACCGGGGAAGTCATATAATATGCTTTACCCGGTGACAAAATATGGCTTTATCAATAGTCTTCCTGCTCTTTCTTCTGCTGATAAGGTTTTATATAAAGGGGGGCTCATGAAGTCAGTATTATTACCTCGGTGGCCCTTGCTGCTGAGTGTACAAACACAGAAAGTGTAAAAATAATTTACAATTAGCAGATCCGTTCGGAAGATGTGAAGCGCGCACCGGAAATATATGATTGTGCTTTCGGGCATATCAGGATCCATCTGGAGTTTGGGAAAGCGTTATTTACGATCCATATTATTTTACCGTCTCGGTCTATAGCTGTGAGCACACTGTATTTCCCCTTTACGTACAGAGTCATAGTCTGAAAAAAACACAAAAGCTTTCCTAAGCGAGTTGTCAAAAAAGAAGGATTTCTGCCCCGTCAATAATATAAGTGGACCTCCGCCATTCTTTACAAGTACTAGCCGTCCCACTTTCACCTTTAATCAGCTATTTAATATAATTTTGTGCCATACATAATTTCCCGAGAAGAATATAATACAGCCACACGGCTGGAGTTCATAGAGCGCAGTGTGTCATGGTAGAATTATGGAAGAAAGAATTCACAAGCAACAATGCTGAATGCACCATCAAGATACAAAGACACAGGAGGACTCGGGATTAAGTACTAGAGCTGCCTCTGTGTGCCTATAAATGGAACATAATGACAGACATTTAAACATGTTCTTCTATATGTATCATTGTTGAACCTTTGTGCTGTATTTTATGTTGGTGGCCACGTTTTATTTAAATTATATTGTACACGGTGTTTGTGCATGAATACACCGTACTCCATAGAAAATGCCTGGATCTTCCAGAATTGTTTACAGGGTGCTGTATAGACAATATATACAATATTCTGTTTGCTGAAGAACATTTAGGGGACCACAGCCTCCTGAACCTGGGCATGTTTGTGTCCTCTCAGAAGACAACTACACCCGTCTAATGCAGGGGAATAAGGCTCTCTTCTCTTCTTAGTGCCTGGTATTACTATGGAGGGCAGTGTTGGGCTGCCACTTTGTGGTTGGTACTTAAAGGGGTTGTCCCACTTCATTAAATAGGATTACATTAAATCATTACCCCCCCACTGAACATTTCTTCTAATACATGTCATTAAAAAAACATAGCATTCAGCCTAAAAACGCTCCTTTCACTCCCCTTTGTTTGTGCTGGTATCCCATGGATACGGCCGCATCCATGCCGCACCTGCGCACTGGTAACTATTGCGATCCTACAGCCGGCCTCTCACTCACACTGTGAGCGCGCACGTCGCATAGTTCTGCGCATGCGCGGGCGCCCGATCATATCAATGTATTACTGTTTTCTTGTAGCAGGAGGGAGCGCACAGCGTCATAGCAACCGAGGACGCCGTGCGCTCCCTCCTGCCGCCGGAATACAGTGATACACTGCTATGATCTATAAGAGATGATGACATGATGTGCTGCTAATAAACATTGAGTGCGCCCCCCCCCCCCCCCCAGTATAATAAACATTGAGTGAGGCCCCCCCCAGTATAATAAACATTGTGCGGCCCCCCCCCCCCCCCCCCCAGTATAATAAACATTGGTGGCGCAGTGGGAAGTGCCAATGAAGGTTAAAAAAATAAATAAAAAATTAACTCACCTCCACCAATTGATCGCGCAGCTGCCGGTCTCCTGTTCTTGCTTCAGGACCTGTGGTGACGTCACTGAGCTAATCACATGGTGATGGATCATATGATGTACCGTGTGATGACCACAGTGATGTCACCACAGGTCCTTTGACAGGTCCTAAAGAAAGAACAGGAGACCGGCAGCTGCGCGATCAATTGGTGGAGGTGAGTTAATTTTTTATTTATTTTTTTAACCCTCATTGGCACTGCCCACTGTGCCACCAATGTTTATTATACTGGGGGGGGGCCGCACTCAATGTATATTATACTGGGGGGGGCGCACTCAATGTTTATTATACTGGGGGGGGGGGCCTCACTCAATGTTTATTATACTGGGGGGGCCGCACTCAATGTATATTATACTGGGGGGGGGGCGCACTCAATGTTTATTATACTGGGGGGGGTCCTCATTCAATGTTTATTATACTGGGGGGGGCTCACTCAATGTTTATTATACTGGGGGGGGGGGCCTCACTCAATGTTTATTATACTGGGGGGGGGGCTCACTCAATGTTTATTATACTGGGGGGGGGGGGCCTCACATACATTGTCGGCTCCAGAAGGATAACTCATCCACATGAACGAGCACGCAAGGACTGAGCTCTCATGGTGAGTCATGAGGAGGCGTGGCCTTCACTCAACTGCCGGCGCCAAACCAGGAAGTTATCAGGACATTTACTGCTGGTAAGATTGAAAAAGCAAAGTGGGACAACCCCTTTAAAGAAGATTGCGCTTTGTGGCTAGCTGTCATGACCAATCTGTGAAGATGTTTTTCAATACTATTCTCAATTTGGTGCCCTTCTTTGTTAAACCAGGCACAATGTCTTGTAGGGTTAGCCCAGCTGAATGTAATGATACCTTTCACTCTTTGTGAGCTATTGCTTCCTTTTGGGGAAAATGTACTTTTAATCCATATGTAAGTGAGCGGTTAAAGGAAGCTTGTCACATGGAACTTGGTGTCTGAGCTGCAGGTTGCAGAGTCGGAGGAGCTGAGCTGATTGATATGTAGTTTTGTGGGAAAAGAGTCAGTAGAACCTGTATTTTATTCATTTATTTCCCTGCTCCTTCTGGGCTTTGAAACCGAGGAGGCGGTCTTATCAGTGATTGACAGCCTTCCCTCTATGACTGTGTATACAGAGATAGTGGTCAATCACCGATAGGACCGCCTCCTGAACTTCAAAGCCCAGAATGAACAGGAATATAAATGAATAAAATTCCAAGTTAGACAGAATCTTGTCACATTAAGCTATACATCAATCAGCTCAGCTCCTCCTGTTCTATAATATGCTGTCTGTACTGTATTTTGCATTTTCATGGTCACAGTTTCCCTTTAAGTGCTCTGAGGGCAGGCCCAAGCCACACTGTGGACCGTTGCTCCCTCTGCGAACAGTCCCTCCCACTCCTTGATTGACAGAGACAGATGAGAGGACTATGCCGGAACCTGGCCCTGTCAACTAAGGCGTGGGAAGGCCATGGCATCGGCAGTGGTGCATGACACAATGATTCAAAGGGCACCAGATAGCGAATACCAGCTAAGCATGCCTCCTCAGACCTGTCATAAGAGTGCTCCCAGCTAAAATAGTGCCAGGCAGAGTGCCTCCCATGACAACTAACTATAAAGAGCTCTGTTCTATAAATGCCAATGACAGTGGCAGCAAAACAGTGCCAAGAATGTACCAACTGATTGCAAAATGAAAAGTAGATCTACAAGATGTTGTGCCTGCTTTAACAGTACATTTCCTGGTAACAGGCTCCCTTTAAAGAGGCGTTCCTTTTTTAGATATTGTATAAGAAATATGCTTGCCAAAAAGAGGCTTGCCTAAGGCCCCTCGCTGTGGACTCTTAGCAAAGCACCCGGCCTGAACTTCTAGCACTGCCGGAGTCACATAGCATTATATTGATTTATGATGCTAGTAACCCTTAAAGTTCTGGAATGTATTAGATGACACTTACATAATGCTGTCCTTGTTATCCAATGCATTCCAGAACTGTAAGGGTTACATAGCATCACATATCAATATAATGCTATGTGACCCCGGCGGTGCTGGAAGTCAGGCTGGGTGCCTCACACTTGCTCGTCTGAAAGGGGCCTAAAGGAGAGATGTCCAGTGTCCTGCAAGCAAAATACCAGGTGAAAATAACGTGTGGGGATAAGGTTTGCACATTTTGTTTGAAGACACTGGACAGCTCTCCTTTCTTGCAGCTTCGAAATGGAATCCATACTTATCATATACATTTATTGTTGTGCCAACGCCTGCTGTGTGTCTGCAAGGAGCTGGACTTTCTGCTTCTCTTCTTCCATTTCTAAGACCCCTAAATATCTGGAGAAAGGGGTCTCTTGAACCAATCTTCGGCACTCTAGAGAAGAGGGAGTTGCTGAATACTTGGCTGTTTCTGTAAGGGCTCATGCACACGATTGTGGTTTGGGTACACATATAATCTGCATTACGCACAAGGATAAGGCTGTTCTATTAGGAGCAGGACATTCCTTTCTACGGAATGCACACAACCGGTATCCGTGTTTTGTGGATCGGCAATTTACAGACTGCAAAACGGCCAACAGTCATGTCCCTAAGTCTAAGAGAGTAACATGGAGACCCCATGAACACACATGTGGTCAGTTACATGTGTACATATGACTGGATTTAAAAATGTATGCTTTATTTTTTTACTTTAAACACAATAAAAAAAACCATAAAAAACAGGTACAGTCGTTGACATTCTAATGACAGTCAAATGTAGGGTTACATATAAATTGCTTATCAATTCGAAGCAATGCACCTCCAGTTTCACCCCATAACCCTTCCGTTTCTATTTATGAAGGCTATTTATCTGCGATTGTCTAACATTCACACACAGCACACATACGGGCAGCGACCCACAGACGTCCAAGTCATTATTATTAACTACCCCAACGTTTAGTTGGCACTCAACGAGAGACCGCAAATCATGTCAAATCAATCCGGTGTAGCCCTGGCTGGAAAGGTTAGTTTGTACATGGGTAATGCCACATTAATAAGCTGAATCCAGTAGGGTATGGAAGGACTCTTCGGAGGCTTCCAATTTGTAAGAATTAACTTCCTAGCGTAACACAGTAATAACCTATAGAGAGTTCTATTGTACTTCGGAGGAATAATTTCATTAACTAGGCCCAATAGACTAACTTCTCGAGATATAACTGCAGGAGACCCAGTCTATAATTTAGATAGATGTGAACTTCCATCCAGAAGTCTGCAATAACCGGACATTCCCAAATCGTGTGTATCAACGTCCCTCTGCCCCCACAACATCTGGTACATTCATCTGACGACAGTTTATGCATTTGTGCTAGGCGTACAGGGGTTAAATACACTCTGTGTATCCACCTAGCCTGGATCAGTTGATCCCTTGCACAAATCACCGTAGACCTCCAAGAGGAAGCCATTTATTTTTCATGTTGCGAGTCTAAGATCTGGATATAACATTTCCACTTGTTAAAATCCTTTGGTTATGGGCGAAGGTTAGTAGGATAGTAACATCCCATAAAAGGAGGAGACCATTCTACAAGTGTCTGTGTGTCTGGCCATTTGTTCCACGTCCCCATATTCCAGCTGTCCAGCTGTAGAGAGACTGCCCCGAATTGTGCTACACATGCATACCTCAATTGGAAAACCCTAAAGAGGGATGAGCGTGGCAGGCTATATTCAGTTTGCAGAGTGGAGAAGGTCTTAAAAGCCTCCTCCTCAGACAATTGGGTGAGGTATTGAATTCCATGCGTTAACCACCCCCGCCATAATGGAAGTGAAATGTCTCACCTGATTTTTACCCGCTCTATACACCAGATTCACCAATGCCTCATATGATCCTACCAGAGTTGCCTCCAGTACCACTGCAGGATTATTTGAGTCCGCTCTAATCCACCATGACGCGTAGGTCAGTTGTGTGGCTATATAATATAGGTACATGTTGGGGGGAGCTAAACCACCTATCCTATAGGGGGGCCTGTAAAGTCTCCCTGGCAATGCGGGGCACCGATTGGCGCCACAAGAAGAGGGTGGGGGTATGTGATTAAGTGCTTGACAGTGAGCGTTCGGCAGCACCACTTGGGCTGTCCTATAGAGATAATGGAGTTTAGGGAGTATGACCATCTTGCAAACATTTATACATTCTTTGATGGACAAGAGTAAATTTTCCCAGGCCTTTAGCTTTTGTGAGACATAGACCATAACCTAGCCGAGATTAAGTGTAGAGAACTGGGTGACCTCTTTATGAATAACCACCCGCAAATACGTAAATATAACTACAATTTGCAGGGACAAGCAAGTGGAGACCACCAAGTACAATGCTGATTTACCCCAATTGACCCTTAACTCCAAGTATGAGCCATATTCATGGACAACCTCAAGTAAAGCATTCACAGAAGGGCCCACATCTCCCAGATATATTAACATGTCATCTGCATTTCTCAGAAAGGCCAGCAATGTCGCAACCTTGTATTCTAGTACTTCCAGTAATGCGAGCAGATAATGCCTCCATTACCAGGACAAATAGAAGGGGTGACAATGGGCACCCTTGCCTAGTACCCCGTCCCAGTGAGAAAGATTTGGACAATTATCTATTCACTCTCACCCGAGCTGTCTGTTGTAGATAAAGTAGATGTAACCATGTGAGGAAGTTTTGGAGTATACCAACTTTTCCCCTCCCCCACGACAGCACCATAGAGAGAGGGATCCTCCCCCAGGGACAGGAAACCTACAGAAATAAAAGGGTGGAGCCTCTCTTCCCATTCAGTGGTTTCCTGTCTCTGGAGTGGGAGACCTACAGTTTCCTTTTCAGGTCCTACCGTTGGTCTTGCTTCCTAGGTAATTCCTAGAGGGCTAACGGTTTGCTCCCGGGGTCCATCGCGCTGCTGGGCAGGCTGTCAGGACCCTAGGATGCGGAGGTGCTCCAGGGGCCCTCCGTATCTTGCGGCAGTCATGCGGGTTACCTCTCAGGGAGAGCTCTGCCCCATGGGAGGCGCCTTCCGGTGGCGCAGTTAAGTGGTTATCCTTGAATTCGGGGCTCTGCCACTTAGCTTTATACTGAAATAACCGGCAGCGTTTCCATGTGGATCCGAGGGTCACTTCCGGTGTGTGGCGAGCGGGTGATGCACTTCCGGTGCGCGACGTCTGGATGACGCACTTCCGGGACGCGCCGAGCAGGGCGCACTTCCGGATTCAAGGTGGAACGCACATCGGCGACTTCCGGTTCCGATACCGGCACAGGCGGACGCCCTTGTTTTTACAGGTTATTTAAAGAGTACTGGCCAGGCCGATCCTTGAGCCTATACAGGACGGTCTGAGCCAGGCAACATGTAGGCAGGCCCTCAGCGGTTTCTTTGCCTTAGCTTATGGATTTTAATACCTTCTTTTTGTTATCTCTGAAGTGTATAGACTCCATATTCCCTCCATCCAGAAGGGTCGTTATTATGGAGGAAGAAAGAAGACAGGAATCTGCTGAGGGTGATGTGAATCCCATCCCGGTAGTTCTTTTGATCTTCATGGGGTAAGTGGCGCATTTATCTGGCCTTGGCGTTGTTAAGAATTGCGCTTTGTGCTCTCTTTTTTCCAGCCTAAACCGAAAAAAGTGCTGGCCAAAAGAAAAAACAAAGAATGTCCGCTATGCGGTACGGCTTTATCCTCTTCTTATGAGAAGAAACTGTGCCAAATATGCATTGACAAGACCATATCGGATGAGTCACCGTCCCTGTTAGAAAACATCAGGTCACTCATCAAGACGGAGGTTAAGAATACCCTGAGATCAGACAGAAAGGCAAGAACTTCCGTCAAGGATAAAGGTGAAAAAACTGCCCCATCCCAGGTTCTCTCGTCGGAAGACAGTGATAGATAATCTGGGTCGTCCTTGTTCGGTTCTTCATCAGAAGATGAGTCCATGTCCAACACATTTTTCCCCGCTGAGGACACGGATAAATTATTGAGAGTCATTAGGTCCACCATGAACATTGAGGATGTTAACCACCTCCGGACCGCCTAACGCAGATGTGCGGTCCGGAGGCGGCAGCCCTGCGCAGAGTGACGCATATACGCGTCATCTCGCGAGGGCCGAGATTTCCTGTGAACGCGCGCACGCTCACAGGAAAAGAAGGTAAGCGAGTGGATCTCCAGCCTGCCAGCGGCGATCGCTCGCTGGCAGGCTGGAGATGTGATTTTTTTTTAACCCCTAACAGGTATATTAGACGCTGTTTTGATAACAGCGTCTAATATACCTGCTACCTGGTCCTCTGGTGGTCCCTTTTGTTAGGATCGACCACCAGAGGACACAGGTAGCTCAGTAAAGTCGCACCAAACACCACACCACACTACACTACACCCCCCCCCCCCCCGTCACTTATTAACCCCTTATGAACCCCTGATCACCCCATATAAACTCCCTGATCACCCCCCTGTCATTGATCACCCCCCCTGTCATTGATCACCCCCCTGTCAGGCTCCGTTCAGACGTCCGTATGATTTTTACGGATACATGGATCGGATCCGCAAAACGCATACGGACGTCTGAATGGAGCCTTACAGGGGGGTGATCAATGACAGGCGGGTGATCACCCATATAGATTCCCTGATCACCCCCTGTCATTGATCACCCCCCTGTAAGGCTCCATTCAGACGTCCGCATGTGTTTTGCGGATCCGATCCATGGATCCATAAAAATCATTCGGACGTCTGAATGGAGCCTTACAGGGGGTGATCAATGACAGGGGCGTCATCACCCATATACACTCCCTGATCACCCCCTGTAAGGCTCCATTTAGACGTCCGTATGATTTTTACGGATACATGGATCGGATCCGCAAAACACATGCGGACGTCTGAATGGAGCCTTACAGGGGGGTGATCAATGACAGGCGGGTGATCACCCATATAGACTCCCTGATCACCCCCTGTCATTGATCACCCCCCTGTAAGGCTCCATTCAGACGTCCGCATGTGTTTTGCGGATCCGATCCATGTATCCACGGATCCGTAAAAATCATACGGACGTCTGAATGGAGCCTTACCAGGGGGGTGATCAATGACAGGTGGGTGATCACCCATATACACTCCCTGATCACCCCCTGTCATTGATCACCCCCCTGTAAGGCTCCATTCAGACGTCCGCATGTGTTTTGCGGATCCGATCCATGTATCCATGGATCCGTAAAAATCATACGGACGTCTGAATGGAGCCTTACCAGGGGGGTGATCAGGGAGTGTATATGGGTGATCACCCCCTGTCATTGATCACCCCCCTGGTAAGGCTCCATTCAGACGTCCGTATGATTTTTACGGATCCATGGATCGTATCCGCAAAACACATGTCATTGATCACCCCCCTGTCATTGATCACCCCCCCTGTCATTGATCACCCCCCCTGTAAGGCTCCATTCAGACATTTTTTTGGCCCAAGTTAGCGGAAATATATATATATATTTTTTTTTTTTTACAAGTCTCATATTCCACTAACTTGTGTCAAAAAATAAAATCTCACATGAACTCACCATACCCCTCACGGAATCCAAATGCGTAAACATTTTTAGACATTTATATTCCAGACTTCTTCTCACGCTTTAGGGCCCCTAAAAAGCCAGGGCAGTATAAATACCCCACATGTGACCCCATTTTGGAAAGAAGACACCCCAAGGTATTCCGTGAGGGGCATATTGAGTCCATGAAAGATTGAAATGTTTGTCCTAAGTTAGCGGAAAGTGAGACTTTGTGAGAAAAAAAACAAAAAAAAAATCAATTTCCGCTAACTAATGCAAAAAAAATAAAAAATTCTATGAACTCGCCAGGCCCCTCATTGAATACCTTGGGGTGTCTTCTTTCCAAAGTGGGGTCACATGTGGGGTATTTATACTGCCCTGGCTTTTTAGGGGCCCGAAAGTGTGAGAAGAAGTCTGGGATCCAAATGTCAAAAAATGCCCTCCTAAAAGGAATTTGGGCACCTTTGCGCATCTAGGCTGCAAAAAAGTGTCACACATCTAGTATCGCCGTACTCAGGAGAAGTTGGGGAATGTGTTTTGGGGTGTCATTTTACATATACCCATGCTGGGTGAGAAAAATATCTTGGTCAAATGCCAACTTTGTATAAAAAAAATGGGAAAAGTTGTCTTTTGCCAAGATATTTCTCACCCAGCATGGGTATATGTAAAATGACACCCCAAAACACATTCCCCAACTTTTCCTGAGTACGGCGATACCAGATGTGTGACACTTTTTTGCAGCCAAGGTGGGCAAAGGGGCACACATTCCAAAGTGTACCTTTCGGATTTCGCAGGCCATTTTTTACACATTTTGATTGCAAGGTACTTCTCACACATTTAGGCCCCTAAATTGCCAGGGCAGGATAACTACGCCACAAGTGACCCCATTTTGGAAAGAAGACACCCTAAGGTATTCGCTGATGGGCATAGTGAGTTCATAGAACTTTTTATTTTTTGTCACAAGTTAGCGGAAAATGATGATTTTTATTTTTATTTTATTTTTTCCTTACAAAGTCTCATATTCCACTAACTTGCGACAAAAAATAAAAAATTCTAGGAACTCGCCGTGCCCCTCATGGAATACCTTGGGGTGTCTTCTTTCCAAAATGGGGTCACTTGTGGCGTAGTTATACTGCCCTGGCAATTTAGGGGCCCAAATGTGTGAGAAGAACTTTGCAATCAAAATGTGTAAAAAATGGCCTGCGAAATCCGAAAGGTGCACTTTGGAATATGTGCCCCTTTGCCCACCTTGGCTGCAAAAAAGTGTCACACATCTGGTATCGCCGTACTCAGGAGAAGTTGGGGAATGTGTTTTGGGGTGTCATTTTACATATACCCATGCTGGGTGAGAGAAATATCTTGGCAAAAGACAACTTTTCCAATTTTTTTTATACAAAGTTGGCATTTGACCAAGATATTTTTCTCACCCAGCATGGGTATATGTAAAATGACACCCCAAAACACATTCCCCAACTTCTCCTGAGTACGGCGATACCAGATGTGTGACACTTTTTTGCAGCCAAGGTGGGCAAAGGGGCACATATTCCAAAGTGCACCTTTCGGATTTCGCAGGCCATTTTTTTACACATTTTGATTGCAAAGTTCTTCTCACACATTTGGGCCCCTAAATTGCCAGGGCAGTATAACTACGCCACAAGTGACCCCATTTTGGAAAGAAGACACCCCAAGGTATTCCGTGAGGGGCATGGCGAGTTCCTAGAATTTATTTATTTTTGTCGCAAGTTAGTAGAATATGAGACTTTGTAAGGAAAAAAGAAAAAAAAGAAAAATCATCATTTTCCGCTAACTTGTGACAAAAAATAAAAAATTCTAGGAACTCGCCGTGCCCCTCACGGAATACCTTGGGGTGTCTTCTTTCCAAAATGGGGTGTCTTCGTTAAATTTTGATTAATAACAAAAAAAGTAAAATTGTCAGCAGCAATAAAATACCACCAAATGAAAGCTCTATTAGTGAGAAGAAAAGGAGGTAAAATTCATTTGGGTGGTATGACCGAGCGATAAACGGTGAAAGTAGTGTAGTGCAGAAGTGTAAAAAGTGGCCTGGTCATGAAGGGGGTTTTAGCTAGCGGGGTTGAAGTGGTTAAGGAGGATAAGTCCGTAGCAGACTCCTTGTTTGAGGGGTTACAGGAGAAGAACGGTCGATGTTTTCCTGTACACGCTAGCATCATGTCTTTAATTCAGAGAGAATGGAAGAAGCCGGGCAAGAGGGTCTTTGCCTCTAGGGCCTTCAAACGTAAATATCCATTTGAAGAAGTAGCCTCCTCTTCTTGGGGGAAAGCCCCTAAAATTGACGTCGCCATCTCTAAAGCGTCAAAGAAGTCCTCTCTCCCCTTTGAGGATACGGGTATGCTTAAGGAACCTTTAGACAAAAAGGCTGAAACCTTCCTTAGGGGTGCCTGGGAGGCCTCTACCTTAGCCTTTTGCCCAGCCATAGCTGCTACAGTCACGGCTAGGACCTTATCCTTCTGGTTACAACAGTTGGTGGGGCAATTAAAAGATAGAACCCCTAGGGATCAGATTTTATCTTCCCTGCCAACCCTACAAAAAGCAGCCGACTTCTTGACAGATGCATCGGTTGATTCCATTAAGTTCAGCGCTCAGTCAGCTTCCCTCACCAATTCGGCACGGAGGGCCCTTTGGTTAAAAAGTTGGAGTGGGGGTGATTTGGCCTCTAAACAAAGATTATGTAATATCCCCTGCCAGGGAGAATTTTTGTTTGGGCCTGAGCTAGACGACCTTTTAGAAAAGGCGGCAGATAGGAAGAAAAGATTTCCGGTCCCTAATCCTGCTTCAGTCTTTGGTCCCAGAAATAGGCAGTCCTTTCGTCCCTTCAGAGGTAGTACCAGTAGGTCGGGCAGAGATAAAGATCAGAGATTTAGATCCAGAAATTCGGGGGGGGGGGGGAGAAGGGTTCTTATTTGGAAACTCTTCCTCTACTAGCAAGAAACAAACCCAACAATGACGCCAGGTTAGAGGTGGGAGGAAGACTAAAGTTCTTCCAGGCATCTTGGGAAAGGGTTGCAGGACCTTGGGTCCTGGACATCATTCGTTCAGGTCTAAAGCCAGAGTTCATCTCTTTGCCTCCGCAAAGATTTATTATTACAAAAAGTATTTGTGTAAGAGGTTCCTTTCCTATAATAAAAGAAGTTTTGGACCTTATCAAGAAAAATGTCTTGATTCCCGTTCCTCAAGAAGAACTGTCCGAAGGTTTTTCTCCCACCTGTTTTTAGTTCCAAAGCCGGACGGCACTTTCAGGACTATCATCAATCTCAGGGATTTGAACAAATTTCTGGTCTTCAGAAAATTCAAGATGGAGACAGTGAGGAATACGATTCAGCTTCTTTTTCCTCATTGTTTCATGGCGGTGTTGGATTTATTCTCACATACCGATGCACCAGAGGTTTCAGAAATTCCTGAGAGTGGCGATTCCGATAGAGGGTCAGATCCGACAATATCAGTTCCAGGCGCTGCCCTTTGGCCTGTCCATGGCACCGAGGGTATTTACGAAAGTTGTAGCAGAGATGGTGTCGTTCATGAGGATAAAAAATATTTTGATAGTCCCATATCTAGACGATTTTTTAGTTATTGCAGATTCTCAACGGGTCTGCGAACAGAATGTTCAGACTATTATTCAGACCTTCCAGGATCTGGGATGGATAATAAATTACAAAAAATCCAGATTGATACCGCTAAAAGTGCAGAGATTCCTGGGCCTAGTTTTGAACTCCGAGACTCAAAGAGCGTATCTCCCAGAAGAAAAAAATCACGAAGGTTTGGAATCAAATAGAATCCCTCTCTTCCACCTCCCTGACTCTTCGGAAGGCCATGTCGGTCCTAGGTTCTCTGAATTCCTGCATCCCGGCGGTGGAATGGGCTCAGCTTCACTCCTAACAGCTACAGTCAGGAGGTTTTGACAGCCTTCAAAAAACACGGAGGAAGACTGGATGTCAGAATAAGAATTTCGGACACGACCAAGAAAAGCTTATCCTGGTGGCTGGTCAGGGACAATCTGATTCAGGGAATTCAATGGTCCTACCCAGATCCTATTGTCCTGACCACAGACGCAAGCCCCTGGGGGTGGGGGGCTCATGTGCTGGGATACAACTTTCAGGGTCTATGGTCCCCAGCTCAGAAGGCATTTTCCTCCAACCGAAAAGAGTTAGTGGCAGTCAGACTTGCAGTGAAGGCTTCCTTGGTTCTTCTTGGCACAGGCCATGTGAGAATTCTTTCAGACAATCAGACGACAGTGGCATATGTAAACCACCAAGGGGGGACAAGGTCAGTATCCCTACAGTGGGAAGCTGGGAGATTATTAACGTTATTGGAGAAACAAGTCAGTCACGTATTGGCTCTTCACATAAAAGGGAAAGAGAATGTTCACGCAGATTTTCTCAGCAGATACCCCTTAAGACAGGGGGAATGGTCCCTCAACGCATCAATATTTTCCAGGATCAGCAAGTCATGGGGCATGCCGACCATAGACCTTTTCAGTACAAGCCTGAACAAGAAAGTAGAAATCTTTTGTTCTCTAAATCCAAGAGAATCCCCCTATGGGGTGGATGCTTTTCTCCTGAAGTGGAACTTCCCTCTAGCATATGCTTTTCCCCCTTTCCAGTTGATCCCAGCAGTCCTAAAAAAGTTCAGGAAAGACAAAGCAAGGGTCATCCTGATTGCCCCCTTTTGGCCCAAGAGGGCGTGGTTCACTCTGCTCCGAACCATGTCTATTTCGGACCCCTGGATTCTACCAGACCTACCGGATCTGCTGTCTCAGGGTCCGGTTTTTCATCCGGCAGTCGCTGGTCTCCATCTGACTGCGTGGAATTTGAGCGGAGCCTATTAATTAAAAAAGGTTTTACTCAGGAACTCATCATGACCTTACTAAGAAGCAGAAAACCTGTAACGGTTTCCATCTACGCCAGGACTTGGAAGAAGTTTGAGTTCAGTAATCTCAACCCTAAGCATTTACCAGAATTTGTCCCTATTTCCCAGGTCCTGGAATTTTTGCAGAAAGGCCTTTCCTTAGGTCTCGCTAAAAGTACGCTTAAAGTGCAGGTCTCTGCCCTTTTTGAGCAGAATTTTGCCATGAATCCATGGATTGTTAGATTTTTTAAGGCGGTAGATAGGATGACACCAGTCTCTTCCCCTAGGGTCCCCCCGTGGGATCTTAACTTGGTTCTTAATTCCCTTACCAAAGCACCCTTCGAACCCATTGATTCAGTAGGTATTAAAATTCTTACCCTCAAGCTAGTTTTGTTAGTGGCCCTTACTACGGCTAGAAGGATTAGCGAGCTGCAGGCCATTTCCATCAATCCCCCTTTTACTACAATTCTTAATGATAGAGTTACTATTCTACCTGATCCGGCCTTTTCTCCCAAGGTGTCTTCTAAATTCCATAGATCACAAGAGATCGTTCTTCCTTCCTTTTGTGACCATCCAAAAAATGCTGGAGAAGTCGCTTTTCATACACTAGATGTACGGAGATGCTTGTTACAGTATCTTAAAGTTACGGAAGGATGGAGAAAGTCTTCTGCTTTATTTGTTCTCTTTTCTGGATCAAATAAAGGGAAGAAGGCTACCAAAAGTACCTTGTCCAGATGGCTTAGACTGGCCATTATTCAGTCTTACTTGGAGGCGGGCCTGTCTCCTCCCCTTACGGTGAAGGCTCGCTCTACGCGTTCGGTTTCCACTTCGTGGGCAGAAAGGTCGGGGGCTTCCATTGAACAAATTTGTAAGGCAGCCACGTGGTCTTCACCTTCTACCTTTTTCCGTCGCTACCGTTTGGATTTACTCTCCTCTTCTCATCTTTCCTTTGGGAGAAAGGTTTTGCAAGCGGTGGTCCCTCCCTAGGAAGGGTTCTTTTCTCTGTAATTCTCTCTATGGTGCTGTCGTGGGGGAGGGGAAAAATGATGATTACACTTACCGGTAATCAGATTTTCCAGACCCCACGACAGCACCCTTCCTAATTCCCACCCTTGGTGATGGTTTCTTCTATGATCGCAAAAAATAAAAAAAATATATATATATATATATATTGATATATTTATTAGTCTTACACAATTTATAAGCTTTTTATGATGTTCTGTTTGGTATAACCAATGGTGTAGGAGTCCCTCTCTTGCTCTGTAATCCACTGAATGGGAAGAGAGGCTCCACCCTTTTATTTCTGTACGTTTCCTGTCCCTGGGGGTGGATCTCTCTCTCTATGGTGCTGTCGTGGGGTCTGGAAAATCCGATTACCGGTAAGTGTAATCATAATTTTCTTTAGTACTTCCCACATAAAAGTAGTGAGGCAATAGCTCCGTTACCCGCATTATCATGGAAAACCTGTAGATTAGGGAAAAGGCACCTTAGGTTTATATCAGTGGTTTTCCCCTGCATAAAGCCAGATTGTACCAAAAATAGATAGAATGACTGATGACAAACAGAGTGCCAAGACCTTGGCTAGTAGCTTAGCATCTGAGTTAATCAATGAAATGATCGACAAAGCTTCCCGGCTTTGTGGATGATAACTATAGTGGCTTCATAGAAAGACACAGGCAGAGACCAACACATATGCAAATAGCTTGCACAGCCTTTGACTAACTTCCTCCAACTGAAAATTGTACCACTCAACCGGAAAGCCACCCGGACCAGGGGTTTTCTCCCTCACCATTGAGCGAATGGCAGTTTGGATTTCAAGTGGAGTAATGGGGGCTTTTAAAACATGTCCTCCTGACTGAGTTAAAGAGGGAGTTAAAGGGAATATTCTCTAAGAAACTACGTAGTTCCCCCAACGGTTGCAACATCTTAGAGGTGTAAAGAACTGAGTAGTAGTTCACAAATTGCTCACATATAGCCTCTGAAGTGGTGACCAGCTCTCCCAACTCATTCCTGATTGCTGCTACTACTATCTGTGGGTTCTCTGTTCTTGCCAGATAGGCCAAAGTCTTGCCACTTTTGTCGCCCTCTGAAAAGATAGACTGCTTCTGCGCTAACAGTCATTTATGCGTGTATTCTGTTGAATGCAAGGTATTCAACCTCTGAACTGAGGTCCATGCTGTCTCATGTTCCATTGTAGGACCTGTAAAAAAAAAGCCCTCTTCCGCAATTGCCAGCCTCTCTTTCAGATTTCTGTGTGTGGAGAGTAGTTCAGCCCTATGTGTTGCTATTGCTGCTATCAGAACTCCCCTCATAACTGCCTTGCACATGTCCCATTCTATTAACGGATTAGAGGAGCCTGTGTTGATTTCTCAAAATTACGACAGCCCTTACTTGCCTAGTGGTTGGGTAAGAGTAATCTGGAGCGGGGCATGGTCAGAGATACAGACGTGGACAAAATTGTTGGTACCCTTTGGTCAATGAAAGAAAAAGTCACAATGGTCACAGAAATAACTTTAATCTGACAAAAGTAATAATAAATTAAAATTCTATAAATGTTAACCAATGAAAGTCAGACATTGTTTTTCAACCATGCTTCAACAGAATTATGTAAAAAAATAAACTCATGAAACAGGCATGGACAAAAATGATGGTACCCCTAGAAAACACAGAACATAATGTGACCAAAGGGACATGTTAATTCAAGGTGTGTCCACTAATTAGCATCACAGGTGTCTACAACCTTGTAATCAGCCATTGGGCCTATATATATGGCTCCAGGTAATCACTGTGTTGTTTGGTGATATGGTGTGTACCACACTCGACATGGACCAGAGGAAGCAAAGGAAAGAGCTGTCTCAAGAGATCAGAAAGAAAATTATAGACAAGCATGTTAAAGGTAAAGGCTATAAGACCATCTCCAAGCAACTAGATGTTCCTGTGAGTACAGTTGCACATATTATTCATAAGTTTAAGATCCATGGGACTGTAGCCAACCTCCCTGGACGTGGCCGCAGGAGGAAAATTGATGACAAATCTAAGAGACGGATAATCCGAATGGTAACAAAAGAGCCTAGAAAGACTTCTAAAGAGATTCAAGGTGAACTTCATGCTCAAGGAACATCAGTGTCAGATCGCACCATCCGTCGTTGTTTGAGCCAAAGTGGACTACATGGGAGACGACCAAGGAGGACACCATTGTTGAAAACGAATCATAAAAAAGCAAGACTGGAATATGCCAAACTACATGTTGACAAGCCACAAAGCTTCTGGGAGAATGTCCTGTGGACAGATGAGACAAAAATCGAAGTTTTTGCCAAGGCACATCAGCTGTATGTTCACAGACGAAAAAATGAAGCATATCAAGAAAAGAACACTGTCCCTACTGTGAAACATGGAGGAGGCTCTGTTATGTTCTGGGGCTGCTTTGCTGCGTCTGGCACAGGGTGTCTTGAATCTGTGCAGGGTACAATGAAATCTCAAGACTATCAAGGAATTCTAGAGAGAAATGTACTAGCCAGTGTCAGAAAGCTTGGTCTCAGTCGCAGGTCATGGGTCTTGCAACAGGACAATGACCCAAAACACACCGCTAAAAACACCCAAGAATGGCTAAGAGGAAAAAATTGGACTATTCTAAAGTGGCCTTCTATGAGCCCTGACCTCAATCCTATTGAGCATCTTTGGAAGGAGCTGAAACATGCAGTCTGGAAAAGGCACCCTTCAAACCGGACACAACTGGAGCAGTTTGCTCATGAGGAGTGGGCCAAAATACCTGCTGAGAGGTGCAGATGTCTCATTGACAGTTACAGGAAGCGTTTGATTGCAGTGATTGCCTCAAAAGGTTGCGCAACAAAATATTAAGTTAGGGGTACCATCATTTTTGTCCATGCCTGTTTCATGAGTTTATTTTTTTACATAATTCTGTTGAAGCATGGTTGAAAAACAATGTCTGACTTTCATTGGTTAACATTTATAGAATTTTAATTTATTATTACTTTTGTCAGATTAAAGTTATTTCTGTGACCATTGTGACTTTTTCTTTCATTGACCAAAGGGTACCAACAATTTTGTCCACGTCTGTACCTCAAGTTAAGTATTCAGCAGCTTTCACCAATGCTAGTCCAGCCTGGTTGGCAAATGCCAGATCTATACGAGATAATGAATGAAGGGAGGATGAGTGAGATTTCCGTGAGATGATGTGCCTGTGCCCAATGAAGTAATGCTAAATTATGTCTAGGTGACAGGTGCAGCCGGTCTAGTTTTATGTCCAGTATAGCATTGAAGTCCCTCAGCAGAAGGAGTGGAGAAGGCCGGGAGTAGTGCTACCCGGGCCATAATCTGGTCTAAAACCTCCCTATCAAATGGTGGGGGGCACATATATTCCTGCAACCAGTTATAGAACAACCTCTAATAGTGGCCTGCAGCAGTATGTACTTCCCGGACGGATCAATATGCACAGAGATCAACTGAAACAGCAACGACTTACTGACCAGTATGATGATGTAGTATAGTCTTGTGTACACGCAGTCTTACCCTTAGGGCCTCGATGCGCTTAGCTGGCTGATTCAAGAAGAAGGCATGACACTTTGCCATGGGCCGCAGAGGCCTAGAGAATAAGGCATCTATTTCAGAGACCAATTTCCTAGCACTTATCAAATGGAGAATCAAGAAAAAGGGAGAGAAGGTAGGGGGATCTCAAATTTCAAAGGGTTCGGATGAGATACAGAGAATGTGAAGAGAACAAAATTAATAAACGTGGGGAAAAAGTATCTTTAAAATAGAAGGGACATTACCAACCGTGAATTTATAGACTAAAATTTAGGAAAACCCCCAAAATTATATGAACCAAAAAATAAGTGTTCTATAGGAAGATCAAACGCCTGTTTGAAAGGTAAGGTTTTCCGTGCACATCTGAATGAGAGAAGACTGGGAATCATTTTCAGGGCCAGAGGTAGGTGATTCCAAAATCTGGCCCCTTGAGCCGAAAAGGATCTACCTCCACGTCTGATCTTGTTAATTTGCGGGATGTTTAAATTTGCAGAGTTACTAGACCTCAATGTCCTCGTGAATTTACGTCGCAGGTACAGGGGCCCCACACCATGGAATACCCTATGCATGAAGCATCCAATCTTGAACATCACCAGCTGTTCGATGGGGAGCCAGTGCAAGGCATTAAGAGAGAGGGAGTGATATGCTCTCGACGGGCAACACCCGTTAGTAGCCTTGCTGCGGCATTCTGCACAGGTTGAAGTCTATGCAAGTTCTTCTTAGGGAGTCCCATGTACAAGGCATTACAATAGTCAAACCGACTGCTGATCGCTGTTTCGACCAAGGCTTTCCTGAGAGGGGATTCGATGTATTTTAACATCCTCCTCAGAAGTTTCAGCTGGTAGTGACAGGTACTAACCACCTGATTTATCTGAGGAGCCAGGGTTAATCTGGAGTCCAAGACCACTCCCAAGTCCCTGACCTGGAGGGCTGTCTCAGAGACAGGTCCAAAAGACAATGGCCATTGGGGTGCTGAGGGTGTAATTTTCTGGTTACTGAATGTAATACATTCAGGTTTGCTGCCATTAAGCTTTAGATGATTGGCACTCATCCAGTGATCGATCTCCAAGAGACATCCGGCCAGATCGACTTGATCAACTGTTCCTTTGGCAAGCCTAAAGTACAGTTGTGTATCATCCGCATAAACATTAAGCTGAAGATTGTGTCTCCTGATGATGTCGACCAATGGTCTCAGATAGATGTTGAATAAGACTGGGGATAGTGCCGAGCCTTGTGGCACCCATACCCCATAGAGAGTGAATGGACCCTAATTGGTATTGCCGTGCCCGAAAATGTCCAACTTGTTCAAAGATAAGAATATTTGTCCTGCATGGTGAGGAACAGAAAATATTGTTCAAAAAGTTTTTGGTACCCACAATGGCAACAGTGTTTACAGCGGACATTTAAAGTTCACAGTAAAGACCATAAAAAAGCATAGGTTTTTTAGTTTTTGTTTTTTATTTGACTCCACAAAGATTTTTTTGTTCCTATTTTTTTAGTACATGATGTGATGATTTAAATGTTGCACTATTTAAAAAATGCAACTTGTTCCAGGAAAAAAGGTTATGACTCTTGGAAAGTGTGTGTGAGTGAATGAAAACGGACTGTCTGGAATAAATTCAGTACGGGTGAATTGTGGCAGTTCGTTGCAGAAGTTTCCACATGGAGCTTGCAGAAATCTGTGTGTTTTCTGCCAAAACAACCTCATTGAAATGTATGGAATTGATTTTCAGTCGCAGATATTTCTCTGTCAGATCTGCCACATGTAAACTCTTCTTCACTTCTATCAGCGTGGGAGCTCTTTCCGAGTGACTGGTGCACCTGCTAAGCATTGCCATAGAGTGGGGGGAGGGGATGAATCCGTATTTCCACAGTAATGTGTCTACGTGGTATTGCATAGATATTAGCGTGTATTGTTGGCATGACTTCTGGAAGTCTGACAGAATACATGAAATCACTTTACTGGATGTTTCCTGAGATCTTGACAATCTCTTGCAGCATGCCCTCAGGCAGTACACATTTTTATCAATAATACTTTCATTGGAGCGCGGTAAGTTAGTGGTGTTCATCTGCCTGATGTCTGTACAAAGCCGTGTCTGAAGTGCTCCAGTATGGGGTGAGAAGCCTTGTAGGCTAGTAGTGCACCAGCATTCCAAATATGAAGAAAAGGTAGCGCATGAACGGTATTGTGTATCGTGAATAGGCTGTAACATGGCGAAGCGTTGCCTATAATGGACCCTTTGTTTTATCAATGGTTGGGCATAGATCGGGGTCAGCAACCACCAGCACTCCAAGTGTTGTGAAACTACATCTCCCATCACGCACACTTGCTAGGCTGTTGTCTGAACTTCTACAGAAGTGAAAGGAGCATGCTGGGAGTTGTAGTTTCACAACAGATGGAGTGCCGAAGGTTGCAGATCCCTGGCATAGATGTTTGTAGTAGAAACATTTTTTAAATAGAATGTATGTTTATTATGACTGTCAATATAAATCTCTAAAATATTCCAGTTTTACAGGGGTTTTCCAAGTGTTTTATACTGATGACTTCAGGATAGGTCATCAGTATCTGATCAGTGCGGGTGAGACACCCAGGACCCCCACCAATCAGTTGTTTTAAAAGGCCACAGTGCTCTGACGAGAACTGCGGCCTCTCCCTAGGCCAGTGACATCACGTTCATCTGTCATGTGGCCTAGGCGCAGTGAATGGGGCTGAGCTGTGATACCAGTGTATGGCACTGTGCTTGGTAAGCTGCCAGGAGGCCATGGCACTCTCCCCAACTGGTCAGTTACTGATTTGTCCTGAGGACATCAGTATGAAACATTGGAAAATGCCTTTAACGCCTCATGCACACGGCCGTTGCGTTTTTTGTGGTCCGCAAACAGCGGATCAGCAAAAAACGGAAGCCGCACGTTTGCCTCCCGCAATTTGCATAACAGAACGGGCGGCCCATTGTAGAAATGCCTATTCTTGTCCGCAAAACAGAAAATAGGACATGCTATATTTTTTTTGCCGGCCCATGGAACGGTGCAACGGATACGGAAAGCACACGGAGTGCTATCCGCATCTTTTGCTGCCCCATTGAAGTGAATGGGTCTGCACCCGAGCCGCAAAAACTGCGGCTTGGATGCGGACCCGAACAACGGTCGTATGCATGAGGCCTAAAGAGAACCTGTCACATTGAACATGGTGTCTGATCTGCCTGCAGCATGTTATAGAGCAGGAGGAGCTGAGCAGATTGATGTATAGTTATTCATTTAAATTCCTACTGGGCTTTGACGTCAAGGAGGTGGTCCTTTGAGTTACTGACGGCCTTTCTTCTATGATATATATAATACAGAGAGAGCTGTCAATCACTGATAGGACCGCCTCCCTGACTTCATAGCCCAGAATAAGCAGGAATTTAAATGAATAAATTACATCTCAATCTGCTCTATAGCCTGCTGCCTACAGCTCAGACCCCATGTTCAGTGTGAGAGGTTTCTAGTGCACTTACATTAGAAATGTTCTGGTTTCAGCGGTGCTCTTTTCACCCTTAGATTGAGACAGATTGAGCAGAGCCATCTCTTTATCATTAGGGGGTTGGGGAGTTAATGTCAGCTGCCTAGATAAGGCAGGATAGTAGCACGGTACATAGATAAGGCTGTGTCTGCAGATCTCTGGTGTCCGTGAGAAGCTGCGCTCCATCTTTTTTGGAGACTGGATGAGTTTGATGTTTTTCTGACCATTAAATCCTGTTCCTCTGTGAGACTGACACATATTAGCAAATACTTTGCATTGCTCCTCTATCTTTGTCAGTCTCATGGACATTGAATGGACCACTGCTCCATTTGTATAGGGGACATTGAACCCATGTTCTCTTGATTATTGGGACCTCCACTGAGCTGACATTTTCTCACCTATTCTGTGGATAGATCAGATGCTATTATTCAGGAGAAACCCTTCCCAACCGCACCACGTAAATTTGTCAGTGGTCCGGCATTTAAAAATGGCGCCCACTCACAAACAGAGGGGACGCCATGTCCGTCGGGTAACTTCTGTTTTAAACAGATACCCAGGACTTTTAACCCTTCAGATGCTGTGGTCAAACGTAACCATAGCATCTGGATGCACTAAAACCGAGAAACACTCACTTCCAGGGGTGCTCTGGCTTCCGTCGGTGAGCATTGGGGGAGCCGGATGCATTGCGTGGCAGCTTATGGCCTCCTGAATGAACAGAAGCTGCCGCACATTAGGTCCTATGGATCCTATGCCTGTAGCAGGGCGCCATAAGAACATTGTACAGTCCTGATCAAAAGTTTAAGACCACTTGAAAAATGGCAAAAAAATCATATTTAGCATGGCTGGATCTTAACAAGGTTCCAAGTAGAGCTTCAACATGCAACAAGAAGAAATGGGAGTGAGACAAAACATTTTGTCTCACTTTCAGCTGATCAAAAGTTTTTAGGACCACACCTCCAAAAACAAAACGAAACCCCCCAAAACAGAAATCCAATTTCCAAACATGAACTCAGTAATGAGTAGCTCCGCCGTTATTGTTTATCACTTTCAAAATTCGTTTCGGCATGCTTGATGCAAGCGTTTCCATGAGAACATTTCTCCAAGTGGTGAAGATGGACGCACGAAGGCCATCTACTGTCTGGAACTGTTGTCCATTTTTGTAAACACCCGTACTATTAAAATAAAAATATTTTTCCATATAGCAAAAAAGTCAAAATGGCAGATTCGCTTCACCTCCCAGTCCTATACACCCCCCACAAAAAAATAAAAATAAACTGAGTGCCAAACAAACAAAGCCTGATGGGAAGGGTTGGAGATAAACTCGGTGAGTCTGCATTGTTATTTTATCACAGTTGTTGGCCGGGTTTGGTGGGGGGGTGGGGGGGGGGGGCTGGGCATTTCTTTATATATAACTTGTGAAATCTCTTTTTCCGTTATTTTGCTCATCAGCTGATAAGTCTGCTCCCATGCATCACTCAGTGAAACAGGCGCCTTGTGTGGTGAGGCTGTTAGACTACTTTCACATTAGCGTTAATATTTTCCGGCATTGAGATCCATCATAGGGTCTCAATACCGGAAAAAAAAACGCTTCAGTTTTGTCCCCATTCCTGGTCAATGGAGACAAAACGTAACTAAACGGAATGCTCCAAAATGCATTCCGTTCCGTTCTCATACCGGAGCAAGACTGTTCCGTCATGACCCACAATGCAAGTCAATGGGTACAGATCTGTTTTCTCTGACACAATCTGACACAATGGAAAACTGATCCGTCCCCAATTGACTTTCAATGGAATTCATAACTGATCCTTCATGGGTATGTTAAAGATAATACAACCGGATCCGTTCATAACGGATGCAGATGGTTGTACTATCAGTAACAGAAGCGTTTTTTGCTAAACCTTGCTGGATCCAGCAAAAACGCGAGTGTAAAAGTAGCCATATACAGACCAGAGATGTGAACATTGTCGGGGCCTCACATAATCAATTCAAGTTCAAGTAAAACCTAATTCAGCTGTTAGGACCACAAATAATGGTATGTGCATTTTTCGTTAAAGATGATACATTCTTCCAAATGATTGAATTCCCATGGAAACTATTATTATGCAGATCTATCATATCAGCAATCATGTCACTGCCACTTCTGCTTCACTGGTTTTTATTTGACAAGGAGAGGTTTTAGTATAAAGTTGTCACGAGGAACATAAAGTACAACAGGTGCTTTGTGCAGTTCCTAACAATCTGTCAGTAATAGCTTTCGTATTAGGTTTTATTTTTATGAAATGCTGCTGTTTTCAGTTCTTACACTTTTTTGTTTGTATGGTGCGTGGATGGAATAAATCTATGGCTATACGCTGGTGTCAAGGCTCCTTTTTGGCAAAACAATTTTTAATACCTCAAATTGGCATACTGTCTGATCCTATTGATTTTAACTGCTTGCCAACCACCCAAAGGAAGTTTCTGAACATCCTTGCAGGAAGGGGGAGCCCGCTGTTAGTGACGGCACAACTCCCTATAGAGAAGTATGATCCTGATGATCCACATTTATTATGTTGCTGTGGATGCATCTTAGCACCCTTGTATTTCCCCTGTAAAGCCTTAGATACAGTTACAGTAGAAATTAGCAATACAAAAAAAACACAATGTTAAATCCCCCATAATGGCTAATGTCTGTAAAGCGCTGCGGCATATGGTGGCGCTATATAAATGCATCAAATAAATATAAGGGATTCAAAGTGTAAAATAAAATAAAAAAAGACAAGACAAAAGTCCAGCACACACCATACAGCAGCTTCTAGCCCCGACTCCAGTGACCATAACCCATACATCCCCAATATAAAAATATCCATTATGGAAAGGGGATGGAATTTTTAAAAAAGTATTTTTGTTGCCCGCTATGCTGTTTTAAAAAGCAAAAGAAAACATAAAAAATCTGACTTTCCTTTTTTTTTATTTATTTTTTTTACATTTTTCCAGGTATAAAAAATAAAAACAAAAAATACTAAATAAAAAATGTCCTGAGTAAGGCCCCATACATCACTAAAAAACAAAGGTGCAAAATTATTAACATAACAGAATAGCTTGTTCTTCAACTGGTTAAAGGCGTTGATAGAGATTGTGGTTGTCTCTTTGACCATAGGTGAGTATCTTACTTGTTGTAAGCTGCTTTATAATTACTTTTATAAAACACTTTCTCCTCTTTGACATCTATTGATTCTCCTGGCTGTCCACGGGTTGCATGTAAATCTAGCAGATGTTGCCCAGCACGTACGTGCGGATGCGTTATTCATTAGTGCCGCGGCTGAGTTTCTTCAGAGCCATGTCTTTCATCCGTCGGAGGCGGAATGTTGTATGGTTGGGGTAATGCACTGATAGGTGTCCGGAATGACTTGTAATACTGTAACTGCTTTTAATATACCGCCATACAGTGTGTCCTCTAGAAGCTTTTTGTGGATTAATGTGGGACATCATGGTGTACTGAGCTTGTTTGTACCTACGTTTTTCTTCTTCCGGCATGCACAAAGCAGCTATTGATCCTACACAACGACTGCATGATAGTAACGATTTCTTGCAGGCTCTTAGTTGGCAATAAATTTTGCTCACTCATTATTTCCCTAACGCTTGGTCCCCTACTGAGCTTGCATCGATATCTTCAACACTACGGCCACAATAATAAAACTAAAAGTAAACTAAACATTTATTAACCCTTTTTCCTAGTGAGAGACGTGGTAATCTACTGTACTGTATATTAATCCTTCCCTTTTCTTTTAAATTTTTTTTTCATTGATTTTTTGAATAGTATATTGGAAATCAATAAATGTACATTGTATGCACAATGAAGAAGAGATTTCAGTTATTCAGAAGGCATTATAACAATGTACGGCATAAAGACAAATGATACAACAAGTCATTTCGAGCAGTTTAAGGTGGAGAAGGAACTGTAATAACAGGGTAGATGACGGAGGAGGTGTAAGCATGTAACTCCAGAGTTGTATGCTTTTTATATTCCGTTGTTGAAAAAGAAGTAGAAAAGTGTCAGGGGAGGGAAGGAAGGTGGGGGGGGTGGGAGGAAGGAGGGGGATAAAAGGGAGGACCTCGAATGTATGATGGTGGTTGTGATCACCCATGGTGCAGTCAAGTTGAGTCAGATAGAAGTTGTATAATTTGAGTGGAGGATCGGTATTTAACCCAGCCATCCCAAACCTTAAGAAACCTATTGTGAGTTCTCAGTTCCCAAGCTGATAGTTCTTCCATGTGAAAAATGTGGTTAACTTTGTGTAGCCATTGTGGAAGGGTGGGGGAGCTTGGTTGGTTCCAAAGTTGAGGAATCAATGATTTAGCTGCGGTGGTAAGGTGCTGAAAAAGAATTATTTTCTCGGATGGGACATTATCTAGGCGGATATTAAGAAAAATAGAGGTCAGAGTTGGATCTTGTGTAGAAGTTGCATATCTCTTTGATTGAGCTGAGTACCCGGGTCCAGAATGGATTGACCACCGGGCATTCCCACCACATGTGGATATATGTGCCTCTCGAACATTTACATTTCCAGCATATGTCTGAGTTTAGACAGGTCATCTGCTTTAGTCTTACGGGAGTACGGTACCATCTAGTTACTATTTTTATACAAATTCTCTTGAAGCCGGATACATCTAGAGATACCATGAGATTTGAGGTATTAATCCTTCCCTCATAACTTTTACTAATAATTTTCATACTTCCCTTGACGATTAAATAGTGCACTCGTTAAAGAGATGGTCCTGTATCCACAGGATAGGGCATTCGTGTCTGACTTATGGGGCCACCGCTGATCATGAGAATAGGAGTAGTGGTCACGCCTGCGCGCAGTGTAACTCTATAGGTCTGCCGGACATCGCAGAGTGTGATCATAGATCCGAATGGAGCGGTAACATACATGCTTGGCCACTGCTCCAAACAGGGGAACATCTGATTGACGTCAAACCGCCTGTGAGTCAGAAACTTATCCTCTATCCTGTGGAAAAGGGATGTTTTTATGGAAGGACAGCCCCTTTAATTGAGCGGCTCAGTCATCCAATCTTCAACATGCCTATCATAAAGAGCAGAAGAGCGAAGACAGTTTGAAAGATGTCTTTTAAAGGTGTTTTCCTTTACAAAACTCATTCATATAGCCATACGGGACCCAGAAAAAAAAGTCCTAGAAATGTTAAAGCTTGTGAAAAAAAGAATAGTGTAATTCAAAGCTCAAAAGTATGAAGACAAAAAGGTTTGGAATATTATACATTATCTAACTAAAACCACCTTGTAAGGCTCCTAAATCTTGTCTCTTGTGTTTTTAGGTAGAGAAATGCATTATGTTTATATCCAGCATATAATAATATTCACAGTTCTAACCTACCTTAGTTTTAAGTGACCTTTGTCTCAGTTTTTCCCACTATAAATGGGTCTGACCACTCAGTGCCCGATCCATCACATGACGCATACCATTGACTCCAGTCGGGCACTGTTGACTTATAATGCCGTCCCAAGCTGTTCATTATTTTTTCGGGAGAAGTTTTTTCACACAGCATTATTTTAACCATAAAAAACAATAGAATCTGACAGAGACTGCTAACGGACATTCCAACAAACATGTGAGCATTGCGCACAGAATAATTTGTATGTTTCTGCTCATATGTATTTGGAGAGATGAGGCATAGCATAAAGTATAGGAGCAGAAATGGACAAGTACTAATGGTGCACTATGCAGCCATCTCTGTATCACCCATATACCAGGAGAACATGTCCTAAGTGCCAGTTCACACAGAGTTTTTGGCACTGATTTTGGTGTTCTTCTGCCTGAAAACAACCTCCTATTCATGTCAGTGGGATCCACATGGAAAAAAGAAGCAGCATGTCCCATCCTGGGGAGGAGTTTGTACTGAAGCTCCCATTAAAAAATGAATGGGAAGCATCAAAAAACACTCAACACGTGTCCACCAGTTGTCCGTTTTCTGTGTGGTTTTTGGCCTGGATCTATGTAAAAAAAAAAAAACATAATCTGAAAATGCAGTTTTGCGTTGAAGTAAACCCCCATTTATAAAAAATCCTTCCTGTGAACACACCCTAATTGTCTCCGATGGTAATGCACCATTAGGTCTTTTGCGGCCCTTGGGAGTGTTTGGTAGGACAGTGTGGCCTCTGGACCAGAAGAGGTTGTGCACCTCTGCTCTAAATGGTAAATGGCCACTGTAATGGAGGCAGGAATGGCTCGGTTTCTTATAGGTGTCCTTGTTTGTCACTCTTATTGTTGGATTTGTACCAAACCAGTTTTGTTCCGAATTTCAGAAAAGTTTGCCCCTCAAACAAACCCAGATATTTTGTGATTCATTTGAGGTGAATTGGAGTGAGGGAGAGACTGTAAGTCCTAGGAGACTCGAAAGTGTTTTATACTAACTTTCAAGGCAATTGGATCATACCGTATTTGATTCAGGTAGAATAGATTTGTACCCAAATCAAACTTTAATAAAAAATTTGACGAATTGGATCTGCAAAGGAGTTTAAACAAATCCACTCATCTTTACAATAGGTATATTCACATGTTTGATTTTCATCATGGACCAGCTGTCTGTTCAGAGAAAATAGCAGACCGATTTGTCTTCAACACTCCCTCATTCCCATATGTCTGCAGGAAAATCGGACTGCACATGGACACCACCCGTGTGCAGTACCTTTACTTACAGTAAGACCCCTTTCACACGGGTGCAATGCGTGAAGTGAACGCATTGCACCCGCACTGAATCCGGACCCATTCATTTCAATGGGGCTGTGTACATGAGCGATGTTTTTCACGTATCACTTGTGTGTTGCGTGAAAATCGCAGCATGTTCTATATTCTGTGTTTTTCACGCAACGCAGGCCCATAGAAGTGAGTGGGGCTTCAGTGAAAATCGCATAGCATCAGCAAGCAAGTGCGGATGCAATGCAATTTTCACGGATGGTTGCTAAGGGGATGATGTGAATAGATAGGGACCCCATTAAAGTCCATTTACTTTTTTTTTCCATTATAACATGGTTATAATGGAAAATAATAGCATTCTTTAATACAGAATGCTAAGTAAAATGACCTTTGAGGGTTAAAAAAAAAAATAATTCAACTTGATCGCGCAGCCGTTATCGTCTTTTTCTTGCAGGACTTGCAAAAAGACCTGCGCTGACGTCATTGCGCTCACCATGTGGTGAGTGCGGTGACCTCAGCACAGGCCCTGCTGAATGCCATCAAGTGGATGAGGTGAGTATTTTCTTTAACCCTCATTTTACTTAGCATTCCGTATTAAAGAATACAGAACACCTAACCCGAACATAAGTGAGGAAGTCCAGGTTCGGTTCTGGGTACCAACATTCAGTTTTTTGTCACGCGTGTGCAAAACGCATTAAATGATTTGCACTCGTGCGGAAAAAAATGAACAACGCAATCACAGACAAAACTGACTAAAATTGCGTGCACACTTGCGCGGGTTTCCCATAATGCACCCGTGACGCCCGTGTGAAAGCCTAACCACTTGTCCGTGTTTACCGGGTCCATGAATTCCGTGATAGGATTGTCAGCGATTCATCCGTGAAGGGTCCGTGTTTGCTCCATGTGTCTGTTTTTTGCCTGCTGTGTGTCATCCGTGTTTCATGAACACGGCACAGCTGAACATTTATTTTCACAGCATCTCCTCCTAATGGTCTATGAAACACGGATGGACCTATAGACTATAATAGGCGTGATGGACAAAATAGGGCATGCTTCTGTGCGAAAACATAGATGTGTGAATACACACATTAAAATAAATGGGTACGTGTGCTGTCCGTGAATCACTGACGTGTGAATGAGGACTTACAGAATTGTTACAACATTTTTTATAAATTTTTTACTTTATTATTATTTCAATATTAACAAACAATGTATAACATTAACATCATTTTAAAACAATTAAGAACAAAAAAAAGTCTTAGGCCTCTTTCACACTTGCGTTGTCCGGATCCGGCGTGTACTCCATTTGCCGGAATTACACGCCGGATCAGGAAAAACGCAAGTGAACTGAAAGCATTTGAAGACGGATCTGTCTTCAAAATGCGTTCAGTGTTACTATGGCAGCCAGGACGCTATTAAAGTCCTGGTTGCCATAGTAGTAGTGGGAAGCGGTATACTTACAGTCCGTGCGGCTCCCGGGGCCGCTCCAGAATGACGTCAGAGCGCCCCATGCGCATGAATGACGTGCCATGCGATGACATCATCCATGCGCGTGGGGCTCCCTGACGCCACTCTGGAGCGCCCCGGGAGCCGCACGGACGGTAAGTATACTGCTCCCCCGCTCCCCACTACACTTTACCATGGCTGCCGGGACTTTAGGGTACTGGCAACCATGGTAACCATTCAGAAAAAGCTAAACGTCGGATCCGGCAATGCGCCGAAACAACGTTTAGCTTTAATTAACGTTTAGCATTAATTCCGGATCCGGCCTTGCAGCAAGTCTTCAGGATTTTTGGCCGGAGCAAAAAGCGCAGCATGCTGCGGTATTTTCTCCGGCCAAAAAACGTTCCGGTCCCGAACTGAAGACATCCTGATGCATCCTGAACGAATTTCACTCCATTCAGAATGCATTAGGATAAAACTGATCAGGATTCTTCCAGCATAGAGCCCCGACGACGGAACTGCAAGTGTGAAAGAGCACTTACTAAAATGGCTCTAATAGAACTTTCATTCTGTATCTGTCTCATTTACTGATCTTTCACTTTGAACTTGCATTCTCCAGAGCACGTATGGATTGTACAAGGGATTGCCAGCTCTTGGACTTTTTCTCTGATACTTACCTGCTTTGCGCTGCTCTGGTCCTCCACTCTGGCTCCCGCATGTCCATGTCCCGGTCCCCGGACTGTTTACATCCGGCAGAGCATGGCCAGATGCCTTCAGAGGTGATTTGCTGCTTGTGACCGGGTCACTTATTGGCTACAGTGGAGCATATGATCATGCTAGTACACCGCCAAATGTAAACAGCCCAGGGACCGGCGCATAGTCGTGCAGGAGCCAGCACAGAGGATGGGCGTGGTGGGGAACAGGTAAGTATGAATCTTCTACTTACAGAGGCAGGCTGCGGGCAGTACAGAAAATCCCTTTAAGGGCTCATGCACATGAATGTATTTTCTTTCCGTGTCCATTTAGGTTTTTTTGCGGAGCATATGCGGAACCATTCATTTCAATGGGTCCACACAAAAAAACGGAAGGTACTCAGTGTGCATTCCATTTCCGTTTGTCCGTTTTTCCATTCCACTAAAAAATAGAACATATTCTATTATTGTCCACATGACAGACAAGGATAGGACTGTTCTATTTGGAGCCAGCTGTTCTGTTCCGCAAAATGCACACGGATGTCATCCGTATTCTTTGCGGACCCCAAAATACATACGGTCGTGTGCATGAGCCCTAAGGCTGATAAATACATGCTATTCTGGACAAGTTTATAGTCGGCTCTGATCCCCATTGGAATCACTGTGTGCTCGGCTCGGATGTAGAGAAGCGGTTTACATGGTTATAACACATGTTGACAGACTGCACCTTGCTGCTCTATTAGAATTTAATTATACAACTGAATTTAACGCCTATTTTTATTTTAATTATGCAAATTAAAATTGTCTTCCAAATGCTCCTGTGATATCTGCGAGAGAAGTTACAGCAAAACAAGCATGAAATCTGATCCTATAAGCTACATGCTGATTTAATGACTGCATTATCAACCCTTTTTGCCTAATTTCCTTACATAATACTACCCATCACTTCTCTGCCATCGTTAAATTGACTATTATCCTAGACAGATTAAACCAGATGCTATAAATTGTATTGTTTTAACATATTAGGATAATAATTGGAGCCAAAAAAGAAAGTGATTTATATTTTCTAACACCGTTGTGAGGCCGGTGGCTCTGGTCTGCAAACAGTCCAAGTCATTTTGCCTACTAAGGGTACTTTTACACTAGCGTTAGAAGAATCTGGCAGGCAGTTCTGTTGCCGGAGCTGCTTGCCGAATCCGGAAATCCGTATGCAAACGGTTATCATTTGTTTCCGGCTCTGGATGCGGATCCGTCTAACAAATGCATTGAAATACCGGAACTGTCTCTCAAGTGTAATCCGGAAAAAAGGATCCGGTATAAAAAAATAATCACATTTTTAAAGGGCTGCGCATGTCGGATCTGTTAATGCGGCAATTTCCTGAACACTTTTATCTATTAAAAATGCATTAATAAATGACATTACAAAAAGTATTATTAGGGACACGTTGGTTACTCGTTAATACTAGCTGCATGCGTGTACTGTTCCCAACATATGTGCAGCTAGTAATGTATAGTGGCCACCCCCTTTACATAAAGTTACATTGTACCCCTAGCCTACTTTCTTTTCTGCAGAACTGTTGGGCTGGTAAGTAAATTGCAATCTGTCCCACATTTGACAGTCCAAAAATGTAGGCTTTGATCAAAAACCATGGAGGATCAGGAGTCTCTTTTTTTTTTCCCCTTTAAAAACAGAAATGCATCCCAGCATTGCTCGAGCAAATGTTTAAGCAAATGCGTTGTATTTTGCTCTCCCTTTTTCTCCCAAAACAGTTGAATTGAAGGGGTCGGGCAGTGTGATGATCCTCAGAATAGGTCATAGTATGGGATCTGTGGGGAGCTGACTCCCTGCACCCCAAATGATCAGCTGTTTGAGGGAGTTGCAGTGTTCATGCAAGTTTACCCGCGTGTTGTCTCCCTTGTAGTGAAAGTGCAGTGGTCGTCCCATTAACCTGAATGGAAAGGAATGGTTTTAATCACATTGTACTGCTGCTGCAAAGGAGACAACGTGCAGGACCACCGTGCCAGGCACTTCAGCCCCTTCAAACAGCTGATGGGCAGGGATGCCGGATGTCAGACCTACACTGATCTAAATATTATGCCACCACATAACATCTTTAAAGCTTTTTCAGTAAAACTAAATACCCCCCCCCCCCCCCCCTTCCCCAATGCCTGGGCACCTTGTATTGATTATACTTACCTGCTCCCCGACACCTGCATCTCCCCATCGCTTGGAATAAACCATCTAGCATTGCAATCAAATGTCTGCAATAACTTGTGGTACGGTTTTGACATCACTGTGGAGGAATTTTGTCCCATTCCTCTTTGCAGAATCCTTTTGATTAGGCTACATAGGAGGGTTCTTGAGCTGACTGTTTAAAGGGTTTATCCGTGTCTATGAAAAACAACATATTACTGCAATGGTTTGTAATACGACAGACCACAGCTGAGTAGGTTGAAGCATGTTTTGATCAAGCCATGCTTTTCTTCTCCTTTGCAGCCTCTACTTCCTGTTCCATCTCATCCTAGCTGTGGGATGTCAGTTGTGATGGAAGTAGCTCTTCTCTACATCCACCCACTGTACCTCCCAGCAGTGGTGCTCCACACCCAGTGCTCTTCTTAATCTTGTTCCTCTACACCCTTTACACCAACTCAGCCCAATGGCTCTTCCCACTACACCCATCAAACACATACTGCTTCAGGCAGACGTCCTTCTTCAGGATTTTCTAATAGAGAACAGAATTTATGGTTCCATCAATTATGAAAAATTGTCCAGGTCCTCCACAAGAAACAAAGTAGCGCCAGAACATTGCGCTACCACCACCATGTTTGACTGTTAATATGATGTTCTTATGGTGGAATGTGGTGTTATCCACATGTTTTGAGATCACAAAACATCATCCCCAAGGTCTTGCTGGTCATCTAGAGGTTTCTTTGGCAAATACAAGATTAGCCTTTTTTTTTTTTTTTTTTATAGCTGTCGTTTGCACCTTGCATCTCTCCCATGTATGCCATTTTTGCCCAATGTCTTTCTTATTGTGGAATAGTATTCATTGGCCTAAAAGGGGTTACCTAACATTTTATAAGACCTCACAGAGTAGCCAACCTGTGGCAGTAATCGTACTTACCTTGTCCCCATCTCTATCACTTGCTGGTGTGCTGATAACATCCTTTTGACAGGGAGCACATGACCCCTGCAGCCAATAGCTCCTCTTGCATCACATCATGCAAGGGGAGCAGCTCATTGCTGCAGCCAGCGATTGGCTACAACAGTTATGTGCCCAACGCCCTGTCATCAACAGGATGTTGGTATCGGCACACTGGGGAGATGAAGAGCTGGTCGGGGAATGATAGGGACCAGGTATGTATGATGACCTCCATGCGTCGGCCACTCCTGCAGTGAGGACTGCAGTTACTTCTATGTTTATCTGTATTCTTTTGTGGCTTCCTGGATGAGCATTCATTGCACTTTTGGTGAAATGTTTGTAGGTTGGCCACTCCTGTGACCGTTGTTCCAAGTTTTCTCGATTTGTAACAAATGGTTCTCACTTTGGTTCGCTGGAGTGTCAGAGCACTAGCAATTCCTTTGTTACCCTTTCCAGTCTTCTACATTTCAATGACTATGTAGTTCGATCAAAATCATTCAGAGGTGTCAAAAATGTAAAAACAGAACAAATTAGGAAAGAGGCAAGTGAAACCTCATCTTCCTCTAACATGTCTATCATGTTTTTGTTTTTTTGTTTGGCTTTTTAAATGTCAGTTTTTTGTTCATTTTCTTTCATGTGTTTCTCTTTTCCGATATTGATATCTGGCAGAGGATCTCAATACCGGAGAAAAACACTTCAGTTGTTTCCCCATCCATTGTCAATGGGGACAAAACGGAACTGAACGTAATGCTCCAAAATGCATTCCGTTCCATTTGGTTGCCTTCCTATACCAGACAGAAAATAGAAAACGGATCCGGCACTCATTGATTTACAATGGTTTTAATGCCGGATCAGTCCGTGCCTTTTTAGAGATAATACAACCGGATCCGTTCAGCCGATTGTATTATCAAAAACGGAAGTGTTTTTGCTGATCCCTGCCTGATCAGGCAAAAATGCAAGTGTGAAAGTAGCCTTAGCCTATCTGCCAGTTATCAATAGATTATCTGCTGTTTGCGGATCTTATTATGGCTTAGGGTACTTTCACACTTGTGTTAGAGGATTCCGGCAGGCAGTTCCGTTGCCGAAACTGCCTGCCGGATGCACATCCGGCTGACAAATGCATTAAAATACCGTCCGGAAAAACGGATCTGGTATTTTTTTTTTTTGCATTTTTAAAGGTCTGAACATACGCAGACCAGGAAAACAGATCCGTTTTTCCAGAACACTCTGTACCGGATCATTAATACATTTCAATGGAAAGTAGTGCCGGATCCGGCATTCCGGCAAGAGTTCCAGCATGCTGTTAAAAAAAAAAAAAAAAAGATATGAAGGTATATTACAAAGATGCAGAATTTAACTGGCCGACTGTATGAGCAGAGTAATAGGTGCACAGAGGTTCAGGAATACAGATGGTTTCCATGCAGACATAGCAGTAATTGCAGTAGTAATTATTCCCCATGAGATCGTAGTTTGCAAGACAGAGTTCAGTGCCCTGATCAGTCTGCTTTATTTACTTTAGGTAATTAAAAGACCCCTTATTTCCCTTCTAATTGAAATGTTACATTCCGTCGCTTTGTAAGCAAAGATAAGCCTTTGGAACCCTTTCAGAAAATGGAAGTATAGAAAGTCATCCTGAGCCAGGTTACCGAGTAGCGCTTCTTGGCAAGAGATAAGGCACATGTTCTTACCTTGCATTCAATACACAATAAAGACATTTTGGTATTTGGAACAAATGTTAAAATGTAAGTATTCTGCTAAGAGATCTAAACAAATGTGACTATCTTTCAGCGAGATGCACAGATGGTTGAAGTTTTTTGTTTTTTTTCATCTATTGATTTGTTATGATCTCATCTGGTGCGCTGGAAAGTTTGACTGTCTTTTGGGTTTATCTGTTTCTATAATTGTGTTGCACTATATTAAAAAGCAAGCAGCAAGCTGTCCTCCCTGCTTTTTCCACTGATTTGTTTAAAATAACACTACAGATTTTCTGACATTTGGAAAGTAGTCTGCTTTGTTAAGGTAACTGTTAGGCATTAATGTATAATAAATGTAACACACATTGTGACACCGTGCATTCTTCCTGCTCCCGAAGACAAATAGATCTGGCACGGGGAAGATTTTCCAATGACTCAGGAACTTCTTAAGTGTACCCATTAGTGTAAAGCCTGTGTACTGCGGGAAGAAAGGCAATAGCTCTAAATCTTCATTTATTTTCAGATTGATTTTAAATACACTATCATGTTCCCCAATCATTCAGATGGTTAATTAATGGGATTTAATTTTCTTTCTGTGTAGCAAGCAACAAAAGAAAATATCAGACGGCGAGAAGCAGAAGAAAAACAAAAGAGAGTCAGGCTGGCAAAAGAACTGGCAGAGAGAGAGAGAGAAGAAAGGCAGAAGAAGAAAAAGCATCTGCTGGAAAAGAACAGAGGTGCGTAACGTCTGTAGAAATGGAAGGTCCTAGGGACCAACCACTCATTGAAGGTGCATCAAAAGTGATTTCCTCCCATCCTCCTTCCCATTGTAACGTTAGTGTGTTCTTCAGTTTTCTTAGGCTACTTTCACACTTGCGGCAGAGGATTCCGGCAGACAGTTCCGTCGATGCATTTGTGATCCGGATGCGGATCCATCTGACAAATGCATTGCAATGCCGGATCCGTATTTCCGATTGTCATCTGGAAAAACAGATCCAGTATTTATTTTTTGCACATTTTTAAAGGTCTGCACATGCGTGGACCAGAAGAAGGGATCCGTCAATGCGGCAATTTCAATGGAAATACATTCAGGCAAGTGTTCAGGCCAAAAAACGTAAGAGGGACTGAACTGATGCATTCTGAACGGATTGCTCTCCATTCAGAATGCATTAGGATAAAACTGATCAGTTTTACCCCGGTATTGAGCCCCTAGGACGGAATAATACCAGAAATGAAAAACGCTAGTGTGAAAGTACCCTTAAGTTACTGTAGTTCCAGCTATCCGTAAGAAAATTGACCAAAGAATCTCACGGTTATCCAGTAATAAGGTAGAATTTTTGCAGCCATTAAAGGAGTTGTACCAAAGTTTTAAAGTTATCCCCCTTCCTACAGGAGAGGGGATAACTAAGTGATCTCTGGGGATCTGAAAAACTGGGACCCCTACTGATCCCGAGAACAGGTCCCATATCTCCATGCTGCTGGAGTGGCAGGGCACATCTTCAGCCTGCCACTCCTTCAGAACAGGGACATGAGACCCTTGTTTTTGGAATCAGTGGGGGTTTGGACACCCCCAGCGAACAGTTGGTTATCTCCTATCCTGTGGATATGGCAAAACTTCATACAACCTCTTTAAAGGTGTATTCCCATCTCAAGAAGTAAATGCATATATGCCTTCACTTTATTTTCAAAATCTTTGACCTTCCAATTTGCCAGTTTTTCTGCACAAATCCTGTCCCATACATTCAAGTGAGAGGGACTTGTTGCATTTCCTTACTCTACAGGCAGATGCGAGGGTCACCTTGGAGGGACCACAATAGTGTTATGGCCACTTCATTTGGAGGATTGGCCAGGCTCTGATCAGGAAGTGATGGCATATCCTAGCAGTATTTCCAACAGAAAGATCATGATCTATCATTGCTTCTCAGCACAATTAACGTCGCTTCTCAGCGTAATTACTACTATACAGCAGCATAATCTGCATACTGTACATGAGGCATTTGTATACATTATTCATTATAATTAGGCTTGAGCGAATCGACCTTCATATCATAGATTCATTCATTTACTTGCAAATCAATGGATGTCGTGTATCTGGACTTCTCCAAAGCATTTGACACTGTACCACATAAAAGGTTAGTATATAAAATGACAATGCTCGAACTGGGAGAAAACGTCTGTAAGTGGGTAAGTAACTGGCTCAGTGATAGAAAACAGAGGGTGGTTATTATTGGTACATACTCAGATTGGGTCACTGTCACTAGTGGGGTACCTCAGGGGTCTGTATTGGGTCCTATTCTCCTCAATATATTTATTAATGATCTTGTAGAAGGCTTGCATAGTAAAATATCAATTTTCTCAGATGACACTAAACTGTGTAAAGTAATTAACACTGATGAGGACAGTATACTAATACAGAGGGATCTGGATCGATTGGAGCTTGGGCAGATAAGTGGCAGATGAGGTTTAACACTGACAAATGTGAAGTTATGCACATGGGAAGGAATAATGCAAGTCACCCGTACATACTAAGTGGTAAAACACTCGGTAACACTGACATGGAAAAGGATCTAGGAATTTTAATGAACAGCAAACTAAGCTGCAAAAACCAGTGTCAGGCAGCTGCTGCCAAGGCCAATAAGATAATGGATTGCATCAGAAGGGGCATAGATGCCCGTGATAAGAACATAGTCCTACCACTTTACAAATCACTGCTCAGATCACACATGGAGTACTGTGTACAGTTCTGGGCTCCTGTGAACAAGGTAGTCATAGCAGAACTGGAGAGGGTTCAGAGGAGGGCAACTAAAGTAATAACTGGAATGGGGCAGCTACAGCACCCTGAAAGATTATTAAAATTAGGGTTATTCACCTTATAAAAAAGACGACTAAGGGGAGATCTAATTACTATGTATAAATATATCAGGGGTCAGTACAGAGATCTCTCCCATCATCTATTTATCCCCAGGACTGTGACTGTGACGAGGGGACATCCTCTGCGTCTGGAGGAAAGAAGGTTTGTACACAAACATAGAAGAGGATTCTTTACGGTAAAATCAGTGAGACTATGGAACTCTCTGCCTGAGGAGGTGGTGATGGTGAGTACACTAAAAGAGTCCAAGAGGGGCCTGGATGTATTTCTGGAGCGTAATAATATTACAGGCTAGAAAGGGGTTGTTGATCCAGGGAGTTATTCTGATTGGAGTCGGGAATATTTTATTCCCCTAAAGTGGGGAAAATTTGCTTCTACCTCACAGTTTTTTTTTTGCCTTCCTCTGGATCAACTTGCAGGATGACAGGCCGAACTGGATGGACAAATGTCTTTTTACGGCCTTATGTACTATGTTATTTTATTTTAATGCCATATCCGTACATCATTAAAATGTATTGGCTCCGTGGTGCTAAAGTTCATTTCTCCCAAAGTCGCCGAAAACTTTGGTTAATCCCTACTGTATGCATATCTGCAGATTGAAAAACAATTTTAAATAGCAATCCAAACTGGGCTTTGGTACTGGCTGTTACTTCAACACCAAAGCCCAGTTCAGATTGCTATTTTAAATAGTTTTTCAGTACACAGGCGACTACAGGCAAGAAGAACTTTGGCTCCACCGAGCAGCTGTACAGCATTAAAATCAAAGTATTTTAAGATCTATCTATGATCTGAAGGTCTATTCACTCAAGCATAATTTTGATTAAAATTCATGAGCTCACTCACCTCATCAAGGTTGTCCTTACAAGTGGGTACCTACTCAAATTTGGTGCTGCACCTTGCGGTGACTACTGACGCAACGTCACTGCACCAGCAGGCAGCGTGACCCAGCACCCCAAGCTGCCCTGGCACTGGACTCCACCAAACCACAGGCACAGCAGCATGGCAACCACTCAGTACCGTACTACAGTGGGATGCGAAAGTTTGGGCAACCTTGTTAATCGTCACGATTTTCCTGTATAAATCGTTGGTTGTTACGATAAAAAATGTCAGTTAAATATATCATATAGGAAACACACACAGTGATATTTGAGAAGTGAAATTAAGTTTATTGGATTTACAGAAAGTGTGCTATAATTGTTTAAACAAAATTAGGCAGGTGCACAAATTTGGGCACCACAAAAAAGAAATGAAATCAATATTTAGTAGATCCTCCTTTTGCAGAAATTACAGCCTCTAAATGCTTCCTGTAGGATCCAATGAGAGTCTGGATTCTGGTTGAAGGTATTTTGGACCATTCCTCTTTACAAAACATCTTTAGTTCATTCAGGTTTGATGGCTTCCGAGCATGGACATCTCTCTTTAAGTCACACCACAGATGTTCAATTATATTCAGGTATGGGGACTGAGATGGCCATTCCAGAACGTTGTACTTGTTCCTCTGCATAAATACCTTAGTGGATTTTGAGCAGTGTTTAGGGTCGTTGTCTTGTTGAAAGATCCATCCACGGTGCAGCTTTAGCTTTGTCACTGATTCCTGGACATTGGTCTCCAGAATCTGCTGATACTAAGTGGAATCCATGCGTCCCTCAACTTTGACAAGATTCCCAGTCCCTGCACTGGCCACACAGCCCCACAGCATGATGGAACCACCACCATATTTTACTGTAGGTAGAAGGTGTTTTTCTTGGAATGCTGTGTTCTTTTTCCTCCATGCATAACGCCCCTTGTTATGGCCAAATAACTCAATTTTAGTATCATCAGTCCACAGCACCTTATTCCAAAATGAAGCTGGCTTGTCCAAATGCGCTTTAGCCCACCTCAAGAGGCACTTTTTGTGCTGTGGGCGGAGAAAAGGCTTCCTCTGCATCACTCTCGCATACAGCATCTCCTTGTGTAAAGTGCGCCGAATGGTTGAACGATGCACAGTGACTCCATCTGCAGCAAGATGATGTTGTAGGTCTTTGGTGCTGGTCTGTGGGTTGACTCCGACTGTTCTCACCATTTGTTGCTTCTGTCTATCCAAGATTTCTTGGTCTGCCACTTCGAGCCTTAACTTGAACTGAGCCTGCGGTCTTCCATTTCCTCAATATGTTCCTAACTGCTGAAACAGACAGCTGAAATCTCTGAGACAGCTTTCTGTATCCTTCCCCTAAACCATGATGGTGAGCAATCTTTGTCTTGAGGTCATTTGAGAGTTGTTTTGAGTCCCCCATGTTGCTACTCTTCAGAGAAAATTAAAAGAGGAGGGAAATTTACAATTGACCCCCCTTAAATACTCTTTCTCATAACTGGATTCATTCACCTGTGTATGTAGGTCAGGGGTCACTGAGCTTACCAAGCAAATTTGAGTTCCAATAATTAGTTATAAAGGTTTTGGAATCAATAAAATGACAACAGTGCCCAAATTTATGCACCTGCCTAATTTTGTTTAAACAATTATAGCACACTTTCTGTAAATCCAATAAACTTCATTTCACTTCTCAAATATCACTGTGTGTGTCTCCGATATGATATATTTAACTGACATTTTTTAGTGTAACAACCAACGATTTATACAGGAAAATAATTACGATTAACAAGGTTGCCCAAACTTTCGCATTCCACTGTATGTGAAGAGGTGTCAAAAGCTCACCTCTCAATGTGCTCTCAGTAACTACAAGTGATACCAAGTAAGAGTTTATTAACCCTTGTGCAGTCTCCTCATGCAGTAAACTTCGATTACACATTCTAAAGGTGAATCAGATTAATCATAAAGCATCAGCCACTTTTATTAGCCAAATTTAGAGCATTTTTTAGACTGTTTATTTTGTTCCCAATAATTGCCGCATCACCATACATGCAGCGATTCTCTCCTCTGTATGGGGACTAAAGATCACTGCTGCTAATCATTCTTTCTGGACAGCAGATCACTGTATACACAGCACAATCGGTTTCCCAGAAACAGTGGTTTTGTTGACGGCATCAGTGATGCTTGCATTCGATCAACAAGCATTTGTAATAAGGGTTCCCAATTACTCCCGTTACAAGCATCGCTAATGCAGTCAACTAAAGCATCAATTCTGGGAAACAGATCGTGCTGAGTACACAGTGATCTGCTGTCCAGGGCAATTATGGGGAACGGGTGTTCCTAGGTGTCACAAACCAGCGGGTGTGAACCCACCGTGCCACGCATCCTACCTCCTCTAATGGTGTTGTCTAAGTGAGCCCCTCGTTCTGATGGTGGGGGATATAAATCCCGAGGGGGACACCAGGTCGCTCCGTCTTGAGGAAGATTGGCACACAAGGCAGCTGGTCTAGATGAACCACCAGGAGGTACCAGACATACAGACTTAGTCAGCAGGCTGAGTCGTAACGAGGAGCAACAATGCAGGACCAAAGGATGAGGCAGAGGCAAAGTCAAACAAGCAATAGGTCAGGCCAGGCGGCACAGGTACAGGTCCGGCAATCCGGATCGGCAACAGGAGAGTCAAGGCAAACAGGCAGGAATCAAGCAGGTAGCAGAGTCCACGAACCCAAGCAGAAATATTGGCAGGCTTTGCAGGACACTAGGACCTTGACACTCGGGCATCTGGGAAAGGGGCTGAGCCACTTATATACATGCAGGAGCGCTAGGGTTGGTCAGCGAGGTCCCATGATTGAACCCATAGGAAGTGATGCAGGGAACAAGCAGCAAGCATGCTGTGGCCAGGGCTGAAAGGAGACTGTGGAGCAGAACTCAGAACAAACAGTACCTACAAGGTCAGAGCTCAGGACTGCAGTGGTGAATGGGGGAAAGCATTGGCGGCAGATCACCGCTGAACACGGCGCTCGAGACAGCCGCTTTTATACTAGGAATGATCCTTACTGATTGGTGGCCCCTATAAAGGGGCCTTTAGTTTACACTGTCCAAAAATTATTCCGGAGTTGTAAGTCTGCATCATTTTTGCTTTCATTTAAGAACTATGGCCCCGATTTATCATACCTAATTTCCAAAATTCTGGCGTCAAAAATCTGCAAAAATAGTGCTTTCGCGACTTTTTGCACATTTGTCGATTGTGCAAAATTTAGCAACTTTATACATTTTTGCACCTCTAACTCCAGTTTTGTAATGTGGGTGCAAAAATGGGTGTGGTTAGCTTGGTTAATGAGTTTCACTCCAGATTTATCATTGAGACTTAAAAAAAAAAAAAATTGCAATCTCACTCCAGGAGGAGGATGGAGTAGGAAAACTGGAGTAGCATCTCTAGACAAAGTGTTCAGTCTAAGGATAATACAAATTTATGAAATAACATGAGACATTTGATAAATGTGGCATATAGTACTCCAACACAGACTCAAGCAAAACAGACTTCAAATTTTGCCCTCATGATAAATTCCCCCGTATCTGGTATTGCAGCAAAGCCACATTCACACGTGAACTGGGTTACGATGTTTGGCCACAAAAAATAAAATGAACTGCAGACAGATGTCATCCGTGTACTGTCCACATTCTGCAAATTATCAAATATGTCCTATTGTCTGTATTGCAGTCATAGTACAGGGAGTGAGAAAAACGCGGAAGGTGTCTGTATTTTGCGTGTCCGTGTTGTGTGCATGTGGCCTAATGCTGTTTCAGGGTTTCATCATTTGTTAGCTTGGGCCTTACTGATTTAGGGTTCCTAATTAATATTGCTCGAAGACCACATTATGATTATTATGTTGGTGCTTGTTACTGAAGAAACTTTCACAGAATTAAGATGTGCATGGTATACAGTGCACCATGCTTTTTACTTGTTTTAAATGCTAGGATTGTGTTGTACATCAACTTTATGTTGGCATTTATGGACATCTACTGGTAGGGGGCAATGCAGTAGAGAAGCTTTTAAATGCTTGCTGCAGTGACTGGAGATTGTGAAAGAAGCACTCATGCAAAAAGCTTCTCCATGGGAAACCATGTTATTTAACATGATGAAGGGTTTACAAAAAAAAAAAAAAAAGTTCCAAGTGGTAGAGATGCCTTACCAGGAATAGATTTCGAGAATCAAGTGCAACCATAAAGTAATTTTGCTAAAATATTAGTATACACCGAATAATATACTAAAATAAATTACCATATAAAGCACATTCCCCAGCACAAATGGCAGTGCATCTTATCGAGTGAATAATAATTAGCACTTCCATTATTCTTATATCGTCAGGACATATTGCACATAGGTGGGCACTATGATCTGACAGTGTGTGACATCAGGTCAGAGTGCAGCACTGAGGTTAGCAGTAGACCAGAGATGCTGTGAGTGCAGGAAGAGGGCACAGGATCTACTGTAGGGGCACCTTCCAGAGCAGGAGAGGTAAGTTTATTAATTTACTACTGTGAAGGGGCACAATGGGCATTACTACTGTAAAGAGAGCAGAGAGGGCATTTCTACTGTAGAGGGGCACAGAGGGCATTTCTACTATGGAGGGTTCACAATGGGCATTATTACTATTAAGAGGGCACAATGGGCATTACTACTATTAGAGGGGCACAATGGGCATTACTACTATGTAGGGGGTACAGAGGGCATTATTACTATTGAGGTGGCACAAAGGACATTATTACTGTAAAGGGGGCACAGAGGGCATTACTACTATAAAGGAGGCACAATGGATGTTACTACTATGGAGAGGGCACAATGGGCATTACTATGGAGGGGGCACAGAGGGCATTATTACTTTGAAGGGGGCACAGAGGGCATTGCTACTATGGAGGGGGCATTATTATTAGGAGGGCACAGAAGGTATTACCATTAAAGGGGCACATATGGCCATTATTACTGTGAAGAGGGCACAGAGGGCATTTCTACTGTTACGGAGGCACAATGGACATTACTACTATGGAGGGGGCACAGAGGGCATTACTACTATAAATGGGACACAGGGCATTACTACTACACAGGGGGCACATAGGGCATCACTTCTATAAAGGGGCACAATGGGCACTACTATGGAGGGAGCACAATGGGCATTACTACTATGGAGAGGTACATAGGACATTACATATTTGAAGGGACACAGAGGGCATTATTACTATTATGGGGGCATAATGGACATTATTTCTGTGAAGAGGGCACAGAGTGCATTACTACTATAAAGGAGGCACAGTGGGCATTACTACTATGGAGGCGATACAGTGGGCATTACTTCTGTGAAGGGGGAATAATGGGCATTACTTCCATAAATGGGGCACAATGGGCATTGCTACTGTGGATGGGGCACAATGGACCTTACTTTTGTGGAGGGGGCACAATAGGTATTACTACTATGGAGGGGGCAAAATGGGCATTACTACTGTGAAGGGGCACAGTGGGCATTACCACTGTGAAGGGGGCACAATAGGCAATATTACTATGAAGGGGGCACAATGGGCATTACTAATATGAAGGGGGCACAGAGTTGTCATTATTACTGTGAAGGGGGCACAGTAAGGGCATAACTACTCTGAGGAGGAAAAATATCGGCATAACTATTGTGAGGAGGCACATATCTTATCAAAACTACTGTGAAGGTTGTACAATGAGAGCAATACTACTGTGAGAGGGTACAATGTTCTTTTTCTTATTTCTTTGTCCTGCTCAGTGAGAAGGCTGCACGTGCTCAGTTTCATCCTTCAACTGCCTACTGAGCTTTGATAGGGAGAGACCTGCAGCAGAATGGACATGCCCCATGAGCTGTGATAGGGAGAGACCTGCAGCAGAATGGACATGCCCCATGAGCTGTGATAGGGAGAGACCTGCAGCAGAATGGACATGCCCTCTGAGCTGTGATGGGGAGAGACCTGCAGTAGAATGGACATGCCCCATGAGCTGTGATAGGGAGAGACCTGCAGTAGAATGGACATGCCCCATGAGCTGTGATAGGGAGAGACCTGCAGCAGAATGGACATGCCCTCTGAGCTGTGATGGGGAGAGAGCTGCTGCAGAATGGACATGCCCTCTGAGCTGTGATAGGGAGAGAGCTGCAGCAGAATGGACATGCCCCATGAGCTGTGATAGGGAGAGAGCTGCAGCAGAATGGACATGCCCCGTGAGCTGTGATAGGGAGAGAGCTCCAGCAGAATGGACATGCCCCCCGAGCTGTGATAGGGAGAGAGCTGCAGCAGAATGGACACTCCCTCTGAGCTGTGATAGGGAGAGAGCTCCAGCAGAATGGACACGCCTCCTGAGCTGCAGCTGAAAATACACTCTCCCTGAGCTGTCAGATTTATACATATTAGGCAGAGAAATGAATGTGAAGATCTCTGGATCCATGTTAGGTACAGGGCTGGTCCAGCTTTGTTAGAAAGAGATTGTCATGTACATTAGTTATAGGATAACCCCTTTATTTTTTCTATTATATTTTAGATGCGTTTTTCACTGGGAAAAGTATATTAGATATTTTATTTTTATGGCTTTTACAATACGGTTTTATAAAGTAGATGGAAAGATTTAGGTACACTTTAAGGATCTATCAATAACATATAAAAGCTCAGGTTCACACAGGAGAGAGGAGCAATTATTTCTGCCTAAACATCTTCCTCAATTAACTCTATGCAAGAGCCCATAGTACAGATACTGTGTCCTGTGTTCCTGGAACACTGATAAGAGATCTGTATAATGGCTCATCATTAGGAGCAGCAAAATATCAGTCTTTGAAATCTCACTTTTGATTAGAGTAGCTCTGCTGTCCGGTGTGGAATCCCAGACATAACATACACAGTAACATTCCTCATCCCTGTATTAAACTAATGTATTCTTCTGATGGACTTTTGTTATTGGAAGTACATTGCGCAGTCACTCTTTGTGGGATCTTTCTATTTTGGAAACCAAACTGACTCTAGTATGTCCATGCGATCCATTATACCCAACAGATCATCAGTCTTTTCCATCATGACTCCAACAGAGGTAGGGGGTTCAGCACAGGATGTAGGGGTGTCTGAGGCCTGAGTGGTCCTCCAACCCAGGTGATGCCACAAATAGCATAAAAATACCAGCGGACTAATATTACCGTACTATTCTTAATTATTACTATTACCATACTATTACTAAAGAGTACATATACAAAGACCAGTGTTGCCACAATACAGTGACCATACAGTGGTTAGATATGTTACACAGGGAATGCAGTACAGTGACTTACAGTTGATGCAGGTGCTGTCGCCTATTAGTCTTCACTTTTTCCATCTGGCTTGAACCACCATTTTGACTTCTTCCAGTCAAAACTTACCGTATTGTTTGGGGGAAACATGCCCCTGCGTCTTATGGGGTGAATTATGGAAGCGCTCATTAGTATCGGAGGACCGGGAAGCGGTGAAGGCTCTGTACTCACCTCTTCCTGTTCCTTGGCTGTTGGCTGCGCACAGTGTGAGGGCGCTCTGTGTCCTCACACTGTGCTCGCAGGTTCACAGCACAGCCGACAGCAGGATGAAGAGGAGAGGTAATTGTTTTTTTTTTATTTTGTCATATGAGGCAATAGGGGCTGATCAAGAGGCAATGGGGCTAATTTGAGGCTGGGGGGCTGATCTGAGGTCTGAATGGGGTCTTATTTAGGCCTCATGCACACGGCCGTTGTTTGGGTCCGCATCCGAGCCGCTGTGTTGGCGGCTTGGATGCGGACCCATTCACTTCAATGGGGCCGTAAAAAAGATGCGGATAGCACTCAGTGTGCTGTCCGCATCCGTGGCTCCGTTTCGCAGCCCCGCAAAAAAAATAATAACATGTCCTATTCTTATCCGCGCTTTGCGGACAAGAATAGGCATTTATATTGCCGGCGCCCGTTCCGCAAATTTCTGAAGATAACATTGACGGCTTCCGTTGTTTGCGGACCGCAAACAAACGGAATGTTCGTGTGCATGAGGCCTTATATTGACGCTCATATCTGAGGTCTGATTGGGGGTCATTCACTTTTGGGTGTGAGCTGAAGTCTGATTGTGGATCTGATCTGAGGTCTGATTAACATTGGGGACTGATTGCTGGTCTGACCTGAGGTCTAATAAAAAATATTTTTTCTTATTGTCCTCCCCTAAAAACTATGGGCGTCTTATGGGCCGGTGCGTCTTATAGGGCGAAACATGTTAAGTCCGCAGAGTTTGCAGCAGAGATATCTTTGGTGTCTCACTTTTCCAGCATCTGCCTTTCTCCAACCTACTGTGCACAGACTTCCCATCCTGCTAATACCCCCAATTCTGTGCCTGTTGCTGCCCCTATTAGTATACCTAATAATGTTCTTAATAAACAGTGTCATCACTGTGTTTATGCCCCACAATCTTAGTATGACATACAGAAGAATTTGTCAGGCCTTGCACACCAGAATTCTGCCTTCAAATAGTCACAAGTCGGGTTTTTTGTGACTTTGTGAGCACTGTGCCTTCCAGCACTACCTACAGATTTCAGAAGAAAATTTCACAGTAGAGAATTTTTGAGTAACGTTTCTGAAGTATGACTTTTAAAAAAAATGGAAGTCCACAGCAGGCATCCCTCAGGTGTACTTTTTACTGAAATAGACGTAACCACATTGTGCTTGCACCAAATTTATTATTACAGGGTGCCATTTTCATAAATTTGGCACAAGTATGCACATAGTAATTTAAATCTAAAAACTAACCATAAAATCCCCTATAGTGTCCCCATAAATAGCGCTAGATACCACAGTTCCCAGCATAGTGCACCAGAAGGTTATATAGTAAACAACACAGTAAAGGTACAATCTTGTCGTCCACAGAGTAATTTGGATGTTTTTTGTGCCCACACAAAATAAAACCCAACATTGTGCCTCTTACAAAGTACACATGCCCCCTAGAAAGTAACAATGTTTCTTAGAAAGTATTAGTGTCCCCTTTACCCCCAGACAGAAATATGCCTCTTTGACGGTAATAATGCCCCCTAAAAAGTAATATTTTCATTGCCCCCTAAAAAGTAATTGTATCCTGTAGCTCCCTTTTTTAAAATGTTATAGTGCCCCTAAGTGCTCCCTTAAAAAGCAATAATGCCCCGCTTAAAGGGAACCTGTCACCGGCATTTTGTATATAGAGCTGAGGACATGGGTTGCTAGATGGCCGCTAGCACATCCGCAATACCCATTCCCCATAGCTCTGTGTGCTTTTATTGTGTAAAAAAACCAATTTGATACATATGCAAATTAACCTGAGATGAGTCCTGTACGTGAGATGAGTCAGGGACAGGACTCATCTCAGGTTAATTTGCATATGTATCAAATCGTTATTTTTACACAATAAAAGCACACAGAGCTATGGGGACGGGGTATTGCGGATGTGCTAGCGGCCATCTAGCAACCCATGTCCTCAGCTCTATACACTAAATCCTGGTGACAGGTTCCCTTTAATAAGTAGTAATGCCCTCTTAATGTCCAACACTCAATCGCTGCCTTTGTGCTGCAGAAGGTGTTCACCTTCCCACAAATGCCTGGCGAGAGCTGTGACCGAGTCCCTGCGCAGCATCCTGGCGCAGTTGCCGCAATGTGGTGACGTCATCGTGCCGCCTGCTTCCGGGCACTTACATCCTCTGCTTGGTCCTGGCGTACTGTGGGCTTCAGGCAGCGCGTTCCGCTGTATCCGTAGACACCTGCCGGGAGTGTTGGAAATCCATGCAAGCAGAGGTAGAACATGTGCACTCCATGCTATTTCTGCTGTTGATGAAATCTGGTCCCAAGGGCCGGGAACAGTGCTCACTATAGATACTGTAGGAATACATTATACAGTAATTTAACTGATGAGAAGTAAAACCTGGTGTCTAATGTCTGTGGAGGCCCCTGACTCTCCTCTATGGCAGATGTTGGAGAAGATAAGGACATTTTGTTCTCGGGGAATTGCTTTCTCCCCTGTTCAGCCGAGCATGCATGTGTATGAAGAAGTCTGGAGAAAGCACTTTTGTTTGGCTCACAGACATCTAAGGCTACTTTCACACTCGCGTTTTCCCTTTCTGCTATTGAGATCCGTCATGGGAGCGTAATATCGGGGGGAAATGCTTTCATTTTGTCCCCATTCGTTGTCAATGGCGACAAAACTAAACGAAACTGAATGCACCAAAATGCATGCCATGCTGTTTGTTTACGTCTCCATCGCGGACAGAATGACGCTGCAAGCAGTGTTTTTCTGTCCGCAATGTGGCGCGGAGCAAGATTGATCCGTCCTGACACACAATGTAAGTCAATGGGGACGGATTCGTTTGACACAATAGAAAACATCCCCCATTGACTTTCAATAGAGTCCATGACGAATCCATGGACAGATCTTGGCTATAGAAGACATACTACAACCGGATCCGTTCATAACGGATGCAGACCGTTGTATTATCAGTAACGGAAGTGTTTTTGCGGATCCAGCAAAATCACAGTTGTGAAAGTAGCCTAATGTGTATTGCCAGCCTTAGCTCATCCCACACTCCAGAATTACAAATGTGCCTCGTGATGCAACCATTCTTCCTCCTTATACTGTCCATAATGTAGAATAATGGTCATTAAGGAATCTTGGAAAGTAATGGTGGATTGGCGCAGATACACACTTGAAGATGGTTCCTTAGGGTTGAGCTTGGAGGCATGGTGGAATGAAGCACGCCCTGGAGTGCTATATTTTTTCTGTTATAGTGATACGTGGTCAGTGTCTTAAAGGTGTTTTCAAGGGGGGTAGTTTTATTTAAAGAAAACCTGTCACTATGAAATGCAATCCTATCTGCGGACAGCATGCTTTAGAGCAGGAGGAGCTGAGCAGATTGATATATAGTTTTATGAGAAACTTATTTATCTGATGACCTATCCTGTGATTATTTTTGTGTACCCTTTTAAAGGACATCTGTCAGCAGATCTGTACCCATAACACTGGCTGACCTGTTACATGTGCACTTGGCAGCTGAAGGCATCTATGTTGGCCCCATCTTCATATGTGTCCACATTGCTGAGAAGAATGATGTATTATTATTTGCAAATGAGCCTCTAGGAACAACAGGGGCGTTGCAGTTACACCTAGAGGCTCTGCTCTCTCTGCCACTGCTGCACCCTCTGCACGGTCATTGACAGGGACAGGTGTGATGATGTTTTTACTGCCTGGCTCTGTCAATCAAAGTGGAGAGAGAGCTGAGCCTCTGAGAGTAACCGCAACGCCCCCATTGCTCCTAGAGGCTCATTTGCATATATTAAAACTTCATTTTCACAGCATGAAGAAAAATGGCTGGGTTGTTATGGAAACCTAGAGTAAAACTGTGTGTATGTGGCGACTAAGGGCCTGCGAGCTTCTATTGGCTGATAAGGGACATGTGTCTGTGTATGGCAGTTGGGATATGAAGAGAAAGACTTGCATGCTTGTATTGGCTAATGCAGGTCATTTTTTTGGGAATATATCAGGAACGATACGTCCTAGAGTGCTGAGACCCCACAATATTTATTTCCAGGTAGCAAGGGATGTGTATACTAGGGGTGCACCGAAATGAAAATTCTGGTCCGAAACCGAAACCGAAAATTCAGGATACCCCTTGACCGAAACCGAAACTGCCTTTTTGCCCAAATACTTTTAAAAGACCCCCCACCCCATAACAGTGCCATCCACAGACCCCCCAAACCTCATAACAGTGCCATCCACAGACCCCCACCCACCCCATAACAGTGCCATCCACAGACCCCCACCCACCCCATAACAGTGCCATCCACAGACCCCCCCCACCTCATAACAGTGCCATCCACAGACCCCCACCCACCCCATAACAGTGCCATCCACAGACCCCCACCCCATAACAGTGCCATCCACAGCCCCCCCTTCCCCATTGTACAATTAATAGAAAATAGCGGGGAGGGACTGGGAGGAGGAGCTGGGGGCCGGTGCGTTCACTGTGCTCCGGCCCCCAGCTCCAGTAGTTATAAAATGTTGTACAATTAATAAGCATTCTATTCATGAGGCCCCCTCTGCAGTATTACATTCAATACAGCCACATCATACTCACAGGGCTGTCATCTTAATGCTGGCCGGCCGGGCAGAGGACCGGCAGCGTCACAACTGACGTCATGTGCCTGGCCTACTTTCTGAATGAAGGAGGCGGCGCAGGCATGTGACGTCAGTCGTGACGCTGCCGCTCGTCTGCCCGGCCGGCCAGCACAGCCCTGTGAGTAGGATGTGGCTGTATTGAATGTAATACTGCAGAGGGGGCCTCATGAATAGAATGCTTATTAATTGTACAACATTTTATAACTACTGGAGCTGGGGGCCGGAGCACAGTGAACGCACCGGCCCCCAGCTCCTCCTCCCAGTCCCTCCCCGCTATTTCCGGCCGATATGTAAAAATATCGGCAGAAACAGATTAGGTGTATTTTCGGCCGCCGAAATTTCGTTGCACCCCTAGTGTATACCAATTTTCGTTGAAATCGATGGTTGCGTTTTTGAGTGATCACGGAACATACATACGTACGGCCATATATATATACAGTAGATTATTAGTGCAGACAGATTAGAGAGAGCTAGACATGGATTTGGTAGAGATTGTTACGTCTCCTGTGATACACAGATCCTAGTCCCTCTTTAAATGTTCCTGAACTGCGCTGTGAATATTTCCGAGCATATCTTCTAATACTAATCCCATTTTGTCCGTGGTCAGACACCGCTGTCACATGAACATGGACCTTAATGAGCAAGACCCTGTACCTCATTATAGAACTATGGACTATTCATTGAATGTTATTAACTTTTAAGTCCACTTTGGCCGCTTTCTGTTGGCCTTTGCTACATTATCATTTCTCAGCCAGAAGTTTCTGAAGCTTGTGAATGATTTCTTTTCTATAAAAGATAAGATTGAGAAAAGGGTAAAGAAACCAGTTTCTGCTTTATTTCAGTTTTCCTCTGCAGCGGATATTGTAGCCCTTACAGCTGCCCAGTCTAGGTCTGTATTCACTTCTGTAGGGGTGTAAACTACAGATAAAACTCTCCAAAAGACCACCTCTTTGAGAAGACCATTATAGCGGAGGGAAAAAGAGGCAAGTTGTATCACAAATACGCTGGACAGGTACAGTAAATGCCTCAGAAAGGTAAAACAATTAAAGGGATTTTCTGGCAGTAGAATAGTGATGACCTATCCTCAGGATATTTTATAACTATCTGATCGGGGGTCTGACCGTTTGAAGAGAGTCCTCTTCAAACAGCTGATCGGTGGTGGTGATTGGTGTCAGACCCCAACCGATCAGATGTTGATGACCTACACTGGGGATAGGTCATCAATATTCTTCTGGAAAACCCCTATAAACTAGGAAATTATAAAAGTAACGTGATTCCACTGCAGCAATCCCCAAAAAGGCCTAATTATTATTATGGCAATTCCCATCTACTTATGCTTTGGGTATTGTTTTGTTATTTGCACTTTTGCACATCAAGCACTTCATTTGTTGTACCTTATGTTTGTGCAAGCTATATCTAGTGCTCATTTGCAGTCACAGATATACCATATATTCATGCCATCCTTTTGGTGCCTCAGTTGTGTCTTTTGGTATCATGTAGAGAAAGGCACTTACTAATGTATTGTGCGGAGGTCGTGCTCGTACACTATAGGAAATAGCACCAGCCTCTCTGGTGGCTGGGACTGTGGGAGTGCGCATAGGCACGCATGCACAGCGGCTCTCATCTGTGCAGCAATGGTGGCTGTAACCCCTGACCATGAGCAGTATATAATCTGATGGAAAAAATGTATCAACCCAGCAAAGGAAGCAATATGGACAATCACAATACATTAGTCAGTGCCTTATATTAACTTTGTCCACATGATAAATGCCCTTTGCTGAAGTGAGACAACCCCTTTAAGTATTTTTAATGCTTTTGATAAATTTGCTTATTCTCTGTCAATAAAAACCTGCTATATTTGAGATACAGATTGGTTGTGCCCCACTTTCTCATGCGTCTCTTTTTCCCTTCTTGATCATGGTTGCATTTTATTGACACACTTGTCGCACCCCTTTTTCTTATTTTTCTGCGCTTGCATCTTTTTGAGGAAACCACCATCCTCTTCAGGCCTGATGCCCTATGACAGATTTTCAGTTCCACCATACAACCCAAACTAGCTATCTTCTTTTAGAAGACTAACCCATTTGAAGAGCATTGTTGAATTCAATTTTGGGTGGTGGTCTCAACAAGGTCTTACTGCCATTCAAGAAATAATAATCTGTGCCCCCATAGGTCAGTGTACTAGCAGTAGGTGGCTATCTATCAGAGTCTCTGATTTAAAAAAAAAAGAGGGAGAACTTTGTGATACTTCATCTTCACTTTACATTGACTACTTAGTTATGTTCTATGTAGAGAGGCCGATTTCAGCCCGGGAGGACGACTGATTCCGGCCGATGCCAACTGAACGGGAGGCAAATGATTATTACTTTGTTCCCGTTCATTTTGCATAACATTTTACACTGGAGATGTGCTGCTACCATCAATAATTTTTATAGTGCCATCAAAGATCCAGTCACCCAGCAAACGAGTGAAAGCTTGGTCCTTTGCCGGCTGATTTGCTGCCCTGTTTAGACTGGGCAGTGATTGGGACGCTCATTTCCTCAGCTGTCATTAGTCCTTAGGTTATTCTCGGAATTCTAGCCTCCTGCTTTTGCTCTCTTAGTCCTCTAGGACTGTACGCAGAAGTAATTAGGCTTTCATTTTGCTGCATGGAGAACGTAGACAGAAGGTCAGAGGTAACCATTGCTGTTGTGCAAAGGGGCCCGATGGTGGCACCTTACTGATATGTAGGAAGATGCTCGAGTCTATTGCTTCTTTATGTATATACCGTATTAGGGTACTTTCACACTTGCGGCAGAGAATTCCGGCAGGCAGTTCCATTGCCAGAACTGCCTGCCGGATCCGTCAAAACGTATGCAAACTGATGGCATTTGTCAGACGGATCAGGATCCTGATCCGTCTGACAAATGCATTGAAATGCCAGGTCTGTTATCTAGAAAAACTGATCCGGCATTACATTTTTTTGCAGACCGCAATCCCTTTTTGCCTGAACATTCGGGGGCCCGATCAGGCATTAATGCATTTCATTGGGAAAAAAATGCCGGCATTCCGGCAAGTGTTCCAGAATTTTGGACGGAGATAAAACCACAGCATGGTGCGGTATTATCTCCTTCCTGAAAAGGCAAATAGACTGAACTGAAGACATCCTGATGCATCCTGAACGGATTGCTCTCCATTCAGAATGCATTAGGATAAAACGGATCAGTTCTTCTCCGGTATTGAGCCCCAGGGACGGAACGCCAGAAAAGAATATCGCTAGTGTGACAGTACCCTTAGTGGTACTATGTGGAGGAGTAAGGTAAGCCAAAAGTGTATTTCTCTATTACCATGCACAGAAATGCCATCAATGCATGAGCGGCCGTTTCCTCATGACCAAGTAGGTATACAGTAAGTCCTGCGTGCCCAGGGATGGTACCCTTTCTCATGGCGATGTCACTACGGTATCTTTCCCTTTCCACACGTGCACATTAGACGCTGCAGAACAGGTGATTTTATGTATTTGTTTCTACGTTCGTGGTATGTTAGATGCTTCTACCTACTGGCCGTAGAGCACCTGACAAATGAATGAGCTGTAAGATGTCAGTTAATGGCCTGGGGTTACTTCTGGTCTGCTTAGTAAATATGTCTTTCTGCCCTCGCCATTTTTGTACCAGCAGTGCCAATAAAGGTAATAGCTTTTGTAAGAAGCACGGTGTTGATGGATGACAGTCAGTTCTGCTTCATCATCTGTTTGAAAGCCTTAATGTACACAGGACAAGAGCCAAAGCCGTCAGAAAAGAATGCTTTGATCTGACCTTTATACACTGACAATTGCTCATTTCAGCTTCATATTAGGCCTTCTAAATAACAGGCAACACGTATGGCTTATTAATGTGCGTAGAGAAGCAGCCGCTCCAAGTGTCATTATGGCTGTAATGTAAATGTTCCCAGGGCCATAAAACTGTAAGTGGCCTCCAATCCATTCCAGAAATCAATGCTGAAACAAGCCATTAATATCAACCCAGTTTATGGATTATTAAAGTAATCTGCAATTAGCATTGTAGTTTTCCAGGGCTGCATCTGAACAAGGCCCATCGTATGTGACCGCACAACTGGTGTTACTGTGCTAGATCAGTCTTTATTGTTACATGCTTCGATATTTCATCATGGTCAAAAGCCCACAGAAGTCTCGATAAGTAAACAGTGCAATGTCAAATGTTCATGTGTTTCATAAAAATGGACGTGTGTGGCATGGGAAAGCGCGGTACGTCCTATAGCAGGAGCGTTGCTACGGTCTGGGGCCCAAGCCGACCAATAGTCCTCCGTTTTCTGTCCTCAGAAATATAATTCCTCAGCACCTCCACCATACAGTCCCATGTAAATTACATTATTTCCCTGCTCCGCCATAGAGTCCCATGTAAATACCATCACACCATCTCCCTAGCCCCCTCCAATATACAGTCCCATGTTTATAACATCCCTCTCTATCTACAGCCCCCTCCAATATGCAGTCCCATGTTTATAACATCCCTCTCTATCTACAGCCCCCCCAAATTACAGTCCCATGTAAATAACATCACACCATCTCTCCTGCCCCCTCTAATATACAGTCCACGTAAATAACATCACCCCCTCCCCAGCCGCCTTCACCACACAGTTCCATGTATATAGCATCACACCCTCAATATTCAGTCCCATGTAAATAACATCACTCCCTCCCCCAGACACCTCCAATATGCAGTCCCATGTAAATAGCATTACCCCTCAACATTCAGTCCTATGTAAATGACTCCCTCCCACAGCCGCCTTCAACATATAGTCCCATGTAAGTAACATCACCCTGCCCCAGCCACCTCCAACGTGCATTCCCATGTAAATAACATCATTCCTTTAACTTTCAGTCCCATGTAAATAACTTCCCTCCCTTCAGCCCTAACATACAGTCCCAGTTAAATAACTACAATTCCCAACATTGCTCTGCCTCTCACATGGAGTAATCTACCCCTTCACTTACCTCTCCTCATGTAGCAGACCTCACTTCAGCTTCTTCCCAGGAATTCTCTTCACTGCTGAGCCGTCCTCTCCTGCACTGGTCACATTTCAGCTACTGCATTTAAAACTGATCCCATGGAATGTGATGTCATCACAGGTCCTTCAGCTCTTGCAGGGCATTAGATTCAATTGTATTGCCGTCCTGAGGATCGCAATACAGCTGGATCTAGCAGGCAGGACATTCGGGGCCTGGGACAAAGCATAAGGGGCCCAAGCCCTGAATTTTTTAACCTAGCAACACCCCTGTCCTATAGAAAAATTCTCCATAGGAAAGATGGAAGATCATATGTTAAATATGCCATCTTCAATGGTAAAAAAATTGACCGCAGATATCAAGGGAAATCTTTGTCTCTGACCAGCATTAGAATTTCATTGTAGTTTCTGCTTTTCGGTAATATTCAGTTCAACAGTGACGATTCCATTTCTCTTAAAGTAGTGTGGGAGGTTAAGTCTTCATGCACACAACCGTATTTTTGATCCGTGTCTGATCCACATTTTTTGCGGATCACACACGGACCCATTCATTTCTGTGGATCAGTAGAAAAGAAAACTGTGATTACCAATGTGTGCTGTCTGAATCCGTACAGCTGGGCCACAAATGATAGAACCTGTCCTGTTCTCATCCTTTTTATAGACAAGAATAGGCTTTTTTTTTTTTTTTTATATATATATATATATATATATATATATATATATACACACACAGAGAGTTGCATTCGTATTTTGCAGATTTGTGGACCACAAAATTGATACGGTTGTGTGCAGGAGGCCTAACTATACTAACTACACCAACATTCTGTCTTCACTGGTTCCAGAAAACAGGCGTGCATGCCTTTCTCCAGATTGTTGTGTTCCTGATACTGTTCTGCAAAGTGTCTGGGATAGTGTTCGCCTCCTTTATAAAATGCACTGCCCCATTTCCCCCCAATTTTGGGGAAGAAAAGTGCGTCTTATAAAGTGGAAAATATGGTATATGCGGTTTGTAAAATAATTGATATCACTTGCCCTTCATATTTAACAAAAAGAGACAGTTACTTTTACGCTTTGAAGCACAAGTGCTAATTCCAAACATACGGTACAGTAGTCCATGACTTCCAGCAAACGCCCTTGTAACCTCTGAACCTCAGTGTCTGTTTCACACAAGCTTCAATACTGGACGCGGTTTTAGATGTAGTTGATAATACATAGTATTTTATTCCTTTGCCATGTATTGACTAATTTCTGAAGGTGCCATGTGCGGAAGATAAAATAGGATTAGTAAATACAAATGTATCAGGAATGTAATTTAAGAGACCTCCTTATAAATCAGGAGCCTCACCAGGACATTTTAATTAGAAATATGTGTCTGTTCCTGTTACTGCTCTTGTCCTGACAGTTTTGTAACTTGCTCTGTTACCGCTTGCAGCACATGCACAGTTTATTCTCATTGTCTTATACTGCCGCGGTGTTTTATCTTGTTTGGGCTTATTGTTTTTCTTAACTGTTCCTCCTGATATTGCTTCATTCATCTTGTTCTAGGTGAACTTCTATCATAACTCAGCTCCCTATCATGCTGCTGTATTGTTAGGGATCGCCATCTGGAAAGAAGTGCTTTGATGTTATTTCTCTCCAGATATTGTCCACCGTCACCGCTAGTCAGACCTCACCCTGGATTATCCATTTCTTATCTATGGGAGCTATATAGATTTGCTTTAGTGAGAGTTGCTTAATAACCATGAAATGAATGGTTAAAATAGACTAAAGTTTTTTTTTTCTGTTCTTTTGTTATACGTAGTTCCTTAGATCATCTAAAGGTTAAAACCGTTCACTAAGTTCACTGACACACGTGGTGGACTTCTGCTTACTGATGCATAGTGTGGAAATTATTTCCTCTACACTGTGCATGCGTTCGTGGTGTTCTCTTTGGAGTGGAGATAGGGACCACAAATGTCCTTCTGGATGAATGAACAAAAATGCCCAAATAACGCACTCCAAAATCTTGTAGAGAGCCTTCCCAGAAGAGGGAAAGCAGCATTGGCTGCTGTCTATGTCCATCATATTCAAAGGGGATTTGACTACTTCTCTATCCATCTGATTGCTCTGTGGAGACAATACTTCTTCCATTGACATCACCAGAGGTTTTAGGACCTCCCTTCTGGGCATTCTCACTGTCATTTGTCTTTGTTTACTCAGTGAAACATGTCCCTGTGCATCCAGTTAGTATCTGTGCACATACTATGGGGGTCATTTATTAAGACCGGCGTCTAAAACTTAAAGGGAACCTGTCATGTGGATATTTGATTGTAATCTAACTAATTATATACAATCATTAACTACTAAAAAGTACCTTAGATGTATTCACTTACTGGTGTGACAGATGGTTACCTCATAATATACACACGAAGATGCTGCATGCTAATGAGCTGATTTGAGTCCAGCGTGATGTCAGTGAGTCCAGCGTATATTTAATTCAGAGCTATAGCCACTCCCCTGCCCACCTGCTGCTGATTCATATGGAAAATAACTGTCATTCAGCAGCAGGTAGGCGGGGAGAGTCAGGAGCTCATGAATATTCAGGAATCATCATTATCAGCTGGAGCTTTTCAATACAAGATGTTGGCAGATTGACTGGGTCAATTAGAGAAAGTGACCCAGCATTTTGCTAAGAGAATCAGTCACTTATTTATGTTGCCCTTAGTTAGGACACGATAAAACTGGTGACAGGTTCCCTTTAATAACCCCTATATCTGGCTATGGATCCGCCAAAGTTATGAAGAGGTAATGGCATCCAGCGCCAGATTAAATGTAAGACTGCTTCCTAGCTATCTTTCATTTAGACCATTTTGTTCCCTTCCCCACCCACGCCTATGAGTGCATACAACTACCATTAGTGCATTGCACATGAAGCACCTCCGTATATGCACTTGTAATTCTGGTATTACGTTCCTGCAAAGGAACAGAATACGGGAAGAAACCACCAGCACCCGACGGATCCTAATTACTGTAATAGGCTCCTCCAGGTACCTGCATGAATACCAGACAAAATACCAATAATATGGAGCTGGTCTCACCTTTTGCAGCTAAAATAGCTTCCCCTCTTCTGGGAAGGCTTCCTACAAGATTTTGGAGTTTGTTTGTGGGAATTTGTGTTCATTCATCCATGTGAGGTCAGACATTCGGGTTGGACGAGATGACTTGGCTTGCAGTCTCCCTGCTAGTTCTTTCCAATGGTCTTTAGTAAGGTTGAGGTCAGGGCTCTGTGCAGGCCAGTCAGGTTCTTCCACTCCAAACTCACCCAGCCATGCCTTTATACACCTGACACATTAGGATTTCCCCTACACGATGACGAGCCGTGCGGCAATTTGTCGCAGTAATGTCAAGTGACATTTTTTGTAATCAGTCTGAGGTGTCGCACTTTAACATGCTGAGACTGCAACATGATGGTCGCATACAAATCCACACAAGTTGGATTCTTGTGTGACTGTCGCAGTCCCAGCATGTCGCAGTGCGACACCACTGACGACTATTAAAAAAAAATGTCGCTCTACATTGTTGCGACACATGTACCCTAAGGGTCTAGACCAACCCCATAGCGTTATCCCTCCTCCAGCAGACTTTACAGTTGGCGCAGTGCAGTCAGGCAGGGAATGGTCTCCTGGCATTCATCAAACTGCTAGATAGAGAGGAATGAGTCGCCACTCCACAGAACACGTTTCTCCAGAGTCCAGGGCAGTGTGCTTTACATCACTTCACCCGCTGCTTGGCATTACATGCAGAGATGTTCAGCAATGAAGCTCCCGGCAGACGGCTTTTGTGCTGATATTAATGCTGGCAGAGCGTTGGTGACTCTTATGCACCTTAGCACTCAGCGACCCTGCTCTGTATGTCTTATTGAAGACATATTTATAATGGCAGGTAATCTAACTCTTAATATTTAACCTAAGTTAGGGGCAACTGTTTCCAAAAGGCATTCAGAACCAATACAGACATTAAAAAGCAGCTGCACACAGGATCAACCCTATTAAACTAGACATACTGCTTGGTAGGGTTCATCCTGCTGATTAGGATGACACCTGTCTTGTGAATATTGGTTATAGTGTTCCTAAGAACATACCCAGCGCTGTTAGGTTGAGATGCACTTCGGCCACCCCTTTATTGCACTACAGCTCTCACTTGCATGAAGAAGAATATTTGAGTGCCACAACTGATTTTCACAAGAAATGTATCATTTTAACCAGCCGGGTCAACCCTAAAAGACTGGTTTAATAGGGTTAATCTGGCAGACAGTTGCTCGTTAAGTAATTGTATCACGCTATCCCTCTGTTCTGTCCCAGTTATCAGCAATAATTAGCACATTTTCAGCAGAAGATGTTCTTATTCACTTAGCGAGCCCATATACAAGCTAAGCTATAAAGAAGCACAAACTACAGTTATTACATTACTGCTCCTTTGTATTTATTCCTGTAGAATATTTTAGATTTTTTTGTAATTTGCAGAAACCTCCAAAGTTTAGTAAATGTAGGAATGCCTGCATATAAACAGCTGAAAGCAAATGTAGCACTGCTCAGAGCCTGGTGAATAATCGAGCTGCTTCCTAAGATGAAAATGGTATATGCTGTGGGTAACTGGAGTGCTCTTTCCTCCGCCTCCGGACAGCTTCGGGCAGATTGCAGCCCTTACAGAGATTTTACATTCCTACGCTTTTCTGTATATTGCTGCTCTTAATATTTCTAGCGGTTTCCCTATCTTTAGAAAGATGTTTAATATAGCATTTATATGGTATTTAAGCGCAGCAGGGTTATTGCATTTGCTATTGAGTGGTTTTGTGCGGCTCCTGCACCGCTACCATAGCAGCTCAGTGACTGGTTAAAAATGTCACTATCACATTGTATCACATTGTAAATAGTCTCCCTTTTGGTTGTTAGTCATTGTTTTCTGTCAATTTAAAGGCTATAGGCTCCTTGTGCCTTTTTTTTTGTTCCTTTAGTTCCTAAATGCAGAATTAGATATGCACCGCACTTGCAACAAACTTTACATCACTCAGTAGTGAATGTGACACTTTGGAATATATCTTATTATAATATAGAAAAATTCCTTGTTCTCCACTCTTGAGCCTGTTCTTCTGCTCCCCCCTCCTCCTTAATTTATCATTTACCCCCTAAAATTAACAGCTCACTGAGGAATTGGGTTACATGCTACCCAATTAAGTCTATGGAGAGAGGAGGGGGGGGAATGAGTGAGCTGCTGGAGGGAGACAGAGGCGCAGGCAAAAGAATCACTGATACTGGCTCTAGTAAGTTTTTTCTTTCTCACCCCAGTTGGATTTACAGCTACAATGTTCAGTGCTGCTGCATAGTGTCTGCTGCTTCTGAGGGCGCATTATGCAGTGATAGGGAGAGTAGGATCTCTTCTGCCATTTTTGTTCTGCACATTGGTGACATCATAGTAACTAGTCTCTGCCCTGAAACTGACAATTAGGAACAGAGCCTGCAGAGGGGAAAACTAGTGGAAAAAAAAAATAATACAATTCGTATAGTGGTTAGCTATAAGGTAATCCTCGTGTATACCTGCAGCAACATCCAGTAAGTCACCTGAACTTATAGGTACTCTTTAAAGGGAACCTGTCACCGGGATTTTGTGTATAGAGCTGAGGACATGGGTTGCTAGATGGCCGCTAGCACATCCGCAATACCCAAACCCCATAGCTCTGTGTGCTTTTATTGTGTAAAAAAAAAAACTATTTGTTTCACACAGACCTATGGGAACTGGATGTTGCAGATGTGCTAGCGGCCATCTAGCAACCCATGTCCTCAGCTCTATGCACAAAATCCCGGTGACAGGTCCCCTTTAAGTAACTTTAAAAATAGCATTCTTAAAAATTGCCCCAGTTCTGTTCATTTCCTACACATTTGGTTGTACTGCTGCTTTTGAGTACAGCACTCTCACAGTAGCAGTGTACCAGCATGGAGGTGAAGGGGGTGTTGTATTACAGAGCAGTGCACCCAGTCTTCAGGAGGAGATATCCATGGCAGAATTTATAGAGGAAGATGGAAAGATTACATACACAGTTAGCACCAGTGTATGTGACAGCATGGGGAGAAAAGTTCCCCTTTCAAATGTGTTAGAATGGGGAATGAGGACAGAACTGAGGCTATACTGATACATGAGAGCTAGTGAAGGCAGAAGCATCCTGTATCCAAAGACCTCACATGCAGCATACGTTACTTGAAGGAACACGTCTACATGAGAAAAGTCTGAACCTAGAATATTAGAAGATCTGAAAATAGAAGATTGCAGACAGAAACTCAGTACAACCTCAAGGTGTCCACTAAGTAAAGTAATTTTTTTCTATGTCGGGTGTCTATGGCTTTAAAGGGAACCGTGAATGGTGCACTGTGTTCTGCCAGTATCTGGTTGTAGAGCAGGAGCTGACCAGTCTGACATATAGGGGGTCATTTATCAAACTGGTCTAAAGAAGAACTGGCTTAGTTGCCCATAGCATCCAATCAGATTTCACCTTTCATTTTTGACAGCTTCTTTGGAAAATGAAAGGTGGAATCTGGTTGCTATAGGCAACTAAGCCAGTTCTACCAGTTTGATAAATGACCCCCATAGTTTTGGGGAAAAAGTATAAATTTCAATTTCTGCGTGTTGTGGGTTTAGCAGTCAGTTTCACCTATGTTGCCTATAGGTTGTGCAGCATATCCAAAGTGACAGGTTCCTTTTAAAAACATTTTCAAGCCAAGTAGTAGTAGTACTTCACCCTAATAAGAGCGAGAGCAGCATTTCCGTTTCAGTGCGTGCCTTCTTATTCCAGCCTTATGGCTTTATCCATCCTGTTCCTGCAGACACAACATCCAGTGTGAACACAAAAGAAAACATATTCTTGAGACTGCTCTGTGACCCGCTTGAGTGTTCAGCTCAATGCACTGGCTTGATTTGGGGATTTCGATACAATTATGTACAGGAATGTGTTTCTCTGCAGGAAAGAATAGGATAAAGATTGCATGATTGTAAAGTTGTTGTGCTGTGCCTGGTCTGTGTGGTCATTCTGGCTACTATGGGGGAGATTTACCAAGACCGATGCTTTCTGCACCAGTCTTGATATCCTTTGCACTGCCAGAGGATGCGCCAAAGTTGCAAACACATTGGTGAATTTATCATGAGGGGAATATTTGAAGTCAGTTTTGCTTGAGTCTGTGTTGGAGTACTTTATGCCACATTTGTCAAATGTCTCATGTTACTTGATAAATTTGAGGTGAACGCATTGCACCCGCACTGAATCCGGACCCATTCATTTCTTTGGGACTGTGCACATGAGGGGTGATTTTCACGCATCACTTGTGCATTGCGTGAAAATCGCAGAAAGCTCTATATTGTGCGTTTTTCAGGCCCTATAGAAGTGAATGGGGCTGCGTGAAAATCGCAAGCAAGTACGGATGCAGTGCGATTTTTCATGCACGGTTGCTAGGTGACGATCGGGATGGGATAACACGGTTATAAGGGAAAATAATAGCATTCTTAATAAAGAATGCTTAGTAAAAGTTATAATTTAACTCACCTCTTCCACTAACACTTCCACTGTCCTGTGGATAGGGAATAACCTCTTACCAGAATTCCCTATTAAAGGGGTCCTCCTCTCAGATCAGCCTCTGTCCATAAAAAGACATGGATGTCACAGAGAGGGAGACCCCATTAGAGTGGAGATCTAGACATGGGTGTGATATTAGGTCAGACCACCATATGGAGCCCATACGGTAAGTGATAGAGAATGGGAGGGCAGCACAGGACGCTGGGAGAAAAGTACATGTGGTGCCTAGCACACAGCGGCCATGCTGAGTGCTGGTCCTGCAGGAAGAAACTGTCACTCACCTCTCCACCCAGCTCTAGTTCCAGGAGAAATACCCTGGACCGGAAACCAGAAAAAGCGTTACTGGTTGCTATAGGAACTCCCGGAAGTGTATGAGCCGGGCTCTATGGCGACTCGTAAGGGTCAGGTGACGCGCTGGCTCCGCCCACGGTCTGCTGTTCAAGACAGGTTTGGCGGGACAGCGGCAGCTATTTTGGTTTACCTCAGCTGCCTCTGAAGAACCGGTAGTTATAGGACCCGCTGTTCATTGCGGTGCTGAGTCAGGAGGCCACGGACCGGTGATTGAGAGGCTTCTCTAAACTCGCGTTCTGTGGTCATGTGATTTAAACGAGTCCTCGATGCAGGGAAATAGGATCAAGGATTTTTTGGGTTTGATTACATCGATTAAATCGATGAATCGTTTCAGCCCTAGTCTGGACAGAGCATCTCCCAGCTCTAGTCATGGTTTATATCGATATTGCATCATATTTGAGTGACGATGACGCACTAAACAAAAGCTAGAGGGGCACATGATCCAACGCAAAATAGGATCCCTGGAGAAGGAGTCTTAGAGAAACGGTTATACAAATAATTATCAGCTGTGTTTTGTGACCCTTATCACGGTACATACTCCTAGGTAGCATATCTAGATTCTCCCATGCCCATAAGATACTTTAATCACACAGTCAAATATAAGTATTGAATGACCCTATTTTGTTCATCTATCAGTACATTAGAATCAGTTACATGTAATAGCTAATTGTTGACTGATTTCGGGTCTCTCACCCATAACACTCCTAGGATCTTTGTCCGTGCATAATATTCCTAGTGTCTTTCCAAAATCTGCTTTATCTCAATATGTGCTTCATAGTTACAGTTAATATGGTTGAAATACGGTTGATGTCCATCAACTTAATTTAGCCCAATTACATCTCCATGGCATTATTTTTTTTTTTTTTTTTTTTTTAAGTATCAAGAGATTTAGGCCCCTTTTATCTGAGAAGGCCCCTCCCATTAACTTATCTAGGTACCTTGTTGCATGAAAGTGGTATATCAAGTCACTGGCTTGCAAGTCTTTAGTGTTCCTCCTAAAGCATATGGATTGACCCTCCTGGTATACCCTTCTTAACAGAGCACCTCAGGAGGCTTAGTTGCTGTTGCAGTTGAAGGCCAATTTCTAATCTTGGACTTTGTAAGTAGATTTTTAAAATGTATTTCATAGAAGAATCTTCAGAAGTTTTCTTTTATGCCCAACCACAACATGAAAAGGTCTTCAATAAACGTTAGCCACAAGTGTATCATTTTATTCCTATGGCCTCCCACCAGCCCAGGAACAGATTTGCATATTTAGGAACACAAGGGCTTCCACAGTGGTGTGCCTCAGGTGTTGGTAGTCATCTGTAATGAGCAGTGAGTGTGGACCAGCTCTACCAACTAACCAGTTTGATTTTGGGCTAATCCTACGAACGTTATCCTGGTGACTCCCTGGTTTTTACCCTTTACTCACCAGGCCGCTACCTCTAGGAATATCACCAAAATAAACAAGGTACTAGACCCAAAATACCGCAGTAAAACAGTCATCTTTATTGAAATTTCATGTTAAAGGGTAGCAAAGCCACATTAAATACAGATAAAAATGAGGATGAGCCCGATTTCTGGATGCAAAACATATGTCAAAAATAACCAGTAACAGTATAATAGAGCCAAGTGCCCAGGTGTCTCAAACAGTACAAACATTGGAAGCCCCTACATCACAGTACTATAGCAGGGGTCACCCACCACGCCTGTCTCTGAGAGTTGTACCAATGTAGTGGGCAGCTGACCCACGAGGGTCAGAGACACTGGTGTGAAGCACCAAAGGATCAGGCAATACTCGTAGTCGGGAGGCAGGCATAGTTTGTGCGATTCCATGAAACTAATCCAAGTTCAAGGTAGACAGCGTAATATCATAGTCTGATAACAGTCAAACAATGTACATGTGCACAATCAGAATAGCGCACAGTCACTGGAAAACTAGGGACCTAAGCTCAAGCAAGGATTGAAAGGTCAGTCCAGCAATTATAGTAGAATGTGATTAACAATCAGAAGGAGCCATGCAACTAAACACAGATCAAGGCGCATAGTGGTGAAGGCAAAGAAGGTGGTAGTTCAATGAATAATGTTCCTAATGGAAATAGCAGAGCAGCAACAGAGTTTCTGGTTAAGTTTTCAGATTTTCCCACGGAAGAACATTAAACCTATTCACAGGAGTCCAAATGAATCACTAGGCTGTGTGTGTGTGTAACTGCCATAGAACGGGAGCATGTCCACTACCGCCACATACAAACTTCCCCACCATGGACATACTGGTTATTAAGAAAGAGGACTTAAACCCCCTATAATAATGATCATTGAGGCCCCTTTACTGATCTTAAGCTGGCCATGTACATTTGATGTATGTTGACCTAACCCACAGGTTTAGGTGGAATCATCCAGTCATACAATGTGTATTGGGGCCTTCAGGCTCTTTACCATTGGCAGATTTCAAAGGACAGAGGGTTGGGCATAATGTATTTCAACTTGCTGAGCCTTATGTTCTCATGAAGTAAGGCCTCTGTCCTTGCCCGATCCTCTGCCAAAAGTATCTTGCAGTGGCTATATCCTTCTGTTCCTATCTAGTGAGTATGACCAACCTAACATTTTTCACCATTCCTGTGACTAGCTTCTAATAATATTATTATATATTTTTTATGCTTCTTAGAATTGTTGGAAAAGTAGTATGCCCTGTCATTGACAGTGTGATATTTCATACCAATGAAAGGTCCCTTGATGTGATGCAGGTTAAATATGTAAAATAAGGAAACATTATCGATGGGGCACGTGTAAAAGGCACCTGGAGGATAATATTGTAAATCAGTCTTTTTCAATATGGTGAGCATACCTTTGTCATTTACGTACAAGCAGCTTGGGATATTTTTTTCTAACTGTGGCTGATACTTTTTTTGAGACAAAAAGGTAAATCTCTGCCCTGAAAGAAAGGTTACGGTAATTGTCGGGTCATTAAGATTAAAGTTTTATGAAAGCTCCCTGTCACAGAGTCTTAGCATTATACCATTGCAGAACGGACTCGTATACTGTACTTGCTGAACTCTTATTTAATACCCAAACTATCTAAGGATTAGCAGTTCAAAAATGTGCAGATGTGAGAGGAGTTGGAGCATATAAGAAGTTATCGAAAGAACTTTATTTTAGAAAATCCGAATATAGGACAAGGATTTAAGGAAATTACCATTTTTACAAGTTTTTTTTCTCCCTTGTCAACGGATATGACAGAATCAGTTTCTCAAGATTATCAAGTGTAATTACATGTCTGATGCGTGATTTGTAAAATCTACCACATGATTCAAAAACAGATGGTTGGGTTTCTCTACCTTTCTCTACTCTTAAGTAAAATTCCCATCTCCTATTTTTTCTACTTTAGTAATCAGTGAATTTTATGAGAATGCTCGGTGAGTTACAACCATGGCTTTTTTTCTCAGAGAAAAGGTGGTGGAACTCACCCCCCCCCCATCCCCTGGCCATGCCCCTACCTATCCCTAGGACCGCCCCCCTAAAACCGCCCCTTTAGAGAACAGGGATGCAAGTAAAATTTGGGGGGGCTATAAAAGTCCAGCCCAGCAAAGAAACCCCCCAGATGGGGATGGCACTGTTAATGGGGGATCTGGGGATGGCGCACTGTTAAGGGGTGGAGGATCTGTGGATGGCACTGTTATGGGGATCTGTGGATGGCATCCATAGATCCCCCATCCTATAACAGTGCCATCCACAGACCCCCCCCCCATCCTATAACAGTGCCATCCACAGACCCCCCCCCCCATCCTATAACAGTGCCATCCACAGACCCCCCCCCACCCTATAACAGTGCCATCCACAGACCCCCCCACCCCATAACAGTGCCATCCACAGACCCCCCCCACCCCATAACAGTGCCATCCACAGACCCCCCCCCCCACCCCTTAACAGTGTCCTCCACAGACCCCCCCCCCCTTTGCCGCTCCAGTACAGTTATAAAATGTGTAATTCAATTAATAATGATTCATGCTGCCCCCTCTGTAGTATAACATTCAATATATCCTACTCACAGGGCTACTGTTATATCGTAATGCAGGCCGGCCGGACAGACGCGCGGCAACGTGACTGACTGACGTCACGTGCCTGCGCCGCCTGCTTCATTCATAAAGTAGGCCGGGCAGGCACGTGACATCAGTTACGCTGCCGCTTCTCTGCCCGGCAGGCCTGCATTACGATATAACAGTAGCCCTGTGAGTAGGATATATTGAATGTTATACTACAGAGGGGGCAGCATGAATCATTATGAATTGAATTACACATTTTATAACTGTACAGGAGCGGCGGGGCCGGAGTACAGTGAACGCATCGGCCCCCAGCTCCTCCTCCCCGCTGATACATCGCAGCCTGCCGGTGCATTCCACCAGAAAAAAAGCCCTGGTTACAACTATGCTGTAGGTCCACCAAAGTACACCTGAACAGTGACGGATCTGAAGTGTGTGCCATGGCCCCATTGGCTTACTAGTTTTTAGGTTGTTTTTTTTTTCCAAATATTGTAACGTTTAATAAGCGCATTTTTTTGTTTGTTTTTTTGTTTTACTGTATTAGCCCCTAAAGGATCGTGCCAATTTTATTATTTTTTTTTATTTTTCTTCCCCACATTCCAATAGCCATAACCTTTTTATATTTTCTGTTCACATAGCCATGTGAGGGCTTATTTTTTGTGTGACAAGGTGCATTTTTTAATGGTACCATTTATTTTACCATTTTTTTTAGTTTTGTTTTTTAAATGGGGAAAAATTATTTGTGGGGTTAAAAAAAAAAATTCGATTTGAAAAAAATCGAAATTTTCTTTGCGTTACCAGCCATAACTTTTTTCCATCTACAGAGGTGTATTAGTACCATTTTAGGGGTGCGTACGATTTTTTGGGAGGGGACAAGGTGACTTAAAAAAATAATATTTGTGAATCACTTTTTTGTTTTCCCTGTGACTGTGCTCACCACACAGGAAAACTATTTGAATAGTTCTGCCATTTTCGGATAGGGCGAAACCTGTTATATTTATTATTTTTATTGTTAATGTATTTTTTAAAATTGGAAGAGGGAGGCGATTTTGAATTTTTAATATCTTCAGAGTTAAAAAAAAATAATTATAATTTTTTTACTTAATTCTGATTGATTGTCCCACAGACCCTAATAGAGAACTAATATGTTCTATGCGATTTTTCATTGCCTACCAATTTTCATTGCCTGCCAGTAAAGCTGTGCCGCGTGCATAACTTTACAGGCAGTTTATCTTGACAGACCTGGTAACTTTCAGCAGTCCCCACTCTATGTGCTCTGATCTGAAGGCAGAAAGAAGCCCCTTCATATGCCTAACCTCACACATGCCGCAGTCGCTATTCACTACTGCATTTGAGGGGTTAAATTACTTGTTTTAGCATCATTACTATGGATGACTGAATCGACTTTGGATGCTTCATCTGAAGTCAATTCGCATAAAACCTTGTTTTAGTACTGTACGAAGCCGGGGCTCAGTACAGTATTAGAATAACTTTGAATTAATTACTGTAAAAAAAAAAAAAAAAAAATTTATACCGAACTCTGGATCTGTTCCAAGATACCACTAGGAACCGAACCAGAGTTCAGTATCAAGTTGTTTTACAGTAATAATTCATGAAGTTGTTACGCAAAATAATAACTTTGTCTCCATATATCTATTAAAAATCCTTATTCAATGCTCGCAGTGTGCTCTGGGTCTTCCCTGATTTCCCGCCATTTCCAGCAATTTTTTTTTTGTTTTGTTTTTTTTTACCTTGCAAATGGCAATGTTTGTGGCATTTTTGAATTTCATTTTGTGTGCTAATATGTTGCACAGCGGTCTACATGGTTTCCTAAATAAATACAAATGCAAGGCATACAAAAGAAACGCCATTAAAAAGGTTGAGTAGTAAAAAGCTCGATACAAAAACGCTGTCACTTTTTAAACTGTTTTTGTTCCCTAAAAACTCGCAATACTGTTTAACAGCTGCCTAAAAGTATTATAATAAAGCCCACAGAAAAGCTTCTGTTTCCAGTAAGCGCAGTTTTGCAGTGTTTGTATCCAGTAGTTGAAAAGAAGATGCAGGAGTAAATAAATGAAACCTGGGTAAGGATATGTAGATGGAACTGAAATCTCTGCTTGGGAATAGTGTAAAAATGTCAGATGCTGACACCATACTGATGGTAGTTAATGAGCGGAGGATGGCTGTTGATAATGTTGCGGCTGCATTTCGGTAGCAAATCACATAATTATTCTTCTTGTAGTGTATCAAAAAAAGGAAAATGAAAGGCATACAGGCCCACATCAGACTGAATAGCTTTATCAAAATTGCAGGATCTGAAAGTATTTTGACATGGAACCTGCCTTTATCTGACTATCTCATTAGCCATTAATGTAGTTATGTTTTCTTTTCTATGACAGAAAATAGAAAATGTGCCTGTTACTTTGTGAGCGGCTACATTTTTAACTATTTTAGTTCTTGGATGATTTTTGAATCTATAAAACCCCTATAAAATATTACTGAAGTAGATAGAAAACGTAGGAACAGGAAATAGTGGTAAATAGAGGAGGCGTCAGAGCATTTCAGAAATTGGGCTGCATGTCCAAAAATTAGGTTACTATTCATGTGTGATTTTCAGCCCACCATCTTTGTGCTTGAAGGGTAGCTGTCATGTTTTCCACAATTTTTTTTTTTAGCATATGTTAGTGCTGCAGCCGCATTATGCATAAATCAGTCTTTTATTTCTTCACATACCACTGTTTTCCTTGAGTTTTTCCCTTAGTTACGGCTGTTTAAACATTTACAATATGGGGACCTTCTCAAGATGGCTCCTCTGCCAGTTCCCTGAGGCCAAAACTGCTTTCCCTCACTTCCCATACACACTTATGTAGCCAGCAGCTTCCTGCCAGCCAATCAGATTGGATTACTGAGAGACACGCCTCCTCACTCTAAAGCCTAATGCAGGCATGCAGTGTGAAGGACCGCCCCTCCGTCTTCCTGTCTTCTTAGCCAGAGACAGACAAGCCCTAGCAACTGTCTTTTAAGGGAGCAGTGGAAAGAGGACATTAATAAAAGCTGTTATTATACGGTAATTACAGATCTTTTGACAATCATTGACAGACTAACTCAGGTATACATGCCTAGCTCTAATAAACTAGCAAATACATTTTTTGTGGCCTGTATGTGAAACCATTCACTTCAATGGGGCCGCAAAAAATGGAAATGACTCCATGTGCATTCCATATCTGTATGTCCGCATGGCAGTTACGCAAAATTGTCGGCATTACAGACAAGGATAGGACTGTTCTATTAGAGGCCAGCTGTTCTGTTCCGCATAATGTGGAATGCACACACCCCGTATCCATGTTTTGCAGATCCGCAATTTGCAGACTGGAAAACATCCAACAATCTTGTTCATGAGCCCTTACAGTGATAAACAGAAATCGTAAAGATGAAGTATGATGGTAGACACTCACAGCAAAATGCACAAACATACATGTGGCAGAATTTAGGCTACTTTCACACTTGCAGTAGCAGGGTCTGGCAGGGGAACAGCCGGAAAATGCTAGCCCACCGTGCCGCCAGAAGTACGCTGTAGTTTTTGTCCGGCCACCTCTCGGCATGTTGCCATGCCGCGGCCAGACCTCCGGCCCGCCCACATTATAGTGAATGGGGCCAGAACGGACCTCCGGCAGCATGGTGAACTAGCATAAGCACGGATCTGGCTGGCTGTTCCCCCACTTGAATAGCCTGCCGGACCCTGCTACCACAAGTGTGAAAGTGGTCTTACACATACAGCCAGGTCCATAAATATTGGGACATCGACACAATCGAAACATTTTTGGCTCTATACACCACTACAATGGATTTGAAATGAAACGAACAAGATGTGCTTCAACTACAGACTGTCAGCTTTAATTTGAGGGTATTTACATCTAAAACGGTGTAGAAATTACAACAGTTTGCATATGTGCCTCCCACTTAAGGGACCAAAAGTAATGGGACATAGTAATAATCATAAATCAAACTTTCACTTTTTAATACTTGGTTGCAAATCCTTTGCAGTCAATTACAGCTTGAAGTCTGGAACGCATAGACTTCACCAGACGCTGGGTTTCATCCCTGGTGATGCTCTGCCTCTACTGCAACTGTCTTCAGTTCCTGCTTGTTTATGGGGCATTTTCCCTTCAGTTTTGTCTTCAGCAAGTGAAATGCATGCTCAATCGGATTCAGGTCAGTTGATTGAATTGGCCATTGCATAACATTCCACTTCTTTCCATAAAAAACTCTTAGGTTGCTTTTGCAGTATGCTTTGAGTCATTGTCCATCTCAACTGTGAAGCTCCATCCAATGAGTTCTGAAGCATTTGGCTGAATATGAGCAGATAATATTGCCAAAAACACTTCCGAATTCATCCTGCTGCTTTTGTCAGCAGTCACATCATCAATAAATACAAGAGAACCAGTTCCATTGGCAGCCATACATGCCCACGCCATGACACTACCACCACCATGCTTCGCTGATGAGGTGGTATTCTTAGGATCATGAGCAGTTCCTTTCCTTCTCCATACTCTTCTCTTCCCATCACTCTGGTAGAAGTTGATCTTGGTCTCATCTGTCCATAGGATGTTGTTGCAGAACTATGAAGTCTTTTTTAGATGTCATTTGGCAAACTCTAATCTGGCCTTCCAGTTTTTGACGCTCACCAATGGTTTACATCTTGTTGTGAATTCTGTATTCACTCTGGTGAACTTTTCTCTTGATTGTTGACTTTGACACACATACACCTACCTCCTGGAGAGTGTTCTTGATCTGGCCAACTGTTGAGAAGGGTGTTTTCTTCACCAGGGAAAGAATTATTCGGTCATCCACCACAGTTGTTTTCCGTGGTCCTCCGGGTCTTTTGGTGTTGCTGAGCTCACCGGTGCGTTCCTTCTTTTTAAGAATGTTCCAAACTGTTGTTTTGGCCACGCCTAATGTTTTTGCTATCTCTCTGATGGGTTTGTTTTGTTTTTTCAGCCTCATAGTGACAGCTCTTTGGGTCTCATCTTGAGAGTTGACAGCAACAGATTCCATATGCAAATAGCACACTTGAAATGAACTCTGAACCTTTTATCTGCTCATTGTAATTGGGATAATGAGGGAATAACACACACCTGGCCACGGAACAGCTGAGAAGCCAATTGTCCCATTACTTTTGGTTCCTTAACAAGTGGGAGGCACATATGCAAACTGTTTTAATTCGCACATCGTCTTAGTTTTATTTCAAATTCATTGTGGTGGTGTATAGAGCCAGAAATGTTAGAATTGTATTGATGTCCCAATATTTATGGACCTGACTGTATATGTATATCAAGCTCTTAAGTCAGTCAGAAACAAGACACATGCAGTTCCTATCGCACATAGGTAACATGCAATGCACGCACCAAGACATTTTTTTGCCTAACTCTATTAAGTGTGACACAATTAAAAGGGCTGTCTCACTTCAACAAATAGCATTTATAATGTAGAGAAAGTTAATACAAAGCACTTACTAATGTATTCTGATTCTCCATATTTGCACTTTATCCATGGTTTTGACCACTCTACAATCCAGCAGTGGTGGCCGTGCTTGCGCACTATAGGTAAAGAGAGCAGCACACATACATAGATCTGTGTCTGCTATAAACAAATACCCTATTTCCCCCTTATAGTCTCCTACAGCTCACTACTGTCACACACCTAAGAAATCAGCTCAGCACCACAGAGGAGTCTCTCCAGCAGCCACAGTTTTCTTACAGCAGGGGGGCAGGAGGAGGCAGACACCTTCTCTCCTCCTTCACAGCCAGCAGCCCCAGAAGTCGAGAATATACTGCAGGGCCTTCTGTACAATTTACACCAGTAGGAGGCTGCATCACTGTGCGATACTGCCACCTGAAGGTTAGAATAATTATCTCTCCCAAAAAAGAGAAATAATTACTCCTCCATCTTATCTCGGGCGCAGGAGACTGGGGACCCACCAAGGAACCCCCCGCCTCCCCGATGGGCCAGTCCAAGCCTGCTTCCGTGGCAGGGTAGGATCTATAATAAAACAATTCAGACAACCACACGCATTTCTACTGGTCGAAGGTTTACTTTCATCAAATAAGTCTCTACGACTGTTGTATCTTGCAGGGCATTTTATCTGTCTTTACAGTCAAGCTCGGTGTTTAGGAGCTCAATAGGTTTGAAATCTGAGGATTAAGTCTAGCAGTCTATCAAAGACAGTTTTCTGGCTCACTCGTTTTTTTTAATTGATTATTTTTTGCAAAGCGTAGATGTTTTCTTAAGATCTTTGATCTGCCGCATGATTACATTTCAACCAATCAGACCCTGAGTAAAGGGCATGGCACATCTCTTGCCCTCTGTAAATCTCCATTTTTATTTTTTTATTTTTTTTACCAGCTGTAAAAATGTGCAGATGACACTGGGATTTGGTGTATAGTAAGGAAGATGGACATGGCATATGATGATCTGCAGTTGTTTGTCTAGTCTTCTACTTCTATTTTAATACTTTTTAGGTCTAGTTTACCCCTTTTGCTCAAGACCTTTGGATGAAACCTTTAGTTTGATAGCAGTTTGACAAGCTGTCACATTTGGTGGTATGTAGATATCAGTCAAGTAAGGTTAGATTAATTCAATTTAGTAAATTTGATCAAAACACCCAAGAGTCTGAAACAAATCTTTAAAGGCTATATTTACATTTGGGGCCAATCTTTTTCATAATTGCATTTTAGTGGTTTTGGTCTAAAAATCATTTTTTCAATTGGTATATTGAGCCGTTCTGTCTAGTTGTGTGAATGGTACTTTCACTTTGTGCTGGTCAGTTAATAAACTTTATCTTTAAATTACTGAAAGGTCATAAACTCTTATTTAAGACAAATACTTATCAGTAAGATAAACATTGAGCCATGATTAGTGTTGAGGAGCTCAGAGATAAGGAGCTGTCCGCTGAGCTGCATGATGGAACAGAGTGAAAATTCAGAGCCTGCTACTAAAGAAACTCGAGGCTGCACAGGGACAGTGGTTCAACATTTTTAATAAAGACCAATTGAAAAAAAAATTTTTTTGCTCAAAATGAGTACAATGCAATAATTAAATGGTACAACTTTATCTCACTGTGATTTCGTAGTAAAGAGGTCACAGAGAGGCACAGAGCATTATCAATCATGTTAATGCTCCGTGCCTCTGCAGTCTGCATCGGGTCTTGGCTGTCATTCACGGAGCGGATGTCACGCACGGCATCCGCTCGTGTGAAACAGCCCTTAGGGTTGTAATACATTAGTAACCATTATATATTCAAGGGGGATGCCAGTTTATATTACTAGCTTAACATGTGTTAGGAACAGCGCATGCATGCGTCTAGTAAGTAATAAGCTTTATTGAACTGTCAGCAACAGTGTCCAGTAGTTTAACCGCCTCCGGACCGCCTAACGCAGATATACGCGTCATCTCGCGAGGGCCGGGATTTCCTGTGAACGCGCGCACACAGGCGCGCGCGCTCACAGGAACGGAAGGTAAGCGAGTGGATCTCCAGCCTGCCAGCGGCGATCGCTCGCTGGCAGGCTGGAGATGTGATTTTTTTTAACCCCTAACAGGTATATTAGAAGCTGTTTTGATAACAGCGTCTAATATACCTGCTACCTGGTCCTCTGGTGGTCCCTTTTGTTAGGATCGACCACCAGAGGACACAGGTAGGTCAGTAAAGTCGCACCAAACACCACACTACACTACACCCCCCCCCCCCGTCACTTATTAACCCATGATCACCCCATATAAACTCCCTGATCACCCCCCTGTCATTGATCACCCCCCCTGTCAGGCTCCGTTCAGACGTCCGTATGATTTTTACAGATCCACGGATACATGGATCGGATCCGCAAAACACATGCGGACGTCTGAATGGAGCCTTACAGGGGGGTGATCAATGACAGGCGGGTGATCACCCATATACACTCCCTGATCACCCCCTGTCATTGATCACCCCCCTGTCATTGATCACCCCCCTGTAAGGCTCCATTCAGACGTCCGCATGTGTTTTGCGGATCCGATCCATGTATCCATGGATCCGTAAAAATCATACGGACGTCTGAATGGAGCCTTACAGGGGGGTGATCACCCATATACACTCCTTGATCACTTCCTGTCATTGATCACCCCCCTGTAAGGCTCCATACAGACGTCCGTATGATTTTTACGGATCCATGGATACATGGATCGGATCCGCAAAACACATGCGGACGTCTGAATGGAGCCTTACAGGGGGGTGATCAATGACAGGGGGGTGATCACCCATATACACTCCCTGATCACCCCCTGTCATTGATCACCCCCCTGTCAATGATCACCCCCCTGTAAGGCTCCATTCAGACGTCCGCATGTGTTTTGCGGATCCGATCCATGGATCCGTAAAAATCATACGGACGTCTGAATGGAGCCTTACAGGGGGGTGATCACCCATATACACTCCCTGATCACCCCCTGTCATTGATCACCCCCCTGTAAGGCTCCATTCAGACGTCCGTATGATTTTTACGGATCCATGGATACATGGATCGGATCCGCAAAACACATGCGGACGTCTGAATGGAGCCTTACAGGGGGGTGATCAATGACAGGCGGGTGATCACCCATATACACTCCCTGATCACCCTCTGTCATTGATCACCCCCCTGTCATTGATCACCCCCCTGTAAGGCTCCATTCAGACGTCCGCATGTGTTTTGCGGATCCGATCCATGGATCCGTAAAAATCATACGGACGTCTGAATGGAGCCTTACAGGGGGGGTGATCAATGACAGGGGGGTGATCACCCTGATCACCCCCCTGTAAGGCTCCATTCAGACGTCCGCATGTGTTTTGCGGATCCGATCCATGTATCCATGGATCCGTAAAAATCATACGGACGTCTGAATGGAGCCTTACAGGGGGGGTGATCAATGACAGGGGGGTGATCACCCTGATCACCCCCTGTCATTGATCACCCCCCTGTAAGGCTCCATTCAGACGTCTGCATGTGTTTTGCGGATCCGATCCATGGATCCGTAAAAATCATACGGACGTCTGAATGGAGCCTTACAGGGGGGGTGATCAATGACAGGGGGGTGATCACCCATATACACTCCCTGATCACCCCCTGTCATTGATCACCCCCCTGTAAGGCTCCATTCAGACGTCCGCATGTGTTTTGCGGATCCGATCCATGGATCCGTAAAAATCATACGGACGTCTGAATGGAGCCTTACCAGGGGGGTGATCAGGGAGTCTATATGGGTGATCACCCCCCTGTCATTGATCACCCCCCTGTCATTGATCACCCCCCCTGTAAGGCTCCATTCAGACATTTTTTTGGCCCAAGTTAGCGGAAATATATATTTTTTTTTTTGTTTGTTTTTTCTTACAAAGTCTCATATTCCACTAACTTGTGTCAAAAAATAAAATCTCACATGAACTCACCATACCTCTCACGGAATCCAAATGCGTAAACATTTTTAGACATTTATATTCCAGACTTCTTCTCACGCTTTAGGGCCCCTAAAAAGCCAGGGCAGTAAAAGTACCCCACATGTGACCCCATTCCGGAAAGAAGACACCCCAAGGTATTCCGTGAGGGGCATATTGAGTTCATGAAAGATTGAAATTTTTGTCCTAAGTTAGCGGAAAGTGAGACTTTGTGAGAAAAAAACAAAAAAAAAATCAATTTCCGCTAAGTTATGCAAAAAAAAAAAAAATTCTATGAACTCGCCAGGCCCCTCATTGAATACCTTGGGGTGTCTTCTTTCCAAAGTGGGGTCACATGTGGGGTATTTATACTGCCCTGGCTTTTTAGGGGCCCGAAAGTGTGAGAAGAAGTCTGGGATCCAAATGTCTAAAAATGCCCTCCTAAAAGGAATTTGGGCACCTTTGCGCATCTTGGCTGCAAAAAAGTGTCACACATCTGGTATCGCCGTACTCAGGAGAAGTTGGGGAATGTGTTTTGGGGTGTCATTTTACATATACACATGCTGGGTGAGAAAAATATCTTGGTCAAATGCCAACTTTGTATAAAAAAATTGGAAAAGTTGTCTTTTGCCAAGATATTTCTCTCACCCAGCATGGGTATATGTAAAATGACACCCCAAAACACATTCCCCAACTTCTCCTGAGTACGGCGATACCAGATGTGTGACACTTTTTTGCAGCCAAGGTGGGCAAAGGGGCACATATTCCAAAGTGCACCTTTCGGATTTCGCAGGCCATTTTTTACACATTTTGATTGCAAAGTACTTCTCACACATTTGGGCCCCTAAATTGCCAGGGCAGTATAACTACCCCACAAGTGACCCCATTTCGGAAAGTAGACACCCTAAGGTATTCCGTGAGGGGCATGGCGAGTTCCTAGAACTTTTTATTTTTTGTCGCAAGTTAGTGGAATATGAGACTTTGTAAGAAAAAAAAAATATTAAAATAAAATCATCATTTTCCGCTAACTTGTGACAAAAAATAAAAAGTTCTATGAACTCACTATGCCCATCAGCGAATACCTTAGGGTGTCTACTTTCCGAAATGGGGTCATTTGTGGGGTTTTTCTACTGTCTGGGCATTGTAGAACCTCAGGAAACATGACAGGTGCTCAGAAAGTCGGAGCTGCTTCAAAAAGCGGAAATTCACATTTTTGTACCATAGTTTGTAAACGCTATAACTTTTACCCAAACCATTTTTTTTTTTTGCCCAAACATTTTTTTTTTTATCAAAGACATGTAGAACAATAAATTTAGCGAAAAATTTATATATGGATGTCGTTTTTTTTGCAAAATTTTACAGCTGAAAGTGAAAAATGTCATTTTTTTGCAAAAAAATCGGTAAATTTCGATTAATAACAAAAAAAGTAAAAATGTCAGCAGCAATGAAATACCACCAAATGAAAGCTCTATTAGTGAGAAGAAAAGGAGGTAAAATTCATTTGGGTGGTAAGTTGCATGACCGAGCGATAAACTGTGAAAGTAGTGTAGTGCAGAAGTGTAAAAAGTGGCCTGGTCATGAAGAGGGTTTTAGCTAGCGGGGCTGAAGTGGTTAATATGAATAATTCATGTTTACAGGTAGGTCCTGCCCTGGAAATGTGGCCACTAATGAGTGCCGATAGTTAAATAATGCTGTATACTAGCTGCATTCATATTCTGTTCCTGACACGTGCAGCTTTTAATATAAAATGGCCAACCCCCTTTAACCATTCTGATACTGCAGTTGCCTTTCTTTGGAAGTTGGTGTATTTCCACCCTTTTTATTTCTGTGTTATAGCATTGCAAACGATTGTGTGTTGATTTGTCCTAGAGCAAGGAACTTCTAAGGTATTGTATGGATACACATTAACGCAATCTGAAAAGTCCATACAAAGAATAGTGCAAAACAATGCAGGCATATGTAAGAGAGATAATTCCCAATTACAATGTACTTTAATCTAATAGAATATTTTGAACATCATAAGTAGATTTGAACAGAGACAAAATCGGGGGAAGAGACGTGACTGAAACAGTAGGTAGGGAGGAAGGAGAAGGATGAAGAGCTAGCTGCAAGTCTCGAGCGATGGTCTTTAAGTAATGGGTTATGCTGTAGTGCCACTGATCAGCCAAACCGAGAATTGAGAAGAATTGCGGAACTGGAACCATGGTCCCCACATTTTCATGAAGGCAGGCACCGTGCCTCTATCCTCACCACCCAATTCCTCCATGTGGGTTAAGACATCAAGAGCAGTTACCCAGGTCAATTTCTGAAGGCTCTCAGTCGACCTCCACCTGCGGGGTATTATTTGCCTCATTGCCATGATAAAGAATCTAATAGTGTCTTTTTTAACCTGTTGTGTCCTACTCGGGAAGACAGAAAGCAGGACAATTGTAGGTTAGAGATGTATGGTAGACCGGTAAAGAGAGTTGTACAGGGTGATAACTTCCCGCCACAAAGGAGCAACTCCTGGGCAGTCCCACCATATACAGTCAGGTCCATAAATATTGGGACATGGACACAATTCTACAATTTTGGGCTCTATACACCACCACAATGGACTTGAAATGAAACAAACAAGATGTGCTTTAACTGCAGACTGTCAGCTTTAATTTGAGGGTATTTACATCTAAATCAGGTGAACGGTGTAGGAATTACTACAGTTTGCATCTGTGCCTCCCACTTGTTAAGGGACCAAAAGTAATGGGACATAATAATCATAAATCAAACTTTCACTTTTTAATACTTGGTTGCAAATCCTTTGCAGTCAATTACAGCCTGAAGTCTGGAACGCATAGACATCACTAGATGCTGGGTTTCGTCCCTGGTGATGCTCTGCCAAGCCTCTACTGCAACTGGGGCATTTTCCCTTCAGTTTTGTCTTCAGCAAGTGAAATGCATGCTCAGTCGGATTCAGGTCAGGTGAATGACTTGGCCATTGCATAACATTCCACTTCTTTCCCTTAAACTCTTTGGTTGCTTTTGCAGTATGCCTTGGGTCATTGTCCATCTGCACTGTGAAGCGCCGTCCAATGAATTCTGAAGCGTTTGGCTAAATATGAGCAGCTAATATTGCCCGAAACACTTCAGAATTCATCCTGCTGCTTTAGTCAGCAGTCACATCATCAATAAATACAAGAGAACCAGTTCCATTGGCAACCATACATGCCCACGACATGACACTACCACCACCATGCGTCACTGATGAGGTGGTATGCTTCAGATCATGAGCAGTTCCTTTCCTTCTCCATACTCTTCTCTTCTCATCACTGGTACAAGTTGATCTTGGTCTCATCTGCCCATAGGATGTTGATCCAGAACTGTGAAGGCTTTTTTAGATGTCGTTTGGCAAACTCTAATCTGGCCTTCCTGTTTTTGAGGCTCACCAAAGGTTTACATCTTGTGGTGAACCCTCTGTATTCACTCTGGTGAAGTCTTCTCTTGATTGTTGATTTTGACACCTACCTCCTGGAGAGTGCTCTTGATCTGGCCAACTGTTGTGAAGGGTGTTTTCTTCACCAGGGAAATAATTATTTGGTCATCCACCACAGTTGTTTTCCATGGTCTTCCGGGTCTTTTGGTGTTGTTGATCTTACCGGTGCCTTCCTTCTTTTTAAGAATGTTCCAAACACTGATGGGTTTGTTTTGTTTTTTCAGCCTAATGATGGCTTGCTTCACTGATAGTGACAGCTCTTTGGATCTCATCTTGAGAGTTGATAACAGCAGATTCCAAATACAAATAGAACACTTGAAATGAACGCCGGATCTGCTCGTTGTAATTGGGATAATGAGAGAATAACACACACCTGGCCATGGAACAGCTGAGAACCCAATTGTCCCATTACTTTTAGTCCCTTAAAGGGTTTCTACCACCTCATTTTGACCGAATTAGCTTTCAGACAGATCTCCATAACCATGCAATTCTCAGACCTTTGTGTGGAGCCGTTTCATTAAAAAGCTAATTTTTATTCCTATGCAAATGAGCCTCTAGGTGCTATGGGGGCGTCTTTTCAGCACCTAGAGGCTCGGTCTACTCACACTGTATGCCGCCCCACTCGCCCATCTCGTCTTGAATGCCTGCCTCCATCTCAGTCATTGGACGAATTCTCGTGCCTGCGTCGTTCACTTCTGTCTTCGGCGCAGTGACTGAATGATGCGCTCCTGGCGCCGGATTCCTCACTGTGCCTGCGCCGACTACGTCACAGTGAGGAAGCCGGCATCAGGAGAGCGGCGTTCACTCACTGCGCCAAAGACAGAAGTGAACGGCGCAGGCACGAGAATTCGTCCGATGGCTGAGATGGAGCCAGGCATTCAAGACTAGATGGGTGGGCTTGACGGGCGAGTGGGGCGGCATACAGTGTGAGTAGACCGAGCCTCTAGGTGCTGAAAAGACGCCCCCATAGCACATAGATGCTCATTTGCATAGAAATAAAAGTTAGTTTTTTAATGAAATGGCTCCACACAAAGGTCTGAGAATTGCATGGTTATGGAGATCAGACACTAGTAGATCGTTAGTGTCTGAAAGCTAATTCGGTCAAAATGAGGTGGTAGAAACCATTAACAAGTGGGAGGCACATATTCAAACTGTTGTAATTCCTACACCGTTCACCTGATTTGGATGTAAATACCCTCAAATTAAAGCTGGCAGTCTGCAGTTAAAACACATCTTGTTAGTTTCATTTCAAATCCATTGTGGTGGTGTATAGAGCCAAAAATGTTTCAATTGTGTCCATGTCCCAATATTTATGGACCTGACTGTATGAAGCATTGTGCCAACTCCTGTTGAGCACCGCCAACAGGTGTCAGAGACCAGAGGATAAAATTGGTGAAGTTTTACCACCTCGTTAATATCTTTATAGTTAAGTTCTAAAAACTGAACGCAAACAAAACTGAATGACTTTGTTTGTGAAATCGTGCATTTTTCACTGAACACATCCGGACCTAATCCTCACAGGCTCGTCTGCAAAGGGCCTAAATAAAAAAAAAATATATATATATATATATATTTATATATTTTTTTTTTCCTTCTGTAGAAGTAATATCGGAGAGATAAAAGTCCTGAATCAACAGAAACACTGATGAGTAGGTTAGCGTTACCTGCAAGTTAATCCTAATCAGAATAATTAGAGGACTAAAATATCAGAATGACCACTCTGTGTTCTCTTGATAGGCCTAAATAAATATGCAAACAAAGGAGCCGTGCATGCGTTAGTATAATGAGAGGAAAGCATAGGGTAGATGTGGTTATCTAATTGAGGAACCACCCGTCACTCCTCTCTGGTCTGACTAAAGGCTTTACAAAGAGTGTTACGGTTCACATTTGCATTGAATGGATAAGTACTTGCCATAAGTGCCAGTTGCATGCAACCGTTCTCCCATCAGTCAGTGGCATTATCCAGCTAGGTCAGAACCGGTGACCTCTGGCAGGAAGTTCTCTACCAGAACAGTTTGCCGTATCCGTTTAATGCGAATGTGTACCTACCCTAAGTGAGAATCTGCTGTGCTAAAAGGCTAAATAGAGGAAAGATCTGTGGACAGGACTAGTATATGTGGCGTGATTAAGTCCAGAAAACTATCCACTCAGTTTTTTATAAAATAATAATACATAGGATAGTCCCATATAGTCTGTTCTGTGATAAATGGTGGAAGTGTCCCCCTCAGACTGTACTATCCATTATCTTTATGACAAGTTAGAATTAGACGGTATAGGAAAACTATTTTTCTAGTAAAATCTCCTGTGATTGTGCTATCTTTTCTATCGTGTCGTTTCGCTGTAGATCGTTGTCTTATAATTGATCAACGCAATGCAGTTCCCTAAGAAGCGTTGCATTAGCTTGTGCATGTTGTCTGTCAGGCAATTTTTTTTTCTCTGTGTAATTTCTAAGAGCAAGAACAGATCAGCTTCTCTTCTGTTATCATCTTTCAGACTTGTCAAACCAACCTGGCAGAATTACGCCCTGCAAAAGGATGTTTGCATTCCTCTAAAGTATAATTCTGCTGACTGAATATATGCGCTAATTCAAAGTTGAATTGAGCCATGGGACTTTTATTTAATGATCGGCTTCATATAAATGCAAATTACAATGAATCTAGGGATCCCTCAGCTGTTTCATGTTGTTTAAAGAAAAAGTGTTAGATTTCCATTTACTCCCACTGTAAGTGGCGCTACCGCTGCTCCGTGCTATTGTATGCTTACTGTGTCCTTCACCTCTGCTCCACATTGTACATCACTGGATGCCATCCCTTAACCAATGTGTACTATTTCCTCGCTAGACACCGAACGCGGCACACTGCCGGCTGTGAAGGCTGTACCTGTCCACCGTTAAACAAATTAAACATTGTTATCTGTAATTACAAAAACATGGTGGAAGCATGTTCAGTCTTAACGCTATTAATTGAATTTCTCTGTAAGGCAGAGCCAACGTCCCGGCTTTTAAATTAATCTCACGTAGCTGGATTAATGCAATGTTACGAGATCTGTGATATTTCTTTGTTGTTCTGCCAGGCCAAGACAATGGTGTAACTCAAGCCGTGCCGTATTGGCCATAGGGGTCTTTAAGTTTGAGTTTTGCCAATTTACACAACTTTTTACCCTCTGAGGCACACACTGATAGAAATGATATGTAACCAAGCATGGTCACCTAACAAGTAGTATTCACCTCTGTTAGACACCTGGTGACCATGCAGTATTTGTTATTAAGGTGAGGAGACAAAAAGGAAAATATAATTTAAAAAAATTGGCCGTGTCCTGGTCTGGGGGTTGGGTGTTAAAAAGAGGTTTGCTAAGGGTAGGTTCACATCTGTAGCAGGTAAATCTGGTAGACTGTTTCGGCAGAAGAGCCGACCACTGGACACCACCAGATCCTCATTCGCTATAGTGGGATCCGGTGTTTTTTTTTTACATAGATCCTGGGCAAACGTGCATGCAGCAGTATTTTTCCTGCAGAATGCTGGATTCCCGTTGGATCCCATTATAGTGAATGGGGATCTGATGTTGTCAGGCTGTCCCAGATGTGTTAACTGTGGTTGTCTGCTGCTCTGCCGGAACAGGCTACCAGATTTACCTGCACCACATGGGAACATACCCTAAGGGGTGGACTTTTCAAAGAAGGGGGCAAGTGCGCATAATATATGGTGGAAGTGAAAATCTGTCACCGGAAATCTGCTCTGAATAAGAGAGTGGTCCTCTCAAAGAGGTGGGTTTCTTTTGAGTGGTTACATATACACATTCATACAAGCACATACTGTATACTTACCAGAGGCATTCTCGCTGTCCTGTTCTTTTTATACGATGCTTCTCTCTGCCTGTCATCCTCATAATGTTATATTAAAGGAACCTGTCTCATCTGTATAATTAGTTTATGCCTGTTTCGCTCACGGTGATATTTTATTTTCTGTCGTACTTTTCTTTTATCCAGTATATGCCAGTTTATTTATTCCACCTTTTTTTCTGCTCTTCTATTTCTGCCCGGGCAGACAACTCCCTAGATGTTGTGCCGCCATGCTCTAGCGACCATGATATCAGTTGGGTCATCAGCTTTCACAGTCACTGAAATGCAAATGACACGTTCATTATTTTGTCTAGGATTTTGGATGCATAGTTTAGTTGTAATCAAGCAAATCGTCTGTTGATGAAGAGTCGGCGAAACAGAGTCCTAGCCTAATACAAATAGCGCGCTTGAGCAGAAAGCTCTCCATGAATGGCTGCTAATGAGAGATGAATAAATAATTGGCACGTCTAGACATTTAGGCATTAAACTTTGTGCAGGTCTATTAATCTGGCCTTGTTCGATGCATAAACTATTCATAAAACTGCATCCATTGGAAAAGGTAACTCTGGACCGGGGGCGCTTGTTTGACGTCGTTGGTATAAACTATTTATTTCAGCCTTGTGATTCTGCAGTAGGCGCTTTTAATAATTAAGTGCGTTTTTATAAATACATCAGGGGCCGCCTAATGAAGATAAAGGGGCACAAAGGGACACGCCGTTAAAGTGTAACGCCTTTGGGTTCTGTTAAGTCAGATCTAACTACAGCTGATTCCTTTTTAGGGAGCGATAACGTTCCAGTTTTTCACCAGGGACGTATGATTTATGAGTGACCTTAGCTCACAGGGTTCACATAAGAAGAAGATAAGACAGGAGCCATATTCCTTTTGAGATTACTGTCACTGGCTGTAGCGCCTCCGGCCTGAAGTAAATCAATTGAACTTTCGTCCACTTTACTAGATAGCAAGAGCGAAACGAAATGAGACTGATTTTATTAAGAAAAGGATGATATATGAGTCAGTTAAAGGCTTGTCTAGTTTTAAAATTGCTGGTTTTAGTCATAACAGAGTGATCTTTTTTATCTGTCTGTATGTCTCTGACATTACTATAGTAACCTAGTGGGCTGATGGAATTCCCTCAATCTCTTTTTGCAGAGGGCGACGAGACTGGAGTGATGGATAGCCTGCTCGAGGCCCTGCAATCCGGAGCAGCTTTCCGAGACCGGAGAAAACGGACTCCGAGGCCTAAAGGTGACTAGAATACCTTTCCTTTATTTCAAGGCATATTTTTCAGCTTGTACTCCTAAAACATTCATCATAAATACTGTGCTACCGGGAAGAAGTGCTTAAAGTGCCAGCAGCCAACGTAATCCTGACAAATGTCAGGAAAGATGCTAATTCCTGTTGGCTGATGTCACTACCACTTTGCCTACCAATGCACTGAACTTAACATAAGCTGCTGATTATGACAAGGCTCATCTTGGAAACCATATGTACATGATCTCTCTAGGGTATATGCTAATATGATTAAATAGGTTGTACCATCACGATCATGTCTATTATGTTAAGTTTTCAGCTGGTGCACCGGCCCCGGTAACTTTAGTGTATAAATACGGTTACATGTACAAGATCCATATACAATATATATATATATATATATATATATATATATATATATATATGCATGAAAAGTATTATGCATCAGTGGTATATAAAGTATCTTTATGGTTTTTCCAGATATACAGGACAATCTCAGTCTGTCATCAGAGAGGCCTATTCTAAAGCCTTGTAACCATGGTAATGGAACTTGCTGATGCGTTTCATGCTTGCATCTAGCTTTATGCTGCTGATATCTGATTTTTGGCTTGAGATTTACTGCAGAAGACAATGGCACTACCTGTGCCTGCCAAGTCTTGCACCGATCAGTCCCCCTTTCTCTGTGCTTTGCATGCTGCTTTGGCTTTCTTGCATGGTTATTATTACCCATTTTGCATGTTGAAGGGAGACAAATGTTTTAATGATGTTTTTTATGTTTTTCAAAGAAATTGCTATCTGAGGTTTGCTGATCTTTGTTTTATTATAGGTTTTCAGGTGTGACAGGAGCCAGGTCTTGAACATTTTAACTAAATTATTTGCAATTGGTAACCATAATATATTGCTGTAGGTCACAACCATTTGTGGAGCTAAAGGTCGAAGCCTATCTTCATAGCTTGGGTCATACAAGTGCTTTAGAATATGTTATCTTAACCAGAAAAATGCTCCATTATGACACTTACTGTGTGATAAATAGTAGTCAGTGGGCAAGGATTTTAACAGTTAGGCCTTATGGTACAAATGGGGCAAATGTCTGTTCTGCTGCAATGCTTGCGGTGGTCGGAGTTTCATACTCAACTCTTCAGTAAGAGGTTACAATAGAGCGTAATCAGGTTTTATCATTTCTACATACCCTGGCATCGCCTACCACATCTTTTCTGGAGTAGACAAAAGTACCTTTCCCACAATGTGATTTTTAGGAATAGTTAGTGGAGAATCGGAAAGGCCACTGCTACAATTTGGGTAATATATGCCCATAAGAAGTTCAAGGGGATGTCTATTGTACACAAGAACTAGTTCCTAAGCTCAGATAATCAGTTGAAATCAGCGACACATTGTAATCAGCTTGACAGGCAAAATTGTAAAAGAGTTCTTCATACAAGACAAGCCCATACACCCTTCCACTGTTGGGACAGCCTTCATACTGTAGACATACACAAATGAAATGAGTTGCAGGCTACAATCTTTCTTCCACCTGTCACTAGCAACTACCCCCTCTGCATGCACACATGTGCACTAAAATAGAAGAATGAGGTCTTCAAGTAGGAAGTAGCAGGGAAAATCTATCAAGTAGTGTTCTGTGTGCCCTTTTCGGACATGCCTGAAATATCGCTGCCTTAAGTAGACGTGTCTCATGACAGGTGCACCTTTTAAGGGGTTCTGCAGTTTGTTTAAACTGATGATTTATCCTCTGGATAGATCAGCAGCATCTGATTGGCGGGGGTCCGACACCCGGGACCCCCACCGATCAGCTGTTTGAGAAGGCAGCGGCGCTTCATTCAAGTGAACAGAGCTAAGCCCCGCCCAGGCCAGTTAATACTAGTCGTGACGTCACTGGGCCTGTGGTAAACAGTGAGAAGGCCGCGGCCCTGCTGCCTTCTCAAACAGCTGATCGGCGGGGGTCCCGGGTGTCAGACCCCCACTGATCAGATGCTGATGATCTATCCAGATGATAGATCATCAGTTTAAACAAACTGCAGAACCCCTTTAAGGACATCTTTGTCTCTGTTTACATTACTTTTGGTCTACACTTCGTATCTACATATCTCTGCGGTATAGACATACGGTGACACATGTCTCCTGTTTACTCAGCAGTATATATTTTTTTTTATTTGTTTCCGGCACACATGCCAGGCATGTTCACGTGAGAGCAGTATAAAGATAGCCAAAGATGACCATCATTTTCCAGTGTTCTCAATGTCTGCCTTTTAGATCCAGCTTGATGCTGCACATCAGCGGGCATATTATGTAAAAGTGGAGGTTTCACCCGATATTTTGTCTGACCTGTGAGCATGCCCCTCAGCTGATTGCTTAGATAAGCTATTGCCTGGTGTGACATTTTACAGATTTTTAGGCAAGATACTAAAATGAACATCGTAGAAAAATTAAATGTCAGCTAAAACTGAAGCCTGTTTGGAATTGCCTGTAAACTGTTTTTAGCATTTTCTTTTATTACTGACTTCTGCTTGATTGAGCCTTGTTTATGCCGTTAACAACTCATGACAATTCGGAAGAGTCAGTGGGCTGAATTATTTCCAGCATCTCATCTTGACATTTTCAGGTTTTATTCACTTTGTTATTTGCACATATAAATGCACTTGTATAAAATGCTGCTCTACGGAAGGAGACTAGTCGCATTAATAGACCAGTTTGGGGTTACCGGCACTTGCTGGGAACTCTAACCGCGTCTGTACAATGACTAATGAGCAGAATTCAGGCCAGCTCTGGATGGGTAGCACATCTAGATTGAAATTCCAAGTTTGATTTGCCTTTGTGCAGAGGATTTAACACATTAGTTTATTCTGTATAAAATATTCATGCATCTCAAACTGCACCTGCCGGCATCTGTAACTCTTCCTGAAGTGGATACCATATAGTTTTTCGTGAATATATCCGCTGAAATGGTTGTAATATTTCAAAGCAGGTAAGAGCTTTTATTACTGTATTTCTATATCCTTCTGCATTGTGAAGACTACATTACGAGTATCAGACCTTGGTGCAAAAATATGTATAGGTGATTCCACTAATTTATGAGCTCACAGTTGTGTCTTCATGTTCCTCTTTGCTGTATATCACCACTGATTAAAGTCTATTAAATGTCTTTAATAGTGTAATAGAATATGGTTGAAATTATGCATAATGGGCCATGCTCCATTTTAAATACATACAGGAGCTTTGGTATATGTACACTATTGAGTGATGCACATTTTAGTGCCATGTTTAGCCATGCTGTCATGGTGAAGTTGTCACATATTACATGTGAGTCACGAGCCATCGAGTGCGAACCCATTGTGCCACGTGTCGTACCTCCTCTATTGGCGTTGTCTAAGTGAACCCCTCGATCTTCACAGTACCCCTGATGGTGGGGATAGACTTTCCCAAGGGGAACACCAGGTCGCTACCTCTTGAGGAGGATAGGCACATGAGGCAGCTGGTCCAGGCGGACCAGGAGGTACTTGAAAAAGGTACCAGAAGTACAGGCGTTGTCAGCAGGCTGAGTCGTTACAAGGAGCAACAGTGCAGGACCGAAGGATGAGCCATTGGCGAAGTCAGACAGGCAATAGATCAGGGCAGGTGGCACAGGTACAGGTGAGGCAATCTGGGTCTGCAACAGGAGAGTCAAGGCAAGCAGGCAGGGATGAAACAGGTAGCAGAGTCCAGGAACACAAGCGGATATCAGGAACCTTAGGCAATCTGGGTCTGCAACAGGAGAGTCAAGACAAGCAGGCAGGGATGAAACAGGTAGCAGAGTCCAGGAACACAAGCGGATATCAGGAACCTTAGCAGGACACAAGGACCTTAACACTGAGGCAGGGGGCTGAGCCACTTATATATGTGCAGGAGGGCTAGGATTGGTTTGCGAGGTCACACGATCCAACCCATAAAACACAGAAAGTGACCCGTGCCGGCCCTTTAAGGAAATGCTGCAGGAAATGAGCTAGCAAGCATGCTGTGGCCAGGGCTCAAAGGAAACACTGGCAGCAGATCATCGCTGAACACGGAGCCCGGGACCGTGGCGCATAACAGCTGCTGTTAGTGTGTAGTCTGGCATCTTTAGGCACGGGACACCATCCTTAATAAGACTACACTAATTATCTACATTACTTACTACAGTCCACCAACAAAAATGGCACCTGGCCTAGGAACCTCAATTAGCTGATGAAGACATTGGCAAGTTATAATGAAATGATTGACCCTTTCATGGAATTTATGCAATCGGGGAATTATTAGTTAAAGGGGGCTCTATAATGTAAATGTCTGTAATGTTCTAAACCCAGGTCAGCGTCGCCCCAGAATTAAGCAATATGCTTCTTTTCTAATATTATAGCAACATTAGGAAGAAGTCTAAAGATCCCTGGGGGTGGTGCTGGAGTTAGCTCCTCATCACATTGAAGATGTGCTTAAAGGGGTTTTATATTTGTTTTCTTTATTTTGCCAGTTGCTTGGTAACGTAATAAAAATACTTAAACTTGCCTATCTGCACTCCCACCGATTCAGTCCCGACGCTCCGTCCTCTTCCCTGTGGCAGTGAAGTCCTGTGTAGTGCTGCAGCCACAACAATGCACCACTGGCTGCACCCCATGGACAAGGACGAAGCATCAGCTCTGTATTGGAGAGAGAAGGAAAGTAAGTTTGTGCTTTTATTATTTTACCAGCCTCCCAGCACCTAAATAAAAATAAACTTTGAAACCCCCTTTTTCTTACAAATATACAGCTAACCACCCGATAGTGTCAGACCCACTCCTGTGACAACATTGAGCACTTTTAGAGAACTGACTTGCTAAGTTGTACAACATGGGCGTTCACTAAGAAAGGGACAAGTCTGATGAAGCATAGCCCTGCCTTGGAGGGTTTGTGCCACTAATATAAATCTACTCCGCCCAACAGATGTCGCTGTTATATCGCTTTTCCCAAATATCACCATTTGTCTAATGTTATTAGCCTATTATTATGCCCTGTAGCAAATCAGTTTTGATTCCAGTTGCTGTAGGTTACGTCCTGTAGTGGAACCTTGTAATACAGGACGCACATGCTCACAGCGCTTCTTTTCTTTCCCTTCAATAACCACTCTTCTATGTGCAGTGATGGATGGATAGACAGGCAGGCAATAGGATAGATAAACATAAGGACGAGTTTTGCTCTAACAAATGATGGACATTGACACTAGGTGTCTGTTATAAATCTAGTTACGCACAGCATTTTGAATATGTGGAGATAAAAATGTCAGGACTCGTCTCACTGCCCTATGGCATGATGGGTCAGAAATCGCATGACAAACCAGGAAGTAGGATTCAAGCATGGGGGGAGAAGAGAAAACTGTAAGTTAGGTAAATTTGAAAAAAACTATCCAAGAAGGAATGGGAGCCAGAGTACTTAGAGAGAAAAGTAGTTTATGGCACAACCCCGTTAATCCGTGTGTCCATTCTGCAGGCTGCAAATAAATAAAAGGTCTTATTCTTGTCCGTTTTGTGGCCAAAATGGCACTTGTAACATAGTGAAAGGCCTACAGAAGGGGAAAATGTGGGGGACACCAGCCGTTATCTGTGTTTTGCGGACCAGAAATCAAATACTGTACATGAGACATAAAGTGCTTATTGTTGTCAGAGGAGTGACAGAGTGGTCTGTCACTACCTTGTGCTGCCCTCAGTGAGGACAGTATATGGGGGCTGACATGTTTTTTTTTTACTAATAAAGGTTAAATAGTTGCTACATGTTTAATAGCAATAGTTCCAATTTGCATTTGGTAAAAGCACATGAATATATTAAAAGGGTTTTCCAGCACTTTAATACTGATGACCTAGTCATCAGTATCTGATCGGTGTTGGTCCGACACCCAGGAGCCCTGCCGATCAGCTGCGTGAGAAGGCATTGGCGCTCCTCTAAGTGCCACTACCTTCTCCTTGCTTGCCGTGCACAGCACTGTACATTGTATAGTGGCTATTTTTGGTATTGCAGCTCAGCCCCATTCACGTCTATGGGGCAGAGCTGTGCCTAGCCCATGTTCTGAAAACTTTTGTAAATATATGAACCATAGTACAATATCATGCTAACATAGGGTCCATGTGATTGCACTTTGTGTGATAATTTCTGATATTTGTACATTTTATTTGAAACCTACATGAGTATACAGGCTTAGGCTACTTTCACACTAGCGTTCGATCGGATCCGTTCTGAACGGATCCGATCATATTAATGCAGACGGAGGCTCCGTTCAGAACTGATCCGTCTGCATTAAAATGGCAAAAAAAAGCTAAGTGTGAAAATAGCCTCGGACGGATCCGTCCAGACTTTCAATGTAAAGTCAATGGGGGACGGATCCGCTTGAAGATTGAGCCATATTGTGGCATCTTCAAACGGATCCGTCCCCATTGACTTACATTGTAAGTCTGGACGGATCCGTACGCCTCCGCACGGCCAGGCGGACACCCGAACGCTGCAAGCAGCGTTCAGCTGTCCGCCTGTCCGTGCGGAGGCGAGCGGAGCGGAGGCTGAACGCCGCCAGACTGATGCAGTCTGAGCGGATCCGCTCCATTCAGACTGCATCAGGGCTGGACGGCTGCGTTCGGGTCCGCTCGTGAGCCCCTTCAAACGGAGCTCACGAGCGGACACCCGAACGCTAGTGTGAAAGCAGCCTTAGACAGCAGGGGAAACTTGCTTTTATTGCGTTAGAGGGGGGCCAGTGATCCATTAGGTTCTGGGAACCAGTTGATAGTTGAGTTATTGAGTCAAAACATTCACATCCTAAAAAAAAAAAATTGTCAAACCAAGACTCCTATTAAATCCTGGTACAGTTAATGGAAAGTAAGCTGATGGATTACACTGAGTAACAGGACGGTCACTCAAACCTTAATACTTGTGATATGCCTAATGAAAACCCATATAGGGGAAAGAACAACTAGTCTTCACGTGTAATATTGTTTACCATCGTTTGATCCGGTGTGCTGGTGCCCGCACTTCACACTGCTTTGTCGTTCATTGATGCCCTCTTTACTGTTTCCAGTCCCATAGAGATTAATGGAATGGTAGTGCTCGACCTGCCACTCCAGACATAGGAAGCACAGGACCCTCATTCTTTTGTTTGCTGGGACCCCCACTAGTATATCGGTTGTCCCCTATCGAGTGGAGAGGGGATAATGGGGGAGATTTATCCAACTGGTGTAGAGTAGAACTGGCTTAGTTGCCCATAGCAACCAATCAGATTCCACCTTTCATTCTCCAAAGGAGCTGTGAGTTGCTATGGGCAAGTAAGTTAGTTTTACTCTACACCAGTTTGATAAATCTCCCACAATGTTTTCTAACCAGAATACCCAGTTCATGTGGTTGGACGTCTATAGGTAAGGTCCTCACTTTACTTGGCAGTTCCTTCCGAATTTTACAAATGCCATGTAAGTGTGCTCCAAATTCAGTATGATGCAACTTTAAATCCATTTAATATGATAAATGCTGTAATTACCATTTAAAGTAGAACTATCAGCCGGATCTAATCTATCAAATGAGGCTTACTCCTGGTAGGGTTGATCCTGCTGATTTAAAATACCATGTAGAGTATATGGTCAAAATCTATTGCGCCAATTCAGAAAATATAGTTCTATGATATACGCAAATTAGGTCTTCAGTGCACAAAGGTTTGGGCCCCAGCTTCTCGATACACCACAGCACCTTTGCCACAGCCTCTCCCTATTACAGACATGGGCAGGCATCATCATTGGTTCTTTTGCCTGGCCCTGCCATTACAAGCATGCACAATAGGTTATATAATAGGTGCATTTTGCAGTACATCATCTTTGGGTTTCTCTGCCTTCGAGATATTTACTGTGCGCCAGTTGTAGAATCTGCGGTACATGTATGGTATTACAGGGCCTGAGGACAATGATGACGTCTGGCCGTATGATTGCACCGAAGCCCTAATTTGCATCTACAATAACTTATTTTTCCCCTCTACAACGGTGCAACAGATTGTGACAATACAGGTAGCATTTTAATCAGCAGGATCAACGGTATGATGCAGTGTGCTTGTATTGATAGGGTTGATCCTTCTTGACAGGTTCTCTTTAAGAACCAGAATTTTATTTTTATTTCCAGTTGCTTCCATAGTGCTGACATATTCCATGGAACTGGACACGGATTACAATGTCCCTAATCAGACTGTGGACTGTTTCATAGGAGGCCAGTTGTAGTGTGGGAGGAAATCGGGGAAGCGGTAGAACATACCCTGTGCTCACCCCCGAGCCATCCGTAATTCTTGTCTCACTCCTTCTCAGTAATAATGGGTTTCTCACCATTTTTATGTGCTGAGGTTTAATTAGTTACTTCACACTTTGAAAAGACAGAAAATAAAACTTAAAGATTAATGACCTTCACTGTCACAGCAAAAAAAAAAGTTATCAATTTCTCTTTCAAATTTTGCGTTTTAAATGCAAATCTAAATAGTAGTTTCCTTTTTCTTCCAGTTTTTGCCTTTATACCCTAGTGATGGGGAGTTCTTAGATCCATACAGCAGCACTTCTGACCTTCCGATTTCTTTCTTCTATGTTGGCTTCTGCCTGTTGTTCTACAAAGCATACATTTACTTTGAAAGCGACCCTCTGCCATGTACTACTTGACAGTCATATTGTCCCAGTTATTGACACGGGAAGGGGAACAAGTTCCAGTGTAGTCTCAGACTCATGTAAATTCGATTTCTATTTACTTGTCGCTTCGAAACTTCAGATAGATTTTTCCCTGCAGGTAAGTGGACAGAATCTCCCTTTATAGTGACTTTCATCACGGTCCTGCAGCAGCTTTTCCATGTTAATACTTGTCGGGGTCTTTTAAGGAGGTATATTTTCTTTCCTTTTTGATTGTGTGGTCCTAATCCCATCTATGTGTTCTTAAACCGTTTGTTGTGCCATGTTCAGTAAAGAATGAGATATTTCAAAGGAATTAATCCATTTATTGGTGAGTGTTCATGCTGATAGCATCTAATTCCACTTGAATATCTCCGCTTTTACACACAGTTTTATTTCCCTTGGGCACGTGTAATCTTTGAGTTTAAAACAAAATCTCATATACATGCAAAAGCTGTTCTTTTATTTCATAATGCAAAGTTAGAACTATCTCGTCTCCCATCGCAGGGTATCAAGAAAATAATTAGTCTTAATAAACAAAGTAACACTCCTTTCCTTCTGAATAGCCGCTCCTGGTAGCACTGCTAGGGCCTGTTTACATGGCCGAGGATCAGGCCAATTATCAGGACCAATATTTGAATGAATGCTCATTCCTGATCATTTGCCTGTGTAAAGGTGCCGCTTATCACTTGACGAGCAAGCAAACACTTGTTCTTGGCTGATTGCATTTTTAATGCGGCACCTAAAATTATCATTGTGGCTCAGCTCATCTCCCTCTGTAAATGTAGTAGCAATCATGTATCCTAGAGAGACAAATCTATTTGCCTCATCAGCAGTTCTTCTTCATCTGAGGTGGGCTGTGAAGAAGCACCCACCGGCCACAAGATTAACAGGTCCGGACGTTGACCGTTTCCTTCTCCGATTAGTTGAACAAGGGCACAGGCTCTGCTTCACCTTAGGAGCCGTTTCTGTTCATCCCTATACAGAAGGGATGATGGCTGCATGTTCTGGAACGAGTGGTACTTTCCCTGTAGTATCGGCCTATGTCATAGGACTCTTTAGATTGACCAAACCAGATAAGATTGAAGACTCAGTCATAAGATGATCATAAGTAATAATTTTGTTCTTATATGTTGCATGGTTATGCTTTCTATAGTAGGAAACATTTTGTCTATTGACCATAACATGTTCTGTGTGTTGTTAGACATAATTTACTTTTTACTGGTGTTTGCTGTTTTTGATAGTTTTATCCTTTTTTATTCACATATGCAAAAACTTGTCTGCAGAAGAAAGAAACTCTCTAAAGTGCAATTCGCATGCTTTTAAAGGCTGTGAACACCTTCAGGGGAATTCTTTTATGATTTCAGTTTAGTCATCTTGGACTAAAAATCTTTTTTCCAATTGGTCTTTATTAAACATTTTGAGCAGTTTTTTTCCCTAAAGGATTAAGTTGAAAGACCCATTTAGATTTATCAGATGAGCGGCAGATTATCAGGAAGGAAGCATTCCTTCCCAACACTTGGCTGCTCCTTAAGAGGAGGTGAAGCACCACAGTATGAGGACAAGCAATCGCTTGTCTCCATAGAAAATCATTGCTTCTGGGCAGCATCTCCTACCCGGGAACGATGTTTGAGGTGTCCGCACCTCCAATCATTTCACAGAGGAACAGGCGTTTTGCTTATTCATCAAATTGTCATAAACCAGCATTAATGGGGACCTTCTTTCCTGATAATTGGCCCAAATATTGGGCCATCTAATCCAGCTTTAGCCTAGCTGACAGCATCTTACTTTAGCTTTCGTCTGATGGCTACATACAGCCCTTATATATGAACCACTAACATCTCAGCTATATCGAGTGTTTATTAGCTGTCAGGAGATCAGAGATAAGCTTCACATGAGCCTAGGGTTGGGCGATATCAATAATATTCCCATAATTATACATATATATATATATATATATATATATATATATATATAAAGTTATTGCGATAAATGCCCATTTAGAAAGAAAAAAAAACACTCAAAACATGTACTCATGTTTCCTTGTTGCCCCGATACATTATAATGTCTCCTTGATGCCCATATGCAGTATTATCTCTGTTACCCACCAAGAACCGGGTCACCGTTGCCCCCAAATCTGATGGAGCGGCTATGCCTGCTAATGCTGCATTCATTCTCTATGGGAGTGCTGGGGATAGCAGCGATCAGCCATCTTCACCGCTCCCATAGAAAATGGGACATCCTAGCGGAAAACCCTGAGAAGTGGGTTGTTCAGAGTGTGCCTTTTATAGGTGCACATTGTCAGGAAGGGCACCTTGGCATCATAAAGATGCCTTTCAGTCATATGAAACATTGGGGGTCATCTACTAAAGACTGGCACTTCCTATATGGGTCCCTACACACTACAGCCATTTTATCGCAGCCCCCACAGCGCAGTGACTGTTATCCAGCGCCGGTCTCTGTGCAGCAGCGACTGTTCTCACCCCCGGCCTGTCTGTGCAGCAGCCCCCAGAGTGCAGCAACTGTTCTCAGCCTGTCTGTCCAGCAGCCCCCCAGAGTGCAGCAGCTGTTATCCAGTGCCGGTCTCCTGGCTCTGGGGGTTTACAACCACTAGATGCCATTTATTTGTGACCTAGAGGACTTATACCCCCGTGACTAGGGTTATCACAATACCAAATTTTGATTAAATTTCGGTCCCATAAAAAGTAATGCAATACGTGATACCACGCAAAAGAAAACTGAAATGCCCCAAAAAAGTGTGCATTCCGCAATTTATGGAAAGTGCGGCCCATAATAGAACAGTCCTATCCTATTTTTTTTTGCGGAGAAGGAGACCATTTTTATTTTTTTCTGTTACGTCATTCACCTGATAGGAGATATTTTTCAATACTTTAATAGTTTGGACTTTTTCAGACGTGGCGATACCTAATTTATTTATTTATTATTGTTTATATAGTTTTTTATGTAAATTGGGAAAGAGGGTGGTTTAACATTTTCAACTATTAACCCCTGTTTGGGGCTAGAACCTGGGATCTTTTCATCCCTTGTCCTATTCTCCCTAATAGAGATCTATTAGGGTGCATAGGATCTCACACTGTCCCTGCTGCCCTGTGCTTTGTGCACACAGCAGCAGGGAGATTACCATGGCAGCCAGGGCTTCAGTAGTGTCCTGGCTGCCATGGTAACCAATCGGAGCCCCAGGATTACACTGCTGGCAAGCAAAAGACATACTTTTTTTAAAGTACTAATACTAATATCTACTTGCGTTTATTGTAATAACAATTCTGGAGTATCTACTCTTATAACTATATTGCACCATTCCTTTAACCCCTTAAGGACCTCCACCGTATCTGTATGGCGGAAGTCCGGCCCCAAAACATGGCTCCCACTCGCACGTGCAGCTGGCGCCAATGCCGCCAGGTTTCTGCTATTTTAAATAACAGAGACCCGCGGCACATGTACGCGATCAGCCATATGGGTGACCACAGCATTTTTGCAGTCCAGAAGCAGAAGTCGCGCATTTCTGCTTCGGTAACAGCGTTCCCCGACCTATCTAGGCTTCGGAGCTTATTTCAGGACTATACCAATACAGGCCACTAGGTGGCAGCATTGTATTGATATAGTGCAGTGATGGCGAACCTATTGCACGGGTGCCAGAGGCGGCACTCAGAGCTCTCTCAGTGGGCACCCACACCCTGGAAAAAGTCTATGGTGTACCAATATACTCTAAACTTTACCAGCCATTCATCAGCGCTGGGCGCACTATGAACAGCACGGACAGCACATTGAATGTAGGCAGGTCATTATACTTAAATGATAAGGTACATGGAAAATATACTATACTGGACTGTAGTATTTAGGATAAATTGCCGTGTTGGCACTTTGCGATAAATAAGTGGGTTTTGGGCTGCAGTTTGGGCACCCGGTCTATAACAGGTTCGCCATGACTGGTATAGTGCAAATGAAGTCTTCAATGATGGCTATATAGCCATCAATGAACACAATGGGCAATCTAATGATTGCCAGTAAAAAAAAAAGTTTTTACAAATATAAAAAACCTAAAAGTACAAATCACCCCACTTTCCTTAAAATAATAATACTTAACCAATAAAAAATATAAACATCATGGGCATCGCCGTGGGTCAGAATATGGTTATAAAAAGGTTTTAACTTTTTTTCAGTATTAAAAATTATACAAGTGTGGTATCATCGTAACCGTACTGACCTAGAGAATTAAGATAACAGGTCAATTTTACCGCACAGTGTAAAAAAAAATTAAAAAAAAATTCTACCCTATTTGAAATTTTTGTTCCGCTTCCTACTACATGCTAAGCAACCGTAAATGGTGCCCTTAGAAACTACAACTTGTCCAGCAAAAAATAAGCCCTCATAAGGCTATGTTAATGGGAAAATAAAAAAGTTAGAACTATGGGAAGGCGGGGAGTGAAAAATGAAAAGGGGTTTATATTCATTTATTGCAAGAAGTTATGAATAAATTGCTTTGAAAGTCCCGAAGGGTGTTACCAGTTGGGGGTCTATTCCTGCATAGTCTGACATTATATCACAAAATTATATCTGACATTATATCACAAATGCTCTTCTGCATTTGTATTAAAGAGATTTACATCGATTTTTCTTTTTACTGATGACCTGTCCTCTAGATACGTCTTCAGATTCTGATTGGTGGGGGTCTGACACCCGGGACCCCTGCCAATCAGATGTTCGAGAATGCAGCAGCACTCACAGTATAACCGCAGCCTTCTCTCAGCTTTTCTTAGGTCGAGTGATGACACGTTCATCGGTCACGTGGCCTAGGAGCAGATCAGCCCCAATCAAGTAAATGGACTTAGTGCAATAACAAGCACAGCTGCTGGACAATGTACGATGCAAGACCCCCACCATCAGATACTGAGGATAGGCCATCAGTATAAAAAATCTCGGAAAACTCTTAAGTTATTTTAAGTTTGTTTAAATTCTTTCTTTGTGCTCATCCTCTTTGGTTACCTGCATTGCCCACTGAAAGTAGTGCCGTGACTGATCCCAGAGTTCTGCTCCAACAATCGCATTCTGAGCAACTGATTTAATTCCAACAGTAATGGCTGTATTTAATTCCAATATATTCCTTTTTTTAATTTATTTTTTTCATTTAGGTGGTTTAAGCAGTTTTGTTTATCAGTGTTTTATTCAGTGCACGTTTATCAAGTTTTAGAATCAGAGACTTAAACAAATTTTTATGTTTTATTTTTTTAAAAAAACACCACCAAAACAACAGCCTGCAGCGTTGCTCACATTGCAACCTTTACTGCTATTCCCACATGTTCTTGCAGCACAAAGCTGTTTACTATTCAAGCAACAAAGAGATTTACTAAGAACATCTATGCTGCTGAATCATATCTCAACAAGTCTTTCAAGTCCCGGAAACCTCTCATACAAAGGGAGAACCCACTAGACGGCCATGCTAACTCCATTTACATGGTCACTATCAGACACATTAGCAAAGCCCAAGTCCACAATATAGTCGACCAAGCTGAAGTAGTTTGTATGTATCGCCCACCAACCTTCACTTCTGTGCTGTCAAGAAATGTAGAGGTAGAAGTAAAAATAGTAGACTGTAAATCCGTAGTCAGGATTGTTCCGCAGTTTCCATTTCTATTAAGAGAATACTCGATAGGAACATCTCTTGGCTGTCGAAGTAGGAAGGAATTTTCCTGAGATCAGAATGGTAGGTGCAGAAATGAATAATTCATTTAACACATTAGACTAGGTGAGGCCAGTAGTGAATAAATGAATCAAGCTGTCTATGGCGATAGCTTTCAAAATTCCACAATTTATATTAAGGGAATGTATCCTTAGATGAGTTGGTATTCGGTGGAGCGGTGTGAAACATAGTGGCAGAGTGCATACTTTGTTAGAAAGGCTGTGAGGTTTCCATACATATGTATATGGGGCTCTCTGAAGAAGACATTGGAAGGCAGACGTGTCAAGATGCAATCTAAGTTTAAAAATGTCAGTAGCTATTACATCTGAAATAAAAGGTAGCGTATGAATATTTACATACCTGAGCGCAGTCTGTGGTTTAGCCATGTTTTCATTAATATGCTGGAGCAATAAGTGTCGAGATGGCAGGAGTACGTAGGGTGACATACTCCAGTAGGAGTGTCTGTCACGTTTTTAGTCCGCAGGCATGCTTTTGTTCCCATCTCAAGGTGATGTCATTGGATGTTGTCACTTCTCGGCAGGCAAATTAAATATTTCTGTTTAACGCATGCTGCAAAATAAGTTAACTTAAAAAATTGCCATATTGGCTGACAAGTGCAGGATTTCTGCAGCCATTTTATTAAATTAGTTTTTTACCCAAAATACTATTCCAAGCATGCCATTGCTGAAAAACATAACTAATTCCTTTGACATAACAGGTCATCAAACTCTGAGGCGAGTTGTAATTTAAGCTTATGTATTGTAGGAGGGACAGGAATGGCTTCACTATGTAGATAGCTACTTGCCAAACACACATTACAATCCATATTGAGATAGACAGATATGAGATGGATACATGCATAAATAGATGGGCAGTTAAAATTGTCCACGTTTTAAAAGACAGCAGACTGGCAGCTGAATATGCAAATGAGCACATGATGTCACAGTATTCCGTGAATCACAGCATAACATGACATCACATAGACCAGTTGCCTTAGTTAGTGAACTATATTGCCACACACCCTTCTTTTGGTCATAGCAGCAAATCAATTAAAGGGGTTATCACACGAATATATATTTTTTTCTTACGCATAGGGAGGACTTTCTTTGGATTGGCCTCAGCTCCTCAAGTACCTACATCTACCAACAAGCGTTAGTTCTTGTCAACTTATTCTCCACTGCATAGAAAATGGCCCCTCGGTTATAGCCTCAGAGATACATATGGTATGCAATAGCCCCTACAATTTCTTCTCCACCTTCTGGAGAGCAATATAGCTATGTATTCCTATAAATTGTGATGTAGGGATGAATTAAAGGTGGCTGGGCTGCTTCACTATGAAACCAATATGCCAGCACAGAAGAAGTGTGGGAGCAGGGAAGCTACTGAGCATGGTAGTGTACCTCTAAATGCAATAGGAGGTGGAGTAGAAGAATAAACAGCAGGGGGCGCTACCAAAGAGGAAAATGTAATGTACAGTCCAAAATGCATCCCTGTTACAGTATTTATTAACAAGAAAAGAGATTGGCTGATTGAACTGAGCAAATGCCGGGATTCCTTCTATACTTCATTGGGATCACTCCCGCCACGTGCACCGCCGAGTTTGACCAAAACTCTCTTCCGAATCTATTACATAAATGCATCCAGCTTTTGTGACTATAATGCTTTGTGGTGGAGCCTCACAATCCAAATTTGTCCCTCATCCTTTTCCTGATATGTAAAGATCTGAGAAAATCAACTGCGAGGCTTTAGAGTGTCCATGTTAGTAATTTAGCATTTAGGTGGAATAACGCTTTAAATCCCGTCTCCGACGATCGTATCAAGTCTCGTACCCTATGCCGCGTACCCTCATATTTTTATTTAGTTGTCTTGTTTTTGTTCCCGTAAGTAATTGTTACGACACTCACCGCCAGGTAGATGACGCCGCTGGTTAGTGAATAAACCCCTTTCTCCAGGAATGCAGTTTTTAATCCAGCCGATCATCAAACCCCCGAATGGAGCATACGAATGTAGCAACTCCCGATCAGTTATTCAGTCGAACTCCTTCCACAGCTAGCAATATACGAAAGCGCTGTCCCAATAATAAATCCCTCCATAAACGAGACCAAGCTCCGTCTTGAAAGTCAAACAGGGAATGTTTTATTGAGGGCTACCCGCCCATTTTTATGCAGGTCCCCATCTGGTGGACACGTCCCTAGGGGCCCAGAATGGAGACTGGGACACAGGACAGACATGTAGCACTACAGAGACAATACATCCCCACAATGCATTATGGTTTTCTCCTCTCTGCCCTGGCGACACCCGAGGAATAATCCAATTATCTCCCAAGACAGAGGGAAATCACCAATACACATGTGGGGACAACAGAACAGACATCACCATTTAAACACACAATGTCACAACCCTTTTCAATACACAGACATTTAACATATCCCACAATGGCACAAATTAGTCCAGGAGGTCAAGTTGGTTCAAGTCCTTTGTGAACAAGGAGGCCATTTTGGTTAACTAGCAACACACTCCTCTCCTGGGTGGCCGTCTGTTCAGTAGTTCCAATCGGTATGTGGGGAAACACACGAACAGGGGCATATGGACAGGAAATCCAGCGAAATGAGGGCAAACAGACGAACCAGCAATATAGGTCTATACAGATGGATCTGTCACACGGCTCCCCCCTTGTGGGACACTCCGGCAGACCCGGCTTGACCCTTTAGCGGGTCAACTTGGGGATGACCGGACTAGGAGGTAGCAAGAATGTCGGTTTGCCGGGACAATCCATCTGCATTCCCATTCTGCTTACCGGGTCGGTAGCTGATGGTGAAGTTATACGGTTGTAAAGCTAAACTCCACCGCAGCAGTCTCCCATTGTCTCCTGAGACCCGGTTAAGCCAGACAAGGGGATTGTGGTCCGTCACAAGGGAAAATTCCTGTCCATACAAATAAGGGCTTAACTTTTTCAATGCCCAGACCAGGGCCAAGCATTCCTTCTCCACTGCCGAGATATGCGACAGGGTGCTCTCCTCCATCTTCCCCGACCTGGCTCAGCACAGCCCCCAGTCCATACATGGAAGCATCCGTATGGACGAGAAAACGTTTGTTAGGGACTGGGGCAGCCAGGACAGGGGCATTTACAAGAGCCTGTTTGAGTGCTTGAAACGCAGCTTCACAAGCCGGAGACCACAGGACCTGCTTAGGGAGGTTTTTCTTGGTCAGGTCAGTCAGGGGCTTAGCAATAGTGCTGTAGTCTGGGACAAAGCGTCTGTAATACCCTGCTGTCCCTAGGAAGGCTAACACCTGGGTCTTAGTGATAGGTGTGGGCCAGTTAGCTACTGCCTCTATCTTAGCCGGCTCCGGTCTCTGGCTCCCACACCCCACTCTGTGACCCAGGTATTGCACTTCAGCCATGCCTAGATGGCACTTCTCTGGCTTCAATGTCAGGCCAGCAGCCCAAATTTTATCCAAAACTACCCCTACATGTACTAGGTGTTCCTCCCAGGACCCACTGTAGATTGCAATGTCATCCAGGTATGCACAAGCAAATTCCTGGAATCCATCGAGAAGTCTATCCACCATACGCTGAAAGGTAGCCGGGGCATTCTTCATCCCAAATGGCATGACCTTAAATTGGTACAAGCCAAATGGGGTGACGAAGGCCGACTTGGGGATAGCATCCTCGGCCAGGGGGATCTGCCAATAACCTTTACACAGGTCTATGGTGGTCAGATAGCGTCCCCTGGCAATACAATCTAACAATTCGTCTACCCGGGGCATCGGGTAGGCGTCAGTGGTGGTCCGCTCATTGAGCCGCCTGTAGTCTACACAGAACCGGGTGGTCCCATCTTTCTTAGGCACCAGGACTACAGGCGAAGCCCAAGGGCTATCGGAGTGTTCGATGACCCCAAGCTGGGTCATCTCCTGTATCTCCTTCCGCATTCCTTCTCGGACTGCTTCAGGGATACGGTACGGGGGCTGTCGTAGAGGGTTCTGTCCAGGGGTCTCTACCTTATGTACAGCTAGGGTAGTGTAGCCAGGCTCTTGGGAGAACGTCGCCTGCTTCTCCCACAGAAGCTGTCTTGCCTGTCCCTTCTCTGTGGGGCTTAATCTATCCCCTAGCTGTACAAGACTAGTAAGGTCAGTCTGGGAGTCCCTCTCTAACAAATCGGGTAAGGGTAAACTCTCTGTATCATCTGCAGCAGGGGCACATACTGCAGCGACATCCTCCGCTCTCTCCTGATACTCCTTTAGCATGTTCACATGAAAGGATCGCTGGATCCTTTCATCTGAACAGCTGGCTATAAGGTAGGTAGTATCACACACCTGAGCTACCACCTTATACGGGCCCTGCCAAGATGCTTGCATCTTGTTCGCTTTCACAGGTTTGAGCACTAGCACTTTCTGCCCAACCTGGAAGACTCGCTGCCGGGCACCCCGATCGTACCATCTCTTCTGTCTCCCCTGGCCCACCTGGAGATTCTCTCTTACCATCAGGGACAGTTTCTCCATGCGGTCCCGGAGTTCCAGGACATACGGTACTATGGGGGTCCCTTCCTGCTCTGTCTCCCCCTCCCAGTGGCCTCTAATGAGATCTAGGGGTCCGCGGACCCTCCTCCCATAGAGCAACTCAAAGGGGGAGAACCCAGTAGATTCCTGGGGCACCTCTCTGTAAGAAAACAACAGATGAGGCAGGAATCGCTCCCAGTCTCTGCAAGTGTCAGAAAAGGTCCTCAACATCTGTTTGAGGGTGCCATTAAATCGCTCGCAGAGGCCGTTAGTCTGTGGATGGTACGGGGAACTAAGTATCGGTTTAATGCCGCACACCCTCCACAGTTGCTGGGTGAGCACAGCGGTAAATTGGGTTCCCTGGTCAGAGAGAATCTCCTTAGGGAACCCGACCCTAGTAAAAATTCTAACCAGGGCATCAGCAACTGTCTCTGCCTCTATATTAGACAGCGCTGCTGCCTCTGGATAGCGAGTGGCATAGTCCACCACGGTGAGAATATACTTCTTACCGGATGGACTAGCCCTGGCCAGTGGACCCACAATGTCAACGGCTATGCGGGCAAAGGGCTCCCCAATGATAGGCATAGACATAAGCCTAGCTCTTGGGTGGTCCCCCCGCTTTCCTACCCGTTGACAAGTGTCACACGTACTACAATGTATCCGCACAGCCTGATTAAAATTTGGCCAAAAGAAGTTCTGCATGATCCTATAGGCTGTGCGGCGGGACCCTAGATGTCCGGCTAATGGAACGTCATGCCCTATCCGCAGAATCTCCTGCCGGTATTTTGCGGGCACCACCAGCTGTCTATTCGGCGGATGGGCAACACTTTTCTGGGACGGTTTAGGGATCCTATATAACCTGTCCCCCACCCATTCATACCGCTCCCCATCTACTCCTTCCTCTCCAGTATCTGCTCTGTCTCTATACTTCTGGAGAGTCGGATCTGCCTGAGTTTCCCTCCCAAACTCCTCTGGGGAATCCCAGCTAGCAAAGGTCTGTCCTAGGGTATCAGTCGGGGAATCGGGTCTTACCTGGGTCTCGGTGGCAGGTGGGCTGGTTCCAGCAACACGGGTCTGGGCCCGGGTAGTCACTGGGTGGACATCAGCAGGTCCCATTGGAGCATAAGCAGAAACCAAAGGGGCCAGGTCATTCCCGAGCAAGACATCAGCAGGCAAGTCTTTCATAACCCCCACATTCACATGTCCAGAGCCCACTCCCCAATCCAAATGAACCCGGGCAACAGGTAGACGGAACACGGCGCCTCCTGCTACCCTCACTGCCACAGTATTTCCAGTGTGTTGGTGTTCCGAAACAAGGTTCTTTTGGAGCAGGGTCATAGTGGCCCCGGTGTCTCTCAGACCAGTGACCACTTTACCGTTTAGTCTAACAGTCTGCCTGTGCTGCTGCCGGTTATCCTGCTGGGCGGCTTGTACTGGATCCGCCTCATGTAGTATACCCCAAAATTCCTGCTGCTCAAGACAGTGAGCGGAAGGCTGGGGTGGCTGCTGATTTCCGCCGGCTGGTTTTCTCCACGACTGCGCTGGGTTTGAATTGTTCAATGGGCACTCCGGTCTCTTGTGCCTCAACTGTTTGCACCCATAGCACCGGATAGGCTGAGAGTAATTCCGGGCGTTGAACCGAGCTGGCTGAACATAATTGTTCGCTGGTGGTATTGTGGGGGTGCGTTGCGCTGGGGGGTGATACACAGTAGTGGTTGGAGGTGCTGCCGGTTTGTACTCCACTCGGGTAGGGACCTTGGCTGCTGTCTGGTCTAGCCTTCGTGCATCTGTGTATTCATCGGCCAGACGAGCAGCTTCAGGTAAGGTAGCGGGTTTGCGGTCCCTAACCCACTCTCTGACTCCTGCAGGTAACCGATCAAAGCAGTGCTCCAACAAAAATACTTGCAGCACCTCTTCCCCAGTTACCGCTTGGCACCCTGCCATCCAGTGGGCTGCGGTGCGGTGTACCCTGCATGCCCACTCCACATAAGAATCACCAGCCTGCTTGTTGGTGTCCCGGAATCGCCGCCGATACGCCTCAGGGGTGACAGCATATCTGGCCAAAAGGGCATCTTTTACTGCCCGGTAACTTGTAAGTTCCTCCTCTGGGATGGCCCGAAAAGCCTCCCTGGCCCGGCCGGATAATTTCCCAGAGAGGATAGGGACCCATTCCTCTGCGGGTACCTGGTGTAAGGCACACTGCCTTTCAAAATCGGCCAGGAACCCGTCAATCTCTCCCTCCGCTTCCACAAAATGTCTAAATGCAGCAAAAGGTACCTTTCTCCTTCCATTGTTACTATGGGGTACCTCTGCTGCTGCAGCTCCTCTTCCCTGTTGTGCTGCTACTGCTGCTTGCACCTGGACCACAATATCTGCTGCAGGGTTGGGGCCAAAGTGTGCCAGCCTTATCTGGACTGCCCGGTTAAATTGTACCTCCTCGGGTGTTAAATCCAGTATGCCAGGCACATTAGCTCTCTCCGTTCCCTGTGCTGCATCCATCTCCAATAATATAGAAATAATCTCTCTCTTCTTGAGATTACTCGCTGATCGTCCTCTGCGTTCCAATATATCTTTAAGGGTAGCACGCCTTAATTCCTCATACTGCATCTCCACCCTGGGATTTGTAGCTGGCCTTCTGGGCGGTAGGATTCATCCCGTTGCTTGCCACCAATTGTTACGACACTCACCGCCAGGTAGATGACGCCGCTGGTTAGTGAATAAACCCCTTTCTCCAGGAATGCAGTTTTTAATCCAGCCGATCATCAAACCCCCGAATGGAGCATACGAATGTAGCAACTCCCGATCAGTAATTCAGTCGAACTCCTTCCACAGCTAGCAATATACGAAAGCGCTGTCCCAATAATAAATCCCTCCATAAACGAGACCAAGCTCCGTCTTGAAAGTCAAACAGGGAATGTTTTATTGAGGGCTACCCGCCCATTTTTATGCAGGTCCCCATCTGGTGGACACGTCCCTAGGGGCCCAGAATGGAGACTGGGACACAGGACAGACATGTAGCACTACAGAGACAATACATCCCCACAATGCATTATGGTTTTCTCCTCTCTGCCCTGGCAACACCCGAGGAATAATCCAATTATCTCCCAAGACAGAGGGAAATCACCAATACACATGTGGGGACAACAGAACAGACATCACCATTTAAACACACAATGTCACAACCCTTTTCAATACACAGACATTTAACATATCCCACAATGGCACAAATTAGTCCAGGAGGTCAAGTTGGTTCAAGTCCTTTGTGAACAAGGAGGCCATTTGGGTTAACTAGCAACACACTCCTCTCCTGGGTGGCCGTCTGTTCAGTAGTTCCAATCGGTATGTGGGGAAACACACGAACAGGGGCATGTGGACAGGAAATCCAGCGAAATGAGGGCAAACAGACGAACCAGCAATATAGGTCTATACAGATGGATCTGTCACAGTAATGACTTCCCTCCCAGATTGTACTATGACTAGATACAATTTTGCTCCTTCCTGTCAGAATAGTGGATGGTCCATTGCTGTGGTTCTCGCATACCTACATCATTTAAAACCTTGGTTACCTGGAAGATTACTGTTCGGAACAGTTGCAGCGTTCATCAGGGTCCGTGCAGTGATTGACTCTAAAAAGTATATTCCGAACATAATCCATGCATTAAGTAGGAATTCATAAAAAAAAAGAGGAGCGCAGACCATTTGTGCCTCAAGAAGTGCATTATTTTTTTTTAATGATAAAAATGTCCTTTGCTATGTAAGGTTGATAAGTGTGACATCACCATCATCCTGTAAATGGCTTCATTAAATGATCTCACTGTGAATAAACACCATGGAAGAGACAATTTTGGAAAGTTAATATAAAATGTGAGATTTTCACTTTGCAATATTTTAAAGTAATTATATATTTGCTAAACGTACTGTTCAGTGATATACATTTGTGACAAGTTCTAACTTCTAATTTAATTATTCTACCATGTCATGAGCAAAAATGTTCTGCATATTTTAAATGTAATGGAAAAAATAATTTGACTTATAACCTTTTTATGTATTAATGCATACTTTAGTCGTTCTCCTGACATTGAGTTGGTGATGAGGTTTTACTAAATTTTTCTGCCAAAAAAATGCAGATTCAGGTTAAGGCAAGTTCAGCGACTGCATTAGCTCCTCATGATCCTTAATAGTCCACAGTTTATCTACCATATACAACTTTGCTATTTTGTGCAACGTACCGGGCAATTTACATACAATTACCACAGGAAAATTGAGTTCAGTAACATGATATGGATGTCTCTAGGAAAATGTTTAGTTTTGGTCAAAATATGTTGAATGGTGAGCTAAAGGATACTTTATCCAGTTGTGTTATAGATTCCATTTAACCACTGCCTGACACAGCGATTTTTCGTTTTTCGCTCCCAGCATTCCCGAAACCATAACTTTTAATTTTTCCGTTCACATAGCTGTATGAGGGCTTGTTTCTTGTTGGACAATTTGTACTTTGTAAAGGCATACAATATAGTGGGAAGCTGAAAAAATATTCCAAATGGGATGTAACTGGGAAAAAAAGATGCGCTTCCACCACAGTTTTATGGGATTTGCTTTTATGACGCTCCTTATGCAGTAACCTGTTCCCTTTATTCTCTGGGTCCGTACAATTACAGCAATACTACATTTTCATGTTTTCTTATGTGATAATGCAAAGTAGTATAGTACCCTCCTCCAAAACAGCCTCTGGCAGCGCTATAGACCACAGATCTCTGCCGGTGACATCACAGGGCTCACTGCTAGGTAGAAGTCTCCACTGGGCATAGTGATGCAAAGCCCAGTACGTCACCAGCCCACAACAAACACAGCCTTGTGCTGCACAATGCAGAGCAACAAGTGGGAGCATCGGAGCAAGGAAAAGCTCTGATGATCCACTCATATGTAGTCAAGGAATAATGAACTGCTTACATGAAGGTTCAGCACTGAACCTGGGGAACCTCTTTTAACTAAGAGATGAGAGGAGAGTTTAGCACCATTAAAAAAAAAATATATATATATATGCATTTCTTTTTTTTTAGCTTCCTCAAGAAGAAAAGCCTCTGCTGAACTTTCATAATCAGCTAAGGAAGTATTAATCGTCCATGTCAGATCCTTTACGATGTGGAGCCATAAAAAAAAATCTGATGTGGCTGACCCTCTCTACCTCCTCACCATTTATTTGGAGGGGGAAGGTGACCTTTTCTTGGTTCTCCTAAAGTCTAGCATGATATCCATCGGTTTAGTAGTATTCAAAACTAGGATACTGTCTGAACTTAACCCAACCGGATGTTGAACCTCCTCTTTACAGTGTCTCTTATTTCCTGACATCAGTCCTATGATAGTGGTGTCATAAGCAAACATTGTAGTGTTGGATGAGTGGATTGATGTGCAGTCATGAGTGAAAAGGGCTGGACTGAAGACACAGCCTCGTAGAATTCAAGTGTTCACTGTGAGAGTTGACATTGTGCAGTTGCCCACTCTAACAATCTGTGGTCTGTTAGTGAGGAAGTCCAAGATTCATAAGTTTCTCAGGGGGGGCTTATAGTATTAAAAACTGAGCTAAAATTTATATTGGGATGCTCTAACTGTGGCAGGGTTATGTGAAATGCAGTTAAGGATGCATCCTCTGTCGATCGGTTTGCCCAGTCGGCAAAGTTACGGCTGTCCAGAGAAGTGGGGTTATTAGCATTCATGTGAGAGAGTACAAACTTCTCAAAGCACTTCATAATAACTGGTGTCAGGCCAACTGGGTGATAGCCTTTAAGACACTTGACTGCTTACTTTTTGGGCAAAGGAACAATAGTGGTGGATTTGAGGAATGTGGGAATTACAGCCTCTTGCAGTGACAGGTTGAAGATGTTAGTGAACACCTCTGCTAGTTGGTCAACACATGATTTCAATGTACGACCCTGCACCCAGTCTGGTCCTGCTTCTTTGGTGATGTCAGTCTTCCTCGAAGCTCCTTTATGGATTGCGGTGTTTGAGCTCCCACTCTGCTAGTGTGGTTGCCAAAGCATGCAAAAACTGATTCAAAGTGTCAAATATAGTCATGGCTTACTGGAGAGGTTCCAATATTGTAGTCCGTTTTAACTTTAATTTATCTCCACATGCTTTGGGGATTGTTGACTTCAAAATGGCCCTCAATGCTTAGTTAATGTCTGTTTCCTCCTGAAACCGGACAACCCTTTTAAGAGAATGGGTGTACAAATATATGAATGCATATACTGAGATCTTTTTTTATTAATCTTGTATAATCTTTTTATACCCAGACGAGTAACCGTGACAGTAAGGCATCCTCTGTCTAGAGTAAAAAAGGCTTTATCATCGTAGATGGATATTCTCTACTGTACAAGCAGTGAGACTATGGAACTGTCTGCCATAAGATGTGATGGTTGATTATTTGTACACGTTTAAGAAATGTCTGGATGCGTTTAAAAAAATATATATATCACAAGTTATGGGTTCTAGATTTCTGGAAAAGAGATCCATATCCATAGATTTACTTTATTTGGTATATTTGGAGTTTAGAAATATATTTTTTTTTTCTCTTACCATGGGGCAATTGGCATGTGTCTCGTGGGCTTTGTTGTTTGCCTTGTGCTGGATCAACATGGTAAGATTATAGGTATGTGAAGATGAATCTGTCATTTTTGAATATCATCAACCATATAACTACTTTTGTCGTCTAATCTGATGAAACTACTGATGGAGTCTCTGAATGGAGTCTCCACTTCCATCCCATGTGCATGAACCCAACCATACTGTAACAGAAGATACAGTCCTGATCAAAAGTTTAAGACCACTTGAAAAATGGCAAAAAATCATATTTAGCATGGCTGGATCTTAACAAGGTTCCAAGTAGAGCTTCAACATGCAACAAGAAGAAATGGGAGTGAGACTAAACATTTTTGAGCATTCAATTTAATGAAAACGACGAATAAACTGAAACAGGCTGTTTTTCAGCTGATCAAAAGTTTAGGACCATACCTCCAAAAAAAAAAACTTAACCCCCCCACAAAAACAGAAATCCAACTTCCAAACATGAACTCAGTAATGAGTAGCTCACTTCTAAAATTTGTTTTGGCATGCTTGATGCAAGCGTTTCCATGAGATGAGTGGGAACATTTCTCCAATTGGTGAAGACGGCCGCACAAAGGCCATCTACTGTCTGGAACTGTTGTCCATTTTTGGAAACTTCCCTTGCCATCCATCCCCAAAGGTTCTCAATTTGATTTAGATCAGGAGAACACGCAGGATGGGCCAAAAGAGTGATGTTATTCTCCTGGAAGAAGTCCCTTGTCCTGCGGGCATTGTGTACTGTAGCGTTGTCCTGTTGAAAAACCCAGTCGTTACCACACAGGTGAGGGCCCTCAGTCATTAGGAATGCTCTCTGCAACATCTGGACGCCCCTGCACTAACTGAAGCTCCATTGTTCCACTGAAGGAAAAAGCACCCCAGACCATTATGGCGCCCCCTCCACTGTGGCACGTAGAAAACATCTCAGGTTGGATCTGCTTGTCATGCCAGTAACGTTGGAAACCATCAGGACCATCAAGGTAAAAAAAAAATCTCATCAGAGAATAAAACTTTCTTCCACCTTTGAATGTCCCATGTTTGGTGCTCTCTTGCAAAGTCCAAACGAGCAGTTCTGTGGCGTTCAAGGAGACAAGTTCTTTGAAGACGTTTTTTGTTTTTGAAGCCCTTCAGATGCCGTCTGATGATTATGGAGCTGCAGTCAGCACCAGTAAGGGCCTTAATTTGGGTCGGGGATCGTCCAGTGTCTTGACGGACATCCAATTGGTTCCTCCGGCTCAGTGCTGATGTAAATTTGTTTTGGTCTTCCACTTCACTTTTTGGTTCTATAATCCTCAGGATCATTTAAGAAATTCCAAATAACTGTCTTACTGCGTCCCACCTCAGCAGCGATGGCGTGCTGTGAGAGACCCTGCTTATGCAGTTCAACAACCCGACCACGTTCAAAAAGGGAGAGTTTTGCCTTTGCCATCACAACGTGTGACTACCTGACAGAAAATGACAATGAATCCACATCTTTGCACAGATTTAGCCTTTTAAAGGCATGTGGTCCTAAAATTTGGATCAGCCGAAAAACAGCTTGTTGCAGTTTAAACGTTATTTTCAATTAATTGAATGCTCAAAAAATGTTTTGTCTCACTCTCATTTCTTCTTGTTGCATGTTGAAGCTCTACTTGGAACCTTGTTAAGATCCAACAATGTAAAATATTATATTTTTGCCATTTTTCAAGTGGTCTTAAACTTTTGATCACGACTGTATAGAGAATGCCAGACATACTGTAATTTCTGATGCGATAGACAGCCTGTGGAGAAAATTGGGAACCATGGTATCCAGGTCCCAAACATTAATATACAGTAGTTATATATAGTTATAGTGGAAACAGATTTGCCTGGTGTAAAGTGGAGAGAAGGAATGCCCGACAGGTTGGAATAGAACTAGCCCACAATCACATGAAAGGCTATAAACAGCTACTAAATGTAGCGGTAATACTTGAGCAATGTCCATTGTGTATGTAATAATAAAAAAAACAGAATATAGAAGGCACATGGTTAAGATCCAGCAATCATTTTATATTTTTCCGGCTGGTTTCTTGTTCTTAAATATGTAATCTGCAATCACAACACATCGTTTGTTGAGTATTATTATTTTTTTCTAATTGCTTTTGGAAATTGTTATGGGAGTTTTCATTTCTGAATACTAGTGAATAAAGAAAGGTGTTTTACATTTCAATAGCTCTGATAATGATAATGCAGTAAGTAGGTGGAATCGAAAGAGAAACTGTACAAGGATCCCTGTATGTTAACATACAGATTGCGCTCCTTGGAGAGACCTCCGCTATATACAGTATATACCACTGTAATCGGGAGCACAATTTTGTTTTCAGTTGACACCTCTCGGGCTATGGTTTCCCAAAAAGAACCTTGTTAAAAATCCCTTATTAGAAATAAGCTGAGCCATGACGGCGAACCGCCATCTGAGAGCACGGCAGGTATGAAGTTTTAAATAGAAATAAGAGCTTCCTGCTTTTAGTCACTGCCTCTGTTCAGACTTTCCTGCATCGTCAGAAACCCTTTTATTTTGTTACTGTATCATTTATCGTTTTTCAACTTTTTTTTTTTTTTTCTTGGACATGACATTTCTTTCAGCCAGGTACAGTTTCAGTAGACTGCAGACAGGCCTAACCTTAGCCTTACAAGCTCTGCCTTGGGATCAGAGTTAATTGATTTCTGGCTCAAGATGTTTTGGGCTCTATCCTTCAGCTTTATAAATAATAGACGATCCCTCTATCCGCCACGTGGATAATATCATTATTGGGAATTGAAATGCACACTCCACTTTCAAGGTAAAAATGATTTGGACAAAAATGAGGAGCCTTTTTCACAGCTGTATGGTTAAGTAAAGATATACTGTAACGCACACCAGGGCTGGCCCTGTTATCTTAGTGCATGTGTCTTATACGCAGTTTGGGTAAATTCACTAAATAACCTCTTATAAAAAAAGCTTGACGGGGGTAAAACGCAGCTGATTGACCTTGGATATATTAGCCCAACATCCAGTAGTTGTAAGAGTTGGAGAAATGTTGACACTCGACATCTGCATTCTGTAGTGGAATAGAAAGCTTATTAAGAAGCTGGGCATGTCACCGGAATATGGAGAGCACACTTTATTTCAGTCCCTATGGGCCCTTTTAATGGTCGCAGTTCCACTCAATAACCTTTATTGGAGCCTTCTGTAATTTATAGTGGTCTGTCCTATGATAGATGCCATAATTACACCCACTGAACATCTATTTTACCTGCTGCCGATAACTATATGCATTATTACTCAGCCTATTTGAATACAAATGTCTGTAGCAGGTCTTTCATGTTATTAGTATGACTTTTTATTAACGTCGTGCCATTTCCGTAGCGCGCTCAGCTTCTGCTGCATTTGACATGATGCAGTCTTGGGGTAACACGTTGTAACAACTGGAATATAAAACACTGTAAGGCTGCATGCACACGATCATCTCTGTATTTTGGTCTTCAAACAAAGCGTAGGCTACTTTCCGACTGCATTTAATTTTTTTCTCACACCTGTCCATAGAAAGGACTATTGTCATCCTCAAAACGAACCACAATAGAAGTATGTTCTATAATTTGCGGAACGGAAAAACAAATCCGCAAAAAACATGTGACGTGTGCGTGGCCGCATAGAAATGAATGGGTCAGTGCAAAAAATGTGAATAACACACAGATGAAAAATGGGGTTGTGTGGATGAGGCCTAAGGGTCTTAAAGAGGACCTTTCATTTTTTTTTTCCATTCAAGATAAATACCTTTGCCTGCGGGGTGCGTCACAGCCAGGGAGAAACCTTCTCTACTGTGATTGGATCGAGATACAGCCAGGGAGAAGCAGACGCCCACTGAGAAACCTTGGCGTCTCCTCCTCCCTGTACCGATGCTCAGTATTTACATACTGAGCAGGAAAAATACAGGGGGGCAGAGGAGCAAGATTTTTTTTTTTTTAAACAGGCAGGGTGGCAGCATCAGTGGGGGTCGCCCGCAGGTAAAGGTATTTATCTTGAAGAAAAGAAAAACGTGAAAGTTCCTCTTTAAGCTTTTCCTGCCATTTTTTCATGTTTTTTAGCAGCTTTTTTTAAATGTTTTTTTTTTTTTGCAGTAAAAACAACACTTCCAGATGTTAGCTGAAGATCTATGAGAAATAGAAAAGCGGCCCACACAAGTTTTAGTTTTTTGTGTTACTTGTATTTGTTATTTAGGCTTCCTTTTAAAAATGCTGCATTTTTACATCACTTTCTCTTTGGGGGAAAAAACACCATACTGAAAACTGTAGTAGCAAACATACTGTTTGCAAGAAGTGCAGTTGGCAAAAAAATATATATATATATATACGGTATATATATATTTTTTTTAACGCACTCAATTAGGCGTTTTTCCAGCCCCCCCCCCCCAAAAAGGTGCTAATTTGTGTCTAAGCATCCTAATCAGACAAATGTAAGGAGTGTTGACGGGATATGTTGGGAAGCTTACAATGAGGCAGAGAACAATCCTTTACATTCGCCATAGAATGTAATTATGTTAAGTGAATAATGTTGTAATACTTGAATGATAATGCTTGTGATTATAACCCTGGAAATGTGCTTACCGTACATGTTAAGTAATGCAGTGACACTGGGAAATAAATAACCCCTGTAAATACGTGTTTCCTATGTGATGTGTCAGTGCGAGCCCAGCCAGGAGCAGGCACAGATCATTAGCAGGGGATGAGTTGCCTAGTTCCTGACTGTACTGTAGATGGTAGTCTTCCCCTACTGTCTGCAAATAATACCAAAATCTCCAGCTTGCAGCAATCCATCACAGTACAACTACTCCAAAAAATGGTATCCTTCTTAAATGCTCTCAAATGTCCAGTAGCAAAAATAAATGAAGGGTATAGTGCATTAAGGGATTTCCAGCCTCGCAGGGTAGTGGAAACTGCTTGAAGCTGGACTCTCGGGATACCTCTTGCTTTTGCTGCCTTTAGCAATAGCTTCCTAACTAATCAGTCTCTGGGCTTACATCACTGCTTCAAGTCTGTTCCTTCTCTGTTTAGTGACTGAAAACAGGACACAGCCAATTACTCTCCACTGAGTTAACCCACTTTCTGTTTATCCACCTAACAGCAGTTGTCATGAAATCACAGCCTTGAAACCTTGCCGCAGAGAGTGTCATTGTTTTGGCTTCCAATGAAAAAGAAAAGTTCCATTTTTTTCAGTCTAATCAAAGATTAGATCATGCATCTCTTAGGAGAGCGCGGCTCCTCCTGTCACACAGGAATGCTCAGCTTACAGATCAATAGATATTTTACTTCTGCTGTCACTGCTTAATTCTAGCGATGGAAGGCGTACATATACAAACTGTGCTCGGTGGCAGTGGCTACACAAGATATACAACATTAATTACCTAACACTGTCTGGGTCGATCATCTACTCTGCATTCATCCAGCAAGTCTGGGGAATTGGCTGCAGTCGGTATCTGGTGGCCCTAGCAGCCGCTGCGCGCGCTTGTGTTTCTGCTTACACTGTGTGCAGTCATGGATGTCTCCTCCTAAAAGTTGATTATATGCATTTCCATGAAATTGTGACTGCAGATTGACTGGAATGTACCTGTGCTCATATCGCTGATGGCGCTAAAGACTAGATCCATCCTGTGGTTAACCCAAAATCTAAACATTGTAAGCTAAAGGCAAGAAGTACAGGCAGATGGATCAGACATAGTCATAAATTCATATTCAAGGTTGATCATTTTGTATATATATGTGTCTGCTTACCCCTTATTTAGATTTTCATGGCCTTGCCTGAAGGCAGGTCATCAGTATCCTGATCCAGGAAAACCTTTTAAAATGTACACTACATGTCATTCAACAGTGAGCAGCTACAGGCTTGTATTTTGAAATTGTTAAACTTTGTAATATATTTTATTAAAGAGAAGTGCCTGTGTCTGAACGTATTTATCCCCCCATCCCCCTTGCCCTGTTCACTATGTCTGAATTATATGATTAGATTAGCACACAGAATTTCATGCATGGTACATCAGCTTACAGCTGAGATCTTACACCAGAGCGGTCAGTGAGTGATTTATTATCTTACCCAAGATAACTTTCCATCTGATAAACCTGATCTGGGGTGAGATAAATCTCTCACTAGTAGCTGCCGCAATGTCTGACCTCTCTCTGCCTCTACAGATCGACTTCCCTCTCCCTAGACCTCAGTGGGTTGTATACCGACTACCATGTAGGGATATGATCAGTCATTTTGTAGGCATGGGGAGGGAAATAAGTGCAGAAGCCGACACTTTCCTTTAATAAAATATATTACAAATTTCCATGTAGTGAATGGGGGCCCGGTGCCTGCTTCATTCATAAAGTGGGCGGAGCAGGCGCGTGACGTAGTGAGCTACGCTACGAGCGCCCGCCCGGCCTCCTGACTGCCAAGATGTTTTTAAGATGATTGGAATACTTTAACAATACTCACAAGTTAGATATGATTACTGTATACTACAGTGAGCGGGGCCCGGTGTAGTAGAATACAGTGACTGCACCGGGCCCCGCTGCCATTACAGAAACAGATGCCGGCCCCCAGCCCCTCCTCCCTCTCAGCCTATTCACCGGACGGTCGTAGCATTTGCCCCATAAGACGCACTGCTATTTTTTCCCCCACTTTTGCGAAAAATACAGTACTTCTCTACTGTAAGAATAAAGGCCAATGCATGCAGTGCGTCACGTTACCGCAAAACGAACACGTTAAGTGACCATGAAGAAGCATGCTTTTCATATGCTTCACTATATGGCACGCAACGCACAGTTAAGGAGCGGCAATACTTATACTTTCCATTGTGTTGTGTTCCGCTGTTACAGGGAACGCAACGCCCATGGTTAACCTAGCCTCTCACTGATAACTGATTAAGTAACTATGTTTTTTGCAGGACTAGACACTTGTATAAATGACGGGAATGGATGGTCAATAGTTCAAGACTGAAGCTGTAAACCATTTGAAAAACTGCTGTCATTCAGCTAAGGCTATAAAAACTTGTAAACTCGATTGTTAGCTTAAACTTTAAACCTGACTATGGGATTCTACTAGGGAAATCATGTTTTAAAATGAATGCCCCTGCCCGTTCTTGGATCCTCCCACTGCCCTGTCTTCAGCAGAAGATCAGAACACAAAGGAGAAGGCAGCAGCTTTCTAGCCAGTAGTTCTGTGGTAATGACATTCGCATATTAAATACAAAGGAGTCAGAAGTACCAAAAACTGAGGAGTTGGAGTCGGACCACTTATCTACCGATTCCACAGCCCTGCTGCCGGGTTTCTTGCATGAATGCCGGATTTCTTCCAGAAAAATCACACTGCATAGATTTTTTTTTTTTTTTTTTTTTTTTTTTTTTGAGCGAAACCCTCTATAGCGAATACGGATCCGGTGGGCACTGGAGGTGTCTGACTAGGCCAGTACTCTTCTCCTCTGCTAAAACAGAGTATCGGAATGCTAAGCCTTAGTCCGTTTGCAAACAAAGGGAGCTTGAGGCAGTCTGTCTCTTGCTGCATAAACAGAAAACGGGCTGCCATCAACAGCGTCTTTATTATTCTGATGGAAATATAAGGCAGCAGTAAGAATTTTTGTAATTGCTAAGTTTATTGGAGAGCTCAAGCATGTCAAGTAGATAATGCACAAGATGTGAATGTAAATAATACTTGTATCGACGTCACGTTCAGATGTCAGAGTAGTTATACTGCAATAAGTGGTACTGCGTAGTGCCTGTTACCTGTGCTAACCAACTAACTGGCCTTTAGTGCCCTCTCTAGGATCTGCAGTGTGTGTATTATACAGTTCTGTGTTCCCTCTATGGGAAAACTACATAATACATACACACACCCAAGCAGGGACGTACACAGATCTCATAGGGTCCAGTAGCAACTTAGTATGAGCCTTCCTGCCCTACCTAGTTTCCCATTATGCATGCATGAATGTAGAATGGAAAGTGCTAACCCCCAGTCTTCTTATGAATTGGCATTCTTTTGTTAAGTGTAAGCAATTTTAATAATAAAAAAAACAATTCGCAAAAAAACCTCACCATTGGCCTCACCCACTTTATCCAACTTCTATGTCAGTTAAGTGGAACCAGTTGCTTCATAAATTTACTGCTCATTCTGAACACCATATTTATCAGTGTATTCACATCAGCTAAGTGGTATAAATACATTGATAAATCTCCTGCTTCCCTTCTTTTGCAAAGCCAACTGTCACCTCTAGGGGGAGCTGAGTGCATTGAAATTTATGCAGATACAATTGACTGAAAAGTAAGCTGTAACGATCTTTTTGCACTGAGCTCCCCCTAGTGATGGCTGTATGAAAATGGAGTCTTTACACATTGGGAAGAGAAGGAGTTCAGCACTGGCCCCCCTTTCCCTAGCCGGCTTAACAGTCATGTGGTTGGCCTCCATTGAAGGTACACCACTGCACTTATATCGAAGGCATCTCATTCAGCAATTGCCCTATTCAACCTTGTTAAGAAGTAGAAACTCGGATACAGTGCCATGTACAGTTGTGTAGTTGTCCATATTTTCTTCCCCATGGGGTAGCAGTATAAATAGATTTTCATACACCCGCTCAGTTTCTCCAGTGACGGCCAGTACCGTCCTGATTTGTATATGTCAAAACAGTTTTTCTGAAAATCTATTTGGGTGCACTTCCCGGGAGCAAATCATCAGAGCATGGCCTGTGCGGACACAAACCGGAAAGGATTCTGGGAGATTTCAACTCTGAGGCCTCAGGTTGTACTAGGATTAGTACCGTCTATGTGCATTCAAGTTATGTGGTTTGTAAAATGGTGGCCTAGGGTTGGCATATGCGTTGCATTTTAGTCCTTATGTACAAGGACTATTTTATATGTATAAAAAAAAATCAGCAAAATGCGAATGTTGAAGAGTAAAATATGAAACAGGGAAAACAAGAATATTTCCGTTGGAATAAGTCTGTTTTAGATGACTTCACCTCCGGGCCCTTTCAGGGCACTGCCCTCTCACCCTTGCTTCACAGGGTTGAACTCTGTTTCTTCATACAGTCCCTGTAGACTGCATATTCTGTGTCTTCAGGGCTGAGGAACCAAAGGCAGTGTCAGAATCTCATTCCTATTCATTCCAGTTAGGCTGTATAAACTTCCCAGTAGAACACATAGCTGTTAGTAGCGACCCCTCTGCATGAGAGTATTTCAGGTCCATATATAACAATATATAAAATACTGTGTATGCCTATAGAATAGAATGAGTGTTTGTAAACATTCAGCATTGTTTACTGTGTAATGATCCCACGTTATATGATATTTTCTTCTCTGTTCATGTCTGAAGGTAAATTCAGAATTCTACTTAGAGATGAGCGAATTTCTACTTATGAAATTCGTTCACACTTTGGTGGCAAAAGCAGAATTGAGTTATGAATTCTGTTACCACGGACCACAACGCAATTCTATGACGGAATGCATAACGGAATACCTTTAGAGGCATTCTGTTATTCATTCCATCATAATAGAAGTCTATGGGCTGCCAAATGGATCTGTCCCATTTCCGTTATGCAGGAGAGGACTCCCCTGCATAACGGGACGAATCCGTTTAGCCCATAGACTACTATTATGATGGAATGAATAACTGAATGCCTCTAAAGGCATTCCGTTATGCATTCCATCATAGAATTGCGTTGTGGTCCGTGGTAACGGAATCCATAAAGCACTTCACCTTCTACCACCAAACGAAGTGTGAACAAAATATGAAATTCACTCATCTTTATTCTTGTGATTGAGGCCTCGTGCACACGACCGTATGTATTTTGCGGTCCGCGTGCATTCCGTATTTTGCGGAATGGAACAGCTGGCCCCTAATAGAACAGTACTATCCTTGTCCGTAATGGAGACAATAATAGGACGTTCTATTTTTTTGCGGAGCGGAAATATGGACATACGGAATCGGAATGCACATGGAGGTACCTTCTGGGTTTTTTTGTGGACCCATTGAAATAAATGGTTCCGCATACGGTCTGCAAAAAAAAATGCAATGGACACGGAAAGAAAATACATTCTTGTGCATGAGCCCTGACAGTAAAGTTCCGCTTACGAGGGTGAACTGTGCAGGCAGTTATAAGGAGCGAACCATGTGTTCACTGACACAACTTTGGACTGTCTGCATTTTAGAGCAATTCTGCCCCAATATGTCAGAACAATCCTTAGAGGGGTTGTCCAGTTTCAAGAGGAATCAACCTGTAAAGAAAAAGAAACAATTACTTATCTGACAGATCCTGCGCTGCCTGACAGGGCTCTGTTTTCCAGGCTGCAGCTGTCACATCATCTCGACAACATGAGTGCTGCATAGGGTGGCCACTGGCTTCACCCCAGAAAGTTGGACTTCACCGACAACTCCCCCGTTCTTCCCCATTCTTCATTAACCCACGCCACATCGGCAGCAAAAAAAGGTAGGGGGAGAACTTTCAGACCAGAAGGTGAGATGGGGGCAGCCCAGGGTGCTTCTCTCACCCTCAGTCATCCACACGGAGCCATGTCTGTGGGCTCTAGTGATTGACTGGGGGTGAGAGAAGCCTGTTAGTGAGTCCGTTTGTGCCAGCAGCTCACGTTCAGTGCAATGCTGCTGTCTGAGGGTGGGCTGCTGAAAAGGAGTACATCCCTGAGTTCGTCCAGGCCCTGGGCCAGAAAACCGGACTGTCTGGCCACCCTAGTGCTGCAGCCAATCAGTGACCTCAGAGGAGCACTGACGAGGCGAGTGATTGGCTGCAGTGATCACATGTTGTCGACATGTCACCACTGCAGCTGAGGAAATCCTCGAGAGCCCTGCCTGGAGAATCAGAGCTACGGCTCAGGATCTGTCACGTAAGTAATCTTTTATTTTTTATTTTTTTTTATTTATTTATTTTTTATATTTCAATCTGCCTACTTGTCTGGTTTCCTCTTAAAACTGGACAGCCCCTTTAAGACACAGTTCAGCGTTCAGTAGGCTCTCTTTCTAACAAAGCTAGAACCAGCCCTGTACCTCACATGGATCCAGAGATCTCCACATCCATTGCTCTCCTAGCTTTATGGTATATCAAGCTGACAGCTCAAGGGGAGTGTCTTTTCTGTGGCACCTAAGGGGGCGTGTCTCAGCTCTACCTATCACAGCTCAGGAGGCAGTTGAAGGATGAAACTGAGCATGTGCGGCCTTCTCAGTGAGTAGGTCAAAGAAATCAGATACAACAAACAGCAGGTGGCGCTATAAAGATACATTTTATTAAATAGCTCAGTGGCTATACTAACTTTCTAATTACATACAATTGCAAAAGGATTCAGACCCATGTGCTGGTTTGAAAACTGGAATATTTTTCATGTGATAGCCCCTTTAAGTGCTCTACATGAAGCATGGTTACGATTTTCCAGCTGTAGGTGCAACTATATTTGTGTCACCTTTAAATTAGCTTCTTAGACGACGATGGCTACTGATGTGACTCCCGCTGTTTACTAGGATACTGGATGGCTGATTTTACATTTTGTGTGGAAATCGCTAAAGCATTCCGTGGGCAGAAGGAAATAGAAAATAGTTAATCGGCCATACGCAAATCGTTTGAGATATTTTTTCACGTGCATTTAAGCTTAAAATGTCACTTTTAAAGGCTTTTTCCTGACACATATATAAAAGTAATTCCCATATCTAGATTGCATGAAGTGGGAAAGGTAGGAGTCTGGTTGTCATCATCTCCGAAGCCATTTCAGTCCTTCGCCCAGGTCAAGGATTTCCAGAGACTGATGTAAGATATACCAGCTAATTTTGGCAAGAACATTGTGGATTTTTAGCTGATGCATACCTCCTGCCAGGAAAGTATATCAAACTGTCCACGTAATGTGAAGCCCTGCACTTTATTCATATAATATACAGAACAGCTGCCTCATGACATTCACATTGGCTTCATTTTTCTGTTTGTATAATTTGTGTAAATTCTGCTAGTTACTGTATTCAATGAAAATTGCTCCTGCGCATTTAGCAGGGATTACAGTAGTAAATGTCATCGTGTGATAGATAAGATGTCGCCGTGTTCTTTTACATTGTGCTGTATGTTGAGGTGAAACTCCACAGAGCTGCTGTTTCCGTCAGCGCCATAGACTGTGAACGGACAAGAATAGGGCATGATCTATCTTTTATGTTCGGGCCATGGAACGGATATACGGATGTGGATGGCACACAGTGTACTGTCTGAATCTTGTGCTGCCCCATTGAAATGAATGGGTCCGCATCCGATCAGCAGATGGATCGGATGCGGACCAAAACTGCAGTCGTGTGCTTGAGGCCTAAAGGGAATCTGTTACCAGTGACTGACACTCTGAGAATAGATCACTTATTGGAATTGAAAGTCGTTTGGCTAAAATCTGTGTTGCACAAGCTGAGCAAAGTAGCTGTTCAGCACATAGTGCATGCCAGAGAGTCCTCACAGTCATGATCTTCCAGCTCTCCCTGCCCCCTGACACTGATTGCTACAGGAAGCTGCCAATCAGCAGTGGAGGGTGTGGCTAGCCCGGGAGCTCATAAATATGAGGACTCCTGAGCTGGTGCCCTGTAATAAGCGGACTCCAGTGCTCAGCCTGTGCCAGGACTAGTCAATACACATTTTAGCAAAAAGGACTGGTTCAGTTTAAATAGGCGACCCAGTGTTTTGCTCAGCACACTTGCCTCCATTTGATGCGGTATCATAAAACTGGTGGCAGAATTACTTTAAAGTGAGACCGTCACCAGAGCTACTTTAGCTGAATATAATGATACCTTTCACTTAACTATCCATTGCTTCATTCTAGAGAAATAGGACTTTTAATCCATATGCAAATCAGCAATTAAGGTGCCCTTAAAGACTCTGTGCACCCCTGCTCCTCCTGCTTCCTATCCAGTCCTTCCTAAACCTTATTTTTCTCTAGAATGAAGCAATGGATCGCTAAGGCTGGATTCGTATCTTTATTTATGAGATCCGGCACAAATTTCGGCTGTCGGACGGACAGAAAACCATTGCATGCAATGGTTTTTGGCCAAAACCCAGCATTTATGCCGGAAATTGGACATTATGGTCTACTATGTACTGAATAATAGTATGCACCGCTAAAAGCAGTGTCTGGTAATTGTTAATAAAAATTATCTGTTTTAAAAATAAATAAATCAGTGTCTGGTAACCCAAATGTCATTGCAAAAGTGCCAGCCACAGGACAAGTTAGTGTCACATGTCCTGCTGATGTCAGGACACCTCTCACTGTCCTAGCAGAGGCAGTCAGGGGGTAGTGCACACTACACATGAGAAACCAGAAAGTAGGATTTAAGCATGGGGGAAAAAACTATCCGAGGAGGAATGGAATGTACAGTAATTGATGAAAATAAACTTGAGTGAAACATAGTTTATTGCACAGCACCTTTGATCTGTATAGTACTGTGCACGTCCACCTACTGTGGTGGTCACACATGCTCGGTTCCATTCTTCCACCAGCTAAATCTACTGTTCAAAGCTGTGACAGTTACAGGAAGATAGTTGCAGAAAGCACACGTTCCCTAAACTATGATAGGGATGGAACTACAGCAGAAAAGACACCCCCCAGGCTGTCATTGGGAACAGAAATAACTCGCCCCTTGACCTGGAGCAGTGAATGGTGAGATCTATGGATCATTGTGAGGTACAGGACTCTTCTTGACTCTTGAATTCGTTGAGATGAGTTCACATGAGATGACCAGCTTAAAAAAAATCCTTATGCCTTATTCTGTCTGGCATTGTGGGGGGTATCTGAATATCTTGAGTCAAGAGAAAATCTAAGAAAGGACACACCTGTATCCAATAGATAAATGACCCCTTAGTACCTATGAACCAGAATTACGACTATATTAAGCGTATGCCTGGCGCAGACTTCTGCGCAAAGGTCCTTTGTGCTGCGATCTGCACTTTCACCCTGCTCATGCCAGGTCTACAAAAGTGGGTGGGGAAGGGGATCCGCTGGCAGGCTCGTCTCATTTACAATTTTCTATGCCTGGTTTAACTGTTAGACAGCAAGGAAGCTGGCTTACATTTAGATTGGACGGTGGGTCCACTGAAGTTATGGAGAGGCCGGCACTTTTTTGTAATTTCGGCGAATCCACCGCCAGCACAGGGCCTTAATTAGACTAGGCTTTTAGATAAATGTGCCCCTAAATGTATAAGGCCAGGAATACACCCTAATACTATTAATGACAGAGCTTTCTTTTATACAAATCCACATATAAACCACCCATGAATAGACTCTACACAGTTCGGCCACATCCAGCAGAGCCGCAGCGTTTGCCCGGCTGTCCTGCGCCTGTGCTTTCCAGGACTGAGGCATCACCGCAGACGTCCCTACACCTCTCCTCCATTCTTCTACCCCAGCCTCAAACAAAGGCCTGCTAATAGAGCTGCTTTGTATGATTTGGCTTCTAACATTCTCAAAGAAAATCATTTTGGAAATTGTTTGCTTCATTTAAATGTAACCTAACTAAAGAACGCGCCATGTCTGGCAGTGTAATGAAATGGCCTCGGCCTTATCTTGCAGCAGCATGCTCCGCCGCCTCTTCTGCAGGACGTACCGCACACTTTGCTGTCATTTCTTAGGTTGACTGTTTTATTTTTTCCCTCCTCTGGAAAGTATGGCTACACTACCTGCTCGAGAATGAACATTGTTGGGAGAAAATCTCGCATTTGGCAGAATCCCAATGTTTATTTGTTGCTTGGTGAAGAATAGGTGAAAGTGGTTTCTTAATTGCATCCTGACAATCTGGGCGCCTTTCAGATGGGCCAGAAACTGAAGACGCTCCATTTTCTCCCAATGTAACGTGGCGACCACTGAATGAGGTGTTTACGTGCGTGCCAGCTGTTCCATACAAACCCTTACAATGCGGTTCACCAGTCTGTCATAGCCCTGTGTCGTCTGGACAGCTCAGGTTGCCATAGAAACTAAATTCTGCTTCAAGGAGCAGGGCGAATGCTAATTGTAGCCATTTGTTCTTCCTTCTGTCCTCGCCTCAGCTAGCACTGTTGTCGAAAAGCCAGTGCTTCTGGGCAAACAGTATGCATTGCCCCCCTCTTTACTCCCCCCAAAGCATTGCTGCTGAAGGCAAACGTCTGCTGCTCTGAAATGGGAAAAGAGCAACCAACAGGTCTGACAGTGCCACTAGGTGGGGGCACACACAGCTTGACGCCGGCTCTGACAACTGTTGATCGGTGACTTGAGGAAGCCGTTGGCTGCGTGGAATCTGCAGAAAGTACACTGTTGACATGGATATTAATTTGACATCGTCCCCCCTGAGACTCATCCCGTGTAAATTTTAACAAGTATTTATCTTAGTTTAAATACAGCATTGATGTGCCGGGGGTATCGGTGCCGTCCTCCGGAGCTTTGCCTTTATTTTAATTTGGTGCTGCACTCACATGGCCCTGGGCAATCGCACTTATTAGGTTTGTACTGACTGTTTTCTCTCCGCAGCGGTATTTAAGTAGCTGTCATCCCCATACATTTCGATAATAAATGACAAAAACTTGATGTTCTTACAGCAATTAAATATACTAGCAAATGAGGGAAATTTGGAGCGAAGCATCTGTCATTCAGCTGGTGTACACTGTTTCCAGCTTATGCTATGTAAATAATTATAAGTAAACTAAAATGTGAAATATAGGACGCCATGAAAGCAAATTAACTGGCTTTTATGAAGTCTGATTCCTGAGCAAATATAGTGTTAGCACGGGACATAAATAGTCGGCAAATCTCATTGGCAAAGTGAACGCTACGTGTCTATATTACGAAAGGGCATTTAAAGTCCCATTTTACTTATAAAGTAACTTTTTCTGTAACCATTTATCTGTAAAATATCCAGAAACTTATAGCTGAATACCCTCCGCTCAGGTCCCCTCTTCTACGTTTTGCTATGTCCCCCTCCCCCAGATGTCAGTGGCGTCCTCTATTGGTTTATGCACTTCTAGGGACTGTATATTTAAGGTGACCACACACGTGAGATTAGCGTTGGCCACACACGTGAGATTTAACATTGGCCACACACGTGAGATTAACGTTGGCCAGAATGGCCAGTTTTGACCATTCCTTCCTACTGTCGTTTAAGAAACTAGTGCGAAGGATCACAACTGCCAACAGCAAAATCTTGTCTGCCGAAAATGTTATCCCCCCTGCTGGAAAACTTCAGCCCTTTATCGGCTTAAACTGCATGTTAATGGCATGAACATTTGCCATTGTGCTCAAATACCAGGGAGTCAGTTTCTATAAAAAAACGGCTTCGCTGGTCAGCCTATTTAATTGGTGTGATCGCATGAAGGATCCCATGGACGACTGATTGTCCACACTGCATTTGATCATTATCTCACATGTATGGCTTTAGAGCCAGTGACAAGACCAGATAACTGGACATCATCCAATCCTTTGCTGTAAATATACGGCTCCTGCAGAGAACCCAAAGGACACATCATTCTAACATTTGCATTAACATTGCCAGTTGTGTATGTGTGCGCTAGATTAAAGGGGGTTTCCGGGAGTTATTCTTTATTTTACATGGGCCACAAAGCATAAAAATAACTACTCACTCCTACTGAACCCCTACCACTGGCATTCCAATGTTGGCATAGGCCATAAGTATCGCGTTCCCAGAAAACCCCTTTAACAAAGCCGACCATGTCTTTCGGGTAAAAACAGTGAATCTGCCAAATAACGATACTTTCCATGTGCGCTCCGCATTTTTCTCACTCCCATCAATAGTAATGACTATTCATGTCCACAATGCAGACCAGAATAGGGCACGTTCTATAATTTGCAAACTTTCCACACACACAAAATACAGATGTGTGCACAAAATGGGTGGGTCAGTGTGCCATCTGCCAAAAAATACAGAAAACACGCGGATATAAAAATACACTCATGACCTTATTCAAACGTCTGGGTTCTCAACAGACAGTACACGTGTCGATTTGATTTTAATGTGTGTATTCACACATCCGTGATTTTCCACAATCCGGCTGTGTGAGGTTACTTTACGGATGCGTGCGCTATTTTTGTCCGAGTTTATGGATCTCTCACGCTTATTAAAATCTATGGGTTGCTGTAAAACCTGGACATAAGACGGGTGGTATCCATATTTCATCGGTGATTCACGGATCACTGCCAGGAAATTCTTTGGAAACTAAATTTTATTTTAGCAGTCTAATACGGATGACGCATGGAGGGCAAAAAATAGCTCAAAAACGGATCCTTCACAGATAAACCACTGACTGTCTTGTCCCTGATGTCATCATGGACGTGTGAAGGAGGCTCTACAATGCACCTCGACATGATTCATGGGTAGTAATCTCCATTAGCATTGGTTTGATGTTACATTTTTGTTGGGACCCCAGTTAGGCTTTGGCAGTTCTTTCTTTTGGATCACAACCAGGTATTCACCATTCCTCCCGCATGTTCTTGGGCTCATACGTCAGTTTCCAAGGCAACAGTCTTACTTACATCATGCTCCACACGGCAGTGTCTCCAAATAGATGGTATTTGTGAACCTCTAGAGGCGGGGGTGATAAATTGAGCCATCACTACAGTGCTAGTATTGGGACTTGTAGCTTCATCAAAGATAGATCTCTGTTCCACTTAAACACCACAAATTGGAGATTCTGGTCATTGTGATGTACCATGCGTGCAGTCAATGACAGTTTGGTTTATAAGAGTATGAATGATGCCACGGCCATGTCATAAACCATGTGCTGATGGTTATTGCAGTCTGGGTATGAAGATTGCACACATTGATACCTCATGGCAGCTATGTGTTTGCAGCCAGCTTGTTTTTTTGTTGTTGTTAGAATTGGCAGTTTTTCACTCTTTTTTCCAAAGCATATTCCTTGTGTAGAATGTTATTTTTGAGTGTACATTCATTAGGTCCTTGATGTTTTTTTTCTGTATATTGCATTGTATAAAAAGGAGAAACGTAAGTTTCCTAGGTAGAAACTCCCATTCCCTTTTAGAAAGATCAGCTCAAAGGGGTTATAAGAGGAAAAATATTGATGACCTATCTACAGGATAGACCAGGGATCAGCAACCTGCGGCTCTCCAGCTGTTGTGAAACTACAATTCCCAGCATGCTCCATTCATTTCTATGAGAGTTCTTAGAAGAGCAGAGCAAGTATGCATACTGGGAGTTGTAGTTTCACAACAGCTGGAGAGCCGGAGGTTGCCTACCCCTGGGATAGACCATCAATTTCAGATCGACTAGGGTCCGATTTCCGGGACCCAAACCGATCAGCTCTTAGAAGAGGCCAGGTGCTCAGTGAGCTCCACAGCCTCTTTCTAGGCCATGTGACATCCCTGTACATCAGTCACATGACCTAGTTGTATCTCAGGCCCATTCAAGTCAATGGGGCTGAGATGCAATACCAGGCTCGGCCATACTGTGTACGGTGCTGTGCTTGGTAAGCTGCCAGGAGCCCGCTGCGCTTACCAGAGCTCCAGTGACGGCTCACTGAAGCAGCTGTCTGGTGGGGTGCTGGGACACAGACCCCTACTAATGTGATAATTATGACCTATCCTGGGGATAGAGCATCATTATCATTTCCCGAATTAAAGGAGTTGGCCACTTTCTGGTTACCGTTGGCCAATGTGTTTGTAAAGTGTCTATATGGCATTTACTAATATAGCCTTTGTTGAAATTCTGTGGCATTTTCTATATTTCATAAGATATGTCCCTTTGTTTGCCAATTTATTTGTGCTGTCCTTACGGAGGTCTTGTCCAAATAATGGCTGCTAATGGAGGGTCGTGTAACCTCCACTCCATGTGATGTCTCCTCCACTCACATACAGTGCACCTGAGATCTGTAATTGTTCTGTTGGGAGTTTAGTGCAGGAGCAGTGTATGTAAATGGAGGTGATTTGCCTGGTCACATGACCCTCCATCAGCAGCCATTTTATATTCAAGACAGCACAAAAGACTTGACAAACGAGGGCATACCTTATGAAATATAGGAAACAGTGCAGAATTTAAACAGAGACTATATTAGTAAGAGCCATATAGTCATCTTACATACACATTGGTAAACAGTAACCAGAAAGTGGCCTTTAATGTAGGCAGGAAGTTGCTATTCCTCATGATTTAGTGGACCTGAAATCAACACCGTATACAAAGCATATATGTTGCAGTCCTGGTGACGAGTACCCTTTACTGCTATACAATGCAAAGAGAAACTTATATTATCTTCATTAACACCTTCCCAACTAACGTAAATTTGCCATTCCCCCCCCCCCCCCCCCCCCCACCATACAGAATAATTATAGTACGAGGATTTTAGGATGTGGCAATACTTATGTCCTTTTATTGTTTATTTTAAATATAGAGAAAGGGGAGTGATTAGAATTGTTATATATTTAATAACTTTTTTTTCCACTTTTTTATTTTTATTGTAATTGTCTGATAGTTTCTCCCATGCACTGTTATGACCCCATAGCAACATCGCTGTGGCAAGCCTTGAAGCCTGCAGACGCCCAAGGTAGCCACATCAACAAAATGGCTCCCTCGATCTCAGTGTGGTGGACCACATCATCTGAGGAGTTAAGTCTCGAAAACCATGTTTAAACCCTGGACTTTAGCTGTACATGTACAGCAGAGGTCCTGAAGGGGTCAGTTATATATACGGGTTAATAATTATAATTTTTTTCAGAATAAGTTGTCATGTATATGTACATGAGGAATAACACTATATCTGGCCATTATTTCACTTGTATCTGTAATTGTAGCTCTTTTCCCTCTGCAGGCTGTTTCTGTAATGTTCAGTTCTCCCTCAGCTTATGGGTGCAGACCAGCTGCTGTCATGTCTACAGATAGAAAATGGAGATATCGGGAGTGTGGACTCCCTAACTTTCCCTCACTCAGATAATGTGAGCGCAGTACCATAGCCCCAAAATCTGATAAGAACTGACCATATGATAAATTACTGTAGTGCAGTCAGTTCGGGTCTGGGAAACCATGGTCGGTCCATTATATGTGGCCGACACATGGGCTTTGTTTCCTGAGCACGGTCATCTGAATCATTCCTTACTAAAGAACTCGTTACAAATACTGGAAAACCTCTTTCAAAAGAGTATGGTGAAGGAAAGACCCTCAACAATATGTTGTGAAACTCCTGATGTGTGTATTATATGGTATAGTACATAGCCACAACTTCTGCAGAACCTGTTTTAGATTAGCGCTTCATGTCCACCGCTGTATATTAAAAGGATAAACTGATGACCTATCCTCTGGGGGATAAAAAAAAATCTTGGAAAACCCCTTTAATTGCTATCAAACTGCGTTTAAGGACTCGAACATATTTTCTTTCAGTGTCCTTCCCGCTTTTTTTGCGGACTGTATGCGGAATCCTTAATTGTAATGGATCCCTAAAAAAACTGAAGTTACTCCGCGTGCATTCTGTTTCCATATGTCCATCTGCAAAAATATAGAACGCATGACGGACAAGTATAGTATTGGGTGAATAAACCACACGTTTTTCATTTGAAATCCTTGGAGTGCTGCTGGCTTTTTTTTTCATTTTTTCTGAATTGGACCGTGGTGCTGGTCCACACTGGCCTGATTTGCACCCGAAGATAGTGTGCTACATCCCCATTTTCCAAGTATAGTACTGTTATATTAGGGGCCAGCTGCTGTGTTCTGCAAAATGCAGAATGCACACGGACATCATCCGTATTTTTAACGGATCCGCTTTTCACGGACTGCAAAATACATACGGTTGTATGCATGAGCCCTAAGAGGAAGTGCACTATGGAAGCAGGAGTAAAGAGACAACTGGGGAGAGAGGAAGACATCCAATTGGAGGTAGTTTGGTATAGTATAGTGTTTGTCTAATGTTAGATAGGAATTTGTGCCTTTATTATGCACTTCCCGTACTTGACCTCTCTGTCCTATTAGCACATGATGTGGAACTTTCTGCTTTCACAAATACAATTTATACTGCAGTGCCACATTCTTCTCTATTAAATGGCACTTAACTTGGCATGGTGTTCAAAGTTTCATGTCTTGCAGGTTGATGAATCAGGAAATCTCAATATTCAATCATTCACCTTGGAGAAATGGTCGGAGCAGGGAATAGAAAAGCAGAACCAGATGGACTGAGGAGAGCAGACAGCTCCTTCTGAGTGATGAAAATGCTATTGATTTATGACGAATGCCAGCCCAAGCGGGCAGGGACTGTTTTGTCGCTGTCAAATGAGAAGTGAAAGCAGGCAGGTTTTGTGATCAATCATTTGTGCTTCATGTCGGCCAGTGGCAGGCTGCTGTAAGCCATTCGAGGACTTGTCCTAGTGGCGTTTGTGGCAGTGCAGTCCTGAGGAGAAGAGACGTGGAGCTGGCGTGACACGAGGGCTGGGAGGCACGAGGCATGTTTAGCCGCACACTTCAGAGCCACTTTGTTTGCAAGGCTCAGATTTGAAGGCTTCATTTTATAAAATGTGTTGATTGTGTTAGATTGTGCTCATTTGCAGATTGACAGAAAGATTTCCATGGCTAAACAGGTCTTAGCTTTTGCTCTTTTGGAGCTCCTGGCAACGTCTGTCTGATGTATGGCTGGTGCACAGGCTCATTTCCTGGAATAATGTATCATGACCAGTGGTGCAGTTTTATTTATGGACGGCACAAGTTGTTTGTATTTGTTGAGCTTCATATCTAGATGTACTTGGCTTTATATATCTTTGTTTCCTTCTGAAGTCTGCATTGTGCCCGGCAACCCCTCCGCAGTCGGCTCTTTGTTTTTCTGCGGAGCTGCGGTGACTATTTTTAATTAAAACCTTTACATTGAACATTGTGCAGTTATTGGTAGTAAACATTGCAGCCTAACCCATCAGCGCCGGCGTGCACCACATTTCAGCCTTGTCAGAAAACCAATTACCGCTTTATTATTAAGAGATAATTAGAGCGATTCATTTTTGCATGTCCAGAGTGCATTGATTAGTAAATAGAGATGACTGATTGCGTTATTTTAGAAACAAATAAAGGCAAAGCCGATTACATGACAATTGTGCCGTTGCTTTGTTTAAAGGGCTGCATTAGCATCTGGTGTATTTGCATTTATCACAAGTGGTTATGGAGGATAAGTGTTTTTGACTATTGCAGCAGCTTATTTTTACTCCTCGTAAGGCCTCATGCACACAGCCGTTGCCCTGCCGTTCTGCAATTTGCTGTCCCTAAAGCACGAGCAACATCCGTGCGTATTCCGCAGACGAATCCAGACCCATTCAACTTGAATGGGTCCGTCCGCTCTCCCAAAAAATAGACCATGTTCTATTTTTTTTGCAGTGCAGAGGCAAGGAGAGAAATCCCACAGAAGCACTCTGTAGTGCTTGTTGGCGTTCCATGCTCTGTTCTGCTCCGCACCGCAGCTTCCAGATTTGCGGACCGCAATACGGGCACGGCCGAGAAACGGCCATGTGCATGAGGCCTAATGCAAACCCATAGTGAACCTTCATTAGATATTCAGGAGCTATATAACATGCAGGGTAGTATATGCCATACAGATGCCATTTAGCTTGACATATAAAGAGAGCCGTCATCAGTGACCTCCCTGTCAATTTGCATAGACACATGGCTGTGGTTCACCTGGTTGAAACGCTGTTTTTCTTTGATTGTTCGGAGGTTTAGTTCCCAGCTTATGCTTTTTTTTCATATGCAAATTAACACTTTGGTGCAATGGGGGCAGTCACCATTGCACTTGTTACACCCTATCTCCACTCCTTTTTGTGGCCAGCCCTTCCCTGGATGCTTTGATTGCCAGGGTCCAGGCAGTGGTAAAGCAGCCAGGTAAATGAGGCTAAGCTGCACCAAGGCCATGTGACTGATGCTCATGATGTCACTGGCCTAGGGTAAGCTTGTAGAAGCCATGGCTACTCACAAGAGTGCCAGGGTTTTCTCAAATAGCCGATCGGGGGTGGGGGGGTCCTGGGTGTCAGACCACCACTGATCAGATGCTCATGAGTTATCAGAAGGGTAGGTCATCAGTTATAAAGAGTTGGATAACCCCTTTAAGTTTTCTTTAAGAGAAAGTTTCCTCAGAACATAACCTATTGATTAAATCAAGTTAAAAAAAAATAAAAATCCTAAAAAGTTAGCTTTTTTTTTTACACTGACCGCTATGCCTGTTAATAGGCTAACACTTCTTGTTGTAGAGATCAGTTTTCTGCAGTTCTCATGATCACACACGGGATTACAATGACAGATACTTGTATAGATAACACAGTATGCACCATTCACAACAGGTTTTGAACACAACTACTCCCTCCGTGTACAATGACCTTTTCACATGGTCGATAGTTGTGTATGCCTAAAGAAAAAACTCACACTGATGTCAGTCATCTCGTGTCCTTTGTGGCAGTGGTCCATGTGGCTTCTGTAAGCATTTCTAAAGACCATTAAAAGCAGGTCCGGTAAGGCTACTTTCACACTAGCGTTCTAGAGCGGATCCGCTCATATAATGCAGACGGTGGCTCCGTTCATGAACGGATCCGTCTGCATTATATTGTATAAAATTTTATAAGTGTGAAAGTAGCCTGAGCGGATCCGTCCAGACTTTACATTGAAAGTCAATGGTGGATGGATCCGTTTGAAGATTGAGCCACAGTGTGTCATCTTCAAACGGATCCTGTCCCCATTGACTTACATTGTAAGTCTGGACGGATCCGCACGGCCAGGCGGACACCCGAACGCTGCAAGCAGCGTTCAGGTGTCCGCCTGCTGAACGGAGCGGAGGCTGAACGCCGCCAGACTGATGCATTCTGAGCGGATCCGCGTCCACTCAGAATGCATTAGGGCTGGACGGAAGCGTTCGGGTCCGCTTGTGAGCCCCTTCAAACGGAGCTCACAAGCGGACAGCCGAACGCTAGTGTGACAGTAGCCTAAGATGGGTGCCTCCATAATCATGTAGAGGAAATAAAAATTATATACGAATTTAAATAAATAAAAAAGTTACAATATGAGGTTTTAATTAGCTATGTATATATACATTCATTTTTTACTCATTTCTTTGGAACACATACTTTTTGTAGCATATTCGCATACAGCTGTAGTCTGAGTCGTCTTTGCAGAAATTGCTAGCTGTCATCTCCGGTGCACCTCTTCTCTAGTGCTCTGCCTCCGGGCTTCACAACACAGTCCTCTGAAGATAATTAACAAGTGAAATTACTCGTCACTTTTAAATTATCCTCAGGAGTCACATCTAGAACAGACTACACATGTTAATAGTGTGTGTGTGTGTGTATATATATATATATATATATATATATATATATATACCGTATATACTCGAGTATAAGCCGACCCGAATATAAGCAGAGGCCCCTAATTTTACCCCCAAAAAATGGGAAAAATTATTGACCCGAGTATAAGACTAGGGTGGGAAATGCAGCAGCTACTGGTAAATTTCCAAAATAAAAATAGATACCGTACTAATAAAATTACATTAATTGAGGCATCAGTAGATTAAAGGTTTTTGAATATTTATTTCAAAGAAAAACAATATGGTATCAACAATAACTTTAACAGTACAAAAACCAACTAAAGCGAATATTCGATTTTTGGGAAAATACCAGTTCATGCAAATTTTTATGCGAAAATTTGAATGCGATTTTTTAGCGAATTTTCGCAATCAAGAAAATACCCCTCCCTACTTCATACTTGGCCAGGGAGGGGGGGCTGTCCAGGGGGAGGGAGGGCCGTCCAGGGGGAGGGGGGGCTGTCCAGGGGCCGGTACTTACTGCCGGTGTAAATCTCGCGGTCTGCTCCCAGTGTAAATCTCGCGGCCCGCGTGTCTCGCGAGATTTATACTGGGAGCTTAACAGAAGTGCCGCGCGGACGTGCTGGGAGCTGACCGGAGCAGCTGTAAAGGTAAGTAACAGCTTCTCCGGCCCCCAACATGTCATGGTCTGTATTATGGCAATGTAAGTTGCCATAATACAGACCTAGACTCGAGTATAAGACGAGGGGGCTTTTTGAGCACAAAAATATGTGCCAAAAAACTGGTCTTATACTCGAGTATATACGGTATATATATATATATATATGTAATACACCTACAGCAGGAGCTCTTGTTCTTTATGACTTCCCATTCTAAACTCATTGGCATTAGTACGTTAGAACGGAGTTGTACCCCTTGCCCCCATTACCAACTCACACACGTTTTGCAGCTGAAACAGCTTCTGCTCTTCTGGGAAGGCTTTCTACAAGATTATGGAACATGTCTGTTGGAATTTTTTTATATTTTCCCATTCATCGAGAAGAGCATTTGTAAGGTCAGACATCGATGTTGGATGAGAAGGCCTGACCAACAATCTCTGCTCTAGTGTATCCAAAAGAGATTAGATGGGGTCAGGGCTCTGTGTGGGCCAATCAAGTTCTTCTACACCAAACTCACCCAACCATACCTATATGGACAATGCTTTATTCACAGAGGCACAGTGATACTAGAAGAGAAAATGGCCTTACCCCAAACTGTTGCCACACAGTTGGTGACCTAGAACAACCCCTGAAAAGCATATCCCGATGCTTGGCATTGTGATTGGAGATGTAAGGCTTGCATGTAGCTGCTCATCCATGGAAACCCATGCCTTGAAGCTTCAGTTGGTAAAGCCAAACTAATCTAATTGGTAAATCTCTGCAGCTATTGAGTCAGCAGAGCATTGGCAACTTTTATGCACTATGCGTCTCACCAGACACCACTGCTACTTTACTTGGTCTGCCACTTTTGTGGTTTCTAAACACTTCCACTTTGCAATAATGCCACTCAAAGTTGATCTTGGAATATCTAGAAGGTAAGAAATTTCAAGAACTGACTTGTAGTGATTACATCCTATTAGGGTACCGTCATATGTTAAGATTTCCTGAAGCAGTTTTGCAAGCCCAAACCAGAATAAAAAAAATGACAGCCTTTATATATTCTTATCAGGTGTGATGGAGTGATAGCTGACACAAAGATGTAGAGTGATATATAATCAGCTTTGCTCTGATCTTACTCAAACTTGCAATATACAGAAAACCATTCAGAATAAAATTTCAAGTTGTTCTACAAGGTCACACTATGGCATATATCTAGACTATAAAGAGAAGGAGTTAATTAAAATTATTAAAGCATGTAGCTTACTGGTGTAAAGGGTAGGATAAACTAAAATCTTCTATTTCTCAGCCAGAAATCTATTTAAAAATCTGATGAATTAATAAGCTGTAGGCCAACTGAATGAATATATAGAAACAAATTATTATACAGGGGGTAATAAATCTGAATGTCTGTTGGCATTGTTAACAAATCTCATATTTTCTTGGCATTAGATTCATATGGCTAATAGTATTTACTCAGTGAATCAAAGATGAGTTAAGATCTTATCATGGACAATCATATAACAGAGAAGGATAGACGAAACAGATAAACATGTAAAAAATATATATATATTTGTGAAAGTTTTAAAGGATATGCCCACTTTTTTAATTTCCAATGCAAATTTAAATAAAAAATAAACTTAACCAACTATTCACAACTAAAATATACTTCCTTTTTGTGTCTACACCTCCTGTTCGCACCTGTGTGTCTCTGTGGTTGTGGACAAAAACCAAAGCAACTGTAGACCGATCCTCTCTGCCTCCTATTTCTTTTCCCCTTCTTAAGGCCTAGTTTACACTTCAGTGATTTGGCCATTGATTTTGAGCCCAAACCAGCTGCGGGTCAAAAACACAGAACAGGTGCGGATCTTTCCCTTATCTCTGTGTAGCCTCCACTTCTGGTTTTGGGTCACAATCACTGATAGAAATCACTGAAGTGTGGCCTAAAACAGGATCAGACCGTGGTCTGTAACCGTGGAGGCACATAGATCTGCATGTGCAGAAGATTCTTTGGGTGCCATTGTGCGGTAAAAATCATTATTCTAGTACAGAGCTGACATGTCCGCTACTGTACTGGTGGGCGGATTTCAGTGGGGCCGCAGTGAATGCTGCACAGGCTGGAGCACACGTCGCTGCTTCTGCCTGTGCCCCCTCAGACTTGGCTAAATTGCAGTACATTGGTACCCTGTGCCCTGTAAAGATTTAGCTCTTGAGCCTGCTCCACTTAGCTGAAAGCTCTCCATAACACATCAGTACAGAAGCAGCAATCTGCTGTGGAGAGCTTTCAGCTGAACAGAGTGGGCTCAGGCAGGAGCCTGCTTCACTCAGCTACAGGGTACCAATGTGCTGTTCCAGAATTTAGCCAAGCTTGAAAGGGGCACAGGCAGGAGCAGCGATGTGTACTCCGTTCTGTGCAGCCCTCTATTCCCTGTCGCCCCCATTGAAATCCGTACAACAGTACGGAGCTGTCATCTGTGGTTTTTGGACTTCCAGTGATCTACCGTATTTTTCAGACTATAGGACGCGCCTTTCCCCCCAAAAAAAATTGTAGGGTTGGGGGAATGGCAGTGCATCTTATGCCAGTGACTGTTTCCTTTATGCAATCATTAGCATACAGGAAGTATGCACTGGCGGTACTCACCGCTCCCTGGTCTTCTTCCAGGCTCCTTAGTGCATGTAGGTGCGCACTATGACCTGACGCTGTGAGACTTCAGGTCACTGTGCAGCGATAGGCAGGCAGAAGACCAGGAAGCGGTGAGTGCAGTCCAGAGCAGGAGAGGTAAGTTATTTATTTTTTTTTTGTTTTTTTTATTGTTTGATGGAGCTTGGTCTGAGAAGGAACGGGGGTCTGATACTAAGGTCTGAGACGACGTGAAGGTCTAATTTGAGGTGTAAGAAGGAATGGGGATAAGATACAGAGGTCTGATTGAGCTTGGAGGTCTGATCAAAAATCATCCTGTGGACCTGTCATCAGTGTCAATATACTGGAAATGTAATAGAAGTAAATAATAATGTTTGCTGCAGTTCATTTCACATCCTGGAAGAGATTATGAAAGGTTTAAGGTAATCTAAGCTTTAAATATCTATGTACCCCATAAGTAACAGCTCTTCCACCAGGGAGGTCCAGCTCCTGCTTTAATTATGGAAAGTTTTTATTTTATTTCCCAAGCCATTTGCAAGACTTGAATGAATAGCAGAAATCCCATTGGTATAACGGTTGAAGCACTCTTTTGTGGCTCGCTTTGTCGTTTGGGTGATGTCAAGCCGTTATTTATTTCTGTGAGTTTGGGAATACAAGAAGATCATAGCGCAAAGTGCCAATTATTTTACTATAAGGATGTAAATAGTGGCACACCAAGCCACATTTCTAATAAATAATGAACCATAGTGCGGCATATCTTGACAAATGCACAGCGTATCTTGACAAAGGGCAATTCATTAGAAGAGTATGGCTTACAAATTGCTATTTTACATGAGTTTATAATTTCTACAGTGTAGCTTCTTCTAGCACTTGGGGCTAAAGTTGCAGTTGCATTCTTAATGTACAGACAGCTGTGGGAATATATGGTTGTGCAGTGTTTAGGAAATGAGGAGAATATCGGTTATTTGTTAATCTTTGCTTTGCCACAGTATAATGACCATCGTTTAGGTACTATTCACACCATGGGCACAGTTAATATTCTTTCTGCGCCAGTTTTCTGGTGTTAAAAACTCATAAATCTTGGTACATGCCCCACTTGTGCCAAACATGTGCCATTTTGGCACTTTGCAGCATATTCAGCACTCTTATTATAATTTATAGCACTAAATTATACCTGAAATCTACAGAGTTATCGGTTCTGGCACACAGACGTACCCCTCTTAATAATTGTGGTTCATGTGACACCAGCGGACCACAGATTGACAGGTGTACCAAATGCCAGTTTTAATAATTATCTCCCTGTGTACATTATAATGATTTTTAAACATTTTTGTTTTATGGACAATTTTAAAATGCGGTCTAGAAACTGGATATCACTGGGCTTCAGTAAAATACTGTAGCCTGCTAAAATGTCAGGATCAGCGGGAATTAAAGGGGTTGTCCATCCTGATCCACTGGATAGCTGAACCATGTTAAATAAGCAAGGTCCAACTGCTAGGACTCCACCAATCTTTTTTTGTACCCCTTAGCTCCAAAACCACAGCAAAAAGTTTAGAAGCGGTCAAGCACACTGCAACTCTATTGACAAAAACAGCCAAGCGGCAATAATATTTATTTGAAAATAGTGGCAATCGAGGATCTCCCATCTTCCTTTTTCACCCAAATTTGTCTCTGGTTCTGCACCAAAAAACATTGTTTTCAGTGGGAGGTTGTGCTGCCATTCCTGAGGCCATGGTTTATTGCCATGACTGTGCCCAAGAAAAGACATGGGAGGTGTTTTTGGTCCAGAATCTGCTCCAATTTCAGCGGCCAGAACGCTCTATGATTGGTCCATAACATGGGTATCATTTTTCTACGTTAGTGAGGGACAATTGACAATATGGTGACGAATGATCGTCAGTAATATAATTTGTCCCCATACCATTTTCTTTTGTGTCAGGCACATAAACGAGTGGTTGCTCCTTTACAAATGACAATTGTTGGGTCAACAAAAATTCTTATGAACATTCATTGGCCCATGTAGATAACACTTCTGAAATCACTACCCAAGTTGAAAAAGCATTTACTGTACTGACATAATAGCCTTTAGAGTAAGGTCTTGTTTGTGTCTGTAATAGGGGTGTTCTTAAAGGGGAAGTCTAGACAAAACAACTTAGATACATCTGAAAGAATCACTTGTACCATATGATCTTGGACCACCATCCTTTTACTACTGCTCATTGATGTACAGTATGCTATTGAACATGTGACACAACCATAAAAGGGTCATTGAATTTAATGGACCTTTGCTAAGAATATCGGGGCCAATTTATTAGGTAGAACAGTGTATTTGTTTGGATTGACTGGTTTCATAGATATATTTAAAATAAAATGAACCAGATTTTGGCAAAATGCACAACATTTTAGCACCAATTAGTCTAGAATTCAGGAGTAAATGTGAGTCACTGTGTCTCCTTTCCAATAGCACAAATCTTTTCACTTGGATGAAGATATGAAGTCAGTGGATATCTGAGATAAAATATCACTGTATCTATGACATACTGTATCTGAAGACTGCTGATCCCCTTTAAGAGTTAATTATGATTTGTATCTGTGGTTATCGTTTTTATGTCTTTCATAATGTCGAAGAGTTTATTTTTCTCTCCTCTGAGGCCTCTACGTTTCTAGTGCTATGACTAAGGGAACTATCTGACCTGAATTGTGCTGGAAAAGCTCAAGATGTTGATGTTTTTACCTGTAATGTCTACAAACTGAAGATTTTTATAGCATCTGAAGAGCCGGCTTCTAGATCTGCTATTTCTAAGTGCATGCGATCTGTAAGCACTATCTCGTACTCCACATTTAGAAGCACATTACATATATGGCACATTACTACATGTTTACATCCAGCATTCACTGCTGCTGCATAAGTTAATTAGTGCATTATTTTCATTCTTTGCTGGTATAGATACAAACTTTATGCCAACTATTTTGTAGTCAATGAAGAGACAGACCAAAGTAATCTATAGTGTTTTGACAGGTACTGAACAAATCCCATGAGAAAAGGTAGCCAATGTACCTAGATGTTTGTTCATGGTATCTCTTTTTCAGTTGGTTTATTAAATGAATGCTAAACATAGAAACAGTTTTCTTGACCCCTTCACTACCGAGCCACTTTTCACCTTAAATCCCAGGCCGATTTTTGCAAATCTGACACTGTGTCACTTTATGTGGTAATAACGTTAAAACGCTTTTACTTATCCAGGCCATTCTCAGATTTTCTTGTCACATATTGTACTTTATGACAGTGGCAAAATTTAGTCAAAATATTTAATTTTTATTTGTAAAAGATACCAAATTCACCCAAAATTTAAAAAAGTCCTAATTTCAATTTCTCAACTTTTATAATAGATAGTAATAACGCCAACAATAGTTATTACTTTACATTTCACATATGTCTACTTTATGTTTGAATCATTTTGTAAATGCCATTTTATTTTATGGGGACGTTAGAAGTTTAGAAGCAAATCTTAAAATTTTTCAGAAAATTTCCAAAACCCACTTTTTAAGGATCAGTTTTGGCACCGTTTTTATTTTTTCATCTGACAGGTTAGATCATGTGCAATTTTTTTAGATCAGGTTGTTACAAACGCGACAAAACCAATTTTTTTTGGTTATTTGTCTTAGTCTTACATAATAAAGCATTTTAGGGCTCTTTCACACTTGCGTTGTTCTGTTCCGGCATAGAGTTCCGTCGTCGGGGCTCTATGCCAGAAGAATCCTGATCAGGATTATCCCAATGCATTCTGAATGGAGAGAAATCCATTCAGGATGCATCAGGATGTCTTCAGTTCAGGACCGGAACGTTTTTTGGCCGGAGAAAATACCAAAGCATGCTGCGCTTTTTGCTCCGGCCAAAAATCCTGAACACTTGCCGCAAGGCCGGATCCGGAATTAATGCCCATTGAAAGGCATTAATCCGGATCCGGCCTTAAGCTAAACGTCGTTTAGCTTAAGGCATTACCGGATCCGAAGTTTAGCGTCCTGGCAGCCATGGTAACCATTCAGAAAAAGCTAAAGTCCTGTTTGCCATGGTAAAGTGTAGTGGGGAGCGGGAGAGCAAGTATACTTACCGTCCGTGCTGCTCCCGGGGCGCTTCAGAGTGACGTCTTATGTAGAGGCTAATTTTTTTCCGTCTGAGATGACGGTTTGATATTTTAGGGTGCATATGACTTTTTGATCGTTTGGTATTACACTTTTTGTGATGTAAGGTGACAAAAAATGGCTTTTTTGACACTGTTTTTATTTTATATTTTTTATGGTGTTCATCTGAGGGGTTAGGTTATATGTTATTTTTATAGAGCAGGTTGTTACGGACACGGCAATACCGAATATGTCTACCTATTTTATTTTACATTTAACACAATAATATTTTTCTAACAAAAAATAAATAAATCATGTTTTAGTGCCTCCATAGTCTGAGAGCCATAATTTTTTTGTATTTTATGGGCGATTGTATTAGGAAGAGACTAATTTTTTTAGAGTTGAGGTGACTGTTAGACTGGTACTATTTTGGGGGCATACGCCTTTTTGACCACTTCATGTTGCACTTTTAGTGCTGTAAGGTGACAAAAAAATGTATTTTTTAACAGTTTTTTTTTTTATGGTGTTCACCTGAGGGGTTAGGTCAGGGATGGGCAAACTCGGCCCTCCAGCTGTTTTAAAACTACAAATCCTATCATGCCCTGCTGTAGGCTGATAGCTGTAGGCAGACTGGGATTGATGGGATTTGTAGTTTTAAAACAGCTGGAGGGCCGAGTCTGCCTATCCCTGGGTTAGGGCATGTGACATTTTTATAGAGGCGGTCGATACAGGCCCGGCGATTCAATTTTAAAAAAATATATATTTTTTTTACTTTTTGGGGGGAAAGGATGCCTTTTTTTTATTTATTTTTTACTTGAAACTGTTCTTTTTTTTTCACATTATATTTTGTCCCACTCTGGAACTTCAACTTTAGGGGTCTGATCCCCTTTACAATGCAGGGGGCTGGATCTCACAGGCTAAGAGGGATGGCAGCCACGATACCTAAGGAAGACATCGGGCTGCCTTCCCTGCGATCAGGTCCCCGTCACAGCAGCGCGGGGACACAATGGCAACTCCAATCCCCGCATGGACATCGCTCATGCCACGGTCAGCGCTGACCGCGGCACATCAAGGGTTAATGCGTCGGCATCTGTTTTTTCACTGATGCCAGAGCATACACCAGTGACTGCCGGACCCCTGTTGCTGATCCTGCGCCCGCCCGATCATAACGCCGTAGCTGTACGGCGCTGGAATTTCAGACACGGTATCCTAAGGGTTAAAACCAAGACATACAATATATAAATAAATCTCAGATCAGCTTTTCCCCCTCGTCTCCATCATCACCGTGTGTCTTGTTGTCCATAGATTATTGCTTTCAAACAGCCGTTATGTGAATGACTTATCGATCACGTTTGGTCCGTGAAGGTTATAATTTTGGATGACAGTGTCATAAGTTACAGAAACAAATAACTAATCGATCTCTTCCATGATCTGTGGCCTGGGCTTCAGTTGATGGGATGCATATATGCCATTTGGCTTTTGGAACTTTTTAACTACACCATCCAAAAATCCAGCGTAGCAAAGCAACTGGACAACACATCTGCCTTTGGCAGAAATCTGCCACCGTCAGAAGGGGTTATCCCATCTTAGACAATGGGGGCATATCGCTAGGATATGTCCCCATTGTCTGATAGGTGTGGGTCCCACCGCTGGGACCCGCACCTACAAGGAGAACAGAGCAGAGAAAGTGGAGGAGGGCGATATGCACCCATGGGATAACCCCTTTAACTGTCACAAAAGGGCAGCAATAACTGGCAGACAGCGTACTAAATCAGATATTTCAGCTGTCCAAAGTCTATAGTGGATTGACAGCTTTAGGCTAGGTCTACACAACGACATTTGTCGCGCGACATTTTGTTGCACCAATGTCGCGCGACAATTTTTATAATGGCAGTCTATGGTGTCGCACTGCAACATGTGACATGCTGCGACGCGACAGTCGCAGAAAATCCATTCAAGATGAATTTTTCTGCGACTGTCAGCGTCGCAGTCGCAACATGTCACATGTTGCAGTGTGACAACATAGACTGCCATTATAAAAATTGTCGCGCGACATTAGTGCAACAAAATGTCGCGCAACAACTGTTGCGCCCTATATGTCGCGCGACTTTTTGTTGCGCAACAAATGTCGTCGTGTAGACCTAGCCTTAGACAACTGGCTGCAGCAGGAGCCTCTCCCGCTGCTTTTTTTAGCTGTAGAACATAAAAATTTAAACCCTGACCATAGGCTACGTCCTTTCATCAATTTGAAAGCCTAAAATGGAAGAGATCACCAAAAAACCTGTAGATCTACTGTTTCCTTTTATCACTCATTTCTAGTTTTAAGGCCCTTGTACACATGCTGAGGAAAGGGGAAATTCGAGGGAATGAGTTTGTATGAATGGTAGTTTGATACTCACCCTGTCTAAATATGCCACAAATCACCCATATAGAAGCTGAATGCTTTTTTGTCGGTGATCACGCATCTTATGTGGCAGCAGAATCTCCTGTGTAAATATGGATCTACGCCTGACAACCATTGATCATGTATGAGGTTGAACATTCATAGAAGCAATCATTTGTCCCCATACAGAGGAGATGATTGCCGCACATAAATGCTGCTATCCTTTCTGTTCAACAGTTAGGCAAAGAACAGCTTGTTCCTGATAATTGTCTCTGCCCATGTAAATAGACCTTTAGTGTTCCTTAAAGCTCCATCATCATCTAGGTTGCAGGATCCCTAAAAATGACCGGTAGTTGATTCCTAGAGTGGTTTAAATAAGTAAATCATTCTGTACTTTGTCCATCTCTGCGTTCAACAGTTTATTAGGAAGAGTTGAAATTCCCTGTTGTTACTCTGCGCTGATTCTTGTCTTCCTAGTGATTAATATTTCTTATTGTATCTCAGTTCTTTAAATTATTTGCATTCCTCTTGGCATGACTTAAACACTCATTTCAAAAGAAGTAGTACGTCTTTAGTCCAGCAAAACTTGCAAGTACATTTAGCTCTGTGAAAGGTATCAAGTAAAACTTTACTTTGATCGGAATATAAAACTTAATGTTGTTTTATGCTCAAAAATAATACTTGGCTTGTACAAAATATTTGGGATTATGGCATATTATAGCTATTTACGTTTTTTTGATGATCCTTGTAAATGGTATTTAGTGAGTTTGTGTTCAGCTAATCTTTAAATGTTTGTCTCCTGAGTCTAATTATGGCATGGGCAGAGCAGCAAGTCTGTATACACTGGAGATCCAGGGTTCTGTTTGTGTTTCATTATTTTTGATCCTGCTCATCAAAAACTCCACTTTGCAATTTTTATTGCAATAATGGCACTCCTGTGGTTGCTTCCATATATGTTTGCTCATGTCTAGCTTTTAGAGGGAAGCTCTGCATTTAATAACAATTCAGCTTTCCATCGTAGAATACAAATTCATGTATGTTTATTATCTCTCTTCCCTCTCTAATCCCTATTATTTTGCCTGAATATTGTAGAATGTTTCCATACTTTTGCAGTCAACTGAAAGCCATTAGAATTCAGTGAGCTTACTGATGGATCCACCTTGTGGTGTTCTCTTCGTTATTTGGAGGATTCGATCTCTGATGTGCTATTATATACTTTGCTAGTGCATTTTCTCAATTATTCTTTTCTGTGCAAGCTCTGAAAAGAGAGTGGAAATTGTAATATGAAGGTGGGGCAAAGTGACATTAGGGGACGGATTGTAGCCCTCATGGTATTGATGAAGTATCTTTAATGGTTCTTAATAGAGATTTGGATTCTCTTGACAATAGCTAGAATGGGTCATAGAGTGTAAAGAATCTCCCTGTTCTTAACCCCCGCAAGAACACATGGACTTTCTAGGTGGTTGTCACCAGAACATGTTTCAGGCAGACACACAATATCCAGGAACAGGGCCAAGGTCATGGACAAAACAGGAGTCAAGATCCGAGTCATAACACATGATCAAGAGGTAGTCAATGATTAATGCCTTAATCGGCAAGCAAGACATGGCAGTCAGACTTTCCTTTAAATAGGCTGCAAGGAAAGATGTCATCAGGGGACACTGATTGCTTCAAAAACTTAACGCCATCGGCCACGGTCTTGAGGAGAGCCTGATGTCAAAACCATGAGGCTTGTTGCTCTGTCAAATACAAGCCATTGGTCGTGGTCTGGATGAGAGTTGCTAGATCGCTCCATATCTATCAAGCCTAAGACTGACATCAAGACCAAAGGGCTAGTTTCATCAGCAACTCAGCGCTGTTGGCCATGGCATGGAGTAGATCTGTCTGGCTCTGGCAAGCCCGTAGTTGATGTAGCCACTAGAGGAGGAGTCTGCGGATCACTGGGACTCGTAACTGGAGTTGCGTGGGGTGAGTAATAATATGCCTTTGGCAAATCTCTTTGCAACCGTGAAGCTTTTCCTTTTAGGACAGAGTAAGACCCTCTGTTAAAGTAAATGTTTTTTTATTTTTTTATTGTTTTCTCCATAAAAAAATATAAATATACAAAGCATTTCAATGTCTACATATATATACAACAAGAATAAGGAAAAAGAAAAGAAGAAAGAATCTAGATAACTAAATGAGACATTGAAATATCTAATACATGAAATATAATCATCTTATCCCCCCGTCAACCCACCCCACCTTCCCTCCACGGTTGTCCTCCTGGGAGCTGTGTGGCCCATACCCAGATCTATCCCTCGCAAAGGGGTCTGTACCGTCGGAGCCTCTCTCAGTACCACCCAGTCCATACCTTCTCCCATAAACTCATTTGTTTTCCCTCTTTACATTTAATACGTTCAAATTCCTTTATTCTACGCATATAGTTTTTACATTCTTCAAGAGCGGGGGGGCTTATCCGATCCCTGGCCCCTGAGAATCAATACTTTGGCAATTAATAGCCCATTTAACCACAAGAACAGATCCATTTTTGGTATCTTTCTATCCGGGGAGATTGTACCCAATATGGCAAACTTAATCGTGGGTTCTAATTTTAATTCAGATCTTAACCCTATTGCCTGAAATATACTTTGCCAATAGCTATTGATAGCCGGACAGCTCCAAAGAAGATGGATATATCCGGCATCCGGACTCTGACATTTCAGGCAACAGAATTCTCTCTCCTTATTCTTATACATTTTAAAGAGAAGTGCCGGAGTGTAATATAACCGATGCACTTTTTTTATATTTTGATATATTTCTCCCCACTGAAGTGAATTACTCATCCCTAAATCCGCCTCCCATTTTAATACACTCTTAAACTTTGTGACAGTCACTAACTAAATAAATAAAATAAACGACCTTCTCTTTTATTTTATTTATCATAGGGGTAACATTTAACCCGGTGTAATCATGTAATTTCATACCAATTTTAATCCCTAAGTAATCCAAATGATTAGCACCAGCACCAGCACTTTGATATCTCTTTGTGAGGCACTACGGTTCAAAGGGAGAAGTACAGATTTGGACCAGTTTATCTCGTACCCTGCCAATTGACTGTACTCGTCAATTATCTGAATGATGCGGGACACTGCCCTCCACCCATCATTCAAATACAGCAAAACATCATCTGCATATAAGCTGATCTTGTCTCCATCCCCAATCTGTATGTTTAGAAACGCTCTTCGTATATGGGTTTGAATTTGCCGTCTATTTATTACTCTTTTCGGTTTGCCAGTAGCTTAGCCACTATTTTATTTATTTTTTATAGTCCGTATTGAGTAACAATATGGGTCGATATGACCCAATATCGTTCCCATGTTTACCTTTTTTCAAGACTAAAGTGACTACTGCCTCCATTAACGATGGAGGCAGTTTCCGCGCTGATCAGGATTAATTTAATACCTGCAATAGACATGGCGGTTACACATCCTAATGGCATTTGTAGATATCAAACGGGAGACCGTCTGCCCCTGGCGATGAGGTCCCCTTAATCCCGGATATCACTTCCTGCAGCTCTCTCAGTTGGGTGGGGGAATTCAGTATCACTGACTCCTGCTCTGAAAGGGAGGGGATCTCAGTCTGCTGCAAATAAAGTTCTATAGACCTCTCTTTACCGTTTATCTCTCTGATCTGTATAAGGTATTAAAGTATTTAACAAATTCACACTTAATTTCCTCTACATTATGGGTTATCTGCCCCGAACTTGTTTTAATCTGTCTAATTTTATTGCAGTTCCTTTGATTAGAAATAATCGAGGAAAGTAATTTCCCCGGTTTACCAGCCTCACAATAATATTTCTGGCTTTGAAAAAACAACTTATTTTGTGCCTTATTCATCATGAAGTTTGTGTATTTATCTTTAGCTATTTTAACCTGAGCCCAAATTTGGTCATCATTATATTTTATAAGCACTGCCTCCAGATGTTTAAGCTTCTCCTCCAAACCTTTCTCTTTTTTAGAAAATTCTGATCTCTTCACTCTGATTTTACTGTAATATAGGCCACGAAGGAATGCTTTCATCGCGTCCCATGCAAAATGGATGTGAGTTTATCCTATATTTTAAGACCAGAATTGAGATATTTCTTTCCGGATTGAATCGTAATCTTTTATAATAAATATCCAATATGGGTTAAGTCTAAACGGTCTGGTGCAAGTCTTTTAATCCCTCTCCTTAATAAATATCAAAATCTTGGAATGGTCTGATATTCCATGTGCCTCCTATTTCATTTTAGTAATGAGATCTATCATATCGCTATTGGCCAGTGCTAAGTCAATCCTTGACATAGCTTTGTATGTATTACTATAACATGAATAAACCTTCCTATCCCCATACATATCTCGCCAAGTGTCAATTAACGCCATTTACAGAGTAGTGAATGTTTCTCCTGAATTTCTTTGTTTAATGACATTAGAGAATCTATCCATTTCAGGGTCCATTACACAATTGTAGTCCCCCGAGACTAATAAGGGCACCGCTCTCTCTTATGTATAAACGCGGCCAGTTGATTAAGAACAGTCATGGCAAATGGTGGAGGAATGTATACAAAGGCCAATATACAAATCTGACCATTGTAAAAAAACTAATCTCCCCTCTCTGTCAAATCTGATGGTCCAGCGGTTTATAGTCTACCCCTTTGTGCACATATACACTAACCCCACGCGAGTATGAGGATAAACAGGAGTGAAATTGATATTTTTCCAATTTTTTCTTGAGATATAGCGGAATCTCCAATGAAGCATGTGTTTCAAGCAAACCCACAATTGCAGGGAGGTGTCTAGATATTAAATAAAAAACAATAATCCTCTTAGTTTTATCCCCCAGCCCACGTATATTCCTTGTTAGAACTTTATGACTCATTCAGATTTACGTTTTATGGGAAGGTCGCCCTCTACCCAGTGATGACAACCGTGCCCTCCCCCATACCCTCCGAGACCTCCCCAATACCCTTCGCCCCCTCAACCTGATTCACAAGAGAATACAACCTTGTCAACCTCTTCCATTTATCCCCACCCATCCATCCCCCACCGCTGAACCGCAGTGAAAAAAAAAAAAAAGGGACACAGAATTGTTCCCTATATACCCACTGAATCCAAACATTTAATGGCGTCTGCAGGTTTAACGATAAAGCGTACAGAGTCCCGATATACAATTCTTAGTATTTGATACTTGCAGCCTGTAGCCTTTTTTTTATCTCATAATATTCTCTGCGTTTATTTTGCGTGTCTTTTGAAAAATCTAGATAGATCTAGATCTGACTGCCATTATACTCAATCTCTTGCAATTCTCTCTTGCGCCTAAGAACCCAATCCCTATCATTAGAGTTTAACATTTTGGCCAAAAGGGCGTGGGGGGGGCGCCGATTGGGGGCTTTTTTGATGGAATTCTATGGGCTTGCTCTACACAAAACATAGGTGAACCATGGTTGGGCCCCAACAGTTGTATAAGCCATTTTTGTAAGAATCCGTCCGGATTCTCCCCCTCCGCCCCTTCAGAAAAACCTATTAATCGTAGATTATATCGGCGAGATCTATCCTCCATATATATTCATATTCATCCTCCATATATATACACACACACACAATATTTAGAACACAACACAAAATCAGATGATTCCTCTGTACAAGTTCTAGCCAAAAGTTAGCAAGTGTACTTGAGCATACTTGAGTATTCAGAGGAGAATAAGCGAGCCACAATCAAAAGTTCTCAATACCCGCTAGTGCTGAACATTATCAACAGCTTGCCAGTAGAATTTGATTATCTCCACAGCCAGGGCGGAGGAGGTAAACAAACACCCCAACACCAAGAGTGTTTTAAACGGTGGGTAAATTGGAATTGAAGAGTCAATGGGTTAGGGGGTTAGTGACCCAATCAAATATCTGAACACTTCATTCCATAAATATATGGGCCGGGAGTTAGTGTGTTAGGCAAATCCCAATCTTCCCCATTCCATCATTACGGGTATACCCTATCCCAACATCGTCACCAGCTCTTTATGCAGTGTTAGTAAGGGATTAGCAGGGTAATGTATAGGCCAGCAAGAAGGAAGGATAATTTAGTCTCCCCGCTCTTCAGCCAAAGTTTCCAGGCTATTATCTGCAGGCTATCTGTGCTCTTTATGCAGCGTTAGTAAGGGATTAGCAGGGTAATGTATAGGCCAGCAAAAAGGAAGGATAATTTATTCTCACCGCTCTTCAGCCCATTGTATCCAAGCTAATATCTGCAGGCTGTCTGTGGTCAAACACCTCTTCCATACGCTCTGCCATCATATGACTCCGGCATATAGCGGGATTCCCCAGGAACGGAGCGAAGCAGGGGTGAGATCTTCCAAAGTGCAGTGTTACAGATGATGAGCTCCATCGGCGCCCAGCCAGTGAAGTTCCGATCATACGTGATTGCTCCGTATGAGAAGGATGGAGCAGCCAGAAGTTTAATACATAACAGATAATCTTGATAGACTACATAAAGAGACTAGCTATGGTATATTGATATACAATAGGGGAGCCCAAGATATATTACATGTGATTCCAGGCATTCAGGATAAGGCAACACCACCTAGGACAGAAAAATTAAACTATGTCAGATACAGATATACTGTGGCAACAAATTGTGGTGCCACAGATCATACTCACATGTGGAGGTCCCCATTTGTTTGGCCAGGTCTCAGAGGGCGCATGATGCTGCAGAGACATGAGGTAACCAAACTGGGTTTAAATAGCCGGGCTTCACACACCTTCCAAACGCCAGGATGGACGTTTCCTGCCAGAGGAATGCATCACTACCCGGCATCTCCCACTTCCGTGGAACGCAGCGCTGGGGGTCATGAAGCGCATGCGCTGCCTCCGGGACGAAGCGCTGCTCTTGGAAATGTGAAAAGGAGGCACAGGCACATAGTCTACTGCTGGTATCTTACAATTAGGTGTGCAGATATCTGATCAAGACCCAGAAGGACCTGGGTATCGATACGCCTTATCATTAACACATCTGGTTCATTAAATAGTTCCAATCAAGTATGTATCACCAATGTTGTCCATTTTCTTCACATTGTCTCCGTGATATTTTAATAGACACATACTGGGTGCCTCCTCTATCGTCCTACCAGTGCCCTTACTATATAATGTATACATGCCTGATGTATGAAGTTAGAGAGAGAATAATATCACATATACACAGGCGAAGGTATTATTGTCTAAAGATGGATAGCTATATCGAATGCCTCAACATCTCTAATGTTACATTAATGGAGAACAAGATATTCCTCCTTTACACACCCTTTAATGACCGACTAACCTACTGAGGATCCACCCTTGATACATATGGATCCTGAAAGAACAATGAGTCTACTTGGCAGAATGGAATGCCACTGTAATATTTTGGATGTTTCTCACATCACGGTTAGTTCAGGACTCACAATTACCAAAAACTGAGGCGGTTACAAAGAAAAGGAAAGGGAATAAAGAAGATATAATTAAAAAATCAAAACTAAATCCTCCATCTAGATAAAACAGCTGAAGGTCAATCTCTCATTCAACCCCATCGGGGATTGTGATCTAAACCTATGAATCTATTTGAATTCCTTCTGAAGGATTTTTTTTATCCCAAACTCCTTTTCTTGGAGATGTGAGAATTATTTACAGAACTGAAAATCGAAGGACCCGGGGGTCGCCTGCATGTTTCTCAGTTACATGGTTAGCTACGGGTCTGATGTTCTTTTTATAAATGTCATTAATGTGCTCACATATCCTTCTTCTCAGTTGCCTAATTTTCTTCCCGATGTAATCTTTTGGGCATGGACACTGGCAGATGTAAACAACACCTCTGCTCTTAAAGTTAATAAATTCACTTATTAAGAAAATCTTGCAGAGCTCGTTGCAGAGCATGTTATTGTTTTTGATACAGATATAAAGTCACATGCTTTAAATCCCCCTTCGTTGTGGGGGTTTGCCTTACTGGCCATCTTGGAATCCTTGAAAGTAACTCGGACTCAGTTAAGACATCATTATGTCCTAGTTAACTCAGACAACTCAACAGCAGTAGACTTCATACAGCACCAATGCAGAACAAGACTTGGCCCTCTTCAGAGTACTTCAGAGCAAATATTCTGTTGGGCAGAGGCAAATGTAAAATCCTTGGCCTTGGTAAACCTGAAGGGTTCACTAAATGTGAAGGTATATTTTCTAAGTCGACATGCTCTGGATCCAAGGGATTGGTCCTTGTGCCCAGAGGTATTTATGATGATAGCAAGATAATGGGGCAGACCGGCATTAGGCTACTTTCACACTCGCGTTTGGTGCGGATCCGTCTTGTATCTGCACAGACGGATCCGCACCGATAATGCAAACACTTGTATCTGTTCATAATGGATCCGTTAGACTTTTTTTTTTTTTATGAATAATGCAAAGTCAAAACTGATCCGTCTTGACTTACATTGAAAGTCAATGGGGGACGGATCCGTTTTTAATTGCACCATATTGTGTCAGTGAAACACAGATCCATCCCAATTGACTTACATTGTAAGTCAAGACGGATCCGTTTGGCTCTGCATAGTCAGACAGTCACCAAAACGCTGCAAGCTGCATTTTAGTGACCGTCTGAAAAACGCAACCAAGACCAAATGCAGCCAAATTGATGCATTCTGAACGGATCCTTATCCATTCAGAATGCATTGGGGCTGAACTGATCCGTTTTGGGCCGCTTGTGAGAACCCTGAAATGGATCTCACAAGCAGACTCTGAAACGCCAGTGGGAAAGTAGCCTTACCTGTTGACATTGAAAGAAAACCACAAGGTCAATAATTTCTTTTCACTCAATTCCAGGGACTATCCCTCAGCAGTTCAGCAAGTTCAGACGCCTTCAGCAAGAATTGACATCTGGCCTAGTCTATGAGTTTCCTCCTGTTCCACTGATTCCTGGAGTGCTTCAGAAATTCCAGTCAGAGATGTGCCCACTAATTCTGGTGGTTCCCTACTAGCCTAGAAGAAGCTGGTTTGGACTTCTGAAGACCCTTAGCAGGGAAGAACCGATCCTTCTTCCTTAAAAGTTAAACCTGCTATCTAACCATCCCAACCCCAGATTACTTAAGTTATCAGCGTGGATACTGGGAAATGCTCCTATTATAGATAGGTTTGTCAGAGAAAGTGGTTAACACCTTGCTGGTTGGTTTAAAAATCTAACACTACCATGACCTATCTGAAGGTGTGGAAGAGATTTGCTTCTTAGTGTGGGGATAGATTTTGTCAATCCTCTCCCAACATTCCTGTGATCCTTGAGTTCCTATGAGATGGGTTGGATTTAGGTCTTTCTCTGAATAATTTGAGTTCAGATTTCAGCCCTTAGTGCTCTTTATAATATCAGCCTTAATGAAGAATCCTAGGTATCCAGATTTCTTAGAGCAGCAGACAGTCTCAGACCTAAGATGAAGAACATGGTATATTAATACAGTGTTAACAGGTTTGACCTCCGTGCCCTTTGAACCACTGGAGTCCATATCTATTAATTGGCTTACCATTAAGACTATATTCTTGGTGAGCTTCAGGCCTTCGACTAGTTAATATTTAAATTAGACCCCAGTATTCTACCAAAGGTTGTTACCTCTTTCCATAGGTCCCAGGAAAATGTAATACCATCTTTCTGTGCTAGTCCCAAAAATGACTAGTAAGCTAAATTCCACACCCTGGATGTAAGGTGGGATGTCTTAGAATGCATGAAAACAACAAAGAATTGGAAAATTGATTTATACAGTATTGTGGTCCAAACAAAGGAAAGAAGCCAACAAAAAGTTATTTTTCCACTGGCTTGGATCTCCCATTGCTGAGGCCTATAAAGTGGATGGCAAAGAGGCCCCCCTTTCCTTTAGGGTCCATTTGGCTTCTTGTGCGGAAAGATCTTCAGCATCTTTAGAGCAAATTTGTAGGGTTGCATTGTGGAAGAGGGCCCATACTTTTACTAGACATTACAAACGGGATCTTTTCTCAAATGAAGATATGACCTTAGGACATAAAGTGCTTTTAAGCCTCCCTAACTGATTCTCAGGATGTGCTGTAATGGAGACGACTGGGGAAATGAGTATTACACTCACTGGTTTTCTGGATGTCTCCATGAGAACACATGATTCCCACCCGATTTTTGTTCTATTTTTTTTTTATTATTTTAATCCCTTTAGGCCTGTTGCACACAAACCTTTAAACCTCTCTGTGTTTTTTCCTGTCAGAGGAAGTAAGTCTTAGGATGTGCTGTCATGGAGACTTGTAAAAAACTGGATTAAGGGTCCATTCACACGTTGGTAGTGTATTGCGAATCCGCAATACACCCGGTCAGCACCCCCATAGAACTGCCTATTCTTGTCCACAATTGCAGACACAAATAGGACATGTTCTATTTTTTCCCAGAGCCGCCGACCAGATGAACGGAGGTGCACTCCGGAAATGCGGATGCGGGCAGCACACTGTGTGCTGTCCGCATCCATTCCTGCCCTATAGAGAATGAATGGGTCCACACCTGTTCCGCAATTTGCAGAACGGATGCAGACCCATTCTGCTGATGTGTGAATGTACCCTAACTGTGAGTTTACTACTCATTTCTGTACATATCTATGGTAGATGAAGTACTGAAGCAAATGAAACTCCCCAAATTTGTGCAAATGACTTTTTAAGTGATCATTGGTTGTCTTCAGCTGTGACCTTGGCATCAACCCTTCCTTTATAGGCTTGATTTTTGTCTCTTAAATCTCCTACATCATCCACTGTCCTCTGTGAGATGGGAGAGGTTGCTGTCATGGTCACGGGACTTGTAAAGAAAGAAAAGGCCCACATACAGTACAGACCAAAAGTTTGGACACACCTTCTCATTCAAAGAGTTTTCTTTATTTTCATGACTATGAAAATTGTAGATTCACACTGAAGGCATCAAAACTATGAATTAACACATGTGGAATTATATACATAACAAAAAAGTGTGAAAGAACTGAAAATATGTCATATTCTAGGTTCTTCAAAGTAGCCACCTTTTGCTTTGATTACTGCTTTGCATTCTCTTGATGAGCTTCAAGAGGTAGTCACCTGAAATGGTCTTCCAACAGTTTTGAAGGAGTTCCCAGAGATCCTTAGCACTTGTTGGCCCTTTTGCCTTCACTCTGCGGTCGAGCTCACCCCAAACCATCTCGAATGGGTTCAGGTCCGGTGACTGTGGAGGCCAGGTCATCTGGCGCAGCACCCCATCACTCTCCTTCATGATCAAATAGCCCTTACACAGCCTAGACTGGAGGTGTGTTTGGGGTCATTGTCCTGTTGAAAAATAAATGATGGTCCAACTAAACGCAAACCGGATGGAATAGCATGCTGCTGCAAGATGCTGTGGTAGCCATGCTGGTTCAGTATGCTTTCAATTTTGAATAAATCCCTAACAGTGTCACCAGCAAAGCACCCCCACACCATCACACCTCCTCCTCCATGCTTCACGGTGGGAACCAGGCATGTAGAGTCCATCCGTTCACCTTTTCTGCGTCGCACAAATACACGGTGGTTGGAACCAAAGATCTCAAATTTGGACTCATCAGACCAAAGCACAGATTTCCACTGATCTAATGTCCATTCCTTGTGTTCTTTAGCCCAAACAAGTCTCCTGTCCTTAGCAGTGGTTTCCTAGCAGATATTCTACCATGAAGGCCTGAGTCACACAGTCTCCTCTTAACAGTTGTTCTAGAGATGTGTCTGCTGCTAGAACTCTGTGTGGCAATGACCTGGTCTCTAATCTGAGCTGCTGTTAACCTGCGATTTCTGAGGCTGGTGACTCGGATGAACTTATCCTCCGCAGCAGAGGTGACTCTTGGTCTTCCTTTCCTGGGGGGGTCCGCATGTGAGCCAGTTTCTTTGTAGCGCTTGATGGTTTTTGTGACTGCACTTGGGGACACTGTCAAAGTTTTCACAATTTTTCAGACTGACTGACCTTCATTTCTTAAAGTAATGATGGCCACTAGTTTTTCTTTACTTAGCTGCTTTTTTCTTGCCATAATACAAATTCTAACAGTCTATTCAGTAGGACTATCAGCTGTGTATCCACCTGACTTCTCCACAACGCAACTGATGGTCCCAACCCCATTTATAAGGCAAGAAATCCCACTTATTAAACCTGACAGGGCACACCTGTGAAGTGAAAACCATTTCAGGTGACTACCTCTTGAAGCTCATCAAGAGAATGCCAAGAGTGTGCAAAGCAGTAATCAAAGCAAAAGGTGGCTACTTTGAAGAACCTAGAATATGACATATTTTCAGTTCTTTCACACTTTTTTGTTATGTATATAATTCCACATGTGTTAATTCATAGTTTTGATGCCTTCAGTGTGAATCTACAATTTTCACAGTCATGAAAATAAAGAAAACTCTTTGAATGAGAAGGTGTGTCCAAACTTTTGGTCTGTACTGTACTTCCAAATTAATTTGCATATAAAGCACAAGTTATTAAAACTTGTTTTTCTAAGGAATGCCTTATTACGTTTGGCACACATGCATATGTTTTCTAGTCCTTATATAGAATTTATCGAATTGACAACAGTTTAAAGGGGTTCTGCACTTTCAATTAACTGATGATCTATCCTCTGGATAGATCATCAGCTTCTGATCGGTCGGGGTCCGACACCCGGGACCCCCGCCGATCAGCTGTTTGAGAAGACAGCGGCGCTCCAGCAGCACAGCGGCCTTCTCGCTGTTTACCGCCAGGCCGCCCACTGACATCACGACTTGTATCAACTAGAGTGGGCGCGGCTAAGCTCTGTTCACTTGAATGGAGCTTAGCCGCGCCCACTCTAGTTGATACAAGTCGTGACGTCAGTGGGCGGGCGGCTGGCGGTAAACAGTGAGAAGGCCCTGGCGCTGCTGGAGCGCCGCTGTCTTCTCAAACAGCTGATCGGCGGGCGTCCCGGGTGTCGGACCCCCGCCGATCAGAAGCTGATGATCTATCCAGAGGATAGATCATCAGTTAAATGAAAGTGCAGAACCCCTTTAAGGAGGTCAAAACTGCTGGAAGGTTCCCTTTAAAAGTGTTATAGGCATTAACCCTTCTACCCCGAAATGATTTTCCATTTTTAAGTTTTTTTACTCCCTTCCTTCTTGGAGCCATAACTTTATTTTTTGTTTACACAGTCATATGAGGGTTTGTTTTTTACGAGACATGTAGTACTTTATAATGGCACCATTTAATATTGCACAGGGTCTAGTGGGAAGCTATAAAACTATTCCAAAATGGGTGGAATTGTGCTCTTCATTCTCCAAGTCAATGATACCACCTATAAATAGTTTTTCTTGTGTTTTAAGACTGGAGACTATAACATGCAATCATTGGAACTGAATTTTATGCATTAAAATATACAAAGATTGGTATATTCCAATGCAGTGCTGCCACCTGCAGGCCTACATTGGAATATATCTGTGAAAGGCATTGAAACCTCAGCAGGCTCTGGCCTTTCACAGACAATGAATGGCTCCCCCGATTGCCGTGTGGGGGAGCCGTTCCAGGCCCAGGCATTTCTGGGTTTTGCAATCTCAGATTCCGTGGTCACTTTTGACCACAGCATCTAAGGGGTTAAATATCTGCGTTGTGAATTTTCGCCAGTCGCAGACATTAGCCCCAGGGGTCTGCTGTGTGAAACAACAGGCACACGTCGGCTATGGGACCAGCACCTCTCTCTAGCTGTTGCCATCTTTAAAGACCCTACGTGATTTACTATTGCATCACATGTTGGGAAGGGTAAGCATTAGTGATGATCAAACATGCTCAGCCGCACACCAGTTCGGCTCGAGTATCGCGATGGTTGGCACATCGCGTTGTTCAGCCGAATACCGCGTGTGCTCAAGCGACATGCTCGAGTCTCCTCATCACACGTTTGGTAAAAAAAAAATCACGCAGGTAAGTGCTGCCACTCACTGTAATGCCGTAGCCATGTTGGTTACTGGCATTACAGTGATTGGCTGGCCGAAACGTGTCATCAGGTGCTATAAATCACCCGAAGAAACAGGGTTCGGCCAGTCTTAGTCAGGGAGAGCTGTGCTGTAGAAGGGACAGATAGTGTAGGGTTTTGAATTTTATTTTTTGGTTAGGCAGGGTTGGTGTTAGAGATCCAAAAGTCCTTTTAAAGACTATTATTGTATCTAGCAGCAATATATATTTTTAGCGCAACCTGCGATAAATTGTGTGCAGTTGTTTGGCCGATGCAAACAGCGAGATTATCTGCGCTACATCTCCTGTGTAACGTGCGCGCGGCCTAAAAATATCTGTGGTATCCAGTGTACTTTTTCCGTAGACACTGCAGACAATTACATTACCTGTGCTACATTTCCTGTATAACTTTGCGCATCCTAAATATCAGTGATATGCCCTGTAATTTTTTATTAGCCGCTTGTGACTAGCGACATTACCTGCGCTAAATCTCCTGTATAATGTTTGCGCACCATAAATATCAGTGATATTCCCTGTATTTTTTTATTAGCTGCTTGTGGCAGCGACATTACCTACATATTCTGTATAACGTTTGCCCGTCCTAAATATCAGTGACATTCAGTAAAAAAAAATTGCCGTTGGTGACAGCGACATTACCTGTGCTACGTCTCCTGTATAACATTTGCACATCCTAAATATCAGTGACATTCAGTTTATTTGTGCATACACTAGGGCTGCAGCTAACGATTATTTGAATAATCGATTAGTTGCCGATTAATTTTTACGATTAATCGATTAATCGGGAAAAACGACAAAATTACAAAACAGAGAGGTTTATATGATCTTACTTGAAAAATTATGTTCAAAGGCCATATTAAAACAAATTGTGGACGACACTATTATGGGGGATCTGTGGACGACACTATTATGGGGGATCTGTGGACGACACTATTATGGGGGATCTGTGGACGACACTATTATGGGGGATCTGTGGACGACACTTATGGGGAATCTGTGGACGACACTTATGGGGAATCTGTGGACGACACTTATGGGGGATCTGTGGACGACACTATTATGGGGGATCTGTGGACGACACTATTATGGGGGATCTGTGGACGACACTTATGGGGGATCTGTGGACGACACTATTATGGGGGATCTGTGGACGACACTATTATGGGGGATCTGTGGACGGCGTAGTTATGGAGAGGGGGATCTGTGGACGGCGTAGTTATGGAGAGGGGGATATGTGCACTGTTATGGGCATAACAGTGCACAGATCCCTTTCCTCATAACAGTGCACAGATCCCCCTTCCCATAGCAGTGCCATACACAGACCCCCCCTCCTCCCCATAGCAGTGCTATACACAGACCCCCCTCCCCATAGCAGTGCCATAGACAGATCCCCCCTCCCCCTTCCCCCTAACAGCCCCGGCCCCGATGCTTGCATCTTTATTTTACCTTTTTACAATGACGCTCCCGCTCCTGTAACAGCCAGGCAGAGCGGACGGCGGCGTAACGTCACTCAATCACGTGACGCGCCTGCTCCGCCCACTTCATGAATGAAGGAGGCGGAGCAGGCGTGTCACGTGAGTGAGTGGCGTTACGCCGCCGTCCGCTCTGCCTGGCTGTTACAGGAGCGGGAGCGTCATTGTAAAAAGGTAAAATAAAGATGCAGCGACCGCCCGCCCGAATAGCAACGAATCGGCGATTATTCGATAACTGGATTCGTCGACAACGAATCCAGTTATCGAATATAATCGATTACATCGATTAATCGTTGCAGCCCTAGCATACACTTAGAAAACCTGCGCTACTGTACGTGTGTCATACTTGCAAGTACAGTCGTGGCCAAAAGTTTTGAGAATGACACAAATATTAATTTTCACAAAGTTTGCTGCTAAACTGCTTTTAGATCTTTGTTTCAGTTGTTTCTGTGATGTAGTGAAATATAATTACACGCACTTCATACGTTTCAAAGGCTTTTATCGACAATTACATGACATTTATTCAAAGAGTCAGTATTTGCAGTGTTGGCCCTTCTTTTTCAGGACCTCTGCAATTCGATTGGGCATGCTCTCAATCAACTTCTGGGCCAATTCCTGACTGATAGCAACCCATTCTTTCATAATCACTTGTTGGAGTTTGTCAGAATTAGTAGGTTTTTGATTGACCACAAGTTCTCAATGGGATTAAGATCTGGGGAGTTTCCAGGCCATGGACCCAAAATGTCAAAGTTTTGGTCCCCGAGGCACTTGGTTATCACTTTTGCCTTATGGCACGGTGCTCCATCGTGCTGGAAAATGCATTGTTCTTCACCAAGCTGTTGGAAGAAGTTGCTGTTGGAGGGTTTTTTGGTACCATTCTCATGGCTGTGTTTTTGGGCAAAATTGTGAGTGAGCCCACTCCCTTGGATGAGAAGCAACCCCACACATGAATGGTCTCAGGATGCTTTACTGTTAGCATGACACAGGACTGATGGTAGCGCTCACCTTTTCTTCTCCGGACAAGCCTTTTTCCTGATGCCCCAAACAATCCCGAAAGAGGCTTCATCAGAGAATATGACTTTGCCTCAGTCCTCAGCAGTCCATTCACCATATTTTCTGCAGAAGATGTGATGTGTTTTTTTTGGAGAGAAGTGGCTTCTTTGCTGCCCTTCTTGACACCAGGCCATCTTCCAAAAGTCTTCACCTCACTGTGCGTGCAGATGCGCTCACACCTGCCTGCTGCCATTCCTGAGCAAGCTCTGCACTGGTGGCACTCCGATCCCGCAGCTGAATCCTCTTTAGGAGACGATCCTGGCGCCTGCTGGACTTTCTTGGACGCCCTGAAGCCTTAACAAGAATTGAACCTCTTTCCTTGAAGTTCTTAATGATCCTATAAATTGTTGATTGAGGTGCAATCTTAGTAGCAACAATATCCTTGCCTGTGAAGCCATTTTTATGCAACGCAATGATGGCTGCACGCGTTTCTTTGGTTTCTCACCATGGTTAACAATGGAAGAACAATGATTTAAAGCATCACCCTCCTTTTAACAGTTCAAGTCTGCCATTTTAACCCAATCAGCCTGACATAATGATCTCCAGCCTTGTGCTCGTCAACATTCTCACCTGAGTTAAGAAGACCATTCTGAAATGATCTCAGCAGGTCCTTTAATGACAGCAATGAAATGCAGTGGAAATTTTTTTGGGGGGGATTAAGTTAATTTTCATTGCAAAGAAGGACTATGCAATTCATCTGATCACTCTTCATAACATTCTGGAGTATTTGCAAATTGCTATTATAAAAACTTAAGCAGCAACTTTTCCAATATTTATGTAATTCTCAAAACTTTTGGCCACGACTGTATATATACCATTTAATATGCAGAAGGCGAGCAGTAAGAGACCGGGAAGTGGCCGTGCTGCTGATGGTGCACGCAAAGGCCGTGGCCCTGAGCGCAAAGAAACTGTGCCTGCTGCCACAGCACAAGAAACACTCATCCACGATACCTAGCTTCCTGTCCCAGTTTGCAGGGCGGCACACGACACCACTCTCGAAGTCACATTAGTGCAACCAGGTGGTCGGTTGGATTGCAGTAGATAATGCTTCCAGTCGGTTAAGCACGACCCTGTCTTCCACAAAGTCCAGTCTCAGTAGCCAAGAGTCTGGTCAACAGAATCCTGATCCTCCTTCCTCCGACCATGGAAAGTCGTCGTAAACAAGTGATCCCACACTCGGATACTCCGAGGAGCTGTTTTCATCGCCATTCCTTGATTTCGACTTCTCGCCAAGCCCGCTTGAAGAGGAACATGAGGAGATCATGTGCACGAATGCTCAAACTCTTGAGCAGCTACAGTCACAAGAAGATGACGGTGGGGAACGGCAATTAGTGTTTCACAAGGTGGATGATGATGATGAGACACCGTTGCAAATAAGTCAACGGCAATTAGTATTGCAAGAGGTTCTTGTTAGGTCAACAAGTCAGGAGGATGACTAGAGTGAGGTGGTGGATGATGAAATCACTGACCCAACCTGGGAAGGTGGCAAGCCGAGCAAAGACAGCAGTACAGAGGGGGAGGGAGCCGCAGCACCGCAACAGGCTGGAAGAGGCAGTGGGGAGGCAAAAGGGAGAAGGCAGGCCACACCAAACAGACCGCAATTGTTCCCCGGAGCACCCCCTTGCGGCAATCTCCCTTGCAGATGGCTAGGTGTTCCACAGTCTGGCGCTTTTTTTTGGAGAAAAGTGCGGATGATAAAAGAATTGTCATTTGCAACCTGTGCCGTACGAAAATGAGTAGGGGCGTGAACACTAGCAACCTCACCACCACCAGCATGTTCCGCCACATGGCTTCAAAGCACTCTAATAGGTGTACCGAACGCCTGGGTCCACAATCAGTGTCTGCGGGTCACACCACTGCCTCCTCTTCCCCTGTGTTATGTGCCGGCCAATCCCATGTCCAAGACACAGGCCCGGATGCCTCCCGCGCTGCATCGGGACCTTTGCAAGCACCATCAGCTAGCACATCCACTTCTGTTTCCCAGCGCAGCGTACAGATGTCCATACCCCAGGCCTTTGAACGAAAGCACAAATACCCAGCCACCCACCCACAGGCCATAGCACTAAATGTGCACCTTTCCAAATTGCTGGCCCTGTAAATGTTGACATTTAGGCTTGTGGACACTGAGGAATTCCGCAGCGGCGGTCCCTCGATACTCAGTCCCCAGCCACCACTATTTTTCCAGGTGTGTCGTCCCCGCCTTACACCAGCATGTGTCCCGTAACATCTCCTGTGCCCTGACCAACGCAGTTAATGGGAAGGTCCACTAACGACTGACACATGGACAAGTGCTTGTTGCCAGGGACGCTAAATTTTCACTGGGTGAGCATTGTGGAGGCCGGGAGCGAGTCGTACCCTGGGATAGCACAGGTGATACCGATGCCAAGGATTGCGGGCCCTACTTCCATCAGGATTTCCGCCACCACCTACATTAGTGGCTGCAACCCCCTTCTCCTCCTCCTCAACAGGCCGGGCTTAAACTAATATGTTTAGGTGACAAACAGCGCAGAGCTGTGGCAGAGTATAAGGGACCAGACTAAGCTGTGTCTCTCACCACTCAACCTACAACCAGGAATGGTTGTGTCTGATAATGGCCTTTACTTAGTGGCGGCTTTGGAACTCGGCAAGCTCACACACATCCCATGCCTAGCCCACGTGATTCAGCGGTTTCTCAAAACCTACCCCAATTTGCCTGACCTACTAGTGAATGTGCGCTGCGTGTGTGCCCATTTCCGAAAGTCATCTACAGCTGTCGCCGTTTTGTAAACGCTGCAGCAGCGCTTGCAATTGCCAGTTCATCGACTATTGTGCGATGTGAAAACGCATTGGAACTTCACGTTACACATGTTGGCCAAGCTTTGTGAGCAGCAGAGGGCAGTAGTGGAATACCAGGGTCGTCGCCTTTCCAGTCAGCTTCCACACTTCACAAGCGATAAGTGGGCATGGATGTCTGACCTCTGTGAGGTCATACACAACTTTGAGGAATCAACACAGATGGTGAGAAGCGATGCCGCTATTATCAGCGTAACCATCCCACTTCTGTGTCTACTGAAACGCTTGCTGCTCACAATGAAGGACAGTTTTCATGTGGAAGAGGTGGAAATGGGGCAAGACAGTACACAGGGTGATAGCCAGACCACCCTCCGTTCATCTTCTCAGCGTGAATTGAATGATGAGGAGGAGCAGGAGATGGTTGCCTCTGCTACAGAGGGCAGTACCCACAGCAGATTTATTCCTTCTGTTCAGCGTGGATGGGCTGAAGATGATGAGGAGATGGAGAGTCATCCTCCTGATGAGGACAGCGCAGTATTGTTTGTCGGGACTCTGGCACACATGGCTGACTTTGTTCTGCTGCCTTTCCCGTGACCCTTGCGTTATATGCATTTTGGCCAACACGATTACTGGTTGTTCACCCTTCTCGACCCCCGCTACAAAGAGAACTTCTTATCTCTCATTCGTGTGGTGGAGAAGGCTAGCAAAATGGTGCAATACCAGAAGGTCTTTGTGGAAAAATTACTCCAAAAATTTCCAGCTGACAAAGCTGGTAGCAGAGTACATAGTTCCTTGGGCAACCGTGGAGGGGAGATGAGGGGAACCCGCAGCAGTTCCAACAGAGGCAAGGCAACACTCTCGAAGGCCTGGGACAGTTTCATGACACCCCACCAGCAACCTCACCCTGATGCGCAGCCTAGTGTCATAAGGAGGGAAACGTTTTGGAAGATGGTGAAAGAATCCTCAATGATCCCTCTGTGCCTTACAACTATTGGATGTCCAAGCTGGATACGTGGCCCGAACTGGTGCTCTACGCCTTTGAGGTGCTGGCCTGCTCTGCCACCAGTGTTTTGTCAGAGCTGGTATTTAGTGCTGCTGGAGGTATAATAACTTATAAGCGCATCCGCCTGTCAACTGAAAATGCTGACAGGTTGACTCTTATCAAAATTAACAAGGCCGGGATTGCACCTGTCTTCTCTATTCCACCAGAGCAAAGTGTCTGTGACTTTTATGGTGTATTGAATACACTGTATTCCCATGCAGCCCTTCCACCACAAAAAGGGTATATGGTTCAATCTTCCTTTTCTCGACCTCCTCCTCCTCCATCATATCAACATGCCTATTAGGCTGACTTCGCTCCTAATGTTTTAGAGGGTCAGCTCAGCAGCAGTCCCTCAACCATAATTTTTTTGATGGTCAGCTCAGCAGCAGGCCCTCAACCATAATGTTTTTGATGGTCAGCTCAGCAGCAGACCCTCAACCATAATTTTTTCAATGGTTAGCTCAGCAGCAGGCCCTCAACCATTATTTTTTAGATGGTCAGATCAGCAGCAGGCCCTCGCCCCTGTTTTAGATGGTCACCAGCAGGCCCTTGCTATTAATGTTTTTGAGGGTCACCAGCAGGCCATTATTCATAACTTTTTAAGGGTGTGTATGATCCCCTCCTTTATGTGTAATAAAGGGTGTATTGGAGTGCCAGTTTCCTTGTAATTTTTGTCAGCCCTTTCACTTTGTGCATAGGCTTTATGAGTGTAGTAGTCCCACTACCTGAAAAATTGTACCACAATGTGAATAAGGCCCTCCTTTATTTGATATACGGGTTGTATGGGAGTGCCTCTTCCTTGTAATTCCTGGCAGTATTTTCACTTTATATACAAGTAAAATCGATTTCATCTTCGGTTTGGTGCATATTATTGTCAGTCTGTAAAAGTGGCGTACTACTCAGACAGCATCTTTCCCAGCAGCGACTTTGGAGTTAAAGATGCATCCAGACATGCTCCCCATGCTGTTCCCGAACCATTTCAGAGGTGTTTCTATCAATTATTGACCATTTCCTATGAACCAGACAGCTCCCTCTCCCAGTATTATCTTGTCATACGAATCTCTTCCATTAATCAGCTGGCCTTTACAGTACATACCGTCATCAGCTAGTGTTTTTTTTGTTCTGTTTTTTTTTTTTTTTATAATGCAGATTAATTCTTTTATCCTAGTGGGACTGCTGACATTCTCTTTTATTTTAATATTACGCTTAGTTTAGCCTGTTCCTATGCTTAAAGGGTGGTATGAAACAACTTTTTTTTTTTCTTTTTTTTTTTTTCGAGACAATGCAAGAAGTGTGTTGGAAGTAAATATAAAGGAAGGAGGACTCCTTCTCCCATCTGTCGGATCCACTTCTGGCTTTGGTTGAAAATCTTACACAAAAACCCACCCTTCAAGAGCTTCGGTCAGCAGGTTATTACCTATTAAATTGGCTGACCTGTTTGCGCTTGGCAGCTGAAGGCATCTGTGTTAGTCCTATGTTCATATTGCTGAGAAAAATAAAGTTTTAGTTTATGCAAATGATACTCTAGGAGCAATGGGGGTGTTGCCTTTACACCTCAAGCTTCAGCTTTCTCTGCAACTGCTACACCCTCTCCATTTTGACTTTAGGAGAGGTCAGGGCCAGGTATGACTACGTTTTCATGGCCTGCCCCGGTCAATAAAAGTGGAGAGGACGCAGCAGTTGCAGAGAGAGCAGAGCCTCTAGGTGTTATGTCAATGCCCCGTTTGCATTGCTCCTCATTTGCATGTATTTAAAACATCATTATTCTCAGAAATGCGGACACATATGAACATGGGACCAACACAGATGCCTTCAGCTGCTCATGCACTAGGTCATCCAGTTTCTTGGGTACAGATGCCCTTAGGCCCGGGCCATTTTTCATTTCATGTTATCTTCATTCTCCAAGTCCGTACGGTTCCAACGATACCACATTTGTATAATTTTCCTTGCGTTTTAATACTGAATTTTTTTTTAGGCCTTTGAGGAAAAAAAAGACATTTTGTAACCATATTCTGACTCTCGTAACTTTTTTATAGTTGTGTGTACGGTGCTCTGTGAGGGCTAATTTTTTGCAAGTAGATCTGTTCTTTTCAGTGATACCAATTTGAAGTGCGTTTGACTTTTTGATCACTTTTTATTAAAAAGTGTAGTTAAAGTGACAGAAAATCGCAAATTGGCAAATTGGCTTTTTAAAATGTCCCCATTACACCATTTGCCATAAGCCCTTAATATTAATTTTTTAATAGTATGGGTATTTTTGCATGCGTTGATACCCATGATCTTTTTTTTTTTTTTTATTGGTTAAGTATTATTATTTAAGGGAAAGGCGGTGATTAGAACTTTTTTATTTTTTTTATTTGTAAAAACTTTTTTTTAAACTTTCTTTTAAGTCAACTTGGCTGACAATAACTGGCAATCATTAGATTGCCCATTGTGTTCACTGATGGCTAAAAATCCATAATTGAACCCTTAATTTGTAATATTACAATACAATGCTGCTACCTAGTGGCCTTTATTGGCATATTCCTGAAATAGGCACTGAAGCCTGCTTGAGGCTGCAGTGTATTTCAGCTAAGTGACAGGTTCCCCGTTCTCAGTCAGGGAACGCTGTTACAGGAGCTTAAGTGCGCTACTTCCGCTTCCGGACTGCGAAAATCCTGTGGTCACCTTTGACCATGGCATCTGAAACGGAAAATGTATGCGATCAGCCCTGTGGCTGATCGCATACATGTGCTCTGCTATTGTCATATACATGTCTGCTATTTAAAATAGCAGAAACCCGGCGCATGCAATCGTGCGCCATGTTTAAAGACCGGCCCGATTATATACATGTACGTCACTGGGCGTGAAAGGGTTAAGAATGACACCTTTCTTGTGTTTGCGGATAACTTTTCTCCATGGTGGCTTCCCTTTTGTTAACTGTACTTATCATTCTCAGTGTAATGCATTTTTCTTCATTATCAATAGCCGGAAGCATACACCATCGAGTTTTCAAAGGGTATATTGAACTTTGTCTTTCCTCCTAGGAGACATGTAGATTTTCTCATGAATGAGCTTTATTCTTGCTTCATTTAGTATTAGATTGCATGTTGCCGCGGAGCTTCACCAGAATCCTAATTAATCCAGGGCATGTGAACTGTCAATTTATTATCATTTGGGGAGGTGTAGGCTTCAAATGAGACACTTATAATTCAGCGCTACCGTGTCACAAAATGCTTTGCATCGATACTTGGAGAAGGGTTAAGGAGGGTAATTATCAGATATCTGTTTTCATTGAACCCCACCATGTTGGTTTATTGACAAGGAAAGGATTTTAGTCATGAATCCATAATCAAGAAACCAGTGAAGCCGGACAATGTGACATTAATTACCGCTGCCTTCAAATATTAACGTTACCTTTGGGCTTTCAAAGAGTAATTAGCATAGTGCAAACATTTAATTCGCCATGCTAAATTGGAAGAACGTAAGCATCTGTAACCCCTGGAGTGGTCAGTGATCCTGCTTGGCATAGAGATGGGAAAAAAAAATAATTATTCATTTCAACTAAGCATTTTTTTCTCAATTGTAAGTAAATCTGACTTAGTCTTTTAATAGGCATTATAAAGCTTCACAGGCATCCTAGCGAGGGATTCTTGTTTGAACAACCTCGTCTGGTGCCATCTTGTATTCTATTCTGCAGATCTGCTGAGATTTAAGCATTTATAATCCTTAGTTTAGGACGGAAAAGCTTTAAAATCTGGAAAATGCTTGTGACAGCGGCGTTGTGAATGTAGATTTAAGCTCTTGCATTCCTTCTTTTAGGAATCGCCTCTCCTATTTGTTCTAATAAGTCATTTCTTCCTGTTATATTGCCTGTGGCCTTCCCTCAGTCTACTGCAGCTGAAGCTTATGGATGGAGGTGAATAGTGACAACCGTGATTTGTGACAGATCTGGGAAGACTCCAGTTTCTATTTGCTTCCAATCATTACTTTAAATGTTCTGTTTTGTATTCTCTGCTGTTTGATTGGCGGCATTTATGCAGGTAATTTCTTGTAAGTGCAAATTACAAAGTGTACTCAACATCCTTGGTAAATGAGCTTCAGTGCCTGCTTGTATTATTTAAGAACTCAGAAATATTGCCTTCCCTAATTCCAAGTAGTGAGACATCTCTTCTCAGTATAATTGAACCCTTTGGGGTTAGTATTAGCCCTGTAATATTTTTCTAAAGGCAAAGTTTCTTAAAAGCAATTACATAGAAAGTTCTAAAATATATTTTTTTTTATCTGGTCTCTTAGAAATATCTACAAGATTCAGGAATATAAGATGGATTTTCTGTGACTGCTTTTAAATCTGACACAAGACAGATATCCTTAAATGGGGTTTCCCACAGACCTTAGTGTAAAAATAATTATCTACTGGTATTCCTACTTAAAACTATACTTTTTTTAGTTACTTACTTTACATTTTGATTTGCTTTTGAGGCTCTTTCTGCTTGACCACAACTATACTCCGGACTACTTCTCTGAAATCCCTCTTTCTGCAGAGTGCGTACCGGGGCAGAATCGGATCTTTTTCTGCTGCAGTCATTTACTACATGGCTCTGCCTTTACTACAAGTTGCTGCCAGGTCAGGAAAGCCATCCATGTGCTAAGAAAGCACATTCACAACAATGGAATATATATATATCACAGGATAACAAAATGAGTATCATGAAACTGTGGAGAACAAAAAATAACGAGGAATTGCTGCTGTTTCTCAATAAATCCCATGTACTCTAGAATAGAAAGAGTATAATTGAAAACTACATTTCATCCCACAAAAATCATGCACTGATGGGAAAATGATAGTTATGGCTCTTGGAGTGTGGCCGACATGTACTATTGTTGTGCAAAAATAATTAAAAACCCTCCACATATTTGACATCGCTGTAATCGTACAGACCCTTACAATAAAAGTAAAGTCATTTTCACGTCTCACAGTGAGTGGTAATTAAATTTTTTTTTTTTTGCATGAATAATTTTTTTACATTGCAGCACATGTGTCCATATCAGTCAACAGTTTAGCCTTAAAGGGGTTATCCCATCTTAGACAATGGGGGCATATCGCAAGGATATGCCCCCATTGTCTGATAGGTGCGGGTCCCACCACTGGGACCCGCACCTACAAGGAGAACGGAGCAGAGAAAGTGGAGGAGGGCGCATTGCACATGCGCAGCCGCCCTCCATTCATTTCTATGGAGCCGCCGAAAATAGCGGGGAGGCGGGGAGCTGTGTCTGGTGATGGTCGGACCCTGGGAAACCCGGGGTCCTCCAGCCACAACTCTCCCCGGCTCCGTTCTCGTTGTAGGTGTGGGTCCCAGCGGTGGGACCCGCACCTATCAGACAATGGGGGCATATCCTAGCGATATGCCCCCATTGTCTAAGATGGGATAACCCCTTTAAGCTTTGGGAAGGGTTATAGAAGTTTGTATTAAAGATGCTTGTTTTAGGTGAATCGGGGACTGGACATTTTGGATTTCATATGTTGAGAGGTATGACTGTAAGTATTTCATTTTTAGAGTGGGTGAATGAGTGCCCATGTGCTCTACACAGCACATCCTCCGCTTACATAATGGAGGAAAGTAAAATTCGTAATATAGAAGGAATATATCTTCGTAAGATCATCCACAATCCACTTACTTGACTGTATGTTTTAAATAAATCTAACACTGCGTCAGCTCTTCTAAAGCCACATATGCCGTTCCAAGTAATTGCTACTGTGTTTAAGTAAATTCCTCCACGTACACATTTATCCTTAAGCTTTCCTAAACATTAATTGCTCGGAAATAGATCTGCAGCATGAATCGCCCTTTGTTTTCTGCAGTTTGAATGTGTGGATAAAAAATTTGACAGTTAAATTATTTGCTTGGTTGAGCAGCGTGAAATGGACTAATTGTTACCTGAACTATGCAAATAATAGAGTACAATTTGGACATCTACCTGTTGTTCTCATAAAGCTTGCACAGACATACAAATGCTGTGTGATCCTTTTGTTGTTTCTTCTGCTATAATTTCCTTTGGGCGTCTAACATTTTTCCCCCTTGAGATATTAGGTTGAAGGTAAATTACTTGCCTGAATTATGAACTACCTTTTTGGAATTAAGTGGTCTTCAATGTCATGTTCAAATTCTCATGGTTCAGTGAACTCGACATTCTAATATTCACTTCAGAGTTTATGAATATTGCAGTGTGTATGATTAGAATATACTGTACCCTATAATTTAAATTCCATAAATTGGACCTGTCACCACAAAATGCAATCCAATCTGCAGGCAACATGTTATAGACCAGAAGGAACTGAGCAGATTGATGTATGACTTGTGATTTACACATTAAAATCTCAGCTTTTTCTGAGTTCAGTTGTACACAGGGGAGGTGTTATGAGCGATTGATGGCATTCTCTTTGTAAGGGCTGATTTACATGACCTCGCTCAGTCCAGAAACACAGACTGTGTGTTGGCCACACCTACTGGACCAACTGCGGCTTCCGTGACCTGAACAGACTGCATCATAGTGATTTATGATCGAGGTGTGGCCGACACAGAGGGCCAATGTTTCCCAGTCTGAACCAGGTCGTTTGAATCAACTCTTCGTGTGTGTACAGAGATGGCTTTCAGTCATTGATAGATGTACACGGGGGTGGTCTTAAATTGGTTGTTTCACATAAAATATTCTTTTTTTTTTTTTAAACCAGCGCCTGCATTTGAATAATTTTAATTGTAACTGCTTGTAATTGAAAATTTATTATAGCCACTGAGTTATTCAGTGAAATATATCTATATAGAGCCACCTGTACGTGCCCATGGGCTTTGTTTGATGGGGACATGCCAAGGAAAGGAGATATCCATATCTCCACACAGAAACCAAATACCGTTACCATGTTTGGACTCTAGTTGTAGCCGGAACCCAGGCGGATCAATTGGGCCTGGAACCATCTTCTTGCGACATTCTGGTCTGGGGCTATGAGCCCTTTGGAATATTTTCTCCCAGCACCAGAGAAGGAGGGGTGGACCCTACCCATAGGCAGGGATGGGAGTGGCCGGCTACAGGTCATAAGCCCCTGCAAGCCAGAGGGCGGTGTCTTTTCTGAAGAGGGTCACATTGTGCCAATGTGTTTGGAGAGACAAGGGACCAGCTGACCTCACTGCCCCCACATGACTGCAGCCAAGGGCTATTCCACCCTTATGACCCAAAGGAGCTTCCATTTACCCAGTAACAGACTTTTACTCTGCTTAACCCTTGTACCCATATAACCTCAGACCACTGTATATATTCTCTGTTTATATTGTGCTATATCTAGTGTGCCCTTACGGCGATTAAATATATAATTTAATCTTGTGCTGTCTTGTATCTCGATCACGAATCCCCACGTGCCTGTTTTGTCCTAGTTATAAGCTACCGCAGGTTGGTTTCTCACTCTATGTAATCCCTTTAGCGGACCGGGCTTATATCAAACGAGAAGCTGGTGGTAGATTTCCCGGCCTGAGACGGCGCTGTTTTCACTGCGGCAGTGAAAAGGCTCTCTCAGCTTGTTGCCTCTCTGTGCCCGCGTGAACAGTAGGTGTGTGTGTAAACTGTACCAACCTGACCTTACCTGCTCCTCTGAAGGGCGTAACGTCACGTTTTTGGTAACCCGTGACTATACCACGTCTCGTAAGCTCAGCGGTCACGAGGTGTGGTATTCGTCACACCTCCCAAATTGCATCATTTTGTGCCACAGTTTTTTGTACAGATACATTAGTAAATATCGGCCACAGTATCTAATGTCTTAATCAACTAGTTGGTAAACCAGTTGTCTCCTGTATAAGGGCACATGCACACTGCCGTTTCTGTCAGCATCCGATCCACATTTTCGGCGGACCACATGCAGACCTATTCATTTAATTGGGGCCACAAAACCGCACACTGCGTACTTTCCGCATCCGCACATCTGTTCCGTGGCCCAGCAAAAAATTTATAAAAATAGAACACGTTTTATCCTTATCTGTTTTTGCAGACAGGGATAGGACATTTCTACAGAAGTTAAAAAATAAATGACGACATACACTCGGCCGGGATCAGTGTTTTGCGGATCCTCGATTTGCAGAGCACAAAACACAGCCATGTGCATGAGCCCTTATGCGGACTTCTCTAGTCTGTTTAGTGACACACCTGATCCAAGGGTGATGCAACCTACACACAGGCTCTTCTGATCTGGAGTACACCATTCATGGACCGGAAAGCTCCTGCTGTCTTTTCACCGATTCTGCTCTCACTATTTAGCTAGTTTTCCTACGTCGTCTTAGTGCTCAGCACCACACTCTCCTCTGCTCCCAGCTTGACACAGCGCACACCTCACAAATCTCTTCCCCTAGTAACCAGTTTCTCTTATGTAGTGCTCTCTAGCACAGACTTTACATGAAAAGACTTTTATATGGAGATTTTATTATGCTTAAGTGCAGTTGGGGTTTTTCACTATAGTTCCTATCATTACTGTTATCTACTCATATGACTTCTGCAAATCTTATTCACAATTCCATTAAAGAGGACCTTTCACCACTCCTGACATGCCTTTTATTAGCTTCATTCATTCCCCATGTAACAACAATTCTGGAGCATCTATTCTTATTTCTATATGATGTGCCATTCCTTTATTATTTCTACTGCAAGTTATGAAGTCTTTTTTTTATTTTTATTTTTAATCTTAGCTGCTGTGTGTTGCGATCAGAGCTTTATAAATGTGTTTGTCCAGCATAGATGTCTTTTCAGCAGCATAGGAAGAGAGCACCTTAATCAGTGTGAGTAGACTTATAGGCCATACATGCTCCTCTGGAATTCTGGGAGGGAAGGGATGAAAAAGAGCTCTTAACAAGCTCTGCCTCTAATGCCACCAGATGTAAGGCAGCTATCCTATAAGTCAATGTTCAGCTCTTAAAATAAGCCTTAAGACATGACTTGGATATTAAATAAGCCAGCACCTCATCTGCAGACAGTTGTTTCAAGGTGATTGCCCCTCATCAGTGCAGAGCAGAGAATACTGGCTTAACTGGGTGAGAGGCCTGTGTCCGGGTCAGGGGTAACTAACTCTCTTTAGGGAGAGAGCACCTTAATTAGTGTGAGGAGACTTAAAGGCCATACATGCTCCTCTGGAATTCTGGGAGGGAATTTGCATCCCTTCCCTCCCAGAATTCCAGAGGAGCATGTATGGCCTATAAGTCTCCTCACACTGATTAAGGTGCTCTCTCCCTAAGGAAAGTTAGTTCCCCCTGACTCGGACACAGGCCTCTCTGCTCTGCACTGATGAGGGGCAATCACACCGAAACAGCTGTTTGCAGATGATGTGCTGGCTTATTTAATATCCAAGTAATGTCTCAAGGCTTATTTTAAGAGCTGAACATTGACTTATAGGATAGCTGCCTTACATCTGGTGGCATTAAAGGAAGAGCTTGTTAAGAGCTCATTTGCATCCCTTCCCTCCTTTTCTTTAACCCCTTCCCGACCGCAATCCGTCTATATATGTGATAGCTGCACATACCCCGTGCAGCTACCACGTGTATAGATGTCAGGCAGTTCTTTACTCCAAGAGCTGCAAAGCGGTTGGATTAAAGCTTCTTCCCCTGACAATCTAGTAATACCGGCAAGGGACCAATCAGAGTGGTCCCTTGCCGGCAATCGATCCGATTGGTTAGTCTGTGCAGACGGCGGCTCCATTCCTGAGCCGCCGACATCAGCAGCGAGTGTCAGCTGTATGCTGACACTCTGCTGTAACCCCTTAGATGCCGCGGTAGCGGCATCCATGGGGTTAATAGAGGGAGGGGCAAAAGCACCCGGTGTTGCCATCTACAGGACAGTTGATAGTATTGTACTTTGCAATGCAAAAGCATTGCAAAGTATAGTACAGCCATCAGCCCCACTGGATCTTCAAGATCCAAGTGGGACTTGATAAAAAAAAAAAAAGTGAAAATAATAAAAGTAAAAATAAATAAACAAATAAAAATGTAATTTTAAAAAATTAACTGCCTTTTTCTATAAAAAATGAAAAAGAAAAGAAAATGCACATATTAGGTATCACCGCGTCCGCAACGACAGTCTTTTTATAAATATATCACATGATCGACACCGTACAATAAACACCATAAAAACTGACAAAAAGTAATTTTTTTCACCTTACATCACAAAAAGTGCAACACCAAGCGATCAAAAAGGCATATGCCCCCAAAAATAGTACTAATAAATCTGGCACCTTATCCCCCCGTTTCCAAAATAGGGTCACTTTTTGGGAGTTTCTACTGTAGGGGTGCATCAGGGGGGCTTTAAATGGGACATGGCATCTAAAAACCAGTCCAGCAAAATCTGCCTTCCAAAAACCATACGGCGCTCCTTTTCTTCTGCGCCCTGCCGTGCGCCCTTACATCAGTTTACGACCACATGTGGGGTGTTTCTGTAAACCGTAGAATCATGGTAATAAATATTGAGTTTTGTTTGGCTGTTAACCCTCAATGTGTTAAAGAAAAAAATGTAATAAAATGGAAAATCTGCCAAAAAAGTGAAATGTAGAAATGTATTCTCCATTTTCCTTTAATTCTTGTGGAACACCTAAAGGGTTAACAAAGTTTGTAAAATCAGTTTTGAGTAACTTGAGGGGTGTAGTTTCTACAATGGGGTCGTTTATGGGGGTATCCACTATGTAAGCCTCACAAAGTGACTTCAGATCTGAACTGGTCCTTAAAAAGTGGGTTTTAGAAATTTTCTTAAAAATTTTAAGAATTGCTTCTAAACTTCTAAGCCTTCTAACGTCCTAAAAAAAAAAATTCTATTTCCAAAATGATGCCAACATAAAGTAGACATATGGGGAATGTTAAGTAATGTTTTTATGAGGAATCACTTTCTGTTTTAAAAGCAGAGAAATAGAAATTTTGAAAATTGCGAATTTTTCTAACTTTTTGGTAAATTTGGGATTTTTTTCATAAATAAAGGTGAAATATATTGACTCAAATTTATCACTATCATGAAGTAGAATGTGTCACGAGAAAGCAATCTCAGAATGGCTTGGATAAATAAGTGTTCCAAAGCTATTACCATATAAAGTGACGCATGTCATATTTATAAAATTTGACCTGGACACTGGTGTCATCAATGACCCTTGGTCATGAAAGGGTTAAGGAACACCAACAGATACTTGATAATTCCACAAGCAGATTTATTTAGTTTTACTGAATTCACATTTAGCACATGTTTTCTCTATTGTAAATCCTCAAGAGGAGGACAGAGAAGTTTGGGAAACAGAGTGCTACAACTTCAAACAATTGTTTTATTTGACCTGAGGTATCGAAATATAGACCAGAATCAGGCCAAGAATTTGTCTGAAGTTACGCTTCGATACAAGAGAATTCTTCTGGAGAATCATGTTTATGAATGACCAGTTGGTTGTCAGGACTTGTCTTGGATGTCAAAATGTAAAAAATTCAAAATAAAGGCCAACTTTATAGCCCTTAGTTTGTAGCTAGTACCTCTTCAACAGACAGTATTAAACCAGGCTTTTTCTGTAATTAGAGTAAGGGGACAGCCAAATGGGGTGGACATGCTGTTGATTTTTCTCAAGCAGCCCTGTATGCAGAAAACCGCAGAGTAATAAAGTATCAGTCTAGTGGAAACTTTTCTCATCCAGATACTACGGAAAATTTCACAATCGAATCAACACATATCCTGACCTGCAGAGCAGATTTTAAAGTTGCTGCTGATCACTGCAGATTTCGCCATTTGCAATGCAGAAGAAAAAATTTGTGGAAAACCTGCGGCATTTACACTGTGACAATTTGATGCAGATTTTCTTGTAGTGGCATTTTACGAAATTGCTATTTAAGCAGTTCCCTATACATTTAGGCCAGTTTCAGACGAGCATATTTAAGGCTTCATGCGCACGAATGTATCCATTTTTACAGTCTGCAAAGCGGGGATCTACAAAATACGGATATGGCCGTGTGCATCCCATATTTTCCCTTCCCGGGCAAGAATAAGACTCCGGGTACTCCGGTTTCCTCCCACACTCCAAAGACATACTGATAGGGACCTTAGATTGTGAGCCCCATTGGGGACAGTTGGATGCGGAATATAGTAACGCTATATAAGTGCATAAAATAGATAAATAATGATTTATAGTGCTGTGTGCTTCTGCCTGACCCCCACTGTAATGATTTGTACTGACTGCTTGATGTGAGTGCACATTATTACAGTTGAGGTCGGGCAGAGTCACACAGCACTATAAATCATTATAATGCTGTGCAGTCTGCTACAGAAATTTGCGTGTTTCACGCAGCAAACATACTCATCTGAAACGGAGGGCGGTATACTTTAATAACTTATACGTGAGTTTTTTCATCCTGCAGCCATTGCACATATGCAATCCTTGAACTAATGTTCTTCTGTGAAAACAAATGAATCAGAGTTGATACATGCATATTTATGGCAACCGTGCGCCTAACAAGCCCTACGTATGCATGTGTATGCTCCAATGTTACCCATAAAGCTTCATTATGTATTAATAGGAAACTGCTCAATGTAAATATATTAGAAAGATTTTCTTCAGAAAGACTAAATCAGAAGAACTTGTTTGGTTTTGTGGGTGAAGGCAAAGGGGGGCTAGATATCACATTTCCTAGCAATCGCATTCAGAATTTTAGAAAGGAAAAAAAAAAAAAAAATGAAAAGAAAGCTCCACAACAGAAACAGTTTTTCCTTTTAAAGTAAATAAAAGCCCTTCATACAGTGCATCAATTTTCACAGTCGTTTAATAGATTAGAAGCAATTGTAAACAGCGAAACCCGCATTATCAGCTCCCTCTAACAGATTTTCTTTCCTAGCTTTTTACTTTGTCTTCTATTTTTGCACATAGTTATGTTACTGCTGTTTGTATGAATTGGCAGCAGAAATGATTGCAGGAGCGGGTTGTATTCATGTACTCTGTACTAGGCATGCTAATTTTGAAGACATACAAGCCAGCTCGTCAATTCTGAGGCAACAGAACAATGGAAATATTTAGACGTATTGCACTTTGTTACATTATGAAAATACGTTTTTATGATGCGCGTGTGAATGCGGGATACTTTCTGTCGCTCTTGAAGTGTAACTATCAGCAGGGCAGTGTAGTTTGTTGCAAAAAAGATCTCGCATTGTGAACCTCTTTTTAATTTCACGTGCATTTGCGCTGCAAAATAATCTTGGTTTTGTCATCAACACGTCCAGATTAGTGCAGAGTATTAGCAGCAAAAGAATAGCAAACTGCTCCATGGGATGAACGCAATCTATCACAAGGATGTACTACAGCTTTTCTTTTCCAGAAAGCCACTGCCAATGAAAGACAATGGTTGTGAAAACTGGTAGAAAGGAAACAAGAAGTAGAGACTATCATGGGACCCCGGCCTCCTGATGGCCACCAGTGTGTCATACTGTGAGTCCGCAGCGCAGCCCCGTCGTGACCTCTCAGAACTGACGGGGTCACATAGCATTATATTGATTTATGATGCTATGTAACCCTTACAGTTCTGGAATGTATTGGATAACACAGGGGCCTTAGGATTTAAAAGAGGCCAGTAGAAAACTGGTGACAGATTTCTTTTAAACACACATGGAGAATCTCCCAGGCATACGCAAAGAGAGTATAGTTACAAGCTACAGCTGAAGGAATCAAAGGAAGAAGGTAATTCCAGTACAAAGATAAGTTGAAAAGTTAAAATTCTTACTGGTGTGCCTCTTTAAAATATTCAAAATCATGACCTTCTAGAACACAAATTGGAATTCTGTGACATTCTGCCTTTCTAAAGGAGCCAAAGGGTTGGTGTTCTTAGTTCTTCTGCACCTTCATTTTAGCAATGTTTGTAGATCCTTGCACCAAATCCCCCATGATCAAAACTTGTAATATTTCACTCTGACGTGTCATATATATATATATATATATATATATACATACCCTTTTAAGGAAGTTACAGAACAAGACCAACTTAGACTGCACTGTATGTGAAAGTGAAACGGAAGATATTATCGGTGTTCCTCGCGATGAGCGAATGGTGAGGTAGAAGTGTGACTTCTGTGCACTCTTCAACATTGATATTGCAACAGCAAGAAGGAAAATTTTTGGCATTATGGAAATCACTGGATCGATAGACATGCTAATGATATGCAAATTGTAAAATATTCAAAGCATCTCAATTTGTTCACTATCAGGTATGACCACCTCAAGCAGAAATACACACACTTGCATGCTTTGGCTTGCTGTGAGTGAGGTTAATAATGATTGATGAATGTCCTGCCACATTGAATGCACATAAATCATCAAGATCAACTGATGGCCACTGCTCTAGCAATTAGCGACCAATGATGTCACAGATTTGCTTAATGGGAGACAAGTCCGGAGACATTGCAGGCCCGTGGTAGCATGTTTAGATTATGTAGGCTGCTCACAGTAGCATGAGCAAAATGAGGCCTGGCGTTGTCCTATGGTGGTACCATCGGTTCCACAACCAAGCTGTTAGTGTACCTGAAATGAAAACTAGAGGGGACTGGCTACCATTCAGTAAGCCAGCAAACACCATAGTCTTGGGAGTAGGAATGGTGTGACGTTCCCTTCTGAAGTCCTCTTCATGCTGTTGCTAACGTAGTCTCCAAACCAATCTCCAGCTATTAGCATGTCCAAAATAAAAACTGTACTTGTTGCTGAAGACGACAACTCTCAGTTCCACCCTTCATTGCTGTCTTGCTGTGAACTCTGATAGCCTTTGAGGGTGGTGGCATGATGTCATTGGAATACCTATAGCTGGATGTCTGGCTTATAGCCAAATATTGTGCAAACATCTTCTTATGGTATATGTTGTCACTGTTTGCTGCCCTAGGCTTGGGATGTGACGTCCAATATCACTTGCAGAACAGAATAGATCACTAGGCACCTTTCTTCTTATCAGATAATCCTTCCCTGCAGGTTGGCCTCTGTGCACCTCTTGCTGTCCTTCCAGTTCATCATCGTTCTCCCAGCTTTGAATGGTGCTGACATCTCAGCATAGCTGGATAGTCATATGCTAGAGTGCTAAACCAAGATCTCTTAGTTCAAGGTTTCTGCCCCTCTCATTTTGTGACAAGTGGATGTGACTGGCACAATGACAAGCAAGAGTCATTGCACAATCATCCCACAAAACTTGATCTGATTTTTGAGTTTTCATGTGGCTAACAAAACTTTGCTTTCATTCTGGCTTTTACGCCCCTTCGACATGTCACAGACTGGACTTAGGTGCTTGAAAATGTGATCATCTGCAGACCTGTGCTGCACCTGCCACTTCATCAATTTGCTTGCACAGCTTGTTCTCCTTGGTTCTGGAATTCCAATGTTGAGTGTACTACCTTGTATTTGCACTTGTTTGGTTAAATCTCTTCCAATATTGTAGCTGTTTTGTGTCGTCCTTGTGATGCCACTTACCACATTGTCTGTGGTCTCTGACATATAGGAGTCAGGCAAGATTATCTTGTGTTGCAGGACAGCACAGTGGGGTGGCTCGTACTGAATGTGACTATAATGTCCAAACAGAAAAATGATTTGGAGCAACATCCCTGAAACATGTTGGATATTTTGTTGTTGTTTTTTATTATATTTTGAGGCTTTTTTTTTTATTTTTATTTTTTTACAATTTCTATTTAAGTGACTTGCTGTGTAATCAGCCATTTTATTGGAAAACTGCTCTTTCTTGACATACTAATTTATCCTAATTTCTGCCACACTTTATACATAAGTTGTTTCAAACTCTCTTCTTTTTCAAGATGTCTCAATTTTTCAATTCTGGTTCGTTTATTATAGAGGTTGAAAACTGGATGAGATTTTTGACATATTACAATATTTTCTAAGATGTGAATAGAGAGAGATGAGAGATGTCAATATTTCTGACAGATTACAGCTTGTTACATTTGTATGCCGTCCAGGGAGTCATCTGTGATCTAAACAGGCCGGATCACATACTGATATTTTAACAATTAGTGGGTGCGGAACCACTGTGTCAACCAACTGGTTTAACTTTGGGGTAACTCTAAGGTCATTATCCTAGCAGTTTTCTGCTGTTCACACTTTATTCCCCTATACAAGATGTAGACATCAAAAATGTAAAAATCAGCGGCTCACCCTAATACTGAATGGACAGGGTGCACACCTCTCGGTCCACCCAGACCGCACAGGAAAAGAATAATATAGTAAAAGAATGAGGGGCACTCCGTATAAGGGAACAGGAGACAGTGGTTCACAATTTAAATTTAATTATACTACCACATAAATTCACTGCACATAAAAACAATAAAATCCAATAAATGATATAACAAATTAGATGAGGATCCTTATCATTCATAAAATGTCCAGAAAGTCCATAGGACAACACACATCCGGTATTCAATCGCCACAGATGGTATGGGCAAATAACCGTATTGAAAAGTCTTTTTCAAGTATATCACTTGGGGATATAAAACTTCCACAAAGTCCCATATATAACATCCGATTTCGGACAGATCAGGTCAGGCATAAAACACAAGAGTTCTCTTTTATAATAAGACAGCCAGAATATCTTACCCTCCGTATGTCCGCACCACTTGTATGGGGACTCGAGGTAATGGCTGGATGATGTTAACGCGGCGTCCCACGTGGTACGAGTCTGACGTGATGTCTCACGTGACTCACCAAATTAGATCGTAGTAGCGTGTGCCTGTAGCGTCACCGGCTCTGTGTTTAAGCTTGCTGTATAGATGGCCACCGAGGGATCAGGCACAACTCGTATTCTTAACATGCCGAGGCCAGCGAAAGCAGAGATGGTGCAAATTTGTGAAACAAGTCCAAAGATCAGGGCAGGCAACTCTGGGTCAGTATAATAACTAGGTATGGGTCAGGTGAGACAACAGAGGGTCAGAATCCAGGAAACAAGCAGAAGTCGGTACACCAGCAGATAAGCAGTTTAAAGGATCTCTGCAGGATCTAGAAAGCTAGTAAAACTATTGCTCAGGCAGTGAATAAGACAAAGCAGCACACCCTATATTGCAGAGCTAATTAACGCAAAAGTGGCAGCTACATACAGGACCAAAGTAGAGTTAGGCCTCTTTCACACGGGCATCATATTTTTGGCCTGGATAAGAGGCCAAAGCGGGAACACGCACGATTTTTCAGCGCGAGTGCAAAACATTGTAATGCGTTTTGCACGCGCGTGTTATTTTCCCTTTTAACCATGTTATAAGGGAAAATAATGCAGTGAATAGACTGTCACCTAGCAACCATGCGTGAAAATCGCACCGCATCCGCACATGCTTGCGATTTTCACGCAACCCCATTCATTTCTATGGGGCCTGCATTACGTGAAAAACGCAGAATATAGAACATGCTGCGATTTTCACGCAACGCATAAGTGATGCGTGAAAATCACCGCTCATGTGAACAGCCCCATAGAAATGAATGGGTCCGGATTCAGTGCGGGTGCAATGCGTTCAACTCGCGCATCGCACCCGTGCGGAATACTCGCCCGTGTGAAAGGGGCCTTAATCCTTGCAATACTGCAGAATAAAGTGAGGTCCAATAAAGAATATATCCAATAGACACAGAGGTCACAGACACCCGGGCCTGCTGCTGGAGCACTTGAACTGCAACAGACACAGAGTGCATGGAGCTGTTACATCAGAGGACCATGCCCGCCACTGCACCGCTACTCTAGGAGGGCATGTGCCGCTGATGTAACAGATACAGTAGGGCATCAGTTATTTTAATCACTTTGTCCATTTTTTATGAAGTTTATTTAATGAAGTTGCATTGCTAGATAAGTTTTACAGTTGTACAACTTTAAAAGGAAATGCTTATATTCATAAATATCCCTATCCTATATATGGTATATATCTATATATGGTATATATCTTTTTAAAGCAGTTCTATTTTCATCACTGAGATGCCTCACGGCTTGTCAGGATGATGTGACACACTGTAGTACAGTCTGGGAACCGTAACTCATACTTACGTAGCCCCTACTATGCCAGTTTAGTCCTACATGAATCTGCCTGAAATCCCCTGGTATATACCTGCAGAAATATGAGAAACAAAAATAGCCACAGCAAAACACATCACATTTTATGGATTATGGTTCATCTGCAGAGTAAAACTTCTTGTGCAGCTTTCACTTATTTATTACTGTATATAGAGAAGTCACAGTGCACTGTATATATCTTATTTGTACTAATGCTGCCTTGTAAACTATAGCTATCTCTGGAAAGACGGGCTTTAAAAAAAAAAAAAAAATCTCAGGCAGAAAATGTAACTGTAATAAAGGAAGCAATACTTAGCATTGTCTCCCCTGCCGCTTCCATCGTCACGCTCCGGTCCTGCACAGCTGGCATTATTATCCTGGTTGCTGCGATGAGGTTTCATGCACATAGGTCACTGTGCAGCCAATCAGTGTCCTCAGCAGTATGTAGGATGTTACCACTGAGGCCAGTAATTGGCTACAGTATTTGCTTGGTGGGCACGAAACGTCACTAATTCAGCCAGGAAGGCAGACTGGGACAGTGGGGAAAATTGCTAATTATGACTTGGTTGTTTTTTTTGTTTAGTTTTTTAACATTTACCACACGTGCCCAAGTTTTATTTGACTCTGACAATCCTTTTAAGGTTTTAGCAAGTAACAGTTATTCTGTTTCAATTTTTCGATATTCAAGATCTCTCCACTTCATCACATGCGTCGAGGGGATACAAATCAGCCATAGTCATGTAACACTTCATACAGAAAATATATTTGAAAACTTTTACCTTTCCATTATTCAAAGAGTAACCTGAAAATCATACAAACCCCTTTAAGTGTTTACTCTATATTAGACCCAAACATTGGCAGGGATTTACATTCCTTAGAGGGGTTTTCCAGGTAAAGATAATGATGAGCATCATTATCACATTGGCAGGGGTGATTCAGGGAGCCGGAGGTCTGGTGAGCGGAGCCAGCTTTTGGCAAGCACCAGTCTGTACGTTGTACAGCAGCTGTGATTGGTATCGCAGCTCAACTCCATTTACTAAAATGGGGCTGAGCTTCAACTAGGCCACGTGACCAATGTACGGTGACGTCAGATGGCCTAGGAAGAGGCATCTGTGCTCACAGTGTGCCAGCCTCTTCTAACAGCTGATCCCAGGATCCCCACCAATCTGATAGTGATGACCTACCCGGAGGATAGGTCATCAATATAAATTACTGGATAACCCCTTTAGAGAGCGTCAAACTTTACAAGGCACATTGAGTGATGGATTCGGAGCATCTTGCTGGACATGTTTAGACACTTTACTACGTCACCTAATACGTTGCTCCAAACATTTTTTTTTCTAAGCCATACCCAGTTTTTTAAGGAATGATCACCAGGGTATTCTTTGGAGCAAATAGAGCCCAAATTCAGGCGCATTTAGCTTGGAAAATCTTCTTTCACCATAAAATTATAGATTCACATAACGTACTGTGCAGTGTTTTAATGTCATAATGAACATTGAATTCTAAAGAATATGGTAGAGATTAAAAAAGGACTACAGTAGTAAACGTGTAGTCACCCTGCATTGTGCATATATGTTTGGAGTAAGCTTTCAGCGCATAGATCAAATCTGCCCGACTCCAAAACAGTGTCAAGACATTATACTTTTGTTGTTTTAGGCTAGTGTAGCTAACTATGCTATTCTATAGTGTGGCATCCAGTAAAAACTAAAAATATTCCATGTGGTTTTCAAAAACATGGAAGCTTATATACAAAAATGTCTCTGTAATGACTATGCATTGGCATAGGGAAGATGATGACACCTGCACACATTAACCCATAGTGGGTGCCTATAGAGGACCTGACAGTCCATAGAATCAGAAGAAAATTATTTGGAACGCCGCAAGAAATCATTTGGGATTCAAAAAGTTGTATTCAGTAATGTGCAAAATATCCCATTGAGTATACACTTATTCATTTATTAGCTACATTGTTCCAGGTGCTGGCACAGCCACACAGTAGAAAAATGACCACACAGTTGTATGAAGAGGCTGCGAAGATCTGTTAGCATTTAGAACGCTTCCTAGGCCATGTGACATTGTGTTAATCGGTCACATGGCCTAGGCGGAGCTCAGTGCCATTCAAGTAAATGGAGCTGAGCTGCAATACCAAGCACAGCCACTATGCAATGGAGAGATTACATAACAAGGTGTGATAGGGTGAACGAGTATCTGATAATGTATTAGTCATGCACTACCTACAAATCTCAAGAAGAAACATTAGGGTAGTGGCAATATTAAACTAAAATGTAACTTTTATTCTGTTCATATTGAAAAATTAGACAAATAACAAAATGTATAAAAGGAACGGTCTTACCGGTATGTAGACTTGGCGATAGACACTTGAGTAGCGGGCTGCAAGGGTGATGCCTGTATTGGGGGGGGGGGGGGGGGGGGGGCAGGACATGTGATACTTGCCCTAGAAAACCCTGTCAGGGACGCTGCACCCCCTGTTTAAATAGATAAGAATGCCACATTCACCTGACACTTCCGGGTTCCCCGGTGACATCACCAGCATGTGACCAGGAGCGCGAGGCAGCCAGAGCACTTCACAAGGGGGGGGGGGGGGTTGACAGGGCAACACAGCGCCTGCGCTACTAAGCAACAGACACTGAACGCTCGTGTCCTCTCAGTGGTCAGAATGCTGTATGGGCATCCCGTAAAGACTTCAACAATTGCCGCACATTAGGGACACCCGGTTTAAGTGAGGTTGGATGACTACTCTCAACCCTCAATAAATGGCTGTAGGTTTACCTTTAGCTATACACGTTGTACCTTTAGGAGAAGGGCAGATATCAGGTCTTCCCTCATTTTAATACAAGTGAGACCTGTATTGATTACTTGTGGGTCTCACTATCCCTTTGGCCCCTTGTCCCCTGATGAGTATGAGGCAACTAAATAAGAGGAAATGTGTCAGGACAACTGAACTATATATACTATCATTAGTGCCACTGGGTACAGCTAAACTATTTATTACCATTAGTGTTAATTTTTGGGGTTTTGGGTGAACTTCTCTTTTTCACACCCCTTTCCCTGCGATAGGGACGTCTAGGGCTTGTCAGGTTCCAGATGGGGCCGTCCTTCTCAGGGCGATGAATAATTAGGAGGCTATTAGGGTATAATAGTCCTGACAGGGTTTTTTTTAGCAGGCATCACCCTTGAGTTTGAGTGTCTATCTACATACCAGTAAGGCCGTTCTTTTATTAATTTTATTTGTCTGTTTTTTAGATATGAACAGAATAAAAGTTATATTTTAGTTAAATATTGCCACTACCCTTTCTAGTGTTTCTAAGCAATGGACAGCCCTGTGCTTGGTAAGCCATGAGGAGGCCACAGCTCTTACTGGAGCTCCAGTGATCTCTACAGCTTCCTCAAATAGCTGATTGGCGACGGTGCCGGGAGTCAGACCGCGAACAATATCATATTGACAACCTAGCCTGAAGATAGACCATCTATATGAAAATCCTGGAGAACCCCTTTAATAAAGCCTATTAATGGGAAATTATATTGTATATGTTCTTTAGAAAATATTAATAAAGGCCCCTTTAAATGCTAAATCTGTCAATGATATTAAACTTTGTGGTAGAGAACCAGTCTATGCAGCCTGGTTATTTATAATGGCATGTTATGACAAATATTTGTAGAAGTGACAGGAACACATTTTCAAATAAATGTGAGAAAATGAAAAGTACTCTTCATAAAGCGAGCTGTGCATTTACTTAGTTTTTATGTTTGTTTATTGAGAATTTGTGAACGGGATCACAGCTCTATATTCATACATACCTTTCTTTAAAGCGATGTAAAATAAGTATCAGGCATAGTATGTAATGCATGTTGGGTTATAATAGTTTTTTTATCTTTGAATTTCACAAACACGTTTTTGTCCTGGCGATTTCTCATTTTTTAACTATGAAAACAGCATTCCATTTGATAAAGTAGGTGATATAGGTCAGCCTCTGCAATCCATTAGCACTCTATTGATTTTAGAATTGCGCTACATTGTTCCCAGTGGAGTCATAGAGAGGCAGACATAGTCATTTGTCTCAAAACTTGTACCAAAATCAACTATTTGTCGAGTCCCCTTCTGTTCCTAGGGCATTAAATGTTATTATGTGCATGCATCACTCAAACGTGCAACGTATTGATATAAAATACTATACATATAAACTTGCAGAGATTTTAATTCTCTCCATATAGTAAGTTTATTATTGCTTTTGTACATGGGAATTCTGAAGAAATAAACTAGAATACCGCCTGCCATGTAATATTGCAATAATTCTTAGATTTCTTGTGTGAAGTCTGGCCATTATTAGTAGGTGCTGTATTTTGTGCTTTTATTATGTTTGCTCTGATGTTTGTCATTTACAACATTAAAGGTGCAGTGGAGATAATTGCAGCATTTGATATCCCTTGGAGAGTACCTTTAGATATACTTTTGATAGGTCATCAATGTGAATCCATGAGATGGGTCATTAGAAATTCCCAGAAGGGGCCATGCTGCAGTAAATTCTACTCTGATCAGTTGAGTTTAAGTTCAGGCCCGGAAATTGATACTTTATTAAAAGGTTTCAGAAATATAATACATTTCAAAGAAAATGGAGTAGGATGCTAGTTTTTGTAAATCTTTACTAAAGTTATCTTCTCACAAGTCAGATGTAAGAAAGAAGATGATTGCATAGGGAACCTATGGAGAACTTCATGCTGCCTAAACAGGGAGAACAGGCAAGGGAGCTGCTTCAGCCGTGCCAAGTTTACAAGTTATTCCCTATTCACAGGAGAGGTCTAACTGGTGGGGATACAATGACTGACACCCCACCAAACTTAAGAACAGGGGTCTCTCTCCCTGGATCTTATAAAGAGACATGCACCCTGCTGCTCTATTCATATTTTATGGAACTGATGGAGATGGTAATGTACAGCAGTATAGTACTCAGCAATTTCTGGTGTTCCATAGAGAATGAGTGGGCTGGCAGATCCCCACGATAAGGTTAGTTATCCTGTGGATAGGGGATAACCTGTAAACTTGGCACAACCCCTTTAACAGGCGTCCCCTGTACACAAATGCACACTAACAGGCTACACTTCATATAGTAATAGTAGTTGTACTTACCATAAAGACAGGCTTCTAACTTCTATGACAGCCCTTAAAGGCAACCTATCACCAGTTTTATGGTGTCCTAACTAAGGGCAACATAAATAAGTGACTGATTCTCTTAGCAAAATGTTGGGTCACTTTCTTTAATTGACCCAGTCAATCTGCCAACATCTTGTATTGAAAAGCTCCAGCTGACAATGATGAGTCATGAATATTCATGAGCTCCTGACTCCCCCCGCCCACCTGCTGCTGAATGTTTTTTTCCATATGAATCAGCAGCAGGTGGGCAGGGGAGTGGCTATAGCTCTGAATTAAATATACGCTGGACTCGAATCAGCTCATTAGCATGCGGCATCTTTGTGTGTATATTATGAGGTAACCATCTGTCACACCAGTAAGTGAATACATCTAAGGCACTTTTTAGTAGTTACTGATTGTATATAATTAGTTAGATTATAATCAAATATCCACATGGCAGGTTCCCTTTAAGAGAAGGGTCTTCCTGGTTTGTTCTCTCCTTTGCTTTATTACTGTACAAGTGGCTGGGGAATTGGTGTAGTGTCATGGAGGGGGAAGTGAAGAAAAGTCAATCTATCTTGGGGGGCAATTCTGACACCATAATTTGGTGCCCAGTTTGAACTTTGCTAGGACCTACTCCATTATGTCTCCGCCAAAAGTGTCAAATCTTGTTTACTCGCAGCAGATGCAGTTGATACAATTACAGCCAGGGTCAGACTGGACCACCAAAGATTCCTCTGGTAGGCTCAGTCTCTGTTATAGTATCCCACAAAGCATTAAACCACTGACAGGTGAAGTGAATAATATTGATTATCTCATGACAAATGCACCTGTCTATAAGTGAACAGTCATTTCTTGACGTTGACATTTTTGAAGTAAGTGGAAAAACAGTGGACAATTGTATGAACCTAAGCGACTTTGCCAAGACCTAAATTGTGATGGCTAGACATAACTAAATACCTTTTGTTGTGTTTCTGATATGCAACCGGTGAAGCAGCAGTATGGTCATGAAGTTCTATGCCTCACTGATGCTCATCAAGAGTGAAGGCTATCAAGGCTGGTCCAGTATCACACTATACTGTAGCATAGCACAAATTGCTAAAAAAAAAAAAAAAAAAAAAAAAAAGTTTATGTTGACTATGATAGTAAGTTTTAAGAACATACAGTGCTCTGTATGTGTGTGTGTGCAGACTAGTCAGAATGTCCATGCTGAACCCTGTCCACCGCCAAAAGCGCCTACAGTGGGCATATAAGGATCAGAGCTGGACCATGGAGCAACGAAAGAAGGTGACCTCATTTGATCACATTCTCTTTTGTATCATGTGGACGAATGAGTAAGTGTGCATTGCTTACCTGGGAAGGAAATTGCATCGGGATGTAATACAGGGACAAAGGCAAGTTGATGCAGGCAGTGCAAAGTTCTAGCCAATGTTCTGCTGGGAATCTGACTGGAATAATATTGTTATGAATGAGGAGCCTCAATAGATTTTTCAGATGAAAGGAAGTAACTGAAAAATGTGGCTGTGTGCGCACATTTCAAATAGCCTGTAGCGTGTGTTTTTGCGTTTTTTTGTGCATTTATTTGAAATGTAATATAATAACTTACCTAGACCACGACTGTATAATCAAGATGGAGTAAGTCTTGGTTGGCTTTCTTTAATGATAACATATAGATGCAACAAAGTAATTTTCCCCCACAACCTCCTTTTAATGAGGCCTGCGGATGTCATTTTTGCTGAGATGCTTGCAGCAATTTTTTTTTTCATAGATAGGAATGTCGAGTAGATGTTTAACAAGAACCGAGTAATATATTCAAGACATAAGATACATGGAACATTGTTTATTTCGCATGCTGACAGTTGAGATAGTAGCAGTTCTCTTAAGATGAGATGGCAACATAAAGGAGAGGTGGAAGATGATGACGCTGAGAGCTATGCTGTATATGAGTAATGGATTTATACTTTGTGCTGTCGGAGATGTGTATCTGTGAGGAGTGGAAAGCAGCAAGGTATGGAGTTGAATGGAGCAGACCAACATTGGTTTGAAGCTTTGAGAAAATGTTATGAAAAATTGTGTTGAATGATGAAGGTTTAGGTCATTTTTACTGTAAATGAAATTGATGTTCCTTGTGATCAAGATTGTGTAGATGGCAACATAACAGTTCTGGTCTTGTGATTTATACAGTAGTCAGACTCTGAAAAAGGACCTTTCACCACAAAAAGTTCCGAAAGCACCATGTTATCAAACAGGAGGAGTTGAGCAGCTTGATAGAGGGAACGGATTCAGTAAAATCTGTAATTTATACATTTATATCTTTGTTTTTCCACTCCCTGTGAACAGCTATCGGTACAGGAGGGAGGTGTTATCATTGATTGATAACATTGTGTGTGAGGACTCATGCACACAACTGTATGTATTTTGTGGTCCGCAAAACAAAGTACGCAGTCCCTGTTACAACCTTTTTTTGCGGATCCATTGTAACAATGTCTGTTCTTGTCCGCAAAAGGACAAGAATAGGACCTGTACAGATTGAATTTTTTTTTTTTTTTTTTTGCTGTTTGCTTTTCTATTGAAAAAAAGGACACAGAGACAAATAAGTTTGAGCTAGCTGTCAGTCTCTGGTGATTCCTCCCTCCTGTACACACAGGGCTGCAGATAGAAATGTAGAAAATTACAGGTTTTATTGAATCCTTTCCCACAAATGTATATATCAATCTGCTCAGCTCCTCCTGCTCTATAGCATGCTGCTTGTCCTCTTTAAGTCTGTAGTTAATTGCATACACACTTTTAGCTCTAGGATATTTAAGAGGTCAAGTAGGAAAAAAAAATCAATATACATTGAATTTTAAACAGTCACCTGCAAAATACTGTACAGGCTTAGGGCTCATTTAGACGGCCGTATGCTGTCCACAAAAATGCGGATCCGTTTTTTTGCGGATTAGATACTGTCCCACTTCTATGGGGCCCTTTTCTTCCATTGCACGGCTCAGCAAAAAAAATCAGGACATGGCCCTATTGAAGTCTATGCATCAGCAAATGAAATGGAATGCAATCCGGTTTTTTTGCAGACATGCTGAACTGTCCACGAAAAAAGGATCCGCATTTTTGCGAACATCATACGAGCATCTGAATGAGCCCTTAGGCTATATATTTTCTGTGGCCAACAGATTCCTTTGAATTTTAAAAGGGTTGCCTACTTTGAACTATTTAATTTCCTTAGACTTGAGAGCTGATGGGGGAAATGTTCTTTGTTTCTGCAGCGCCACCAGAAGGGATATGGAGTATTGTACCGTGCTCATTAAAATCACAATTGTATAATGAACAGATTGCCTGGATTTACAGAATAATAGATTAGGGTCCTGAATGAGGGCCCCTGATGTAATAACTCAGAATTTCTAAATAGGGTATTTTTTTAAATGAGCACAAGAGGTATGATCAAGAGGATTACTTAATAAGGAAAAAAATGCTACATTTTTTATGTGGTTACTTACTTTTTAACTATATAAGCGAGATGAAAGAAGTGGACAGGCCCTGGCATGCTTCTCCACAAGTATTCCAGTTCCACAAGTCAAAGACCCCACGTAAGTTCCTTTAGGAAATGCACTGTAGAGATCCCTCACATAACTCATTAAAGGGGTTATCCGAGGCTGGAAATTCCCCCCATGAGTGATGGCCAGTTCGCCCGCGAACACATGCGAGCTGCCATCTTAACTGACAAGTCCGGCGGGGCACATGAAAGTCCTTACCTGTGCCTGTGCGCGAGCCGGTCTGAAATGAGATGCGGTCTCCACGAGCAGGCAGTACCGAGAACAGCCTCCGGGGGCCTTCATCGGGCTGTTCTCGGAACTGCCTGCTCGCGGAGACCGCATTTCATTTCAGACCGGCTCGCGCACAGGCACAGGTAAGGACTTGTCAGTTAAGATGGCAGCTTGCATGTGTTCGCAGGCGAACTGGCCATCACTTCCCCCCCTATACACCCGTGCCCCTCACACTAATTATACTTACCTGCCACCCCGCTCCCTGCACCGCTCCTGGTCCCAGCATGGTCACCGCTGCTTCTCCCGCCTGCCATTGGCTGCCATCCGCTTCTCATCTGCGCATGGGGAGAAGCAGTGGCGGCCGTGCGGGGAGCCAGGTAAATGGAGTGTGAGGGGCCCGGGCATATGGCGGGGGGGGGGGGCATTTCTTGCCTCTGATAACCCCTTTAACTTCTACATGTACATCTATGAGTGGTACAGGCTTTCCTTTGTAATCCTCACATGAAGTCATTAGGCTCTTTGCTTAAAGGTTTTTTACAGCCTTATGGTGGTGTTTAACTAGACCTCAAGTGTATCTCAGTGCCTCATGTTGGATGATAAATTGGTGCATGGCTAGATACTTTTGGTTGCCAGAATTGTGACTCAGTTGTGGCACTAAATAACTCACATTAGGCCATGGTCCCTCCCTCCCCCCTTGGTGAGCTAGATGCAGAGAATTTCTCTAAAACTACATGCCTCAAATTGCACCCCAAAAATGCATCTAACTTTGCTGCCACTTACAACACTAGGTGCACCGACATTAGTAAATGTGGGCCACTGTATATTGTGGATCCTCTAAATTGATACACCTTGCTTTTAACTGTAGAATCTAAAGTGTTTCCTCCCCAGTAGTGTTCCTGGAACCACACATGGCAGGTGCATTTCTACAGCTGTAGCAGATACCATTATGGTATTTTCTAATAAACATTGCCCCTGTCAATTTGTCCTATTAGGTCAGATGGATGTCATAGAGCAGGGTTCAGAAACCTCTGGCACTCGAGCTGTTAACGAACTGCAAATCTCAGCATTCATTTCTATTGGAGTTCTAAGTACAGCCGAGCAACTGTGCATGCTATGATCCCTGTCATAGAGAGTGGCCTCCCAATGTATGAGATGCAACGTGTCCATGAATAACAACAGTTACCAGGGCCAGAATATGACTTGCATGTGACATCATACACTAGCCATATTTCTGTCTCCATGGCATCTGTGGGGTTATACAGAGGGAGGGGGATTCCTCTGTCCTTTGATTGCGGGGCTCCAATCAGTTCCTGTGACAGCCTGGGGCCTTATGAATGTTCTCAGCGCTGTCATGCTTTAAGCTCTGCCTAAAGCATGACATGACAGGCAGCCTGTGAAAATCCTATAGACTGAAAGTCTTATATTGAAGTCTATGCGACAAGGGATCAGAAGATCACAAGTCCTACTAGGGGACTAAAATGTACAGTGGAAAAAAAAAACAGACAAAATATTTCAAAATTCAAATCATGTCTTTCCCAATTTCACAAAATGTTCAAACTATTAAAATATGACAATATTGCAATGGAATAAAAAAAAAGTAAAAAATACTTGCTCTGGTGTTTTTTGGGAATGACCCCAAAAAAGTAGAAAGTGATCAAAAAATTGTATTTACCCCAAATTGGTAGCAAGAAAACACTATGAGCTCAAAACCCAAAAGATCATGGTGCAGTTAAGTTTTGTTTGTTCTTTCAATTTTATCCCACAAAGATTTTTTTTTTCTCATTTTCCAATACAAACTATCTAAATTTAATGACGCCATTAAAAAAATACAACTTGCCCACCCAAAAAAACCCTCATATGGCTAAGTGAGCGAAAATTTTTAAAAGTTATAGCTCTTGGAAAGTGAAGAGTAAAGAACAGAATGCAAAAACTCACCATGTCCTTAAAGGGGTTTTCTTATCTCAGCCAATGGGGGCATATCGCTAGGATCTGCCCCCATTGTCCAACCACTGGGACCAGCACCTATATCGAGAACAGAGCCCCGAAAGTAAAGGATAGCGCACTGCGCATGCGCAGCCGCTCTCCATTCATTTCTATGGGGCCGTCTATTGCAGTCTGCTCCATAGAAATGAATGGGAGCATGGGCCGCGCATGTGCGCTTGGTGGTGGACGGACCCCAGGAAATCTGGGGGTCCTCCAGCCACAGCGCTCCCCGCTCCGTTCTCGATATAGGTGCAGGTCCCAGCGGTGGGACCCACACCCATCAGACAATGGGGGCATATCCTTGCGATATGCTCCCATAGTCTAAGATTGGAATACCCCTTTAAAGGGCTAATGAAGCATCCCTATAAGAACAAGCTATCCCCTATGCACTAGAGGAGATAGCTAGAGATCAGTTTGTGTCCAACCACTGTGATCCACACTGATTATTAGAACGAGGACCCCATGTCCCCATGTGAATGGAGCAGTGGTCAAGTACTACCTCTCCTTTCAAAGTCTATGGAACTGCCTGCAATATCTCATTGCTCTAGCCGGCTATATCTGGACACCAATAGAAATTAAAGAGGTTATCCAATACTATAAAAATTTCCCCTATATGCCAGGCCCCTCACAGTGCATATACTTCCCCCGCTCCCTGCGCCTCTCCTGGTCCCCACACCGACACTGCAGCTTCTCCCCATGCGCAGATAAAAACATCAGGTGTCGGGGGGAGCAGCCAGTGTAAGGAACCCCCCACCGTGGGACACCGGATGTTTTCATCCACGCACAGTAATGAGCTGCAGCGTCGGTGCAGGGACCAGGAAGGCCCGGGGTAAGTATATTCACTGTGAGGGGCCTGGCATATGGGGGGGCATTTTATAGTGTGCACATGCTCAGCCTGCCACTCTATTTATACTGTGGTATGAGATTCTTGTTTTCATGGTCTATGGGGGTCCCAGCAGCCCTTAAAAAAAAAAAAAACTTTAAATCACCCTTTCACCATGATAAAAATAAGTAAACATTAAAAAAAAAAATCATTTGAACTGCCACGTCCCAAAATGGCCGAACTATTAAAATGTAAATGTATTGACTTGTCAGTTAAGATGATTTTTTCCAAATCCACCCATTTGGAATTTTTGTCCCGCGTCATAGTATACAATATTAAATGGTGTAATTAGAAAGTACAACTTTTCCTGCAAAAAGAAACCCTCAAACGGCTATGTGAACAGAAAAATAAAAAAAAGTTATGGATCTGGGAAGAGAGGGAAAACACAAATACGGTAAATTGCTGCGTCATGAAGGGGTTAAGCCTTCTTGCCATTTGCAGTTGTATTATTTTTCTTACAGCTCATGCATCAGCACGGATCTGAAACACTTGATAGCAATGCACTATGTGCTTCCATCATATTTCACACTGATTGCAGCAGAACAGCTGGCATTTTACGTGTTACTGAGGAACACTTTGGTAGCAGTTGAAAGACCGAGAAAAGGAAGGGGTTAGGCGATTGCAGTGGATAGTATTTAATTACAGTTCATGCATGCATGCTCTGGTTTATTACATTAACCTACGATGCGTAAATGAGATTTGTACCTAACAACAGGTCTAGATTCACACTATGTTCTTTAGAAGCTGTTGACAATCTCAGCCCATTTGATTCAATGTCCCTGGAGTGAAAAGATTTGGCTGTGATGATCAACATGCTTGACTTGTTAAATAAGCGCAATTCCATCACAAATCCAGCTGCCCTGGGAGACCTTTCTAGATTTTTGTCTAATTGTAGATCCTCAAGCCTGAAGTAAATTTTAGGGATTCGATAGTTAAATTCTACTCTTCCATGGTAACAGATTGATCTGAATTTTTTTTTTTTTTTTTTTTTGTTCAACTTTGTTTATTAAACAATTTTTGGTATATGTATTACAGTCTACAGTGACATATTTCAAAGGCCTCTTTAAATGGTACAAAAGCATAGGCATATAATGCCATTGCACCTGCTTATATCACAATAAACAAAACAGGGGAGTATCATGTGCGGGGGGGTATGAAAAGGAATAAGTAACAAATTGTTCTCCTTTGCACTAAAAGTGCAAGTCAGTATGGTGAAGATCCCAGTCTACATTCCTTTGCGATAGAGCTGTATAATATTCCAGTGGGCGTATTTCCTGAATACGGGAGTAATAATCCGCCTTGGATGGAGGAACAGTTCTCTTCCAGAAAAGTGCTATAAGACATTTTGCCGCGGTAAGTAAATGAAGGAGCAGCCAGGAGAAATGACTTCTCAAACCCCTTGGGGGAACGTTTAGTAGGCACGTAAGTGGGTCTAACGTCACTCAATAGCCCAGGACCTCCTGTATTACAGAAGCTACCATACTCCAGAAGGGCTTCACCAGAGGACACTCCCTAAAAATTTGATAGATTGAAGCGCCATTAGCTGAATAGAAACGGTCATAGAGAAGAATGCAGAGTGGAGAGGTTAAATCTTGCATGTTAGCAAAAGGTTTCTAGTGACGGTCATGGGACCTAGCAAACTCTGGGGCTAGATATCAGCTGGGCGACCCCAGATCATAGCACTCATATGTATCGGGGCTAACCATAGTCATTCTGCCTCCGTCCATTTATTAAAGGAATGTAATATAGTCCAAGAAGCTAAGTGTCTGAGATGTGTGGCGTAGTAGTAGAGGGCTATATCTGGTAGCGAGAGGCCCCCTTGGGATTTCTGAGAGGTCAGGACTGACTTAGCAAAACACTGTCGCTTATTATCCCACATGAATGTGAGAAAGGCAGACTGGATCTGGTGTAGGATCTCTGCAGGCACTTTAATTGGGAGCGTCTCAAATAGGAATAGGAGTCTAGGCATGATCGACATCTTTATTGCTGCTATTCGGCCTAATAAGGATATATGTAGGGATCTCCATTTACAGAAAAGTGTGGTGATGTTCACTCCGTATAAAGTAGGATTAGTGGAAGTGATATGAACCCCTAAGTATTTTATAGAACGGTTCTGCCAGGAGTAGTTGTAAGAATGCTGCAAAGCCTTGTGGGATATTTCTGAGTAAAGCTTCTATTTTTGTATTACTTATTTTATAACCTGATAGTCTATTGTCGTTAGCAATAGTGTCATGTAAATTATAGATGTAGCAGTAGTAGTGTTTCATTAGAGAAGGAAGCGCATACAAACAGTAGTGAGAAAATTCAGGGTGAAACTTGGGTTTGTAAACAGTAGGTAGCGAGGTGATTGGGTTCGTTAGTGTTAAAAGGACACCATCCGCAAATAAAGATATGGTAAAGGATCCGTCTTTTATTTGGATGCCCTTGATGTTTGGGTCTGCCCGAATCCGAGCGGCCAGGGCCTCAATACTTAATACATATAAAAGCAGAGATAAGGGGCAACCCAGCCGGGTTAAATTTTTAATATGGAACACAGAGGAGCATGCATGGGGCAAATTGACCTGTGCTGTTGGAGTCAAGTAAAGACCTCTAAGTGCTTGTAAGGCTACTTTCACACTAGCGTTCGGGTTTCCGTTCGTGAGCTCCGTTTGAAGGAGCTCACGAGCGGACCCGAACGCAGCCGTCCAGCCCTGATGCAGTCTGAATGGAGGCAGATCCGCTCAGACTGCATCAGTCTGGCGGCGTTCAGCCTCCGCTCCGCACGGACAGGCGGACAGCTGAACGCTGCTTGCAGCGTTCGGGTGTCCGCCTGGCCGTTCGGAGGCGTGCGGATCCGTGCGGATCCGTCCAGACTTTCAATGTAAGTCAATGGGGACGGATCCGTTTGAAGATGCCACAATGTGGCTCAATCTTCAAGCGGATCCGTCCCCCATTGACTTTACATTGAAAGTCTGGACGGATCCGTCCCAGGCTATTTTCACACTTAGCTTTTTTTTGCTAATATAATGCAGACGGATCCGTTCTGAACGGAGCCTCCGTCTGCATTATTATGAGCGGATCCGTTCAGAACGGATCCGCCCGAACGCTAGTGTGAAAGTAGCCTTAAAATGGTCCTTTAAACCCAAATCTCTGTAGCGTATGAAACATAAAGGACCAATTAAGGTGGTTGTGATGAATACCACCCCTCGTGCCCGCTGACGTCAACCACGTCGAGCTCACGAGACCCGGTTGATCACAGGGTTTACCAAAAACGTGAAGTTACGCCCTCCAGAGGAGCACGTAAGGTCAGGCTAGTATAGTTTACACACACACCTCCTGTCCACGCGGGCACAGAGAGGCAACAAGCTGGGAGGGCCTTTTCACTGCCACAGTGAAAACAGCCCACACTCAGCCCGGGTAACTGCCACCAGTTTCTCGTTTGATATAAGCCCGGTCCGCTAACGGGATTATATAGGGTCAGAAACCAACCCGCGGTAGCTTATAACTAGGCCAAAACACGGACGTGGGGATTCGTGATCGAGATACAAGATAGCACAAGATTAAATTATAGATTTAATCGCTGTAAGAGCACACTAGATATGACACAATATACAAAGACAATATATACAGTGGTCTGAGATTACAGATACAGATTATATGGGTACAACTGGGCTAAGCAGTGTAAAAGTATGTTACCAAGTATGATGAAAGTTCCTTGTGATGTCCTGAGCTGGAGTCCACACGAGGGGCTGTGATCTCCTGCTATTTCCTGGGTCCCTCTAAACACATGTGTAGGATGTGACCCCTCTTCAGAGAAAGACCCCGCCTACTTGCTGGCAACAGGCTTTTAACCTGTAGCCGGCCCATCCCCTCCCTGCCTCAGGGAGGGGTCAACTCCCCCTCTTCTGGGCTGACCGCAAATGACCCACAAAACCCTTTAGGGTTCATAGCTCCAGACCAGAGGGTCACAGGGAGATGGTTCTGGGACTAATGGACCTGACTGGGTTCCGGCTACAAGTAGAGCCCAAACCTGGTATCGGTATGTGGTTTCTATGGGGAGATATGGGTATCTCCCTACCCCGACTGGGTACGAGTAAACAAAGACCATGGGACCGTACCTCGTGGCCACCGGGACACAAATATGTATCCGGTTTGCGACTGCGATGGCCAGGTGATTCATAATTCCTTATGAGAGGTAGGTGCCAATATGTCTAGGAAATCTCATTGAACCAGGCAAGAGCAGCCACCCCCTGCTGGGGTTTTTTCCTGCAATATTCAGCTGGCTCCGAACTGGTGCATGGAGGTGTGAACTTTTCCTTGAAGCAGGGCCCTCCTGTGGAGTTCCTTACCTCAGCAATCTGTCAGCACATGGGGGGTGTAAACTTATTTTGCGTGTACACTGAATCATGCCAAGAGGTGCATCAAATTGCAATCAGGGCTGGGGGCTTTGAAGCAGGGAAATCCTGTAGATTTCCCTACCTCTGCTGTCTGTCAGCAAATGGGGGGTGTGAGGACATGGCTGACAGTAAATATTAATCCATATTCCTCGCAGTGGTCAAAAGTTTTTTATGCATCAAGACTAAGAAGCAGAGCTTCAGTCGGCTCCTTATTAATCAGATCAATCAAGTCAATTACTCTTCTTGTATTATCCCCCGCCTGTCGAAATCCGACCAACCCAGCCTGATCCTTAACCAATTGGCAAGCAATTTAGTGAAGATCTTAAGATCTGAATTCAGTAGACTGATTGGATGGTAGCTAGTACATTCTGAAGGATCCTTTCCTGGTTTAGTTAGTTATTACTGTTATAAAAGATTGGACAATGGACTCCTGGTATAGGTTCTCCTGCTAAGAAGGCGTTAAATGAAGGGACCATATGTGGTCATAAAATCTCAGTGTAGGTTTTGTAGTAATGATATGTGAGGCCAACGGGTCCTGGCGCTTTGTTCCCCGGGAGATCCCATATCGCCTCTTTCAGCTCCTCTAATGTGATCTGCTGGTTCAGGTGTGAAAAGACCTCTGGAGGGAGAGTGGGCAAGGTACAATCAGATAAATAATTATCTAGCATCTGGGATCTGGTTGATTGATCTGATTTTTAAAATACAGCTGTTGGGACACTACAACGGTAAATGATGGTCTACAATAGTAAAAATTCCTCCCTAGTGCTACATGCATAGGAGACTTCTATGCTTTATCTTACTTTTTCATTTAGTTTTAATATTTGATCTTTAACAATAATGACGTAACAATAATGATCTATTTTTTTATTTCGTAGTAGTGTTTTTATTTTTGTTAGTTTTTTTTTCATCTCCACACTTCAAAAGCCATACATCAACTGTATTATAAAACAGCATGAAATAACATCGATTCTGGCATAGTTTTTGTTTTTTTGGCATTCAATGTGTGGCATAAGGGAAATAATAACTTTATTCTGTGGATCTGTACAATTATGACAAAATTACTATATTTTTTATTTTATTTATAAGACGTAGCTTGGTTTTAGAGGACGAAAAAAAAAAAAATTTCATCAGACCTCATATCAGATCCTCAAAGTAGACCCCCAAGATCAGATTCTCAGATCAGACCCCCTTTTCAGATTATCAAATCAGACCAGCATCCCAGATCATACCCCAATATCAGGACCTCAGATCATTAGACCTCCATGTCAGACACCTGTATCAGACCTCCATATTAGACCCACAGATCAGACCTTAAACCTCCTGCTACACCCCTACTTTGCAGGTCTGGTGTTCTCTCCTGCAGGCATGCTCCCTGGTCTTCTTTGGGCCTGCACTGGATTGTGACCTGATAGTGCGTGCACTATGACCCAATGCTGCACAATGTCCTGACGCTGCACACATTCAGGACAGTGTTGTGCGGCCCTAAGGAGAGGTAAGTACAGGCAGCGCGAACAGTGCCTCACTCCCTGCACCTACTGCACACTAGTGAGCACTTCCATAATGGAAGCGCTCACTAGTATTCAGTTTATAAGACCCACTGCCATTTCCCCCCCACTTTTGGGGGAAAACTGTGTCTTATAAAGTGGAAAAATACGATAATATAGTTTGTATGTTGACTAATCTGTGTGAGAACTTGAATATGTTTTTTTTTTTATGTTTTTCATTATTCACAGTACAGGTCAGATTTTATTTACAGATGCAGCAATAAAAAATGAAAGTGTTTTATTTTTGTTTTACACATATAACAGATTTTGTTAGTTTTTTACTTTTTTCTCCTGAAAACTTTTCTTTACTCTGTTTCTAAGTTCTGCATGCAGCCAAATCAATCATACATTGCAATATTTCTGTATTGCAGCATATTATATTGTGGCAGACCTTAATAGGCATTATGTTTTATATTTAATTAGAGATAACTAGAAGAGGAGAACGTACATAATGTGGTGTCGCAGCTAGTGCTGGGCACCACAGGAGGGCATCTTCTGCGAAGGTAGTTTTGTTTGTGCCAGGGCAGTATTTTGTGCAGTACTGTGGTATTTGGTTGGGCCTAGGCAGTATTTTGTACTGCACTGGGGTATTTGTTTGTGCTCAGGCACTATTTTGTTCTGCATTGTAGTATTTGGTTCTGCTGGGGTGGTATTTTGTATTTCACTTTGGCTGCAGTAACATCTGACGTAAAGAAGACCTGTCACCTCTCCTGATGTGTTTATTTTAGTGTAACTACTTGTATTCCCTTAGAAGTTTTAAATTGCCAGCAGTTTACAATAAAGATTCAAGTGGGTATTACACGTTGGGGTGTGTCCCTGCACAGTCTGAAACTATCCAGTCAGTGTTACAATAAACCAGTGTGATTCTTTACTGGAGGAATTTATATGCAAAACAATACAGGCGAGGCATAGGGTTGCCTTCTCCACTCTCCTACCTGGCAGAAGAAGGCATTGATACTGAGGAAAAGCCTGAGCTAGCTGTCCTTCTCTTTCTCAGAAGGCTGGCATCCTGGTCAAGGGCTTAAGGCCCACGGTTTGTAGCTCAGTAGTCCGGGTGGCTCCTTGGTCACAGGGCTGCCAACCCATGGTCTTTGGCTCAGCGTCACCAGCTCAGCGTTTTCTTTTGGTCACTCATGCAGGCTGGTATGAGTCTCCTTTCTAAGCAAGGAGTCCCTAACTGCAGAACACTAGGGGCTCTGACTGCAATGCTTATATACCATGTCTAGCTAGATTTGAACCTTCTAGTGGGAGGGGTGGAGTGGAGAATCTCAGCACAAACGGATGCATTGTAACACTTTGCATCTCTCATAGACTTATATTAGAGCTTCAGTGATACTCAATGACAATGACACAGCAGTTTTTCCAGACACAAACAAGTTTCCAGACATAACAATAGAGCTAAACCAAACATTCAAAAGGTCAGTCTGTCTGGTTTTGGTGGTAAACAAGTCTGGCTTTTTCCATCCAAAATATGCTCTTATTTAAACCCTATGGCAGCTGTGGAAAATAAGCAGCTTATTATTCAAGGTCCCAAAAGTCTCTCTCTCGGTATTCATTAACCCTTTCCTCAGAGCCTTGCAAATACAGTGCAAATGAACAGGATAGATAGATATATATATAATGCAGTAACACAGTACTATACAGTATAAGTTAACCCTTTCAAGAGAAATATAGTAAGAAGCAGGGGCATAGCTATAAGGGAAGCAGCTGCTTTGGGGCCCAAACTCAGAAGGGGCCCACCCAGGAGGAGGACTAAAAGATTGTATTGTCATTCTCAAGTTTTAACTTTGCATAGGGGAAACAGGAGAAAATGTCCGGACTTCAAAGTACCACTGCTACCGGGCACTACAACATCACCATATTCTTGCTGCTGAAACCCTAGTACAGTGATCATCAGTGAAGGTCTCGGTGGTCAGGCCCCCCAATCAGCTTTGATAGACTCGGCTCTGCAATTGGAGCTAAATGAAATTAGCAATTGTATTATCTGTTATTTAGGGCATACATGAAGCATGATGGCATTTTAGCATTATTTTTATTTTCCTTTAAGTGAAATTTATTGAAACATAAATTTGACCTAGAAATGCTGTGATTATTCGGAAGTGACTCAGAGTGGCTATACATCAGTTATATATAAGAGGCATGTCTGCCTGCTATGCTTATCACACGTCATTAATGGTCTTTTATTAGAAACTATAAACACGAGTCTACCTACACTCTATGCCAAATATTTCCACATTTCATCCTTGTGATAAAAGGTATCACAGCTTCCATGGCTACTTTTATGTTCGAGTGGCTATAATGAGTGGTCAGATTGAGGTGGACTATTATATGAAATGGCTGCCTTTGATAATTGTTTTAAGAATGTAAACATTAGATAATAAAAGGATTGCTCATGGAGCCATATGACATGAGAATGTGTGAACGATTGGGGTGGGATGAAACAGGACGTATGCCATAATGACATCTATTATCAGTTCATTTTTGCCTTTTCACTCTCAGGTAAGGAAGCATCAAAAGTTAGAATTGGAAGTAAACAGAAGCTCTGAGATGAAATACCTTCACAGTAAGCACAGGAAACTGCAGAAGGATTTTTTGGCACTAGTTCTACTTTCCTTTCCCCAAAAATAACATTAGCAAGCAAGAGCAAAATGTGGCACCATGTCATGGATGTAACAGAGGGAAGTTCAGGCAATTAAAATTAATAGGTGTCAGCACTTGTGACACCTCAAGAGTCAGCCCGCATATTGGCAAAAGGAGATATTTTAAGGTACCACTTCTTTAAAAATATGCATATTGGAGATCTTGCAGTGCTTAATTCCTAAATAATTCATACTATTTATATACCAACAATCTTGTGTACCTTACAGTAATGTTTGATTTTATTCTTTGTTTCCTTTAGACTTAGGTTTTTTAAATTTCCATCTTCTCTTTGTAATGAACTGCAATATAAGTAAGCATATAACATTAGGCATTGACATAAAATGATAACCCTCTAATGCTACTTATAATAAGTAGTAGTGGGAACCGATCCTTGAGCATGTAGGTTTTTTTAAAGAGCTGGAATGGACAACAGCTTCCTCTTTGACGGCCTTGAGCCATACAAGGATTACATGTACAGTAATACCATATTTCTATGGCTGTGGCTACTGGCAAAGTTCTGGCCAGATGAAGCTGATTCTGCCAGAGGTACCAGGAGCCAGACCCACAGGGATAAACTGATCGCCAAGACTGCAGCGACCTGGATGGGTTGTTTCTTCTGAAATAACCCCTTTAATCATAATGATCGTAGTTAAAGTGATTCAAAGTTACACAATTTATAGATTTGCATGATTTACACATTCCACTCATTTTCGATTTATCTGCAGATCCAGCCAGTTAGTAGCAGTTGATGCAACTAATTACAGCTGATGTGTGACTACCTATGCTCAAATGAGTCTATAGCAGGTCTCCTGCTCTTTTAATCGAAAGCTTGCAGCTGCACTACATCTGCTCTGTCTCAAGCATTGGACAACTTTTGTTTCCTATTTCCTTCCTTTTTTTTTTTTTTTTTGGTTTGTTTTTTGTATCCATTTCTTAAATGTAAGAATTTCTTGTACCGCATTTCATTGTCTGAGAAATAATCAAGAGACTTCAACTCCTACATATGTAATTGGGTTTCTTGTATGGATGACATAAGTGTTTGTTTAGTGAGATGTTTTATTATTTAGTTTTTTTATGGGACCATAGTGCCTTTTTGTATATCATATGTTTACATGCATTTTTTATTCTGATCTTGACTGAATTTTGTTCTCACAGAAGTTAACAAATTTTACTACAGAAATTGAAAGATGATGAGAAAAAAATGCATACGTTAAAGAGGTTATCCAACCCCTACATTGCCCCCCACCAAATTCCCGGGCACCTCACACAGGTTATACTTGCCTCGCTCCCGGTACCTGCGTCGCTTTTGATGCACGCACGGCCGCCACTGCAACGCACAGATGAAAGCATATGTGAGGGAGCTGGCAGCCAATAGCAGGCCACAGCGGGGATAAGCCTCCCTTGCATCGCACGTGATGTGTGAGGGGCCCAGGTATTTGGGGGGCATTATAGGGGTTTTGTGACGAATACCACACCTCACGCCTGCTTGACGTCAACTACGTCGAGCTCACGAGATGCGGTATTGTCCCTGGTTACCAAAAACGTGACTTTACGCCCTCCGGGAGGAGCAGGTGAGGTCAGGTTGGTACAGTTTACACACACACCTCCTGTCCACACGGGCACAGAGAGGCAACAAGCTGAGAGAGCCTTTTCACTGCCGCAGTAAAAACAGCGCTGTCTAAGCCTGGGAAATCTGCCACCAGCTTCTCGTTTGATATAAGCCTGGTCCGCTAACAGGATTATATAGGGTCAGAAACCAACCCGTGGTAGCTTATAACTAGGCCAAAACAAGGACGTGGGGATTCGTGATCGAGATACAAGATAGCACAAGATTAAATTATATATTTAATCGTCGTAAGGGCACACTAGATTTAACACAATATACACAGAGGATATACACAGTGGTCTGAGGTTACAGATACGGGTTATATGGGTACAACAGGGTTAAGCAGAGTAAAAGTCAGTTACCGGGTAAGATGAAAGTTCCTTTTGGTTGTGAGATGTTCTTTGCTTGAGTCCACATAAAGGGCCGTGATCTCAGATAGTTCCTGGGTCCCTCTAAACACATTTGTCAGATGTGACCCTTCTTCAGAGAAAGACACCGCCGCTTGCTGGCACAAGCCTTTTAACCTGTAGCCGGCCCCTCCCGGCCTTTAGGGAGGGATCCACTCCCCCTCTTCTGGGCTGGCAGCAAATGACGCACAAAACCCTTTAGGGTTCATAGCTCCAGACCAGAGGGTCACAAGGAGAGATGGTTCTGGGACCAACGGACCTGCCTGGGTTCCGGCTACAAGTAGAGTCCAAACCTGGTACCGTTGTGGTTTCTATGGGGAGATATGGATATCTCCCTCCCCTGACCTCATCCCATTAAACACTATGGGCACGTACATCGTGGCAACCGGGACGCAAATATGTATCCGGTTTGCGCCTGCGATGGCCAGGCGATTCATAATTCCTTATGAAAGGTAGGTGCCAGCATGTCTGGGAGGTCTCATTGATCCTGGGCAAGGACTGATACCCCCCTGCTGGGGGTTTTCTTGCAGGATTTAGCTTGGCTCCAAACTGGTGGACTGAGGTGTGACCTTCTCCACCTGGGGCCTCCTTGAAGCCTGGACCCCCTGGGGCTTTCTTCCCTGCCAGCTGACACTCAGATGGCTGGGGGGGGGGTGGAAACTTATTTTGCATGTATACTGATGAACCTGACAAAAGATGAATCAAATGACAAGCAGGGCTGGGGGCTTTGAAGCAGGGCCCTCCTGTGGAGTTCACTACCTCCGCTATCTGTCAGCAAATGGGGGTGTTAGGACATGGCTGGCAGTAAATATTAATCCATATTCCTTACAGGTTTTATAACCCCTTTAATAGTTCTGTTCACATTGGAGTCGTGATATCTTTTTATAATTGAGCCATGACAGCTTTGACTTTTTTTTTTTCCTTGATTGATTGATCCTAACAAATATTGATGAATCCTGTTGAGTTTATGGGTCCATCAGGTTTCTAGAATATTTTTTTATGGCAATAGTGGTGCCACAGACTATGCTATTCTTACCTTGAAAAAGTAACCGAATATGATGGAAGAAAATCTAATGCTCGGGTGAATAGAGTCTTACTACTTGATTACAGTGATCCCTCAAGATACAATGGCCTCAGGATACAATATTTTCAACATACAATGGTCTTTTCTGACCCATCGTAAGTTGAAACCAGACTTAACATGCAGTATCTCAGACCGAACCAATCAAGGCCACTTTTCTGGTAAAATAGCTGATTTAGTTGATAGTAAGCAGCTATTCCTGACTGTTATATGGAAGGACTTGATTTATCAGTGTTAGTTATCTGGTTATTTTTCTTAAATCTTCATTTTCTCTAATCTTGGATGACATTTTGGGGGCTTTGGTACCGATTACTCAACTTACAATGGTTTCAACATACAATGGTCATCCTGGAACCAATTAATATTGTAACTTGAGGGACTGCTGGTATAGACTTTTTCATGCATGGACACTTATTGGAATGCATAACATATCTATTTAAAGGAACTGTTTAGCCCCTTATTATCAGACTTTGGGCGGTAATGACCAGTTTGTAGATTTCTATTATCCATTAGTTTTTTTTTTTTATCATTTTCTTTGTAACCAAAGATCCAAAGGGTGGCAATGCCATAACAATGGAGCAGTAGCCTTTATCATGAAAAGTAAGATAAGGACAAACCCTACATGAAAAGTTGTGAAACGTAATAGGGGGAGGACCTTGTTTCAACCCAAGACATCTCATCAGGGTCGTTGGCCAGTTGGTAGTAGCACTTCAATTAGTTTTTATTTTATTTTTTTGTGTGGAAGCTTGAAAGGGTAAACTAGGTTAGTGATTTCTACAGGTACAGCTTCCTTTATTTTCCAGATGGATATCGCTACACTACCATAGACTAGACCTTTGGTGCACGTTGTAATCACATTGTTATATTTTCTACTTCACAGTTTTGCCAGGGTAGAAAGGTAAATTGTGTCATTATAACAGCCTTTCAATGCTATGTAATGCTTTAAGAGGGTAAAATGTCAGGAGTGAAGTGCATTCAGGAGAATATAAGCAAGTATAATTTTTTTATATCAATAATAGATATAAAAAATGACCTTGGGTATGTAGTGTGGAAACCTCATTGGTGCATTGTTAAGTCACATTGTATATGTGCATGCACATCATAAAACAGTGCATGTGTGACAGCTGGGTTCTCCTACTGATTTCATCAAGCTATAGCCTTAGGATTATTCCATATGGCACTAACTATATAAGCGAGTAGTTGCTGTTCCAGTCATCTGCACGGTTGACCAGTGAAGATAAAAAAAAATCAAGTCATGCATGGTATATTGTTTTCTTAATTATTGCTTTAGTAGTTTCCTAATGTGTGATTATGTCCAGGTATTTGCTCTGCAAGTCCTTTAAAGTGACAGCTTCTGGAATAATTGTTCTCCCAGTACCTTGATTTATAGGTTCTTTGTTTTTCTCTGGTTTCCATAGCAACTGGCACACACATCTTTCATACTTTACTTCCCAATCATTTACAATATGCAATAATAAAGTACATCAATTAATGTACCACAGTAGAACATTTTCACACAACATCACTAAATTTTAAGAGTTGACTTTTATTTTCCAACTTTCAATCTTTGTTGTTTCCTTTTAAACTAAAATTCTGGAAAATAATACAAACGGCAATCAAACACATCGACAGACCACAAGGTAAATGGATCATAAAATTAAATTGTTGCTTGAAAACATATACTTCAGCATTTTTGTAAGATGCATCATTTTAAATATATTGTTCCTTTTCGCAGATAGATGGTTTTCTAGTGCTTACTACTTTCTTGTCAGCTGTATAATAATGTGCCTATCATGTCAGTGCAAAATTGTCTTTTCATGATATAAAGCATGTACACTTAAAGGAAAAGATGCTTGACACGCACGCAAAAAAAAGTATTATAAATCAAGGATTATCCTCTGCCTGTTTGACGCTAGATATACAACAAATGTAAAACTGCAGTGTTTCCGACCCTGGTTGTCAAGAGGCAAGTAAGGAATAATCACTGGAACATAATAAAAGCCGCTGAACTCCAGTGTATAGCTAGGTCTGACCTTGTGATCAATTCTCTACTTTTGAAGAAAACTGATCTGAAAGTAAGGATTCCCAATGTTGTTCTATGCCTCGATGTAGTAAAATGATAGTATTAAATATGCAACAAAGATTTGGAGACAAAGTGAATTCTAGATGTTGATGCTTAGTCGAATCTTGAGTTGTTGTTTTTTTTTTTATACAAATGTGAACAAAAGAAGCTGACTTTTCATTGATTTCATTTATCAGGACATCGGGAGTTCTGCATTCTATAAAATGTTTCTACCAAATCTGTATTTTGTGTATTCTAGGAGAATTTCTATAACAGTTAAGTAATTTAGATTCACTTTCCGAAAAAAACAAAACATGTTCTTTATGTATGTATCGTGTTCTTAAATGGGTTATGCAGGGGTTTTATATTGGTGGCCTATTTTCAGGATAGGCCATCTGATCAGCAGGTGTTTGACACTTGACACACCGCCAGTCAGCTGTGAGGAGGAGGCGGTATAGTGTAATCACAAGTCCTTGCTCCATTCAAGTGAATAGAGCGAGTACTTGTAATTACACTGCACTTTGATGGGTGGCGTAATAAAGAGGAATGCATGCTCAGTTGAGCCAAGTATATGTGCGTGTATTTTATTAGGGTAACGGGAGTAAGCTGTAAGACACCTCTGATGTTGGGCATGAGAAATTCAATGTGCCCAATCCTTTTTTCTCAACATCATCTGTAGGAGTTCGGCTAAATGCACACGATTAGGATTGCGTGCGGAAAATCTGCACCGTTGGTCATGCACATTGTATTCTATGACCACTTAAAATTCTGATGTACACGATGCAGATTTTTTTTCCTTGTGGATTTTGAAATCCACAGCATGTCAATTTATTTTATTTTTCCTGACCGGATTTTCTTCATTCACTTCAATGGGAAGAGTAAAATCCGCATGCGGAAAATGTGCATCAAATCCACATGTAAATCTACACCAATTGTTATGGATTGTCCGCACAGATCTCCCTGCGAACACCTGCGGATTTCAGTGCAGATTCTCCGCACAGAAATCCTGAACGTGTGCAGTTACCGTTGGACACCCACCTACTGCAGAATCCTGGCCCACCAGAGGGTCCTCCAGTGCGTCCAGCATTTAAACATCCTCCAGTGAAATGTGGACTGGGTAACAATGTTAATGTAAAACATCCAGGGTCGGAGTAGCATAATATTCTCAAGTGCGAACAGTAAAATATAAACTCACTTGGAGTCGGTCAGTTTTTTTTCTTATAAGTTGATTCACAAATAACCTGTTTGACCTTACTAGACATATGTTCTGAGTACAATGAAAAATACAGATGTGTCCTACCTTAACTCGACATATCCTGAGTTGTGTGCATTCAATGTATATGTTTTTATACCAGTGGATCCCATCTTCTGCCCATAGACTAGGATGGGATCCACTAGAGCAGGCATGTCCAAACTGCGGCCCTCCAGCTGTTCCAAAACTACAACTCCCAGCATGCCTGGATAGCTTACAGCTATTAGAGCATGCTGGGAGTTGTAGTTTTGCAACAGCTGGAGGGCCGCAGTTTGGACATGCCTGCACTAGAGTATACGTTAAGCATATACTTTTTTTTACTTGATGCTGTGATGTTGTACCCATTTTGTAGCATCAGTTGGGTGATGAGAGAGTATCATGAATGGATAACTGTTGGCCAAATGCTCATTTGAGTGATAGCTCTTGCTCCACCCTTATTGCTGTACCATGCACGCTTGGCCAACCATGTATGTATTCTCTGTAGAGAGAAGGAGTAAGCAGCTGTCAGAAACCTCTGGCGGTGGCTTATCGCCTGTAAAAACAAAAGGATCAGGCCCATTGAACTCTTATTTCAATGCCACGGGCAAGTCCGAACACCACCATACACACTAGATCACATTAGGTTAAGCATCCCTGCACTAGATGGTCAGCCAGTCCATTAAAATGGGCAAGTCAGATTGGCGTGAATCTAAGATGTATGGACACCCTAGGAAGACCTCATGATTTCTCTAGTCTTGCACTATGATAGCCTTATATGTGATAAGAATATAATCTATATAGATATATCTATATTGCCATTATGTTGCTCATTGCATTGATGGAATCACAGAATGAATTTCTAATAAAATAATAGGTCCTTCATAATGAGTGCTGCAATCACAGCCAGCAGCCCCTCAAGGTAGAAGGATAAAATGCATTTACTGCCCTGAATGTTTTATCCATGGCTTATTATTGAGCTCCCGTTTCCCATGTGAATTGTTTGAATGGCCATTCTTCTTTTCTACATTAAGGAATAATCACGAAGTATAATTGTTCCTCCTTGTCATTGTAACCTGGAACAATAGTAAATGAACCATTTACAAGTAAGTGTCTATTTGCTGCTCTACCTAGGGTCCAACCTTCTGCTTTTAGTGACATTGTCTACACTATATGTCCCTGGGCTCCTTATGTAATAAATTCAGCTGAGTAAATGAACAACATTCAGTGCAATGAATCACTTGGCAAAAGTGTGACTAGGAAGCCATTTATTTTACTTTTTTCCCTCCAATTTTAATGTAGTCAATGTTGATGAAAAATAATGGGCTCTTAGGTAGGGCTGCCAAGAAAGAAGAGGCAAGGCTCAAATAATCAATGATGAATAACTGAGCAGGCGAGCGGTCCTAGGTTGTTTCCAATTGAATGAATTGCCCAATATTAGTTTACCGTGACACTGCCATTTTAAATACATTTGTCTATTATAGTTATCATTATGTACTCAAGTGGAATATATTGTCGGATGTGGGATTTTCATCTTGCCGTGCTCTTGTTGATATTATGAACCATGCAGCAATCAAATTACCATTAATATTCCTCTTTTTAATTTTTATGGGGAGTTTTAGTCAGGGCATTTTGGCGAGGGCTCGGCTATTATGGAAATGCGCTATGACTAATTTATGTCTCGTTTACTCTGTGGCCTATCACGTCTCTAAATACAGCTGTGTGTGAGCTCCATGGAGAGAATTTCCAGAAACCTTTTTTTCACTTGATTGAAAGTATTTATTAAAAAATTAACAAGGTCATCCATGTGTTGGAAGTTAGTTTAGGGGAGTTACGTGAGCCTGTAAAATAGTACTACAGGCTAGGAATTCCGTGGTTTCATGAATTTAGGCACCAAAGACTGTAATTCATCTAGCCTTTTGGCCCCTTCCGTGCTTGGTTTCCTTTTGCACATTTTTTATTTACATTTTTTTGCTTGTGAGAATTTTTTTTCTAGATTTTATTTTTTTGGGGGTTGGCATTTTACTTCAGACTTCTTTTCCTATAGAGAAGTCTTCAGGAAAACTCCACACCCAAAGCATGTTGCAGTTTTCAAAAAATACCAAGAGACAAAAAAACACAACAAACCGGTCTTAAAATGCCCCTACAAAAATGCTGTGATTGCAGAGCGTTGTATAATATCCCTTTGACCAGCATGTATCATCCAGGCATGGTTTTCTGCAACGACTTATATGTGCAACAGAGGACCTGTACCCTCTCCTGACGTGTGCTTTAGTAACAACTTGCACTCCGCATTCAATATCAGTTCTGGAGCGTATATTCTTATGACTATATATTGTGCCAGTACTCTTTTATTCCTGCTAGAAGTTAAAATTTACAAGCAGTTTGCAATGAAGGTCCAGAATGGGCGTTACCAGTTGGGGGGGGCGGTATGTCCCCGTACAATCTGCCATTATCAGAATTGATTGGATAGTATCAGATTGTGCAGGAACACACACCTAATGTTAACACCAATGTAGACCTCCATTGCAAACTACATTTCTAATACTTCCCATGGCCACGTTTAGGAGTTTTCACTTTTAGGAAACCGCTTTTATAGCTATGCCCTAATGCACAGAAATGCCCTTTTTCATTAACCAATGCTTCTGACACTACAGAATTGAAAACGTGTGGCCACCAAATTTCCACCATGTGCACTGCCAGTTTATAGCAGTTAACCTACGTACATATGTAACAGAGAATAATCAAAATGACCCCTTTTAGACATTCATGCTCGATGGTTATGTACTGCAGGTTCCTGCAATCATCTGGATGTCACAGTACAGCAGAATTCACACCCCCTCCTCATCACTATTGGATGCATACCATACTTTAGCTTAAAAATACTATACATGTATATATCAGTTTGGCAGAATGACAGTGAGATAGTAATTAGTAAGTAAAATATGCCAATGAAATGTCATTTTATGGTGATTCCAAGTAATACTGCGTGTCAGAGCAAGCGAGCGCAATGTCATCTGCATGGAATTATACACGGCATTGTTCATAGCATGTTGTAGGCTGTGCACCTCCATACTCTCGCATTTGCTTGTGGTCTGCTGCACCTATATTTCTATAGTGTATACCAGGTGGGTATTCCAGACCTGCGCTCCTGTGGCGCGGGCAGATTAAAGGACGGCCCAGCGGTTAAAACTGTTGTCTTGCCGTTCCTGTCTCCTGGATTTGAATTCTGACCATGAAGGGCGACATCTAGGTATGCAAGACAATTGTACCTGAAGAAGGGGTCAAACCCCGAAACGCGTTGTACCACTTGCCTAAATAAACAAGAATCTTTATTACTCCAACTACTGGGTGATTTTGCGCCGTGGGATACCTTTTCTTTTATTTGAACCAAGGGCGACATCTGTCTGAAATGTATATGTTCTCTCTGTGTTTGCATTGGTCCTCTCCAATGCTCAAAGACATATTACATATACACATGGGGGAAGCAAGATCAATGGGGGAGATTTATCACACCGGTGTAATTAGAAGTGGCTTAGTTGCCCATAGCAACCAATCATATTCCACCTTTCATTTTCCAAAGGAGCTGTGAAAAATGGAAGGTGGAATCTTATTGGTTGCTATCGGCAACTAAGCCAGTTCTACTTTACACCAGTTTGATAAATCTCCCCCCACTGTTCTTAAAAATACAAAAGATGTGACACTGGACAAATCAAAGAGCTTTATACACAGAGTGCTAAGGAACTACAAAAACCTGAAGACAAAAGTGCCTGTGCTCGAAAAGTGTAACATATGTCTGCGCTAGAAAAGAGAATGATAGGTAGGTATGCAGATATTGCAGCTAGCCATCCATGAGGCTACCCACTGTTCTCATATAAACTATGTCCCATACAACTGCCTAAAGCAGTTCATACACCAGCTACTGGTAGAAATGTAAAAGCATTGTACCCATCTTGGTCTCGCGCACTGGGATGGCACCAACTCCATATGCGTTTTCAAGCACAGCCTTCATCCATGGCTTGACGCCATCTGTGGTGTGGATTTTAGGTGAAATGCACAGTAAAATCTGCATATATGGCCTCATGCACACGACCGTTGTGCGTTTTGCGGTCCGCCAATTGCAGATCTTCAAAACACAGATGGTGTCTGTGTGCGTTCCGCAATTTGCGGAACAGCACAGACAGGCATTAATTTACCTGCCTATTCTTGTCCGCAAAACGCGGAATGGAACGAAGCAACGGATGCGGACAGTACACAGAGTGGTGTCTGCATCTTTTGCGGCCCCTTTGAAGTGAATGGGCCGCCAAAACTGCAGCTCGGATGCGGGCCAAAACAACAGCCGTGTGCATGAGGCCTACGTCGGATAGCTGCAGATTTTCAGCACCTGTGTAATTTGGGGATTCTGCTTTCGCGTAACGACTGTGAATTATTGGGTTTTTTTGCCGTACATTAGCTTTTTCCGAGCCTCACATTCTGTTGAAGATATGGATGAAATATTAAGAACATCCCGGCTGCAAGTTTCTTTGACAAGGCCACATTCTGAAACTGCGGTTTTCAAGCATCAAACATTTCTTCTACAGGGCTCCAGTTTCCAAAGAACAAATTAATACAATCTCTTGTTGAGCTTTCCGAGGGCATTCAATTGGCTTATTCTGTTTTTTTGAGACTGACTGTCAAACTGTTTTCTTCAAACGTTGAGAGATTTCCCTCTAACCACTTCATGACTAACCCTTCTCTGGTCTCCTGCTGGTGTATTTGCAGGCGCTTGCACTTTCCCCAGCTGTGCTCTTCTGGTGTCGGTTAGTTTAGTGCTCCCCTGTGGATTATACAGTCTCCACTACCTGTAAAGACAAATAAGAGGTTTCAGAGAGAAAAGGTACAATATATTTAGGAGCCAGTGCTTTATTAAAGTACTGATTTCAGATGGCCTTCATACGACCATTTCATAAAGTCTGATGTCTCCAGTCTCTTGGTGTTCATTTAATGTTTTGCTTAACCCTTCCACGGACATGACTCTCGCAATTGTAATCGACGGAGAAACACGAGACAGGACAACCGCCTTCGGCTTTTTCTATTTCCTTGCAAGACATTACAACAAAATGCGGTACAAATAGAAGGGTATGTTGTGACTACATTGTTAACAACAAATGGATCAGTATGAAAGCACTTCAGTGCAGTAAAGTATCAGTGACGACATATCCGGGTATAGTATATGGTATTTAAAGCGGAACACACAAAGAAGTCAACTCTGTGTTGTATTCCCTTCATATAAGCTAAATGTTCAGTTTCGCAAAGCCCTTCCCCTTGGTTATATTTCAGTTCCGGCTTCTTGTGTGGTTTACCCCTCTGTTTATCACTTTTCTGTTGTCTGTATTTTGAATAGTCCATTCTGCAGCTCTACATTTTCAGCTAATGGATTTCACTAATTAAATGCGTTATCCAGCACAGTATAACTAGCAGAAGAAAATAATTGAAATGAACATAGGCTGAAATCTGTGTAATGCATCTCGGGGACCATCATCAAACAGCTATGGACATCTTTGCCATGGAAAAAACGATTTTAACTTACATTTGTGGTTGCACGGTGTTTTAAAAAAAAAAAAAAAGTTCATTTAATTTTCAATCTCAACACCTTCATTCAATTTCAGAAGATCCTCCTCAGTTGGCAACTAGAACATAATGTCCCAATTTTCTCCAGTGGAAATGTCCTTCCCAAAAATGCATGTGGATTTCTGCATCCTTGATGCTGCTGTCTTTAATAGCCTATGGACTGCTTTTTTATTCTAATACAGCCTTTATTTACGAATTTTGCTGGGGGTTCTCCACTAACTACACTGTTGCTGCCTGTATGATCTGTCCCTCTGTAGGTTCTGCTGTACCGTACTTCGCTCTGTCTCTACCCTAATGTTTCCCATGTAATCTCTCCCCTAGCAGTTCTGTTCTCTTTCTCTACATTGATGCAACCTGTGGGTGATCTCTTCCCCTGCAGTCTCTGCCATGGACACTTTCTCCTCATTGATGTTGTGCATGTAATCTTTCCTTTGTCCTCTCCTCCCTCCTTTACTCTTCTGCTACAACTTTCTCTCCTTCCTTCCTTGATGATACCTTAGGGCTCATGCACACAAGCGTGTGTGCTCTGTGCCCATATTGTGGTCCGCAAACAGCGAGTCTCCAATATATGGACACCGCCTGTGTGCACACCCATTGACTTAAATGGGTCCACAATCCTCAAGATGCGAAGCGGAGTCATGGATAGGAAGCACTACGGAGCACTTCCGTGGAATTTCTGTCCGTGCCTCCACACCGCAAAAAAAAAATTGTCCTATTTTTTCACAGTGCAGATTGTCTCTTGAGGATCACAGAGCCATTTAAGTCAATGGGTCCGCATCCGCAAGTGGCGTGAGAGCTTGCAGAGCACTTTTTGCGTTCCACAGCACGGGCACACACAAACCCTTAGTGAATGGGTGGTAAGAGTAGATGGAATTAGCTTTGTGCTGCCAGATTTGTCACAAGCAGCCACACAGCTGGCTATGTGGAGGATTTGTGCAGACTCTACAGAAGCAAATTATACTTTGTTTGCATCTAGGTTGTCTAAAGAACTGGAATGCATTCATAGAACTGTACTAAATCCACATTCCTTAGATGCTGGCACAGCTATCACTGTTTACCATTGGTATCTTGGTGTACATTTATAGATAATGGGACAGATTTATCATTGCTCTGACAAATCCCTCCACTTTTTCATATGGCTAAAGTCAGTTTTAGCCAAGTCAGATTTATGATCGGCCCTTTAAGACTGTAATAAATGTGGTTTGACGGTAGCAGTTTATCTGTCAGTAAGCAGCTTTGCAAAAGTCGCACGTCTTTATAAAAAAGTTGTGCATCTTCTATTTAAAAGTCTAATAAGATAAGCATGGTCCTCACTGGAGTGAAATTGCGCATTTTTTGGGGACTCTTTAAATAGTCCCAATAGTAAATCTGTCTAGAGATTCATTTACATAGGAAAACACGCCCACTTTCTGAAAACTGGCGAGCATAGTGCAGAGCAGAAAAAAGTCGCAAATTTGTGCGCCGTTTTAGTGATTGCGCAAAAATTTGCGACTTTTTCACTCCATTATTCTGACTTGAGCTAATGATAAATCTGGCCCAATAGGTTGCTGATGTATATTAAAAATTTCTAATTTTAGAGAGCCAGAGTGAATAAATAATTTGTGAGCAAGCACAGTAAGTATTGATATTTTATAGATACAGTAGGTGGCTGTCTTTGAGTACTTTATATTTGATCATCTATGTTTGTTATTGCAAACAACATTTTTAAATGGTTTAGCCCATGATTAATGTAAAAAAAAAAGAAAATCGGAGATCAGATAGTACATGACGACAATGTCTTTCTAACAAAGCTAGAACCAGCCCTGTACCTCACATGGATCCAGAGACCTTTCCAGTCATTTCTGTGCTAGACTTATATCAAGCTGGGAGCTCAAGGGGCGTGTCTTTTCTCCTGCAGCTCAGGGGGCGTATCCATTCTGCTGGAGCTCTCTCCCTATCACAGCTCAGGAGGCGTGTCCATTCTGCTGGAGCCCTCTCCCTATCACAGCTCAGAAGGCGTGTCCATTCTGCTGGCGCTCTCTCCCTATCACAGCTCAGGAGGCGTGTCCATTCTGCTGGAGCTTTCTCCCTATCACAGCTCAGGACATGGCCATTTTATTGAGCTGGACAAAGAAATAAGGAAGAAAATAAACTGGGTGGCAAAGATACTTTTCATTGAATAACTCAGTGGCTATGCTAAATTTTTAATTACATGCCATTACCAAACTATGGTGCTGAAAACTAAAATATTTTTCGTGGGACAAACTCCCCTTTAAAGGGGAAATTATAAACTTGCTTGGTATGTGTAGTACTTTAGCCAGTGATGTGCCAACAAGGGTGGAGAGAGGCGGCTATGGGCTGTGGTGCTGTTCCACTGAAACATTGACATATATTCTTTTACTCTGCCTGCAGGGGGTGCACCCCTATTGAATCTGTGCAGTACTTTCTTACATAGACGGCAGCAATGTGACTTTTCCAGCTGTCGGTGCCAAATACACACTTCGGAAATTGCACAATTTTTGGCCAACCAAAACCTGTGTACAAAATGATGCTTTTTATAACTGTGCCCCGTGATGTTTTGATAGTGTGAAAATGCTCTTTCTAGAAAATTAATTTAGAAAGATCAAGACTAACTGAAATTTCAAAAGCAAAGCCTTCACAAAGCGAAATTAAATGCAGCTACTGCGAGAGCCAACTTCAAACACACATTGCAAATAATAAATCTAGGTGGAATGACATTCAGAGAAGAGGCATAAAAGTTTGACAATCTTTGGGTGTAAGTCTCAGCGCTTCCATCCCTTTTTTTTCTAGCATGATAAAAAAAAAATGGAAAGCTATTGATCTGAGGAGTTGGCATTAGTATGCCAGAGATGTCCACACAGGGGATTGCATTCAAATATCTGACAAGCAAATACCTGGAAAATTGACAATAAAAGCTAGTACATGTCCAGACTTTGAAATGCGCACTCGGATTTGATTATTGAAATTCCAGCATCCTTCACAGGTCACTCAAGCCTGATTATGATATGATAATTCACCGAAAAAATCAGTCATTTCGATTGATGAAATCCCCGTCCATCCACTGTTGCGCATACGAATGGTTTCACTTTATTGTCATATTTTTGACACATTAATTGTGCCATTTGTGAGTGCGTTCATGATGAAGAGGATGCATGCAGAATTAGCACAATTACTTATTGTAGTCTGTTTTTTGCACTTGTTTTATTTTTTAATGGGAAATGCATTTTATTTTCTGATTACCATTATGCTTTGGTCAATTTGTTACTAATGTAGCCCAGAAGTATGAATTATTCATCAACATTGAAATGCTAATGTGGTCACATTTGTAATATTTAGTTTAAAGGGGAATACTGCCCTAAAAGTTGTTCTTTAGTTTATAACTGTTGTTAAAGCGATCAGGGAGAGGCACGCTCTGAATAACCGTGCTGTTCACTATTGCTATGCTGTGGCTGAAGTACCTTTTTGATGGTGCTGATGCAGAGTTTGATGTAGTATGTTCAGGTCAGTAGTAATCATTCCATCTAGTGCAAGGAAGGCTATTATGATGATTAATCCTAAGAGCAAGAGTTTGAGTTTATTTATCCTTACCTTTTTATTTAAATAGGTATTCTGGTTTGAATTATTTATATAGCGAATAAGATGTAGAACAATTTTTAAATTTATATCTGTTTTGCTTGCAGACCTTTATTATATCTGTGCATTTGCCTCTCCCTAAAGAAGCAAAAACGGTACAGTCCATTTTAGTCCTGTAAAATTCATCCATGGGAGAGCTGGATAAGACTAAATATGACATCAGTCATGTGAGCCGTCACGTGACCCTCACAGTTATCATGTGACCTGGCTTTCAATTAACTGACCAGGTATCTAACAGATGAATATCAGTGTATTGAGGAGCAGAACATGTACAGCATATACAGTATTACTACCTGCAGCAGCATCTCATCATGTCTGCCAGTGTCTGTGTAGAAGCAGATTTCTTTTTTTTTTTTTTTTTTTTTTCTTTTTTATACTAACCTTTATTAGCAAGACAGCATCTCCTAGCAACAGGCGGCCATTTTACTAATTGTTACAGACAAGTGCACAATGATGTAGTTAGATAATAACCACAATACAAATTCCTGATTCCACCACTATTCCTAGTTACTTATCACATGAATCTGTCCTGTCTGCTCTGCTGACCCAGCACATGTATGTCATGTAATACCATGTCTTACTGAATGTCAGGGTTTAAAGAGTGTCACATGACTGATGCCATGTTTCAGTTAGGCCACGGATGCATTACATAGGACTGATACATGGGCTATACCATTCCTCTGCATGTAGGGTCAACTGCCTGTTAAAAGTGAGGTATGTATGCAGATTTTTAAATATCTTTATATATGTATGATTTCCTACTATGGAAACAAAGCAAAAAATAAAAACCAGAATACCCCTTTAATCATATAAATATTTGACACACAGTAATATCAGATTGTTGATTATGGAATGAAATTTAAAGAGACCAATCTAACTTTTCGTGATTACAGTGGTAGCAAACTTTACATATGGGTGACTTTACAACATGAATATGCTTTTTTTTTTATTTTTATGTTCCACATGAAAGGAGTGACATCTTCAAACCCTTTCACTTTTTTACATTTGTTATGTTGCAGCCTTGTGCTAAAATAAAATAAAAAATACAATTTTTCCCCAATCATTCCATATGAACAAATTAAAAATGCAATGTTCGAAATCTTTGCAAATCTTTTGAAAAGTTAAAACTTTTAAAAGTGTTTATACCCTTTACTCAGTACTTAGTTGAAGCATCTTCCACAGCAGTTGCAGCCTCCAGTCTTGTTGGATGTGATGCTACAAGGTTTGCACACCTGGATTTGTGGATTTTCTGTCATTCTTATCTACAGATCCATTCACGGTCTGTCAGGTTAAATGGGAACCTTTGGCAGGCAGCAATTTCTAGGTCTCCAGAAGTGTTTGATTGGGTTCAAGTCAGGTCTCTGACTGGGCATTTCAAGGACATTCACAGAGTTGTCCCTAAGCCACTCCTCTGTTGTCTTGGCCCACTCTGAGGTACAGATCACTTTGAATTCGTTTTTCTTTAAGACTATCTCTGTACTTTGCTCACTTGAACTTTCCCAATCCAGTCTCCCTTTCTTAGCCATTGCAAAACACCCCCACAGCATGATACTGCTACCACCATGCCTCATTGTAGGGATGTTATTGGGCAGGAGTTGTGTCTTGTTTCCTCCAGATATAATGCTTAGAATAAAGTAAAATCTTGGTTTCATTAGACCACATAATTTTGTTTCTCACAGTCTGAGAGTCTTTTAGGAGGCCTTTTGCAAACTCCAGGAAGTAAAAATAAACAGCAGCACTCCCAGGTCTTTGGGGGATAGATAGTTTATTCCCCAAAATTGTGACGTCGCACATTTTGGTGAATAAACTATCTATTTCCTAAAGACCTGGGAGTCCTGCGGTTTATTTTTGCTTCTTGGATGTCCAGGGGACCACGGATGGTTACCACCGCTGGCACCACCACCATACAGACGTAAGAACTTAACCTGTAAGTGCTGCTACATATCCCAATGAACTTTTTTTTTGCAAACTCCAGCAGGCTTTCATATGTATTTTACTGAGGAGAGGCTTTTTGCTGGCCACTCTGCCATAAAACCCAGATTGGTGGAGTGCTGCAGTGATGGTTGTCAATCTGGATGTTCCTCCCATCTGCACATAGGATCTTTGGAGCTCATCCAGAGTGACCATTGGGTTCTTGGTTACCTCTTTTTACCATGGTCCTTATCCCCTGATTACTTAATGTGTTGGGTCGGCCAGCTGTGCGAAAAGTACTTGTTGTTCTAAACTTTTTGCATTTAAAAATTATGGAGACCATTGTGCATTTGGTAACTTTCAGTGAAGCATAAAAATGATTGGTACTCTACTCCAGACCTGTGTCTCCACACAATCCTGTCCCTGAGCTCTACAGACAGTTCTTTACTCCTCATGGCTTGGTTTTTGCTCTCTGACTTATATTGTCAGCTGTGGACCTTATTTAGACAGTGGTGTGTATTTCCAAATCATGTCCAATCAACTAAATTTACTACAGGTGGACTCCAATCTCAAAGATGATCTTGAGAAATGGGAGCCCCCCAGAGCTAAATTTCAAGAGGTCATAGCAAAGAATCTGATTACTTATATACTTATGTCCATGCGAAATAAATTTTTTAGTTTTTATTAGCAAAAATTTCTAAAATTCTTTCACTTTTACATTATGAGGTATTGAGTGCAAATTAATGGGAGAAAACGTTTTTTTTATTTTTATTTTTTTATTTGTCCACAAAGCCGCAACATAACATTGTGAGTAAAGTGATAGGGTCTTAAGATTTTATGAATGCATTGTTAATATAACTTAAAAGGGTTGTCTCACTTCAGCAAATTGCATTTATCCTTTAGACAAAGTTAATACAAGGCACTCTCCTTTGCTGGCTTCATTGTATAATTTGACTCTGGGGTTTTATCTTTGGCAGCAATGACTGGTTCCAAATGTTTCTTGTAGCCAGTTAATTGGCACATTTTTACTAATTTGTTTTAAAAGGTGCCAAAATTTTGTACATATGAAGCAAATACAGCAAAGAGAAGAATCCACCATACCTCGCTCGCCATGAGGCTTTAGCTCGGTGGAAATGGCTTCAAAGTTTTGCACATTGGCATAATATTGATGACCTATTTTCAGATGGGGGTTTTCTAGACCTAGAATGTGTCTATGCGCCAGCACCTCCCAGAGGCCTTAAAATGGAGCTTCTAACAGCATGCACACTCACAGTTCCACCTACTTGACAGCACCGCGTACCTTGCTATGTATAGTACCTGTGCGCTAATATGTCATCCAATTGGCATTATCATGCATCTGACTCTGGAACTGTCCCGATATACCACCTTTTTAAGTACAGTACCACATCTCTACTATACACTACGTGCAGAATTATTGGGCAAATGAGTATTTTTACCACATCATCCTCTTTATGCATGTTGTCTTACTCCAAGCTGTATAGGCTCGAAAGCCTACTACCAATTAAGCATATTAGGTGATGTGCATCTCTGTAATGAGAAGGGGTGTGGTCTAATGACATCAACACCCTATCTCAGGTGTGCATAATTATTAGGCAACTTCCTTTCCTTTGGCAAAATGGGTCAAAAGAAGGACTTGACAGGCTCAGAAAAGTCAAAAATAGTGAGATATCTTGCAGAGGGATGCAGCACTCTTAAAATTGCAAAGCTTCTGAAGCGTGATCATCGAACAATCAAGCGTTTCATTCAAAATAGTCAACAGGGTCGCAAGAAGCGTGTGGAAAAACCAAGGCGCAAAATAACTGCCCATGAACTGACAAAAGTCAAGCGTGCAGCTGCCAAGATGCCACTTGCCACCAGTTTGGCCATATTTCAGAGCTGCAACATCACTGGAGTGCCCAAAAGCACAAGGTGTGCAATACTCAGAGACATGGCCAAGGTAAGAAAGGCTGAAAGACGACCACCACTGAACAAGACACACAAGCTGAAACGTCAAGAGTGGGCCAAGAAATATCTCAACACTGATTTTTCTAAGGTTTTATGGACTGATGAAATGAGAGTGAGTCTTGATGGGCCAGATGGCTGGATTGGTAAAGGGCAGAGAGCTCCAGTCCGACTCAGACGCCAGCAAGGTGGAGGTGGAGTACTGGTTTGGGCTGGTATCATCAAAGATGAGCTTGTGGGGCCTTTTTGGGTTGAGGATGGAGTCGAGCTCAACTCCCAGTCCTACTGCCAGTTTCTGGAAGACACCTTCTTCAAGCAGTGGTACAGGAAGAAGTCTGCAAGGTAAGAAAAACATGATTTTCATGCAGGACAATGCTCCATCACACGCGTCCAAGTACTCCACAACGTGGCTGGCAAGAAAGGGTATAAAAGAAGAAAATCTAATGACATGGCCTCCTTGTTCACCTGATCTGAACCCCATTGAGAACCTGTGGTCCATCATCAAATGTGAGATTTACAAGGAGGGAAAACAGTACACCTCTCTGAACAGTGTCTGGGAGGCTGTGGTTGCTGCTGCACGCAATGTTGATGGTGAACAGATCAAAACACTGACAGAATCCATGGATGGCAGGCTTTTGAGTGTCCTTGCAAAGAAAGGTGGCTATATTGGTCACTGATTTGTTTTTGTTTTGTTTTTGAATGTCAGAAATGTATATTTGTGAATGTTGAGATGTTATATTGGTTTCACTGGTAAAAATAAATAATTGAAATGGGTATATATTTGTTTTGTGTTAAGTTGCCTAATAATTATGTACAGTAATAGTCACCTGCACACACAGATATCCCCCTAAAATAGCTAAAACTAAAAACAAACTAAAAACTACTTCCAAAAATATTCAGTTTTGATATTAATGAGTTTTTTGGGTTCATTGAGAACATGGTTGTTGTTCAATAATAAAATTAATCCTCAAAAATACAACTTGCCTAATAATTCTGCACTCCCTGTAGTTATTACATTTTGGTCACATTATCTTTTCATGGTGGGTGTATATTTGATATCGCAACCATTTGTTTTTAGGCCCACCCAGTCCAAGGGTGGGCCTAATAACCACTGTACCTGGTCATGTTATCTGTCTTCCTTCCAGCCTCTCCTGTACATGTACCATATGGGTAATCATGATGTATGGAAATGTGATTTACAATGACGTCTCATGAATTTTACTATAATCATGTGTAAACACTATGAATTGAGGACACTAAGAGGCCCATGTAGAATATATAGTACCGTGATAATTCCATGTACAGTGAGGTCCATAAATATTGGGACATTAGCACAATTGTAACATTTGTGGCTCTATACACCACCACAATGGATTTGAAATGAAACAAACAAGATGTGCTTTAACTGCAGACTTTAATTTGAGGTTATTTACATCCAAGTCAGGTGAACGGTGTATGAATTGCAACAGTTTGCATATGTGCCTCCTACTTGTTATGGGGCCAAAATTAATGGGACAGAATAATAATCATAAATCAAACTTTCACTTTTTAATACTTGGTCGCAAATCCTTTGCAGTCAATTACAGCCTGAAGTCTGGAACGAATAGACATCACTAGACGCTGGGTTTCATCCTTGGTGATGCTCTGCCAGGCCTCTACTGCAACTGTCTTCAGTTCCTGCTTGTTCTTGGAGCATTTTTCCTTCAGTTTTGTCTTCAGCAAGTGAAATGCATGCTCAATCGGATTCAGGTCAGGTGATTGCATAAGATTCCACTTCTTTCCCTTAAAAAACTCTTTGGTTGCTTATGTAGTATGTTTTGAGTCATTGCCCATCTGCACTGTGAAGCGCCGTCCACTGGGTTCTGAAGCATTTGGCTGAATATGAGCAGATAATATTGCCTGAAACACTTCAGAATTCATCCTGCTGGTTTTGTCATCAGTCACATCATCAATAAATACAAGAGAACCAGTTCCATTGGCAGCCATACATGCCCACGCCATGACACTACCACCACTATGCTTCACTGATCAGGTGGTATGCTTAGGATCATGAGCAGTTCCTTTCCTTCTCCATACTCGTCTCTTCCCATCACTCTGGTACAAGTTGATCTTGGTCTCATCTGTCCATAGGATGTTGTTCCTGAATTGTAAATGCTTTTTTAGATGTCGTTTGGCAAACTCTAATCTGGCCTTCCTGTTTTTGAGGCTCACCAATGGTTTACATCTTGTGGTGAACCCTCTGTATTCACTCTGGTGAACTCTTCTCTTGATTGTTGACTTTGGCACACATACACCTACCTCCTGGAGAGTGTTCTTGATCTGGCCAACTGTTGAGAAGGGTGTTTTCTTCACCAGGGAAAGAATTCTTCAGTCAACCACCACAGTTGTTTTCCATGGTCTTCCGGGTCGTTTGGTGTTGCTGAGCTCACCGGTGCGTTTCTTCTTTTTAAGTTGCTTTGGCCACGCCTAATGTTTTTGCTATCTCTCTCATGGGTTTGTTTTGTTTTTTCAGCCTAATGATGGCTTGCTTCACTGATAGTGACAGCTCTTTGGATCTCATCTTGAGAGTTGACAGCAACAGATTCCAAATGCAAATAGCACACTTGAAATGAACTCTGGACCTTTTATCTGCTCATTGTAATTGGGATAATGAGGGAATAACACACACCTGGGCATGGAACAGCTGAGAAGCCGATTGTCCCATTACTTTTGGTCCTGTAACAAGTGGGAGGCACATATGCAAACTGATGTAATTCCTACACCGTTCACCTGATTTGGATGTAAATACCCTCAAATTAAAGCTGACAGTCTGCAGTTAAATCACATCTTGTTCCTTTCATTTCAAATCCATTGTAGTGGTGTGCAGAGCCAAAAATGTTAGAATTGTGTTGATGTCCCAATATTTATGGACCTGGCTGTATTTGAATGATGGACACGATCAGAGTTTCATGTACCTGTACTGTATTGTATGTAGAATGATCATGTATCTGAATTCTGTAAAGCTATGACTGATCTATCATATATTTGTATTTATACTCCCCAGCTTGATAAAGGGCTTCCTCCTAGAAGGGCCCGAAACATTTCACTATTCTGATACCTACCCTTAACGGCTGAATAAAATGAAAAAATAAATAAGCATTTTAAAAATTACATTGGTGTGCGGTCTGAAACCCTGCTATATTGATGACCTATCTACAGGATAGGTCATTAATATGAAATTGGTGGAGGTCCAATGCCCGACTTTTTGAAGTTGTCCTCTTCAGAGTTTACCTGCATGTTGTCTCCTTTGTAGCGGCGGCGCGGTGTAATTAAAACTGCTCATCCCATTAAAGGGAGTTCATTGACTTTTGACTATGAAATACTGTGAACAAGCTGCACCATGTAACAAAGATTCATTCAGACAGTGATGGCACATCCCAGAGATATACATCACTTTTGAGGGCAGACCCCTCTACCAAAACCAGTTTTGCTACGTTAGTGGAAAATAAATTAATCTAGTCTGACATCGGATTATCCAGCCCAGAACTGCATGATATTCTTAGGCTCCTTTCAGATGAGCGAGTTCCACTCATTGCAGCGTGAGTATGCGGCAGCTCTCCAGCACTGACAGGGTTGCATAGCATTATTTTGATTTATGCTGCTATGTAACCCTTATAGTTCTGGGATGCATTGTATAACACTGACAGCATTATGGCAGTGTTATCCAATGCATTCCACAACTGTAAGGGTTATATAGCATCATAAATCAATAAAACGCTATGCAACCCCATCAGTACTGGGAGGTCAGGACAGGTGCTCTCCCTGACACACGCTGCGAGTCCAATATCTTAAACTTGCTCATGTGAAACCAGCCTTAATGTTCACTAAACCAGAAAGAGATGACTGATAAGGTAGAAGCAATGAGAAGACTCCCCTCCACTGTCATCCTCGGAGCTCTCCACCCTTCTAAACCATCCAGTAATCCAGCATATCTGATCATCTGGAGCTCACAAAGTCCCATTAATGCTGGGTTAAAAAATGTTACCACATTTTTTGATGTTCTTTAATTTCAGCTTTTTATAAAGAACGCAAGTGCACATGGTCGTATGTCGAGGAATAACAGAATTAACATCACTATCTTTATTCTTATCAGAAAGCTGTTTTTCCTTACACAGGCAAGAACAGATCTTAAATTTGTAATTCAATTATAGGTTAATGAAGCATTGTAAGCACTATTTATTACTGCGTTTTTAAAAAGTCACTAGCCAATTATGCAAAATGTCTATATACCTTTCCTCACCTAGCAATGTAAATAGATTTAACCTTTCTATTAATTACTTGTTCATGCAGAGCACTGCTTTCAATAATGCAGCATTTCCAGTAATAGCATTATTTTTCAAAGACTTGACTTTTTCCAAATTTACACTGTTTTAATGAAAAATGTAACCCCTTTCTTTGCCCACTGCTCATTACCAAACCAATATGCTGAAAACTTCTCTGACGAGTGCCTGAAATGAATTTCGTGATTGCGTTTGGCAAGTTCACTCTTCCATTTTCTTGCCCATTTCTTCCGTCTTTATGACGCTGTGTGCTCATATTATAATCTTTATACTGTAGAAAAAGCCATTATTAGAGAAATACAACTGAGAATCTCTCCAAAGGACTCACTGGATTAATGATCAAGGCCAAAGGTCCTGAACCAGTTATAATCATTGTGGGGTGATAGCTCACATTAACTTTCATTTCAGCATGGTATTGCATCTGGTTTCTGCCCTTTGAATATTTTAGCCTAGGGTTAATTGAATATTAATTGGGGAGAGTTTCCAGCATTTTCCTCTCTAAACTGAATGTGCGAATGTAGGCTGACTGATAACTGTGTCTTGTTGCTCTAACCAGGGAGCCAGAGACGGACATACTCGCACAGGGACCCAGTAGGTGAAGGGGGCCCACTGCCTCCCTAAAAGCAATCAGCAGCTTACTACTGTATATTAGTGTTAATGTATGGGGCTGAGCATAGCTCAAAATGACTTAGACAGTGACCCTCAGCTATCTGTGTCTGCCCCTGGCCCTTGTCTTACAGAAATCTAAATGTCATCTTAGTGACTTGTGTGAAAGCATCCCTACCCATTCATTTCTATGGGATCATGCACACATCCATATTTTTTGTGTATCCATAATACTCATGATTGCTTGATCTGCAAATTATAGAATGTGGCCTATTCTAGTCCTTTCAGTTGATGGGACTGAGAATAATGCGTAATGTGCATTGAAGTTGTCCATATCTTGTGGAGCTGTTGGTTGTGGGCTGAAATATGGATGTGGTCGTGTGCATGAAGCCTTAAATATATTTATAATCCTTCTGCATTGTATTATATAGTATGCAATAGAGAGTTATACATATTTACAATATATACTTATGTTAATTGGAGCCCTTGAATATGTGCTAATGATGACATTTCCATGGCCCAACCGACAGTGATATACTCATTCACTGTGTCGTGGAGCCACCAAGCTTAGCGCAAAACTTTGCCAATCTGTTTACCTATTTTTATGTAAAGTTAAACCTCTTTGTGATGACCACCCATAATTAATGTGATCTGCTAGAGTGGTGGTCTTTTACAGATGCCAGTATGCACAGGGAAGACATGGTAAAGATTGGTCACTTTGATGGCCATAAAAGTTCCAGTAATCTAGCATTCATCAAATTGTAAATTCGGCTGGTCTGACGTGTGGCCAAAACTCAATTTTCATCTGGTATTACCAAGTAGTCATACGTTTTCATGATCTACATTTTATATAGCAGTGAAAAGACAAATGGTGGAAACCCTTTTTCGTCTCCGTTGATTGGAAGTGAACAAGATTAGGTTGTAAAGAGAACTTATGGATCCGTCGTCCAGTCCCAAATGTGCCAGGATATTAAGATTTTACTCTACATTAAAAAATTTTCAAGATTGGAAAATCCATAAAGCTTTAATATTTGCCATAAAGCTGGAGCTTCATTTTACAGCTACATAAGATGTATTTACTAGATGGCTTCTACCTGCTCAGACGTTATCCTTAAAACCTCAGTAAAGCATCAGTCAAATAAACTGACCCTCTATACATCCACTAATCTAAATGGATATCCTTCATTGTAGTGTAATATGTATTTCACATATGCTGAGGGTAGAGACATCTGATTTTGAGACATCTCTATAAGAGTAATACTCTGCTGGGAAATCATGTCCAGTTTTGACTAATTCTATTTAAACTGCACACATTTTATTTCATAATTTGAAGGTTTTCTTTCCCTGTAACCAAACAGTGGACGCACTGTTGGTAATTGTCAAGATTGTGTGTAAAATACTCATCCATCATTGTGAGCCCCTGGTCAGAAAATGACAATGCAGTAAATATCTTCAGCAACCACCTTTTAATGTACAAGCTGTTTTCAGTAGGAATTTCCAGCTCTCGCATAAACCACACTGTCATGAGTGACTGCCTGTGCTCCAAAGTCATTACTATTGAGATGATAGGACATCTTTCAGCCGATAACCGACAAACTTTAAATGTCATATCAAGTTTCTGAAGCCATTTTCAATCCCCCTGCTCAAGGTTGCCTGGATATTGAATATGCCAGCGTTAAGGAGGCTGCATATCTATGGGAGGGATCATTCTTGAAAATGAGCACTAACGATTTGAGGAGTCAGCCGCAGACAGTCACTTTATCATCAGCCAGTGTGGCCGTCTTTTTCCGCACTTGTGATAAGTCAAGATCATTGTCTCTTAATAGTCGCTTTCTAGAAAAAGATCACAATGTAGGAAAATAGATTTCTTGGGAACATTAAACTGCAGTGCTGATTTCATTGCAAATGTAAAGTTTCCTCCCGACACTGAGACTTTATAACCAGGAAGAAAGCCTGCATATTCATTGTAATAAATGCAACCGAAAATAAAATATATTTACTTCTGATGCGTTCTCTTTATCAGACTTATTTTATGTGCAAATGCAAATTACCCTGATAAAGATGTATTACCGTCATCAATATCCTCCCCTCTCGGGCCAGATCAGCTATAAACAACTACTTTACAAAATCGCTTCTTTCTAGAGACTGTCCTTTTAATACCAGTATATATTTTCCTTTGCTCTTTAGTTTATGCCAGCGCACTTAAAGCATATTTTTGCTTTTCCTCCTACTTTCAGCTTCAGCCCTAAATTACCTTTTCCATGTTCTATAAATTGGGTCTATAATGCAATGTATGCTTAAAATGTAATTCAATTTAATAACCTAGCATTTTCTCCTCTTCTAATTTCCACAGAAAACCAAAAACCTCAATTTGAGAGATCACGTTCACGACCAAATATCCACTCTACAGCTGCAAGGGCTCCAGTTGCTAAGGAACTCAGTTATGAGTCGGAATCTCATGCGTCTGCAACAAGAAGCAAGGTTACCGCTAGAAAAGAGGTGTGCAACTCAGAGGGGCACAGAGACAAAGGGGCAGGTCACAGCACTGCTGTCAAGGCAGAGTCAATTCCAGAGGTTGAAGCTTTACTTGCAAGGCTGCGGGCTCTCTAACAAAGTGGTGTGGTTCTTCCGGCTTTTATCAAACACATATAAATAAAACCATGTGCCGATCTGCGAGTAACCATGGAAAGCTTTGTGTGCAGTCTCAAGCATTCAATAACTGTCTATAAAAGTGGGTTTTTTACTATTCCCTCCATGGACTCAAGCTTAAAAATGCAGTAATATAGTATATACCAACCATACAGACTATGTGCAGTCTCAAGCATTCCATAACTTCCAATTCAAGTGAGTTTTCTACCATTCCCTCCATGGACCCAAGCTTAGAAATGCCATTATATAGTATATACAGAATATAAGAGTTAATTACTCTAGTTCAGCACCGCAGTACATAGCTCTCTGACCATTGCTTCCAACCGGCTCTGGATAGAGGTCTACTTCTAGTTTTTCAACAATAACCAATGGTTATTTTGTCTTTCATTTTTGGTACTTAAAATGAAAAACCATTTTGAATTAGTTTATTTTTCACACTTGATCTCCAATATATTCAGTCCTATTTATAATGATGCCACAAAGTCCCAGGTTATGCAGCTTAGTAAGTGTAATTTGTTATTTGCTTATGTAGGGAAAATGGCTCCTTCAAAAACATTAGCCGTTTAGCAACTCCTTAAAGGGGTTGTCCCAGAAAAATAACATGGCCACCTATCCTCTGGATAGGTGATAGATATCTGATCGATTCGGTCCGACCAATGGCATTGCACATTCTTAACTTCTGTTTCATTCAAACAGTGGACACAGGGTCTCCATTCTCATGAACAGGAAAGGTCCCTTTTGTCAGACCTGCAGCAATCAGATACTTACCGCTTATCATCTGGAGAGGCGATAGCTTGTGATTCTGTGGCAACCACATTAAGGAAATTGAATTCTAGCATTTCCATTCTTGGAATGACTGCTTTATCACATGTTGTAATAAATATTGCTTGAAGGTGCAGTTTCACTTCTGTCCATCAGTTAACTGTTTAAATTCATATTCTACATCTATATTCTAAGTAACTATGCAATTTATTTATATTTTCTTTTTTCTTTTTCTTCATTTCACTTATAATCCCTAGTTACAACCTGCACTATACTCCAGAGCTGCATTCACAATTCTGGGGGTTGATTATTGGTCTAAGCTGATAATTTTTTGACAGTTGCAGCTTAGCAGAACACTTATAATGCTGCTGAATTGTGGCATTGTTTGAATAGATGATGAACAAGCAATAGGTGTTTAAAGGGGCTTCTGAGATTTTGATTCTGATGACCTATCCTCAGGATGGGTCATCAGTATCTGACTGGTGGGGGTCTGACACCCTGCCGATAAGCTGTTTGAGAAGACATCGGTGCTCCTGTGACCCGAGGCGGCCTTCTCACAGCTTACCAAGGATGGCTTCATACATTGTATAGCGGCTGTGCTTGGTATAGCGCTCAGCCCCATTCACTTCAGTGGGCCTGAGCACGATACCACAGTCACTATAGAATGTACTGCGCTGTGCTTTGTAAGCTGCAAGAAGGTCACGGCTCTCACAGAAGCACTGGTGTCTTCTCAAACAGCTGATTGGTGGGGGTCCCTGATGACCTGAGGAGAGGTTCCGATCAGGATCAAAATCTCAGAAAGCCCCTTTAAAAAGGGGAACTTAGATGTATGAAGAATATTGCTATGGGCTGTAATGAAGGCTGTAACTAAGGACTGGTACAGAATAGCAATGTATTTGTAAAGTTACTAAACTTTTTATGTAGACTACTTTGATAACTGTAACATGTTAAAGGTGAAACTGCACTTATTAGACAATCATTTAATGTACAGTTTGACATTTCTTGTAATTCTTTTGTTTGCTAAATATTCACCCTTTTTTATAATGCACATGCAGTACATATTTATTTTATGATCAACTTATTATACCAAAGTATACTTTATCTATATGGAAATTGCTTTATAAAAAGCAGCAGAAACGAACTTTTTACATAACTTTGCATGAATCAATAATACAAGAAACTTTGTAATATGGCTTATCAGAGAGAAATGTCTAGTTTAGCTGTTTACCTTGACCCCCTCCCCTATATACCCTTGCTAAATGCTTTTCACTTTGAAGAATGTCTTAAACCCATCCAGGATGGATGCGCTCTGCTGAATTATTATATTACACATGTCAATACAAGCCTGTGGAGAGGGAAAGTGGGAGGAGTGAGCAGGAGCTGAGTGAAGCACATTCAAAGAGACTTCTGCAGCTACATAGGAAATATATATGTCAGCCCAAGTGCTTTATTCACGGCCATATGGAAGAAAGGAAGGTTAGGAAGTAGATTCTCCTCTACTATCTGTGTGCAGTGGATGGCATCTAGGCTCCACCACCTGATCAAGGAGTGTAAACTAGACATTCAATACACAGGGGAAAACTGCTGCAAAAAATGCCAAATCAAAGTGATATAGTGCCCAGGAATAGTGTTATTCCTCAGGTACACACACTGTACTATTGATTAATACAAAGTTTGATGAAAAGTTAGCTATGCCTTAAAGAGGTTGTCCTGCCACATATATTGATGACCTATCGTTGGTCATCAAATAATGGAGCGAGTACTTCTAATTACACTACTCCGCTGCTCCACAGGAAGCGGCGATCACATAGAGCACCACCTCCTCTTCAAACATCTTATTGGCGAGGGGGCTGGATGTCAGACTCCCGCCAATCAGATACTGATGACCTATTCTGACTATAGGTCATCAATATATATGGCAGGACAACCCCTTTAAAGAAGCAGAACCAGATATTACAGGTATATTGGCACAAACCATAGGCTTTAATTAGCTATCATAGAAGCATGTTGGTCTTAATGAGGCAGATAGAAATTAAAAAAACCAAATGCAAAGGCAATGTTTCCCTCTCCCTCCCTCTGTCAATGCCAGCGTTCTCAGTCAAGGGTGAAGAGCACACATAACAAGGTCAACAAGTCCAATGCTGCGCAGAAATTCCACATGGTATTAAATGACTTGTTTTAAACCTTCAAAGCACTTAGCAATTGCTGTCTGATAAGATGTCAGTACAAACTACAGCTTGCAGCTGAAAGCACATTAGGTTAGTTTATTATATATTTGTGAGAAATAAGATAATATATTGTATAATCTTGATTGTAGAGAACATTGCCTTCTTTTAAGGAGCATTTCAGCTATAAATATTTTTATATGCCAATCTGGATCTTTTCATATTACCAACATTATTCTCCAGTCTTGCATTTTTTATTACCATAGTGCATTATGTGCTATAAACACTACATGTTTATTATTGAAATTGCTATTAAACTTGCAAATACCTCATCCACTTCACTCCTCCGTTTCCCCCTTCTCAAACAGCATGGCTTGTCATGCTCCTTCTGATCAACAATATTGAAAGAGCACTCTTAATGGGCACGTGGGTCAGCGTTAATGAGGCCTTGTGATTTCCTATGCAGTTGGTAATTTGCTTTAGTAATATGGTGCCTGAAAATGTTATCAAAACCCTGCTCTGAAAACAATATGGGAAAAGTCTTATAGTGAAGTAAATGTTCCTACTGTCAGCAGGAACTGTTGCATTTCACATGTATTGAAGCCATTGCAGATTCCATAGCTAATCACTGTCAATACCAATGTCAAATAAAAGAGGAGTTTGCTATAAACCCTTGTGTTCGGGTTTTTCTTTAAATAAATGGAGTTTTGTTTTATAAATGGGTAACTTAACATGAGCCTGTTTTCAGTGTGAAATTTGGTTAGAGCTGCACAGCCTTCCAATTAAAGTTGTGTTAATGAAATTACTCAATGATATTGCTTATGAGTTATGATGCCTCTCCGCTCAAATTTATATAGCTTAAAAGGTTATTCCAGGTATAATAACTGTTAAGCAGCGGCCTAGCCTGCATTGTCTCCTGAAAAAGTCATACTTACCTGCTCCCCACTGCTCCAATTCTATGCACTGGCCCATTTCTCAGTCTCCCAATCCCTATTTTATTTAATTTGAAGTATGGACATAGCCATTGCAGCCAATGACTGGCTTCAGCGGTGATGTGTGCCCGTGCTCCAAGCAGAGGAAAACAAACTGGGTACTGGAAGAAGGAATCAGAACGGCAGTTAGCAGATAAGTCTGACTCTTTAAGGATTCGATGCAGGCTGGAGGTCTCCCCTTAATAATTAATATTCACTGAAAACTTATTTAAAGCAACACTCCAGAGTTAGTTTTTTTCATGTCCAATCTTGGTAATAAGTTATTAACATTTTAGCAACATTGTACAGTGATCCCCTGAGGAGCTGGTGCAGAGGATGGGAGTGATAGTGGCCCAGATGAGAAATTGTGTCACAGTGTACTCCATAAGGCGTTGACTACTATATTTATGGCGTCTATATCTTGTTCAAACATGGCGCATTTAAAAGGGTTAAGTCCCTCCACTTCCTGCCCCTCTCCCGACCCCCCATATCCAGACATCTGTATGTGATGATCATTAAACCCCTCCTCCTAACAATTCCTATCCTAGAGGTTACTTGCCAAGTTGGTAAGGACGTCATCATGAAATATTGCACATTTTTATAATGATAGTCTATGGTGTAGCGCTGCGACACAACAGTAGCAAAAAATCCATCCAAGATACAATAGACTATCAATATAAAAATTGTCACGGGACACATGTTGCAGTGTAGTTGTGCCCTATATGTTGCGTGACTTATTGTCGCACAACACATGTCATCGTGTAGCCCAAGCCTAAAGACAGCTTCCACTCAGGAGCTGAGTGAACTCCATAGCCACCGAGTTTCTCTTGCTTTACACAGCAGACACCCAGAGGCAAAGTCCAAAATTGGTAATGCTGATGACAGACTTTTAAACCATCAGATGCTGGTGTCTATGGCATTCTTAGGCCTTCTTAAGGATCCAAGGTAACGTCCTTAGTAAGAGAAGTGGCCAAGAACCCAATGGTCCATCTGGTTGAGCTCCAAATATACTGTATGCAGATGGAAGAGCCTTCCAGAAGTTCAACTATCACTGCACCATTCCACCAATTTGGGCTTTATGGCAGAGTGGCTAAAAAGAAGCCTCTCTGTTGAAAACAAAAAAAAACACATGCATGAAAGCCTAAAGGGCTCTCAGACAGTGATGAACAAGATTCTCTGGTCTGATGAAACCGAGATTGAACCTTTTCACCTCAATTCTAAGCATCACGTCTGGAGAAAACCAGACCCTGCTCGTCACATACACAATACCATGCCTACAGTGAAGCATGTTAGTGTCAGTATTCCGCTCAGGGGATGTTTTCAGCAGCTGTGACAGGGAGACTGGTAAAGGTGGCGTGAAAGCCGAATAGAGCAAAGTACATAGATATTGAATGAAAACCTGATCCAGGGTGCTCTGGGATGAAGGTTCCTCTTCCAACAAGACAATAACCCTAAGCACAAAGACGAGACAACACAGGAGTAGCTTAGGGTCAACCATGTGAATGTCCTTAAGTAGCCCAGCTAGACCTCTGACTCGAAACCAAAGGAACATCTCTGAAGAGACCTCAAAAAGGCTGTCTACTGACAGAGCTTGGGAGGATCTGCAGAAAAGAATGGCAGAAAATCCTCAAATCCAGGGGTGCAAACCTTGTAGCATCATAACCAAGAAGACTGAAGGCTGTAATTGCTTCAACTAACTACTGAGTAATGAATAGTTATGTCAGTTTTAGTTTTCCCTTTTCAATAAATTAGCAAATATTTCGAACATTATGGGGGTAATTTATTAAGCAGAAATATACCTATATTAGGCGTTTTTCTGACGCAGATTGCAGTGCAAGGTCCTTTGCAACGCAATCTGTGACTTTTCACTGCTCACACCAGGTCTAAAAAGTAGACATAGAAAATGGTCTAAATGTAAGACAGCTAGGAAGAAGTGGTGGATCCGCCTAAATTATGTCGAGGCCGTCACATCTACATAACTTATATGGATCCACCACCAGTGCAGGGCCTTATTAAGACTGGCCTAAAACGCCTGTCTTAATAAATGTTCCCGTTTTTAATTCTGTTATTATGCGGTATTGAGTGCAGAATGATGCAGAATTTTTTTTTTTTTAATTAGGCCGCAACGTAAAATGCAAAAAAAAAAAGTGAAATGGTTCCAAATGCATTGTATATATAAAAGTAAATCATTTTAAATTGCATTGTACAACCAAAATGCTGTATATAGTTCCTCAGTTCACTCTAAGTGGTTCCTACTTCACTTTGTTTTTTGATGGCACTGTGCGCTCTATTGTGTCCTTAGAAGCTAATTAGGAGCCACTGAGAGTGAACTGAAGAACCGCGTATGGGATTTCACCTGTACAATCCAAAGAGAGTGTACAAGCCAACAGTATAGCCTTAATTTACAGCCTTCAGTTTCTCTCCAATCATAGAATAAAAGAAGAAATATTTCTGCCTACATCTGACATTCTTCTATGTGCAATAAACGTATTTGGGATATCCAATTTGCTGTATATTTTCTTTATTTGTACTCTCGGCTCCATTAAAATGTGACATTTCCAAATAATAAATAAGTGAAAAGAACAGCAGATTTATGTTTTGCTAGATATAATAGCATGCAATTGTCTGAATGTGAGGTTATGTTTGAATTCCACATTTTATGCGCTGCATTAGTTATTTAAATATTCTTCTTTGCGTGTCAGTGTACATTAATCCACACCAACACTTAGGGTATAAATAATTTATTTGATGTTACTGTTAATATTCTCTGATATATCAATCCTGTCTTATGTGGGTGTCTTTAGATAGGTCAAATTAATAGTGGTTCTACACACAACATAGGATTTCAGAGGTTATTCTCTGCAGTTTCTGAGTGGGTATGTATTGGTCATTTTTGTATTTCATGGCTTGGAAACTAGACCTACAGACAGAATGTTTTAATGTATCCTATTCAAACTTTTCAGTACAAAACACATGTAAAAATGAATGACAAAATCATGGTGTTAGCTGAATCTTGTGGCTAGGCTTATTTTTCAGCTTCTTTACTTCTGTTTTCCATCATTGAGGCCAATTGGGCATTTTTATTTATTTTAAAGGATTTGGAATATAATTCATTAGCTTTCATTTTATGTTTTAGACACTGTCCATCGCTGTCCTGGGCGCTGTGTTCAGCGGTGATCTGCGGCCGTTGCTTCCCATTCACTGCTGCAGTCCTGGGCTCTGTCTGTGTGGGTGCTGTTGTTCTGGGATCCACTCCACAGATTTCTCTCAGCCATGACCATAGAATGTTTTCTGTTTGTTTCCAGCAGCACTGCCTTAAGGGCCGGCCCGTGTCACTTCCTGGGCTTTATGGGTTAGGTCCTGTGACCTCGCTGACCTATCCTAGTCCTCCTGTGCATATATAAGTGGCTCAGCCCCCTTCCCAAATGCCTCAGTGTCAAGGTCCTTGTGTCCTGCTAAGGTTCCTGGTCTCCTTTAGTGTTCCTGACTCGTATTTGTATTCCTGGACTCTGCCACCTGTTAGATCCCTATCTGCTTGCCTTGACTTTCCTGTTGCTGATCCGGATTGCCTGACTTCTACCTGTGCCGCCTGCCCTGACCTTTTGCCTGTCCAACTACACCTCTGTCTCATCTTTCGGTCCTGCACCTCTGGTACCTTTTTCAGGTACCTCCTGGTCCGCCTGGACCAGCTGCCTTGTGTGCCTATCCTCCTCAAGAGGTAGCGACCTGGTGTTCCCCTCTCGGGAAAGTCTATCCCCCACCATCAGGGGTACTGTGAAGATCCAGGGGTTCACTTGGACAACGCCCTTAGAGGAGGTAGGACACGTGGCACAGTGGGTTCACATCTGCTGGTACGTGACAGACACAATACTAATGCAATAAAACAGCATTGTTCTACTCTCTGTGGCCTAAAACCAACCCCATCCCTACATCACGTTGTAACTGAAATTATATTATATTGGGATCCAGTTTTTCCCTATGAATATCCAGTATGAGCCTTCTTATTTTTTTCATTTAATTTTCCTTAAAATCGTATGTGGCAGTCATGAAGTGATTAACCACTTTACTCATTTTCATGTACGTGGGGGAAATGCAGTCTCTTGTAATTGATCTAAACAGGTGGGTGCAGGAGCCCTGCTGTATAAGCCAGCATCGTAGACAATGCTGATTCTGGCGGATTAACACTTCACCTTCAGCGGTTAGCTCTGACACCCCCTCTACACACACTGTGGTATAAGAGGGCCAATGGTTGCTATGTCAGCCTTGATGCCTTACACAGGCAGCGTACCCTGCCAGCTACGGAAGCCTAGGAGATCAAGCCCCCAAGCTGGGTCTCCTAGGCAACTGTCACTGTCCTACACTGATAGTTCAATGCAGTACAATACCGCATGTTTTGTACTGCATTGAAACAGCATTTAAACGCTGAAAAGTCCCACAGAGAGACAAAAATATATATATATATTTTTATAATAAGTAAAAGTTTAGAGTAAAAAAAAAAAAAGCCCTTTCACCAAATGTACAATAAAAAATTAAAAACAGACATACTAGGCATTGCTGCGTCTATAAAAAAACAGCTCTATAAAATGTCACATGATCTACCCTGTCAGCTGAACACCGTTAAAAATAAAAACTGTGCTGAAATAGCCATTTTTTGTCACCTTGCCTCACAAAAAGCATAATAGTAAGCGATCAAAAAGTCGTATCCACCCAAATATGGTACCAATGAAATCATCATATACCGCAAAAAAGGAGCCCCTACATAAGCCAATTGCCATAAAAATGAAAAAAATGGCTTTCAGAAAATGGCAACACAAAAAAAAAGATTTTTTTTCTTTTCAAAAATGCTTTTACTCTGTAAAAGAGAACAAATATTTAACAAAATACACATATTAGGTATAGCTGCATCTGTAACAACCGGCTCTATAAAAATGTCACATGATCTACCTCATCAGTTAAACGCTTTTTAAAAATAAATAAATGAAAACTGTGCCAAAATGGCCTTGTGCCAAAAAAAGTGTAATATTGAATAATCAAAAAATCATATGTACCCAAAAATGAATGGTACCAATAAAAATGTCAACTCTTCCTACAAAAAATGAGTCCCTTTTATTGTATAAAACTGAAATAAAAATAACATTTGACATATTAGGTATTGATGCATCCATTATGACCTGCTCTATAATAATATCAGATCTACCCCAAGACACAAATACAATTTCTGTTTGATACCAGGAATATAAAATGAGCAGCAGTCCCAAAACGTCGGAATAAGTCCCTTCTCCAATAAAATCCAAAAGAGTATATACAATTTGGGTCAGCGCTAAGCTTAAATGGGGAGTGTTTCACAAACAGGCAGTCTGTACGGATATTTCACAGATGCATCCCCGGTGTATGGTCTCGATACCAACCAACAAAGCGACTTCCTTCAAGAGGAACAGATCATAGTGCAATATCCGAATCTTTTTTAAAAGGTATAATTTATTGTACTTACAATAAAACCACTTGCATATAGCGTGTCACTTGCACTATGATCTGTTCCTCTTGAAGGAAGTCGCTTTGCTGGTTGGTATCGAGACCAGGGATGCCTGTTTGTGAAACACTCCCCATTCAAGGGGAATGCAGTTAAAAATATATATATATATATATATATTCAAAAAATCATATGTAAAAATATGTAATCTTTTTTTTTTTAAATGCTTTATTATGTAAAACTGATTTAAAAAAAATAAAATTACATATTTGGTATTGTTGTGCCCATATCAACCTGCTTGTAACAAAATCCGAGGTAAATAGACAGATATATAGATATATTGATTTTATATTTTCCTAAACGTATTATCAATAGCTAGTATAGCATTGGCTGTGGATCTATTAAGTAAATGCAAATTGTACCTCCAGGGGCCAGCCCATCTTAAAACTAGGTGAGACACTCCACCTTCTCATAGGAACTCTATTTAACACTGGCCTGCTAATTAGAAGCCATTTGGGCACACTAATCAAGACCTGGAATGGAGAGATTAAAAATGCGGAACAATCCCAGACATGTTGTCTGCTAGACCAGCGGGTGGTCTAACCCATTCAATAGATAAATGATATAATATCAGAAGCCATAACTCCGACCTCATAACACCCACATCCTCAGAACCCTAATAATTGTGTTCAGCCTGACATGGGCTTTGGGGAGAGTCTATACACGCCATACTGAACATGAGGAGTTTCTCGGTATTCAGGATCTGGCCTTCTGGAAAGCATAATTCAATCAGATTTGGTGTCTGTATGACCGGGACGAAGCAACTCAGATCATGGGATCATACCTGTACTCGCAGTCCCTGTGATACGGCGAGAAATCACTGTAATTCATAATGCCACATCGGTCAGCCTTGTGGGAAGGTGGGGGCAAAAACCTGAATAATATCAGACGTCCCAGAAGGCCAGACCTAAAGGAGGAAGGTTCCCTCACAGCCCACTCGGCTGAGGGGGGATAAAAATGGGTGTTTGGGAACAGGCAATTGTCAGCCATTTTGGGGATCCACATCGTTTGGAGTGAGTGCCGTATCCTCAGCCGGGATATAACTGCTGCATCTCAGTAAGGCAATATTCTGTATTTTATCCCTTTTATTTTATCTGTTCACTGCATTGTTATTGTATGTATATTTAGTTTTTATCTGACACTTTCTTTTTGTATTGCACTGCACTATCATGTATTAAATTTAAACATTAATAAGTCCCTTCCTTGTGGTCTTATAGAACTTGCTCTTTTGGAGGGAATAACGTTACCAGTAGTGTTTCAGAAGATTTAAGGTCCCATATAGATAACTTGTGTTACGGTGTTAAATTTGGGTTGAGAGAATATCTGAGTATAGGCCCCTATTGCCTTATAGTATAGGTGGTGGCAGCTATTGTGATAGAAAATATTGGGGTGTTAGAATCTAGGGGGGGTAAGTTAGCATAACTCAGTCATCTAAAATAGGTGGGTGGGAATTTCAGTGGTAACTTGATGAGCTCACTAGTATAATTCGCCCCAGTGACGTGACCCGAGAGTAGGGATCGTGACACTGCTCTATAAATATAACAGTTGATCTATCCTGTCAGGAGAACTCTGTAAAAATAAATAAATAAAAATGTTACCAGGAAAAAACCTTTTTTTTGGTTACCTTGCCTCACAAAAAGCATAATATGAGTTGTACCACAAAATAGTACCAATAAAACTGTCATTGTATTCCGTAATTAAGTCACTTTTTGGGAGTTTCTGTAGGAGTGCATCAAGGGGTCTTAAAATGCGAAATGGCAACTTAAAATGATCCCAGTGAAATCTGCCCTCCAAAATCCATATAGCACTCTTTCCCTTCTGCGCCCAGCAGTTTACAAAGACTACAGAAGTAGTAGACTACAGAATCGGGGTAATAAAAATTTAGTTTTGCTGTTAACCTTTGCTGTGTCGCACAAAAAAAAATTGATAAAAATTTAAAATCTGCAGAAAAAAAGGGAAATTTTAAACTTTCACCTCCATTTTCCAGTAATTCTTATTGAACAAAGGATTAACAAAGTTTGCAAAATAAGTTTGGAGTAGTTTGAGGGTAGTAGGCTCTAAAATGAGGTAATTTATGGTTGATTTCTACTATGTAAGCCCCACAAAATGACTTCATAACTAAATTATTCCTTAAAAAAGTGGGTTTGGAAATTTAAAATTTTTTTTTTTTTAAATTGCTTCTAAATTTCAAAGCCTTCTAACGTCCTAAAAAATAAAATGACATTTACAAAATGATGCCACCATGAAGTGTGGGAAATGTTAAGTAATAGCTATTTTCCTCTGGCTGATATCGTAGAAGCCAAGGAAGTACAAGTCTTACAGGCCAATTACTAGTATATTCCAATGCAAGCCTGGCAGCACTGCATTAGAATATGCCGAATTCAGTATTCTGTTATATATAGATATGCATTACAGAATAAAACATGCAAATCTAATAATTGCATGTTATTGTCACCTAAAAATAATTGAAAACATTAAAAAAAATCTAAGAAAAAAAAAAGCTATCAAAAAGTCATACAAACTACAGATCATCACATAAAAAATGATCCCTCACACAGCTCAGTAAACATAATTCTATAAAAGTTATGGGGTCAGAATATGGTGATAAAAAGAAAAAAGAAATTTTCCAGGGAGTAAAAAGCAAAAAGATTGCCCTCTCATGGTTTGTCAAGGTGTAAAGACTTAAAATCACCAACACAGCCCTTAGTGGAAAATGGGCAGATTGTAATATTATATATATATATATATATATATATATATATATATATATATTTTTTTTATCTGTAGTATTTCTTAAGTATGAATGGCAATTTGTAGCTTTTTTATCAAAATATTATCCACATGTATTGCCAGTGTGCTGAAAACAGAATTCTTCCCAGAGACAAATTGTCCTTCTGGTGTTTCTGCAGATTTTTGTGGATTTTGGGAAAGCAATACTATGCCAGGCTCTAGGCTTACTGTCTATAAAATATTCTGTCCAAACTTTTTTCAATTACTTGTACAGGCGGCTGATGTCTGTGACTATATTCTCTGTAGCACCTGTATTGTAGTTAGCGCCTATAGAGGTCACAGCCAGTTGACCATATTAGTAGCATGGTTAGAATGTCGCAATTTAGTACACAGTATATTTAAAGAGCATTTGTCAGCATGATCGACCCTAGTAAACCATACTATGTGCATTGACCCCTCTCTTGTAGCAATCTGATGTTTAGTTTTAGAGAAATAGATACATTTATGTTTATGCTAATGAGGGGCTCAAAGCACCTAGGCACAGGCCTAACCCCTTGGAGCACCACTTCACCTCAGCTTTTCATCCTTTACCATTCCCTCTCACTGATTAAATGACTAGGCCAGGCATCATTACTTTTCCGATACCTATCCCTGAAATCTCACACATTCATCAGCAATAGTACAATTGGCGGATGTGTGGCAGATCTTAATTGGCTGTCCCAGCTTTGAGATCTGAACTCTACATGCACTGATTGTACCGTCACCAGTGTACCAGTACATTTGCAAGATTTCAGGGCCAGGCATCAGAATACTGAGGGTGCCTGGCCCTGTCAATTGGAAGGGGGAGAGGGAGTAGCAAAGGGTGAAAGGCAGAGGTAAAGCAGTGCTCCGAGTAGCTAGGTCTGCCCCGGGTGCTCCAAGCATCTCACTACCATAAAAATAAAAGTTTGGTCTTTATAAAAAAATTGTAATATGGATTCTATTTTTCTGTACATAGCCAAGATGCTGTAGTGGCAGCCTTTGGATTTTCTCTCTCTTCTGTCAGTTGGGGAGCTGACAGGCTCTTTATATCTGCTTTCTGAGATTATAAACACTCATTAGAGCTCAGTTCTGATCTTACTGATACGAATTTGGCTTAATTAAGTGTTTATGACTTCTTAGTAGTTAAGAGATAAGAATTTTTAGATGACCCGCACAAATGATGTGAAAGTACCACTCACACAGCTAGAAAACCAGTTAACTCTTTGTGACAGAACGGCTCAATATTTTTAATAAAGGCCAATTGAAAAAAAAGACTTTTTGCCAAAACTTTGTAAAACGCAATCATAAACAAAAATTGCCTCTGAAGGTGTACATAGCCTTTAAAAGTTATATATAATTCTTCTAAAAAAGTTTTTTCTTTTTTTCTTAGATGAGTTATTTAAGAAATTATCCAGTGAAATGTAAATACATACACTAAGTAGAGCAGACATATGTTAACGCAGGGATAAGCATAACATTTTATCTATTATAGTTTCACATGAGAGCAAAACAATGTTTTTTCATGATTAAAACAAATGGAATACAAATTGAGTTAGTGTGCGGCAGCCTTGGCATCTTCTTAAATAATGCATATATTTAGTACAGATGGTCAAATTCAGCACCATTGTACTATACCAAACAACACCTGGCACTTTCATAGCCGCTTTTATTTCACAATTGGATTGATGTAATTGTCTTTGTGGATGAAATGAATTATTTGTTTGCTTTGCATTAAAGGAACTTGATAAAAAGTTATATTTCCTTTACTCTGGACAGTCAGTTAATTGTATGTGTCGTTACATTGGCAGTGGATGCAGAACCCTATGCTAAAGAGTTGGACAACTGTGGATTTAGAGGCTTATGTTAAAATACAATTGGCTCTTGATAGTTTAAGCACCATACGCTTTAACCTACAGCCCAGCAATCTTGGTGCAAACATCTCAACCAATCTGCTTTGTTTCGATGTCTAGCCCATAAAATACATTAATGTTTATTTATGAAGACTAATGTGCTGGATCATTTTAACCTGGGAAAATAATGACCTTGACTTCTCCTTTGTAGTTCATATATGGTTTCTGTGGTTATTCATGGTTTGGGTCCTCAGTTTCTAGAAGTGCTTGCTTCATCAGAGAATGACCCCTCTTAGGATTCTGACCCTTGACTTTACTTGGGAGAAACGCTGTCAAACCACTAAAAATGGCTCAAAGGAAGCTAAGTGAGACTAATAAGAACTGCATGGGATCAACATAATGCAGTTCCTTTATTTTAGTGATCAGAAGAGGAGGAGGCTAAGTGCCCGGAACTGACCACACTGAGCCTTTGACTAACATATTTACCCCCTTCCTGACATGACGATTTTCCGTTTCCATTTTTTACTCCCTGCTATCCTGCGCCATTTTTTATTTATTTTTCTGTTCACATATTTTTTTTCGGGCCACATAAGGGCCCATTTTTTGCAAGTTGTACCAATGGCACCATCTAATATTGCATATGATGTAGTGGAAAGCTTGAAAATAATTTCTAAATGTGATATAATTGGAAAAAATACAATTCTGCCACAGTATTATGGGTTTGGTTTTTACGGAGTTCACTGAAGCTGATCTATTCGCTTCATTCTTTTGGTCAGTACAATTATGGCAATATCATATTTGCATTTTGTTTCTTGTGTTTTAACCACCTCAGCTTCCCTAGCTTAAACCCTGTTAATGACCAGACCACTTTTTACAATTCTGCACTACACTACTTTCACCGTTTATTGCTCGGTCATGCAACTTACCACCCAAATGAATTTTGCCTCCTTTTCTTCTCACTAATAGAGCTTTCATTTGGTGGTATTTCATTGCTGCTGACTTTTCCTTTTTTTGTTATTAATCGAAATTTACAGATTTTTTTTTTGCAAAAAAATTACATTTTTCACTTTCAGTTGTAACATTTTTCAAATAAAACTACATTTCTATATAAATTTTTCTCTAAATATATTGTTCTACATGTCTGTGATAAAAAAAATAAGTGTATATTTATTGGTTTGCGCAAAAGTTATAGCGTTTACAAACTATGGTACAAAAATGTGAATTTCCGCATTTTGAAGCAGCTCTGACTTTCTGAGCACCTGTCATGTTTCCTGAGGTTCTACAATGCCCAGACAGTAGAAACACCCCACAAGTGGCCTCATTTTGGAAAGAAGACACCCTAAGGGTGTTTATACTGCCCTGGCATTTGAGGGTCTCCGCAATCATTACATGTATGGCCAGCATTAGGAGTTTCTGCTATTCTCCTTATATTGAGCATACAGATTTCTTTTTTCCATTCAGCCTCTGGGCTGAAAGATAAATTGAACGGCACAGATTTCTTCATTCGCATCAATCAATGTGGATGAAAACATTTCTGCCCAAAAAAAAGGAGGGGAAAGGCGTCTGCCAGGACATAGGATCTCCGCCCAACATCCATACCCACTTAGCCCGTATGCCCTGGCAAACCCGATTTCTCCATTCACATCAATCGATGTGGATGAATAAATCATTGCCGTTTTTTTTTTAAATATACAAAGTGTTTGCCAAAGCATATGAACACCGCCCCTCAGCTCATAAGCCTCGGCAAACGTATCTTTTTTTACTGCAGAGGAGAAATCTCGTCTTGCAGCGCCGCATACGCCAACTTTTGTGTAATCTGACAGCAGCGCAATGCTTCTGTCAGAATGCACATCAGTGCTGCAGCTGGTTCATCGGTTGGTCCACCTAGAAGGTAAAAAAGAAAAGAAAAAACCAGCCCGAAACGCAATAAATTTATTAACATGAACTTTATAATAACATTTGAACAGAACATTAACTTTTATAAACTTTTTGGAACTTTTGGAACAGAACATTAACTTTTTTGTTTACCGGTGATTTTTTTTTTGTTTTGCTTTTTTTACCTTTTTATTGGACAAACCTCTCCTTCCCCATAGGACAATGTGCAAAGCGCAAATCGCCCAGAGATGTGGCGAAGTACATTATGCACTTTGTCCCAGGTGAAAGGAGAGGTTTGCAGCAGCTCTGTGTGAAAGGGCCCTAAGAGCCCTGTGTGCCTGTCCTGTGAGATGCAATCCCTATGCTAATAGTGTATCTGTGTGTGATACTTCCGGAAACACTCCCCTAAGCATAGGGCAGGGTGGTCAGGGCAGTCAGGACAGAAATAGCGGGTGTCACGCCTTATTCCACTCCTGCTACAGACACGACATCTTTTTCGGGGTGGTGCTTGGGTTGAGGTACCAGAAACGACATTGGGGAAATGTCGCTCGTGTAGACGACTCACTACACTGGTGGATGGGGCCACGGAACCTCTCGATGATCTCTTCCTGAAATTTGAGGAAGGATCGTGTTCTTCCAGCCTTACTGTAGAGAACAAAACTATTATACAGAGCCAATTGAATTAAATATACAGACACCTTCTTATACCAGCGTCTGGTGCAGCGGGACACTAAATAAGGAGCCAACATCTGGTCATTGAAGTCCACCCCTCCCATTAGCAAATTATAGTCGTGGACCGAGAGGGGCTTTTCAATGACACTGGTTGCTCGTTCAATTTGTATTGTCGTGTCTGCGTGAATGGAGGAGAGCATGTAAACGTCACGCTTGTCTCTCCATTTCACCGCAAGCAGTTCTTGGTTACACAAGGCAGCCCTCTCCCCCCCCCTTGCAAGACGGGTGGTAACGAGCCGTTGGGGGAAGCCGCGGTGCCATAGCAGCCAATCTGTTCTAAAAACAAATGTCTGAAGAGGGGCACACTTGTGTAAAAATTGTCCACATAAAGATGGTACCCCTTGCCAAATAAGGGTGACACCAAGTCCCAGACTGTCTTCCCACTGCTCCCCAGGTAGTCAGGGCAACCGACCGGCTCCAGGGTCTGATCTTTACCCTCAAAGACACGAAATTTGTGCGTATAGCCTGTGGCCCTTTCACAGAGCTTATACAATTTGACCCCATACCGGGCGCGCTTGCTTGGGATGTATTGTTTGAAGCCAAGGTGCCAGGTAAAATGTATAAGGGACTCGTCTATGCAGATGTTTTGCTCAGGGGTATACAAATCTGCAAATTTGGTGTTAAGGTGGTCTATGAGGAGCCGAATTTTTGTGGAGCCGGTCAAAAGCTGGGTGGCCTCTGGGACGAGAGGTGCTGTTGTCACTAAAGTGCAGGAAACGCAGGATGGTCTCAAATCGTGTCCTGGACATGGCAGCAGAGAACATGGGCATGTGATGAATTGGGTTCGTGGACCAATATGACCGCAATTCATGCTTTTTTGTTAGGCCCATGTTGAGGAGAAGGCCCAGAAAAGTTTTAAATTCAGAAACTTGGACGGGTTTCCACCGGAAAGACTGGGCATAAAAGCTGCCCGGATTTGTTTCTGCCACAACCAAGAGCTCCGCAGTCAAGAACAGCTAAAAAAAAAAACTGTGCCGATCCGATCTGAGCTGTCTCAACCCGAACTCCAGACTGGGTGGTGAAAGGGGGAACTAATGGTGCGGCTGAAGTTGGGGACTGCCAATCAGGGTTTGCCAGCACCTCAGGGACTCTACGGGCCTGTCTGTGCGGTGGCTGCGACTGGGGAACTACTGCACGTGCCACTGTACCAGCTTCAACTGCCCTTCTGGTGCTCGCCACTTCACTATGTTGTATGGCAGTGCTGGTACTAGGTCCAGGATGGGCTGCGCTGCTGGTGTATGCCTCACTACGTTATCTGACAGCGCCAGCCCCACTCTGCTGCCCTTGAAGCAGATCCTGCGCAACCTGTGGTCTAGCAACACGGGGCCGGGTACGCCTGGTGGTATCAGAGACCTCAACCTCATCGTCTGAACTTTGGGTCAGACTGCCACTGCTTTCTATAGGTTCGCATTCTGACCCGCTGGATTCGTCAGCTGAGGGTTCCCATTTATCATCCGACTGGGTCAGAAGCCTGTAGGCCTCTTCAGAAGAATACCCCTTATTTGCCATTTGGTCAACAAAATTTGGGGGTATTCCCTGAGACTACCCAAGAAAAAAAAGCTAGCCTGTCTTACAAATGGGAGGCTAACGAAGTATCGGAAGCCGCTGCGATTGATAAAAAATATCAAAACTGATTTTTTTTTTATTGCCGCAGTGCTTGTAAAGTGATTGAAAAAATGTTGTCACTGCGGCGGGGCGGGCGTGGGTGAACGTACGTGTGGGCGACCAATCAGGCCTGATCGGGCAAACACTGCGTTTTGGGTGGAGGGCGAGCTAAGGTGACACTAATACTATTATAGATCTGACTGTGATCAGTTCTGATCACTTACAGATACTATAAAAGTACCAATGCTGATTAGCGATACGCTAATCAGCGAATCAGTGACTGCGGTGCGGTGGGCTGGGCGCTAACCGATGCTAACTACCTAACAAAGGGGCCTAAACTATCCTAAAACCTAACCGTCAATACTAGTGGGAAAAAAAAATTGACAGTTTACACTGATCACTTTTTTCCCTTTCTCTAGTGATTGACAGGGGTGATCAAGGGGTTAATTGGGATGATGGGGGGTGATCTGGGGCTAAGTGTAGTGTTTGGTGTGTACTCACTGTGATGTGTGCTCCTCTGCTGGGACCAACCGACGAAAAGGACCAGCAGAGGAGCACACAAGCCATTTAACACCTTATATTTATAAATATAAGGTGTTATATGGCTTCTGATTCGATTATCTGAAAATCACCAGCCTGCCAGCGATGATCATTGGCTGGCAGGCTAGTGACGAAATACTACTTTAACTTTTGCCAGCCCACAATGCGCATGCGCGGGCCGGCTGTGAGCGTAATCTCGCATCTCGCCCCTCGTTGGGGGGGCTGATTAGCACTTACTGTAAATCTTCTGCCCATTCTTCCTATACTCATAGCTGAAGGACCTGCGATCACATCATAGTCATGTGATATTTTCAACACTGAAAGTGGTGGTAGGACCTGTGATGAGGTCACCATCATGTGACCAGTGCAGAAAAAGGCAGAGCACAACAGTGGAGACCTGTGATGCCATGGAATGAATGTGAATGCCAGAAAAATGCTGGGAAATGTGGTTCTCCCCTATTACACCTACACCCCTTTTTAACTGGGACTGTATGTTATATTGGCTGAAGGGAGGGGAGGGGTGTTATTTACATGGGACTGTATGTTATAGAAGACTGCAGGGAGAAAACTGGTGTTTTTTACATGCGACTGGATATTATAGAGGACTGGAGGGTAAGGAGTAATGTTACTTACATGGAACTATGTGTTGGAGGGGCTGAAGGAGGGGGTTTAAGTTTTTTTCATGGGACTGTATGTTATGGAAGACTGTAAGGAAGAGATATTTACTTGGAACTGTATAAAAAAAGAAGACTGGTGGGAGAGGACTGGTGTTATTTACATGGGATTGCATGGTATAGAAGACTGTAGGGAGAGGACAGGCATTATCATTTTTGGGGTCAACAGTTAAGGTGACTGGTTGTGTATAGTTATGCTTTGGGCAGAGTTAGAGGCGTGGCCTAGTATGAAATACCGCATTTATCGGCGTATAACAAGCACTTTTTCCCCCTGAAAATAGGGGGCAAATGATGTATGCGTGTTATACGCCGATATAATGTTAAGAAGCCATGTTTTTACAGTATTAACAAGTACCGTATACACCATATACACCGCCGATATAATGTACCGTATTTTTCGCTTTATAAGACGCACTTTTTTCCCCCCAAAAGTGGGGGGAAAATGGTCGTGCGTCTTATAAAGCGAATACTTCGCTGGCCGCAATGCTGCACATCGCGGCCAGCGAAGTATCAGTGTGAAGGGAGGAGGCGGGGACACTTATGGCGGGGCCCGGTGCAGTGACTCTAATACACCGGGCCCCGCAACTGTTAAACATTCAATTTGATCTCTATATCTAATTGTAGACGCACTGTACGGTACTTACTGTAGTACCGGAGGTATAACATTGAGACGGCGCAGCGCCTGCCGCAGCTCCCTCCTCATGCGCCGCCTGTCCCAGCTCCCTCAGTCATGCGGCGCCTGTCTTAGCTCACTCTGTCATGCGCCGCCTGCCTGTTCATTCATAAAGTGAGATAAGCAGGCAGGCGGCGCATGAGGAGGGAGCTGGGGCAGGCGGCGCATGAGGAGGGAGCTGGGGCAGGCGGCGCATCAGGAGGGAGCTGAGACAGGCGGCGCATGACCGAGGGAGATGCCGGTCTGCGCCGTCTTAATGTTATACCTCCGGTACTACAGTAAGTACCGTACAGCGCGTCTACAATTAGATATAGAGATCAGATTGAATGTTGAACAGTTGCGGGGCCCGGTGTATTAGAGTAGAGTCACTGCACCGGGCCCCGCCATGAGTGTCCCCGCCTCCTCTCTCCACACTGATCCATCTGAAGGGGGATCTGTAGATGACACTTATGGGGATCTGTGGATGACATAAGTGTCATCCTTTTACATTATTTACCTTATAAGTGGTAATAATATTAATAAAAAAAAGTTCTGAGCTACCCTTATTTTGCTTCAAAGTTCTTTATTTGAAATTTAAATTTTTTTCCTGAAATTTCCCTCTTAAAATGAAGGTGCGTGTTATACGCCGATAAATACGGTACATACCTAGTATATATACTGTAAACATATTGACCCATATTAACAATATGTTTTTTATTTGCGCATATATATTTATATTTGTATGTATGGTTTGGGGTGGGGGGGCTCAAGTACATTTCTTGCACATGGGCCCTCTGCTGTCTGTGTCCACCCCTGTCCCTGTGTGTAACAGTAGGCACCTGGTAGCTATGGTGCTCACTCCGCTTTGGAGCGAGCATCATCTTTAAAGATCTGAAATCTATCATACATGTACGGTGGATGTTGGGAAGGGGTTAAAGTGTATGCCAAACACATGGCATCTGTGTTAGACTTGCTAATTATAACTAGACTAGACATTAAGCCCGTTACAATAACGGGCGCTAGAACAGTAGTGCATAAACATTAGTAGGAACAGTCTATATTAAATAGTAAGATAATTTAATCACATTGTATTGTTTAATTATTTTTGTCAAAAATATTTTGGAAAGAAGTAAAGTAAGTTAATAATAAAAATAAAATGAAAACTTATATATCACAATACAGTAAGTATAATTTGTAACAATCTGAAATATACAATACCTGAACCAGATATTCAGGAAAAATGTTGTATTGCTTTACCTCTTGAATTTTTTTTTTTATTACATTTCTTTATACACACTATTTCTTGTAAATATTCTATCTGAATTTGGCAACAGTTTGCCTTGTTCAGGACCATCTACAACCTCTACAACCACATATGAAAAAGTTCTAACTCTAGATAATGCAACATATAATTGACCGTGGCTGAATACTAGTTCTGGCAAGTAAATGCCAACTTTTTCTAAGGTTTGCCCCTGAGATTTATCAATTGTCATGGCAAAGGCTAATGCAACTGGAAATTGTCGCCTTCTTAAAGTAAATGGCAAATTAGTAGAAGATGGAGCTAAATCAAAACATGGAATAAAGACCATGTCCCCTTCAGCTGAACCTGTTATTACTTGAGCAATACTGAGGTTTCTTTTCAAGTCTTTAAAGGGGTTCTACAGTTTAAACTGATGATCTAGTTTAAGCATCTGACCGGCGGGGGTCCGACACTCGGGAGCCCCGCTTATGAGCTGTTTGAGAAGGCAGCACCGCTCCTTCTCACTGTTTATCACTGGTCCAGTGACGTCATGACTAATATGAACTGGCCTGGGCGGGGCTAAGCTCCATTCACCTGAATGGAGCTAAGCCCCGCCCAGGCTAGTTGTTACTGGTCGTGACGTCACTGGGCCAGAGGTAAACAGTGAGGAGCGCCGCTGCCTTCTCAAACAGCTCATAAGCAGGGCTTCCGAGTGTCGGACCCCCGCCGGTCAGATGATGATGGTCTATCCAGAGGATAGATCATCCGTTAAAACAAACTGCAGAACCGCTTTAACAAAGAGGCGGGTTCCATTGCAGATTCCTCTTTTAGTGTTTATATTTCTAAGGAGCATAATTATTGCTCCCTTTTCCATTTCATCCACCATGACGGCCCACATTGAGATTGACCCTTGACCTCTGTAGGGGCAGGAACACATAGAGAGTTTAAGAACCCCCCACCCCTCCACCTCCTCAGTGCTTTCCTGCCCCTACAGGGGCCAACATGTGGAGAGGATCCTCCTCAAGGAGGATAGCATCGTTATTTCCTTTGCAGGTTCTCCAGCTGGCCTCCCGCGGCATGGGCTAAGGCTGGCCAGCTTGGAGCATCGAGGACCCTCGTCTTGGCCTATGCCGAGGCCTGTGGTCCTCCCCCATACCTCTTGCACTTCCTTCCCTCCTTGGGGAAGCAGTCGGGGGTGCCGGCTTCACGGGCGCACGCGGTATGCGGCGTTCCTTCCTCTGGGCATGCTGTGAACTTGTTACTGGCTGAGGGAGCAGGTGCGGTGCATGGAGCGCTCAGGAGGCAGGCCGGAAGTCGCACGTATCCTCTCATAGGCTCGTGCGGCGCCGGCTCTTGCCGTCACTAGGGGCGCAGCTAGATGACGTCAGATGCCGGGATATTTGAAAAGGAAGAAGACCGCTGTTCCCTCCGGCCCTTGCCTGCTGCACCGCGATGTCTGAGAAGCCTGCTCCCCGCCAGGAAGGCCCTGATCCCACTGCTGCCAGTACCGTGAGTCCCCTCCTGGGGGGGTATATATTTCAGTCTCCTGTCATTGAAATACTAATTGTGGCATATCTGGTTGCTTCCTCACTCCAGGGCAGCAAGGAGTCAAAACCAAAAACCAAACTCTTAAAATGCTGCGCTTGCTCTAAGCGTCTCCCTGAGAACTACAAAAAAAGGTTGTGCAAATTTTGCACAACGGAAATTTGGAAGGAAGAACAACCAGATATACTGTCTGAGATGAAATCTTTTATTGCGGACGAAATTAAGTCCTCTTTAGCCACCTTGTCTGCCCCCGCTAGTACTCCCATCCCCTCCAAGAAATGCAAATTGTCCGCTATCTCCTCTTCCGAGGGTGAAGATGTTGAAGTGGCTTCCACCTCATCCAGACAATTTCCTAATGAGGAACCCTTGTCTGACGGGGAAATTCCGGACGAGGATAAAAAATATTTCTTCTCCGCTGACAAAATGGAGGAGCTGCTGAGAGCAGTCAGTTCCACAATGGGTATCAAGGATACCCCTAAACCCCGTACGGTACAGGACAAAATGTTTGGGGGTCTTAGATCCAAATCCTCTATAGTTTTTCCCATTAATGAAAATATAAAAGAGATGATAATGGAAGAATGGTCAGACCCGGAGAAAAGATTAGGCGTTCCTAAAGAGTTCAGAAACAGGCTCTGCTTTGACCCGACTGAATGCAAACTTTACAGTCAGACCCCTAAAGTGGATCTACAGGTGGCCAAGGTAGTAAAGAAGACCACCCTACCCTTTGAAGACTCACAGTTGAGCGATCCTATGGATAGAAAGGCAGATGGGCTCCTAAAAAGATCCTGGGAATCAGCCATGTTTGGGGTCAAAACTAATATCGCTGCTACCTCCGTTGCCAGAGCAATGTATATATGGCTAGGGGAGTTGGACGAACACCTGAAAAATAAAACCCCAAGAGAAGAGATCAGAGATTCGCTCCCTCTTCTCCGCTCCGCCACAGCATTTTTGGCCGATGCTTCTGCAGAGTCGATCCATTTCTCAGCCAAGGATGCGGCTCTTTCTAATGCAGCCCGGCGGGCGTTATGGATGAAGGCCTGGTCCGGGGACAAGGCTTCCAAGGCCAAACTTTGCTCCATCCCCTTTTCGGGGGAATTTGTCTTCGGTCCCACTCTGGATAAAATCCTAGAGGGGGCGGCAGACAAGAAAAAGGGGTTCCCAGAGGAGAAGGATTCTAAAAAGAAGCCCTTTCATCAATTCCAGCCTCAGCAGAGATCCTACAGGGGGAAAGGGAAAACCGGCCGATGGAGCTATCCCAAAGGAGGGAGAGGAAGAGGCTTCATCCTCAATTCCCAAAATAGACAAAATAAACAGCAGTGACGCCAGAGTAGGGGGGCGACTGACTGGTTTTCTATCTTCCTGAAAACAGGTAACCTCAAATCCCTGGGTTCTAAATGTAATCTCTCAGGGCTACAAGATAGAATTCACATCAGTCCCCCCAAGAAGATTCTGCATCTCACCCCAGCGCAGGTCAGAACTTCCGAAAATTTGGCAGGGCGTCCAAGACCTCTTGGACCTAGGGGTGATTCGGAAGGTCCCTATCCTAGAGGAAAGGAGAGGGTTTTGTTCCAGCCTTTTTTTAGTAAAAAAACCAGACCAATCCTTTCGCACTATTATAAACCTAAAACCCCTAAACAAGTCCATTCTATACAGGAGGTTCAGGATGGAGACCATCCCATCCACAATTCCCCTGATCCAGAAGGGGGTGTTCATGTCATCAATCGATCTAAAGGACGCCTACTACCATGTCCCCATTCATCATCTCTCTCAGAAGTATTTAAGATTTGCTCTAAAGGGTCCAGACGGATCAATCCATCACTTTCAATACGTGGCCCTTCCCTTCGGTATCTCCTCGGCCCCCAGGGTCTTCACAAAGGTCGTAGTAGAGATGGTGGCCTATCTTCGTCAAGAGGGAGTTACAATCATCCCATATCTTGACGAATTCCTGATTCTGGGCAAGACAGAGTCCGAAAACCTCCGGGCAACTCAAAGATCCTCGGAATTCTTAAAAAATCTCGGCTGGATCATAAATCTAAAGAAATCCACCCTAATCCCATCCAAGAGAATAAGGTTCCTGGGTGTGGAACTGGACTCATCCCTGTTGAAAACTTTCCTCCCTCAGGACAAGGCCTCTACACTGACGGAAAAGATCCGAGCGTTCCAGAGGACTCGCAGTTGCTCCATCCGGAAGGCCATGAGTCTCCTGGGAAGCCTAACCGCCTGCATTCCCTCGGTTGCTTGGTGCCAAAGCCACACAAGGGTGATCCAGAGTTGGATCCTAGGTATCTGGGACGGGAAGCAAGTAAGTCTGGACAAGACTTTCCGGATTCCGCAGGCCGTAAAGACAGACCTAGATTTGTGGAAAGAAAGAAGAAGACTGCTTGGAGGCCTACAGTGGCAGAACCATCCGGCCGTACAGGTAATCACGGATGCAAGCCTCGGAGGCTGGGGTGCAAAGATAGGAGATCATCTTCTGCAAGGCTCCTTGGCCAGCCAAGATAAGAGTCAGATCCTCAAACTACAGAGAGCTGTATGCGGTCCTGGAGGCGTTATTAAGGGGAGAGAGTCTTTTAAAAGGGCGACACCTAAGAGTAATGTCCGACAACACCACAACGGTGGCTTATCTGCGACATCAAGGAGGGACAAAGTCACGGCCTCTGGGTGCGATAGCAAGAAGAATCTTCTCCTGGGCAGAAGAGAACGTCTTATCTCTCTCCGCCATCCACCTAAGGGGCTGCGAAAACACGATAGCAGACTTCCTGAGCAGGAAGATAATAGATCCAGGAGAATAGTCTCTGAACAGGGATATCTTCCAGAAGATCTCGGAAATATGGGGCCGTCCGGAGGTAGACTTGTTCGCCTCCAGAAAGAATGCGCAGGTGGAATGCTTCTGCTCCCTAAACCTAGAGGACAGACCCTGGGCAATCGATGCCCTGTCAATACACTGGAATTGAAATCTGGCCTATGCCTTCCCCCCAATACCTCTTCTACCCCGGGTCATCCAGAAGCTCCTAGGGGAACCAACTACTCTGATCCTAATAGCCCCTTTATGGCCAAAGAGGAGTTGGTTCTCCACTCTAAAACAGCTATCGCTGGAGGATCCATGGGGGATCCCTTTCCAGAGGGACGTTCTAGTCCAGGGCCCTCTACTTCATCCAGACCCCGGGATATTCAAACTGTCAGCCTGGATCCTGAGAGCGAGACGTTGAGAAACAGGGGTCTTTCGGAAAAGGTGATACTTACCCTAAGGGCCAGTAGGAAAAAGGTGACGTCTGCCATCTACCTAAAGGTCTGGAAGAGATACTGTTCATGGGGAGTGGAGCGCCCAGACACCTCCTCCCCTCCCATCAATAGGATCTTGGACTTTCTGCAGTGCGGCTTGGAATTGGGCCTAAGACCTAGTACTCTGAAAGTCCAGGTTTCTGCTCTCAGCTCTTTTTATGACTGCAACCTAGCTAGTCACAGATGGATCAGGAGGTTCTTTAGAGCGGTTTCAAGATTGAGACTCTCTCTGAAATCCAGAGCTCCTACTTGGGACCTTAACATCGTCCTAGAGGACCTAACAAAACCTCCCTTTGTACCGGTATCAGAAATCTCTTTAAAACACCTTTCCCTAAAAACTGCCTTTTTGATTGCTATCACCTCACTCAGACGTATTGGAGAGATCCAGGCCCTTTCTTGTAGAGAACCCTACCTCCAGATCAGCAAAAATCACATCCGTTTAACTCTCGATTCAGGTTTTCTCCCAAAAGTAGTCTCCCCCTTTCATCGAGAACAGGAGATCTTCCTACCTTCCATCCCCAGATCTGAATTTTCAGGGTCTAGCGTTAATTTACATCTCTTAGATGTCAGGGATACAGTTATCCAGTACCTGGATTCTACCAAAGATTTTAGGGTTGATAACAATCTCCTCGTTCAGTTTTCGGGGAAAAATAAGGGAAAGAAACTAGCTAGGTCTTCCATAGCCAGATGGATCAGATCCACCATTGAATGCTGTTACAGGATCCAAAATAAACCCAGTCCTGATAATGTTAAGGCCCACTCTACTAGGGCCACTGCCTCCTCTTGGGCTGAGAAAGGAGGAGTCTCGCTGGACCAGATTTGCAAAGCTGCAACCTGGTCAAGTGCTAATACCTTTGTAAAACATTACCGTCTTAATCTTCCGGATTCGAATGAAGCTCTTTTCGGCCGGAAGGTTTTACAGGCGTTATCCCCACCCTCTTAGTTATCTGTTATATCTCAATGTGGGCCGTCATGGTGGATGAAATGGAAAAACCGCAATTATACTTACCGGTAATTCCGTTTCCTTGAATCCACCATGACGGCCCATAATATTCCCCTTCCCAAAAAAAAAAAAAAAAAGATTTTTATAAAAAAAAAAAAAAAAAAGGGATATATACTTACAAATATATTTTTCATATATACGTACTTTAGGATAAATAGGAGTTTAAGGGTATGAATCAATATCCTTTTACTTTTGTTCCTCCTTTTCGGGTAATTGTAAAGCACTGAGGAGGTGGAGGGGTGGGGGGTTCTTAAACTCTCTATGTGTTCCTGCCCCTACAGAGGTCAAGGGTCAATCTCAATGTGGGCCGTCATGGTGGATTCAAGGAAACGGAATTACCGGTAAGTCTAATTGCGTTTTTTTAAGGTTCAGTTTATGCCTCGTCATTCCTGTTGGAGTTGACTCAACTGAGGAAGATATGCAGAACTATCCTATTGAGTTTCTTATTGAGCTATCAATTGTTGAGCTAAGGAATGTCACAGTATCTCCTTCCAAAATGTTTAGCACCTCTTCATTTATGCTATCAACATCAGAGTTCTTTGGGCAAAGAATGTTATCTTTGAGACATCAGCAACTAAAATTATTTCTCCATTTCCTGTACATAAATTTTATAAGGGATTTTAATTATGTCTTCAGGCAAACTGTTAATGTGCGATGTATCACCATTGCCAACTTGGATCAACCAATTGCTGAATTCAGTATCAATTGAACGGATATTGTTTGTAAAGTTAAGTATTTGGAAGTTCTGCCACAGTTTATTATACTTTATACATGCTTCAAAAATGTTGGTCCAGTCACCATGAAGAACCACTGGAAGGGTTGAAAAAAAACAAAAACGATTCTTCTTCAGGCAGATGCACTGCTAATCTATGGATGGTATGGGATTGATAATGCATTTCAAACCCATGCAAAAGCCATGCTGCTTCTGGAGCACTGACATACCTTGAACTAATCATGGTCTTTATTTCATCATGATTCAAATTATTGTTCTTGAATAACAACGTTTGCACAATCGTGACCTTTGTACACATATTTAAAAAGGTATTTGACACTTTTCACTGATGCGCAAACTTCCACATTAATGTGGCAATTGTACTTCAACTCTAAGTAAGGATTATATGGTACAACCCAAGAGTTATCAATTTTCTTTCCGTTAAGAATTATAGTTTGGCCTGTATTTCTTCTCTTGTACTTTGGATAGCCATTGCTGTTAGCAATAGATTTTTGCTGGAATTCCTTTGGAAAATCCTTACAGCATTTGTCATTTGTCATACATGGAGAATTAGGATTAAGTGCTCTACATGGTCCATGAATCATATGCTTTATTACAATTGCATGTAAGCGAGGGATTTCAGCAGAGACAATTTTATCAATACTTCATTTTTTGGTTTACAGCTTTCTTTAAGAATGAGAAGTATGTGAGCATGTGGTAAACCTCTCTTTTGAAATTCTATCACATAGACTATTGCTTTTGGGACTCCAAAAATATGGTTTTTTACTGATGAAATCAATTAGAGCTTTAAGTTTTAGGTGAAATAATCTTGCAACTAAATGTGGTTGTCCATCAACAGTTTGTCCATGTTGTAGGTTATGTACAATCTCTTCTCATTTGGGATTGCATGCCATTGTAATAAAAAGATCTGTTTTTCCATATTTTTTTCATATAATTGCCATAGCATCCTGATAATTTTGTTGCATGTTTCTGGGCTTCCCTGCAAATGAAGAAGGCAAAATATAAATTTTTCCATGACTTAGGCCTGCTTCATTGGCTTCATTAAGTAAATGTTCCATTAATCCAGAGTATTTTGGCTTCTGTTTTTACATATGCATCAACTATATATTGCTGTGTAAGGCGGCCTGCATTTAAGAAGGGATTAAAATCCTCTCTAATGGAAAGATGGTAACCGTAGTATTGCATTTGAGTGACTCTAACTCTAGGATTATGTGACTGGTTTGGTAAAGTTAATAAAGCTTGTGGTCTGTTTTGCAATGGAATGCCAATTCCCCAGCTTTGATCCCCATAGGGGAATAACAATGAATAAACCATGGGTTCCAAATTAGGATCAAGGACACTAATTATTTGTGTTTGTTTATTATTTGTATAATCTTTACTTGGTTTGCAGTGTATAAGAAGATCTCTTTCAAGTGGTGGTTCTCCATCATCATTTTGAAAAATAAAAGCAACCTCATTATAATTTGGTGCATTATAGTGCCTTTGGTCATTTTTGCGATCTTGTACTATTATCATGGACACTTCCTTAATAACATTGTAATTTTTGGCGGCAAACGCTTCATATTTTTTTTCAACTTGGTACAACATTTTGCAGGCCTCGGCAAAAGGATTGAATTGCACCATAAATGTACTTAATGTTTGCACAAGCTCTGTATTTATTCCTGAGTTGGCAGAAATTTGCATTATTTGCTCTGCAGCTTCAGAAGGATCTAAACTGTATAATTGTGCAAACTGTCTGTTTTCACCCTGCTGAGGATGCAGTGTTCCTGCTCTGTGACAAATCGAACCATGGATTCGAAAACAGTATGGCCCATAGTCAGAAGGCGGACTAATGTTAGCTCCCATAGATGCAAATGCTAGAGCACTATCTATTGACCTTATATTTAGCATTACATTTTTGCTATAATGATGCTGACCCATCATGAGCTGTTGTATGTATAAAAGAATTTGTTCGAATTGGTTGAAGATTTACTTTTACTTTTGAGCAACATTGTGTAAATTTTTGATCAGATGGTCTTTCTCCTTCAAAATGGTTTGCTTGACAAAAATTTCATATCTGATTTAAATCTCCACATGTGTGGGGTATAATGTAACTCTCATTAATATTAACGATATCATTTATCAGTGCCATTCTTTCTATTGTGGCCCTAGATTCATTTGTTTCTACTCGTTTACTCCGGACCAGTCTCTGTAATTGTGCATGCCGCAAACATTGTAATTGTCGATCTTCTGTTGCTCTCCTAGCTTTTTCTCTTTCAGCTTGTCTCTTACGTTTTTGTCTTTATCTTATATCATTTATCCTCTCCTGTGTTGTTGATAAATGTGTTGTGTCTGTAGATCTGTTATCCTGTTTTTTTTTATTGCTTGTTGCTGACGTAGTATTGCTCTCCTAGCTCTGTGTGCTTTCACATTTTTCTGACGCTCATTTTCCTTTTCTTCAATAGATCTATTTGCTCGTCCTCGTCTTTCTCTTAGAGATTGTTTTTTTTTTACGCAGATTTTCCTGTTCTATCACATTTTTCTGATGCTCATTTTCCTGTTCTTCTATAGATCTATTTGCTCTTCTGAGTCTTTGTCTTTCAGCGTTTTTGTGACTCTCATTTTCTTTCTCTTCAATTGATCTATTTGCAAATTTTTTCCTTTGTTTTTTAGCCTTTATTTTTTTTATTTTTTACTTGCTGACCTGACAGTTTCACCAGGAGAAGTTGCTTATGTAGGGTTTCATTGTCTGGGTCTTTGGTCCTACTTGACGTGTCCTTTTTTTGGGGTGGCATGTTGTTAGTAAAAAGTCCAGGTAATATAGGCTTGTACTTTTATAATTTTATAATATTTTCTCATACTGTAATACTATCTTATATGTAGCTATAATATGCATCACTGGCAGTGACTTTTGGCTGAGACTGTGGGCACTGTGACTGGTGGCTGATATGACTGCCACTGACTGGTGGTGCTGAGACCACTGGCACTGTGACTAGTGAATGATATGGTTGGCACTGACTGGTGGTGCTGAGACCACTGGCACTGTGACTGGTGGCTGATAGGCTGGCACTGACTGGTGGTGCTGAGACCACTGGCACTGTGAATAGTGGCTGATATGGTTGGCACTGACTGGTGGTGCTGAGACTACTGTCACTGTGACTGGTGGCTGATACGGCTGGCAATGACTGGTGGTGCTGAGACCACTGGTACTGTGACTGGTGGCTGATACAGCTGGCACTGACTGGTAGTGCTGAGACTGTGGGCACATTGACTGGTTCCTGAAATGGCTGGCACAGACTGGTGGTGCTTAGATTGTGGCTGATGGCTGAAACAGCTGGCACTGACTGGTGGCTGAGATGACTGGCAGTGACTGGTGATGCTGATACTGCTGGCACTATGACAAGTGGCTGATACGGATAGCACTGACTGCTGTCACTGTGACTGGTGGAACTCACTGATGGTACTGAGACGGCTGGCAATGACTGCTGGCTGATACAGCTGGCACTGACTAGTGGTGCTGAGACCACTGGAACTGTGACTGGTGGCTGATACAGCTGGCACTGACTGGTGGTGCTGAGATGACGGGCACTGTTACTGGTGGCTGATAGATCTGGCACTAACTGGTGGTGCTGAAACCACTGGTACTGTAACTGGTGGCTAAAACGCTTGGCACTGACTGGTGGGGCTGAGACTGCTGTCACTGTGACTGTTGGCAATGAATGATGGCTGGCAATGAAAGCTGGCACTGACTGGTGGTACTGGCTAATACTGCTGGCAGCAGCTGCAGTGTGTATCTGATTTTAATTTCTGTCACTCTGTGCATGTAATGGCGACGCTTGCTATGCACAAAATGGCGCTGCTCCAACTGACACAACACACCATAAGTTGTGGGTATGGTGTAATTGGACGGCTCCATGCTGTGGGCGGTCCGTACGGCATGTGGTGTGCTGTGTGTCTATTGGCCGGCACAATTGTGGGTGGTCTGGGCAGCGACTGTGATTGGACGGCCGCGCTGTTGTGGGCTGTCCGGGCTGCATGTGTTGCGCTGTGTTTTTATTGGCCGGCGGTGCAATGCTTTGGGCAGTCCCTGCAGTGTGTATAGTGTGTGCCAATTGGTCTGTGCGCCGCGCATGCACACTTCACTAATCGGCACACACGCCCGGACACCAGCCCTGAGGACTCACACACGGCTTTTATTAGTATTGATTAGAGATGAGAGAGCACTAAGGAATTTACTTGTCATCAGCAGGGCTTCTTCACCTTTGGGAGGCTACCCTCACAGGTGAAGAAGCTCCAACTGCAACAAAATTGACAGGGCCGGACATTTAGCGCTGACAATCTCCTGCCTGTGCTGCTACTCTGATTAGCAGAGCAAGGGCAAAGTCTCTGTTTCAGAGCAGCATCTGCGAAAACGTCTGCACCTGCTGTTAAAATGAATCAATTAATCTTACTCGATTTGCTCCAAGCTAGGTCTGAATTGCAGAAATTAACTTTTCTTCACAGTAAAAAAATGTCAAAATTATGGCAAATTTCTTTTATAGTTCTACAGTTATTTGAGTCAAACAGGCTCAGAAGGGGATTGACATAAGAACTGAGCCCAGATAGAACATAAGGTCTAACAATAGACCCCTTAATAGAAGATTACACAATTGATTTGCTTTATTTCATATAAAAACTGATTAGTCATTGTTGAATATATGATGAGTACAGTAATAATGGCAGAGTCTGATTCAAGTGCATATGCTATAACTGAACTTGGCCCTGCTTTCACACTATAGTAGAATCATTTTCTTTATTAATAATATGCTGTAGAAGTTTTGAAGTTTAAAATGTTGTACCATTTGTCGCAGTTAGCCTTACAAGTGGTATGCAACTAGCAGGATTTGATGCAGCATGAGGGTTTTATAAAAAATAAATAAAATAAAAATGTCCCAACAGGATGGCTTAACATCAGCCGTTTAAAGTTCAATCACATAAAGCACTTATCTTCAGCCCCAAATAGCCCAATAGTAAGTTGTGTCATGTGTCTTATAACAGTCCGTTTCAAACAGGCAGAAATGCTGTTTGCAAAGTCACCTCATGCAGGGTCTTGTTCTCTGTCTCTCTGGTGCACTGTGGAGAATAATGCTCCCAAATCCTCTCCATTAGAGTCTTTCTTCCCCCCTGCCCTCAGGTAGCCATTCCCTTTTTAACTACCTCTGAGAACTGCACCTGGACTCCTTTTCAGTAGTGTGGAAAGTCTGGGGTGAACTGCCGGAACAGCCACACTGCAATCCCTGGACTTAGATAACCGAGATTAGCAACCTGTATAGCACATATCTGCCCTCTAGTACCTTTCCTGCTGGTTGCCTACCCATTGTATACATTTGTGGCATATCTATAGGACATGCCATAACTGGAAGAATGGGGTTCACCATTTGCTGATTCTGCATGGTTGCGGTCTCAATAGAAATCAGTGAGGAGTTTGCCGTGCTCGTACATGAACTCTCTATTTTAGTCTATTGGAGTTATCAAAAAGAGCCAAGTAAGCAGTGCAGAGCACCAATAGGTATTACTTAGTACTTGACAATCTCTTTCTAAGGGCTCATTCAGATGAACTTAAAGGCTCTGTGCCCGTGCTGCGGACCACAAATAGTGGTCCGCAATATACAGGCATTAAACATGTGCACTCTGTGCTGCGGATGTGGTTCGATTGGCTTGAATGTCCTTTTGTGGTTTCCCCTTCCCTCTCCTCCCAACCCCCTTACTCTTACTATCTCAGTGTATTTATTATCTGTAGATTAATGGTTGTACATGCGTTTCAGAGTAGGGTGCATGTAATTCTCATTGAGGTTTTGGCACCTTACGGAGGGACTAGCATTCTCTGATTGGAGAGCATGCAGTGGAGGAGAAGGCGCTAGATCATGTTTGCATTCCAGGCTGGAGCGCAAAAGCTCAAAGGGTGGTAACTGCCTTCACTGGAGGGACAGGAGTGCTCCATGACGGAACGCATATGTCTGAGTGGCGGAACAGGAAGTGCGATCGCTTGTGCGTTCCAGCTTGGAATGCACGCAATCATGAGGAGTAAATTCTCCTGTCTGCCGGCATGGCAGTTGATAGGTATTTCCCTTTTTGATCTGGGAATAGCTTTTTTGAATCAAGAATTATTGATTTGGCTCCCCCTCCAACCCATAATGAGATATCTTAGCCTGATTATAGTGCATTCCATCCTGGAACGCAACTGAGCAGGAAATGGGAGCCCGCAAGTGAGGGATAATGTTTAATAGGAGGCTGTAGTTTTGAACAAATGGCGCTTCTACTTATTGACATCACTGCGGATCAGCTCCCCACCAAGGTTACACAAAATCGATATATCCCCCTAAGTACACGTCTCCTGATGGCCTGAGTAAGCTGAATAGCTGAATCAAGATAAATCGTCTCATCCACAGGCCAGAGGGAAACGTGGGCTTAAGTAATAATGCAGGTGTTAACCTGCCAGCCGAATCATAAGAGTTAATGGACACAGTGTATGGATAGCATATCCACAACAACGGACATAATTAAATGCCACATGCATCCAGCACATAAAGAGTCACAACCGGCATATAAAACACATATGTAAAATAAAGGGGAACCAACCTTGGGACCTTGGTGAGCGCACCCCTGACGCACGTTTCGCTTGTATGCCGGAGACGCTTTCCCCTTCCTCAGTGGCACGCTACAGCCGGGACGCCGGCATACAAGCGGAGGAAAGATCAGCTACAAGTCCTATCAAACAGCAGTGCAGGCAGAGGTAAGCCCACACTTGTGGGTAAAATACCATGGTTTAAAAGTGGAGGAGGTGAAGTGAATGAAAGAAAATATCACCATTCATTCACAAATTTGCTTGTACCGGCAATCTAATCGCAGCACCATTACCTGTGGATATTGTATACAGCTACGGTAGCAATAGTAACCAATTCTAACAAAGATTACTAAGTGTGCCTATGTTTGCAGATCAAGATATCTGTCATTTGAAATATAAATCAAACTTCATTCATCTCTGGACATAATCGCGATGCCATTGAATAGCATCAATACACAGCGATCTAACAACATAAACCGGTGTGACTGTTGTGAGAAACATTCTTTTATGTGAACATTTTATAAGATTCTATGTATTAGGAGGCATACCACCCAAGAAGGTGGAGACGGATTGTACTATTGTCTCTCCAATACAATAGCCCATACTTATCATCCAGGACTACCATTTGTCCATATTAGGAGAGACGATTCAGTACCACCAGTCCCTGCACATCTCTTTTTTAACATGTGTATATTGTTTCTTTTTTACTGCTAACATGTATATTGTGTTCTGATACATTTTTATTTTTTACATTTGTGTGCAATTCATATTGTATCTTATCAGTGATAGCATCCACCTTGTACTTTTCTGAAGGAAGCCATATTCCAATTAGCTGACAAATTAATCAATAAATAGCGTTTTTCCGTATATGAGTGCCAATCCTATAATTTAACATAACAAAAACACCTTTGTCTGAGTTTTGAAGGGATTTTTACCTTTCCTTACACAAAGTCTGATGCAAGCTAATTTCTAATACAAATATTTCTATTACACCTGTACGTCACATGGATCCAGGGATCCCCCTGAAAGGTCGGCGGGGGGGGGGGGGGGGGGGGGGGTGAAGGATGGAACAGAGCATGTGCGTCCACCTAAGCCAGGCGGACAAAGATATATGTAAAAGAACATATAGAGGTTGAATATCTTACTGGCTATACTACATTTTTAATTATATGCTATTACAAAAATATTCATATCCAAGTTTTGGTTTGAAAAATGTAGAATAGAAAGTACTGGCTTTGTGGTACATGTGACAACAAGACGTTCAGTGGACTCTGTATGTGTCGGTTACACATATTTATTTGTATACCGAAACGCTGTTCATTTTGTATAATACAATTTTAAATGTGTGTTTGTTGGTGTTTCTAATAAACTTTATACATTTTATCATTTGGTTATTGTTGGATGTGCATTGATAGGATGGTTCTTGTGACTCTTTCTTGGGTCAGGTGTATCTAGTACATGTGACAACAATCTCTCGTATTCTTCATATGTCTGAGCTAGGGGGTAGAGTGGCAAGACGAAAGCCTTTTCTTACGAAGAAAAACATCCAAGCCAGGCTACATTTTGCAAAACACATATGAAGTCTCCCAAAAGCATGTGGGAAAAGGTGTTATGGTCTGATGAAACCAGGGTTGAACTTTTTGGCCATAATTCCAAAAGATATGTTTGGCACAAAAACAACACTGCACATCATCAAAAGAACACCATACCCACAGTAAAGCATGGGGGTGGCAGCAGCATCATTCTTTGGGGCTGTTTTTCTTCAGCTGGAACTGGGGCCTTAGTTAAGCTAGAGGGAATTGTGACCAGTTCCAAATAGGAAGAGGAAATTCATCTTTCATCATGACAACAACCCAAAGCATAAATCCAAATCAACAAAGGAATGGATTGTCCAGAAGAAGATTAAAGTTTTGGAATGGCCCAGCCAGAGCCCAGACCTGAATCTGATTGAAAATCAGTGGGGTGATCTGAAGAGGGCTGTGCACAGGAGATGCCCTCACAATCTGACAGATTTGAAGTGGGCAAATCTTGCCAAGTCAAAATGTGCTATACTGATAGACTCATACTCAAAAAGACTGAGTGCTATAATAAAATCAAAAGGTGCTTCAACAAAGTATTAGTTTAAGGGTGTGCACACTTATGCAGCCATATTATTCTATTTTTATATATTTTTCTTCCCTTTACCTAAAATATTTCAGTTTGTTTTTCAATTGAGTTGAACAGTTTATAGGTCACATTAAAGGTGGAAAAAGTTCTGAAATGATTTATCTTTGTTAATTTTTTTTTACAGCACAGAGACCTGATATTTTAACAGGGGTGTGTAGACTTTTTATATCCACTGTATATATATATATATATATATATATATGTATGTATGTATATATATATTACATATTGTAAGCATTTAAGAGGTGAGGGTTTTGATGGCAAGTATGTGTCACTGAGGCTGCTGCTCTCAGTGATGTAAATCCCGGATGTAAATAGCAACTAGTGATGTTAGATCGGTGAGTTTGTGGTAGCTGGAATTTGGGTCTGGGATTTAGTAGTGACTGAAGAGTTTGGGTGGGAAGGTCACTCCCATACTCCATCTCGTGCGTTACCACATCAACCAGCTGGAAGCTAACTTAAAAGACACACCGCCAGTGTGTGTGTGTGGTGGCCCGGAGAGGATTTGGGAGCATTCCTCTCCACAGTGTTCCAGAGAAGGAAAAAGACAAGACTCTGCACAAAGGTGACGCCTGTATTTCTGCCTGTTTAAAAATGTAACTGTTATTACACATGAGGCCTGAAGATAAGTGCTTTATGTGACTGAACTTTGATGGGCTGAAGCCAAGCCATCCTGTTGGAACAATTTTTGTTGTGTTTTTTCTCCCCAATAAAACCCTTATGTTGCATCCAATCCTGCCGACTGCCTACTATTTGTACAGCTAACCTCCATATATGGTGTCGGATACGGGCAAGTGGTTGCTAAGGGTAATGGCTGCATACATAATTTTTTTGACTCTGTAACCTGCTTATGTCCTGGATAAAAGCTGCTACATTGGTGCCCAGCGAGACTCCTGCCATGGAGGAGGTGTTCAAACAGTTGATGCAGGTCAGTGCTGCCCAGCAGGAAACCAACTGTCTGTTACTGGAACAGAGCTCAGTCAAGGAATATGGAGGAGTTATCTGTGACTATGAATGTAAAAAAAGGCAGTGCACAGCGACTTACAAAAAATATATATATCTGGCAGTATTTGAAAGGATTGTGGAAAGGGAGAAACTCCCTGTGGCTGAATGGACTGAGGTTCTGGCGCCTTATTTGACTGGGGAGCCGCAAAAAGCCTATTTTGATTTAACGGCAGAGCAGGCCAAAGACTATGATATCCTTAAGGCAGAAATCATGGCCCGGCTGGGAGTCACCTTATCTGTGCGTGCTCGCAGAGTCCATGAAGAGACAAAAACGCCCCGCTCTCAAATGTTTTATTTGCTACACCTTGAGCACAAGTGTCTACAACCCGAGACCAGCAACCATTGTCGAACAAATCGTGCTCGACCGTTATGTGAGTGGACTTCCTTGCGACATTCACCGCTGGGTTTCTCAAGGAGACCCCAAAACCCTGGATCAATTGGTTTCACATGTGAACCGGTTTACGACTTCCAAGACCTGTCTGAGGCCTGAAGGTAAACCGCAGCAGTTCGTGGGATCCTCCAGTGGTCGTCTACAGAGAGCAACCTCCACATCCATTTCTGACCAGGAGAACCGTGCCAGCAGACAAAGCCTGGATGGCTCACCCAGGATAAAGCGGTTTGTCGTTACAAGAAAGGTACCCTCCCGCTCTGAAGCCCCACTCGAAGGCCGACCTGAGCTGCTGGAGGTGTCAGCAACCAGGGCATATTGCAGCTCACTGTCCCCAGGGGGGAGGAGCCAATGGAGTGTGGTGCTACTCGCCACCTCTCCATGTTTGCTCATCCTTTCTGCAACGCTGCACCCCTGCAGGAACCAGGTCTCCAGGAGCGTCAACTCCAGGTAAACGGGGTTAGCCCTTTTGGTAGCCTGGTCACCCTCTTACGTGCAGCCGTACCCCATGACCTGGTCGTCCCTCAAAGGCGGGTGGTGGTGGTTTGTATCCATGGGGACACTAAGTTTTATCTGCTTGTCAAAGTGACCAAAGAGACTGGCTGAGGGACAGTGACCCATGAAGTGGGTGTGGTACCAGACTTGATACATCCGTTGATTGTGGGACGTGATTTTCCGTTGTTCTGGGAACTCTGGTCTCAAACCCCACTGTATTGATATGCCTGTCGCATGTTACCCTTTGTTCAGCCCAGTTCCCTTAGGTGAGGATGCTCAAACAGATGCTTTAGGGGTGACCATGGATGTATCGAACAGTTTTCCCCTTACAGTGTTGGCTGGGGATGAGGGTGAGGATTCTAACCCTGAGCAGAATGTCCCGGAATTGGAAGTGTCACGGAAGGACTTCGGGACTGCTCAGTTACGAGACTCCACCCTAAAACATGCATGGGAAAATGTAACCGTACTGAATGAGGTACCCCAGGAGTCTCATGCTAATCAAAGGCTTCCTCACTTTGCTGTAAGCGATAATTTATGGCATTGTGTTACTAAGGAGCATGATAAAATTGAAAATCTTGCAATAGGTGACACCCTGCCCAAATCACAAAAACACAAAACCAAGGATTTTCTACATTAGAACAGGGATATTTTTACGGGCCTGCCAGGCACTACAGATGTCATTCAGCATGACATAGTCACTGACTCCAAGGACAGGTACTAGGCCTCATAAGTGCCCAGGCTGTGACAAGGTCTTTGTGACAAGTGGTGAATTGGTCAGACATCGCCGCTACAAATGTACTCATGAGGAACCTTGTAAATGTTCCATGTGTGATTACGCCAGGATTGAGGTAAGCAAGTTGAAGAGCCATATCCGTTCTCACACTGGAAAGAGGCCTTTTCAGTGCAGTTATCCTAGTAGAGACACCTACCAACTGAAACGACATATAAGAACTCATTTAGGTAAAAAGCCATATGAAGGCTATATTTGCCATTTATGCTTTACTCAAAGTGGTACAATGAAAATGCATATATTACTGAAGCACACTGAGAATGATGCTAAATTTCAATGTCTAGCAGGGTCAAGTGCCCAGTCCTCTGGCCTTGGGCAGAGGGGCGGGATATGTAAGCATCCAAGGGGTGAGGTTATTGATGGCAAGTATGTGTCACTGAGGTCGCTGCTCTCAGTGATGTAAATCCTGGATGTAAATGGCAACCACTAATGTTAGAGTGCTGAGTTTGTGGTAGCTGAAATTTGGGTCCGGGATTTAGGAGTGACTGAAGAGTTTGGGTGGGAAGGTCACTCCCATACTCCATCTCGTGTGTTACCACCTCAACTAGTGTGTGTGTGTGTGGTGGTCTGGAGAGGACTTGGGAGCATTCCTCTCCACAGTGTTCCAGAGAAGGAAAAAGACAAGACTCTGCATAAAGTTGACTCCTGTATTTCTGCCTGTTTAAAAATTGAACTGTTATGACACATGAGGGCTAAAGATAAGTATGTGACTTAACCTTGATGGGCTGAAGCCATCCTGTTGGAACAATTTTTGTTGTGCTTTTTTTTTTCCAATAAAACCCTTATGTTGAATTCAATCCTGCCGACTGCCTACCATTTTTACAGCTAACCTCCACAGCATATATATATATGTATATATATATATATATATATATATACATATATTTATATATATATATCCAGATCCCATCAATATACCGTCTACTGAATCTACTCTTCTAACCAACTCACATTCATGTACATATATAAAGTCTACTGGGAAATTATACTTGTATTCATACACAGAAAGCACACATGTAATATAACCTGATCCTAAGGTGCTGTTTGTCCAGGGGTGGCAGGGAAATAGAGCTTTACATGGCCTATATGATGCTGTGTCTAAGCCCCCTCCTTGCACTCCACCCTGTGACCACCCAAATATCTTCTAATCTACTGGCTAAGAGAATGATGCATCTGCTTTCCACCAGCTTTACAAATGCTAAAAAGAGACATAAATACCAAATGGTGCCTGGACATACTGATAGCTCAATGAGTGAATATCACTGAATATTATTGTTATATACTACATCCCATTACTAGGTAGATTTTATGTGATCATTGGACAGGGGACCATATTTTCCTGTAACACCAACAAACAGATTTTTTGTGTCATATGAATTGCTGGACAAACCTGCAACCTGCATCTTGCTGATTTGCGATCAGCGATAACTTTACCATGGGCAATTATCGGGAACAAGCATTCTTTCCTGATGATTCTTCTGATAATCTGCCCATGTAAATTGGCCCTAATGTTAAATAGTTTTTTCAGAGGGCACAGTAATTTCTATAACATAACCATAATACAAACAGTTGTGAAACCTGATCCTCCACCAAACTCTCCACTGCACCCATGTCCCCACAAGCACTTCATATATCAGCTGGTGATGGTTCATGCAGCTTTATATCTGCTCCTCTATTCTCCCAAGATGGCTGGACCATTGTACAAATCATGCAGTTATTACTTTTTCTGTCATCCCTATCTCCTCATAGATTGTAAGCTCTTGCGAGCAGAGCCCTTATTCCTCTTGTTGTAATTATTGACTTGTCTGTTGCTATGTTATTTATGACTGTTTGTTCATGGACCCCTTATTGTAAGGCACTGCAGAATTTGTTGGCCCTATATGAATAAAGATTATTATTAAGTTTTCTTGCATAGCAAGACCACTTACTGTTATCTCACATATATATTCTTATTACACAGTTTTTACACTACATAGACAGTAATATACCAAAATGTGCAGACTGTTCCCGATTGATGTGCTATTACTTTGTGGAACGTTTCACCGAATGGTTCATGAAATATCAGTGTTTTTGTGGCAAAATTGGTCCTATAGGAATGAATGGCGGAATGTTCAAAACTAGAGTGGGAGCTAAAAAATCAGGACATGATTTCTAAACTGCCACTCATTTTCAAGCCCACCTACACAAATCTTATATCAAAACGTCCAGCTATCCCTGCTGCCACTAAAAATGTCCACAGCTAAGCCATAGTCCTGGGACCATTTGTTTGCAACTCACGCTGCCTATTGACATTCATTGAAACTTCACTCTAGCCACCTTGAATTTGAAGGGCAATTTCTAAATTGCAACTGTGCCTTAATTTTATATATTTCAGAGACATACTATGCAGTGTAGGTCTGGGTCTTGTGATTCTCACTATATAAAGCTCTTCACTGTAGGATTTATAATTTTTAAACTACATCCGTTTGAAGATGGCAACAGCCAGTGAAGTGAGCAAGTTGGAACAGTTTGTTTTTAGCTATTCTCTGCCCTTGCTGTAGAGTGAGTTGCCATAGGAACCCAGGTGTGTCAGCAAGAGTGACAAAAGCTAGAGTGTGAGCTGAAAAATCAGGACATGATTTCTAAACTGCCATCACTGCCTCATTTTCCAACCCACCTACACAAATCGGCTGCTAATGTTTTTATGAATGTATGTTTTAATGTAACTGTGAAGCACTTTGGGCAACAACATTGCAATTAAATGTGCTATATAAATTAAAAAAAGTTGAAATGCATTTACTCTGCCCAGTCCAACCTTTCCACAGTTACTCCAGCCACTCCAACTACATAACAGTTACTCAAGCCACTCCACCCAGTTACTCCGCCCATTCCAGTTTCAGACTACTGGTGGAGGCAAGAACGCTTCACACAATTTACCCAGAAATTGTAGCTTTTCTAGTTATTATTGAAATTATTTAGTACAAGTTAAATCTCATATCAATGACTATAATCCTCCTAGTGTATCAGTAAACTGTAAAATGAGCGGTATTGCGGTAACTAATACTTTATACCAAGGGTTACTAGTTCTTACTTTCCAGCATTTCATTCCGTTCCTCTGCTTAAATGACTTTTTATCTTTAATTAAATATTTAAATATATTCATTGTACAGGTCTAAAGAGCACCTGAACCTATCCTCTGGTATTCACAGTTGGTATTGCAAATTGCAATTTTTCTGTGCTCTGAAAAGCTTCCAGTCTTGTAAACAAGGAAGCATTGCTGTATCTCAATCTGGCAAAGCACCATCATCCTTTAACAAGCCATTATATTTGGGAAAGCAGTACTAAAAAGACCTTCTGTCACATAGCTTCAGCTGAAAGTTTTCACTCCAGGTTATCATCTCCCACGCCAGGAAAGTAAAATATGCATGGCACATAGTAATTAATAAGATTAAAACTGAGAAAGTATTGTTAATGAAATATGAACTTATTCAAAACAAAATCACGCAGCTATGAGTACAGCCAGGTGGGGGAATGGAAGGAAACATTTCAGAGGAGGAAAGCACAAGCTTCACTAATGATGCGAGAAATGCTCAGATGTAAACTTGTCACCTAGCACTTTTTGCTTCTAAAGAACTTGTATTAACCGTATCAAGAAAATTATGAAGGATAAATTAATATATCTTCACTATTTTGTATACATTTATGTGTTTAGCTCACTCCCACGATTTTAATTAAAACACCCTGTGTTTTTGGGCCTAAGTGGGTCCAAGAGGAAGGAAAAATATAAAGTGAAGTCTGATACCTCTCCTCTCTTTTGTTTTGTATCCACTAGTATGTATAACTTGAAGATGCATGTATGAATTCAGTACCATACTGAAGCCATCTTATTTTGGATGCAAGAGCAAGTTTACTTAACGGAAAATTCTGTAAAAAAAAAAATAAAATAAAAAATAAGGTTTTTGGTAGACGCCAACCAGCAACAAACAATTTATGACCCAAAATAAAGGCAACACATTCTGAAGAGACACCACTAATATTTCTCGCTGGCCACAAGGCGTGATATTTGCATTATCATTAGTATTCAGGTAATTTAATTATCCAAAGTGGACTTCGATCCAAATTTCTGGAAACATTTGATTAATTATGAAGCAGAATTTCCAACTGCTTCGTGGCAAGGAATCAATTTTTCCCTAAAATGCTGACAGGAAATAAAAAAATTAAGCTCACCTGATCTACTTGCTCGCACAGAGGCCGTCCGCTCCTGTCTTGCTTGAAGAAAACCCGCCAAAGGCTCTGCGGTGAGCGTGATGACGTCACCACGTGATCATGCTGGGCGCACGCAGTGATGTCCTCCGAGACGACATCACCGTGCACACCCAGTGTGATCATGTGGTGACATCACCATGCTCTCCTCGGGTTCTTTGACGGGTGTTCTTCAATCAAGATGAGAGCAGACGGCCTCTCCGAGAGCAAGTGGATGAGATGAGTATCATTATTTTCTAAACCTCTGAAAGGCTTAATGTGAGTCACAGATGCCACAATCAGCGTTGAACGCGATATCTGAGGGTTTAAATAATAGAGGTGGCGAGATTGCCATTCCCCATCATTGCGCCCATTCCATACAATGGAAAACACTCTGTGATGAAGTAATTCATAGCAAATTGAACTTCTTGAAGTTCGGTGAAGCAGCCGAATCGATTTTTCAAAACTTTACTATTTCAAATTATCATCACAGGTAGAGCTATAATGACAGATATCAGCTCTTTATAGATAACACAGGATTCTCCATTCACAATAGTTGATATCGCAAGTTATCTTCTCCCTCATGACCTCTGCACAGGTCACAGAGCATGCCTAGAAAGCTCTCCCATAGAAGTCAACGAGGTTCCCTTCAGTCCATTGTGTCTATGGCCCATGTGGTTAATTTCCAATAACAGGAAGTTTTAATATATTATTAGACATACTAGACAGTGGGAAAACTGCTTGATTTTAGGATTTTTATTTAAATATAGATAGTGATATGAAAAAATGAAAAAAATTCTGAAAATTGTGTTTAACATAAAAACTAGATTTAAACAATAGGTTATTTTCTAATGACACATTCCCTTTAAATGAACACTGCCCCAATTATACTCTTGGGTAGTGATTAGATAAATGTCTAGCCTTTTTCCCAATTCTGTTACTGTTTTATGGATTGTCTTCATTTATGTTCAGGCTTTCCAAAATTTGTGTGCTTAAAGAAACCTTAAATATATTGATATTGGAAGCGCATTTCCCTCCTATGTACATGTTATAATGATGACTCCTGTCCCTATGAGTTGATCAGATGTTAGATATGGGGTTAAGGCAAGGTTACGTAGAAAATTTGCCTTTTATTTACTTCATGCTCGTAAAGTTTTAGGCCAATTGAGAACTGAAGCTTTGACCCAGCTTAGGTACTGTTCTGGCATCTACATCAGGACATGAATAGTAGAGTTCAATGAGGTTGAACATTTAAATCTGAAGATATAATAACCACAATATAGTATGTTCCTGTATCTTCCTTACATATAAATGTATCTTCTCTGTCTAGAGTATTTTACATGTTTATTGCTTACTATTCACATTTAGCATTTAACCTTTTATATTTAAGATCCCCCATTTCCATGCTCTTGTTGTGACATATGTTGGATGGATGTAGTAAAGTGCGGCAATGCCGCATTTCACTATGGATACATACATGCAATGTGTATTTTGACTATAAAATCTCTTTATAATGGACTGCACCTGGGAAACAGCATATGGATCATTAGCTTTCTTGCAAATTGCTTGCAGAAAATGCATAGTTTTTCTACGTTGTGCTATTTACTGTAAATTGAAATATAAGAAAATGCTAGTTCAACACACACGGTGCCACAGTAAATTCCATACCGGTAATAGACATGTAAAAACTTTAGATGGTACCCTTTTTAATAGAGCAGTTGTTGTATGGTTATTATATTCTGCATTATCCTTCTTTGTGTAAAAGTCTGAAATTGAAGAAAATAAGTTCTAAAATATAATGGTGTGATTATAGTGCCTGCAAGCTAATTCTGGTGTTGCACATATTACATTGTTTTGCCTTTTTATGGCTATGTCTCCATAATAGCGCTTTCTTTTATCAAGGGATTCATTTGAGAATAAAAAAAGAAGTGGATATGTGTTAGCCTAAAGTTAAAGATAGTCAGCCTATGTCATAAAATGGAAAAACACTTTATTTCAATCTAACCAATGTATACCAAAATTGGATTTCCACATGATTATCCATAGTATTCAAGTAAAAATAATTGCTTATATCCCTGGATGTATCTGGCTTGCTTGCCAGTTTGGCTTCATATTGTCTAAAGTTCATCAGGCAGAATAATAGAAACGTGTACAGAGGACTATTTATGGTTTTAATGTTAAGCCATTCATCTACTGGCATATAAACGGTGCTGACAAAAAATTGTATTATAATAGAGTATGAATGTGCATGGCACCAAGCAACCAAGACTGTTTTATTGCAGTTTTTTAAACTAGTACAATATGTGTGCAGAGTCACATGGCGAATGATGGCACCAAGTGCAAATTACAGTATGTACAACTTATGCTGCAAAGCAACATCGCTAACAGCAAAAACTCAATAAAATTGGTTAAAGAGAGAGGTCTAGTGCTAAATAGAGGACACATGGAATTTACGAGAACATTACAGAAAACAAAACAAGGACTCTGGGGCAGTCCACAGGAAGAGAAAATAGAAGGTAGGACCACACTTTAGTTAGGTGAAGAATGGAAAACCAAATTGATAGACTGGAAAATCGTTATGATGAGCTAATCTTTTTTGGGAAGGGAAAGCATAGTATTTTCTGAATATTTAAATACATATGCATTTTGTGACTATGTAAAGGAGCATCTTGTCCTTTTAGAGACTAGACAGGGATACTATCAGGGATGCTGATAGTATGTCTGTCTTGGAGTGTTAAGCTGTTAAGGCCTGTGAAAGATTGATCTTTACTGAACTCAAAAACCTTTGTGACACAGGGTAAAGAAAAGGTATATTAAAGCCCATAAAGTTCAACCTATGTATTATTGTGTCCTGTTAAATCAATCATTACAATATCCTGTAGCAGAGAGTAAAAAAAATGCCTTGATTAAAATTTTTATAGTCATAGTCGATGCCCCTCTTGTTTCCAGGTCTGAAAGGATTGCTTGAAGGATTGTTTCAAAATAACCCATTTGTGCCTTACAGGAAATGTGTTAGAATAGTACCTACTGTTTAAATCAAGTTTTATCTTAAATATATTTTGAAGGAATTTTTTGTGGTTATTTTTAGTTATCCATGTTTCTATATAACAAAAAGAAATGTAAAATTCTGTAGTTTTCAATATGGCCACCAAGCCTACGTTCAACCTACTTGTTCTGTAGAGATCACTTTGATCAATAATATATAAATAATCTCATTGTCACTTCAGGCAAAGAATGCACCATTCACAACAGAAAACTCTCCCATTGAAGTCAATGAGGTCCTCTCCAATCTATTGTGTTTAAGGCCCATGTGGTTACTCTCAAAGAAAACAAAGTTGATATATATATATATATCAACACAGACTTCACTATTCACAATAAGTGATGTTCAAAGCTTATCTACTCTTTCCTTTACTCTGTCATTTACTGTAAAATTTGGTGGAGTAGGTATAATGGTATGAGGATCTTTTTCAGAGTTTGGACAAATCCTTATTAGTGAAAGATAAGGTTAAATCCACAGCATACAAAGACATTTTAGACTATAGTAAGCTTCCAACTTTGCGACAAAGTTTGGGGAAGGCCCTTTCCTGTTCCAGATGAAGGGGTGGATTGGCCATAGACCTTACAGGGAAATTTCCTTATGGGCCGATACCCATGGGGCCACATGGGCATTACTCATAGCCTCCTAGAAGTTTTTGGGGATGGACTGTGATATTTGGCTCTGTTGGGGTGGTATAATGTGCCACAATATGGTATTGCTGGCCCTGCCTTCCATCAATTTGGACCTGACTACAAAGCCACTTTTAGTATTTTTTCCAGGGCCACTTTAATTTCCCAGTCCGGCCCTGTCCAGATGGTTTGCTGAACATGGTGTTAAGGAACTTGGGCAGTGTGTGGACGGCCCTTAACTATATGAAACACTTTTTTGGCTGAATTGGAACACCAATTCCAAGCAAACCTTGTCCAACATTATTGCCCAACCTCACAAATGCTCTTTTGGATGATTGGGCACAAATTCCCAAAGACAAACAACAAAATATTGCATAAAGTCTTTCCAGAAGAGTAGAGGCTGCAATAGTGGCAGAAGGGGACCCAACTACATATCCATTACAATGGCTTTGGAATGGGATATCCAACAAGCTCTTATAGGTGTGATCGTGAGGTGTCCACATACAGTACTTTTGGCCATATAGTGTATTTGTTGTATTCAGAAATGGGTAGTCATTAACTGATAGCAAGCAGAGATCTTAATTGATACATGTTACAAAGTGACTTAATTCTGCTTCAATATACCAAGAAACATATATGTAGGTAAGAAATACAATAGTAATACCTGCGCTGGTTTGAGAGATAGAATGAGAATGTTGGTAAGAGTACTGACTATATAGGTAAAAAATTGCTGCTGTTAAATGTAATGTCATAAGAACATGATTTCTACCTGTCCAGAAGATGAGGGGTAAGGTAGTATTCTTGCTACAGTCTTCTCCAGTGAAGCGATGCAATTCTTACCGGAGGTCTTCTGGCTCAACTTCCTATGCGCACACCCATCCGGCCGGTAGATGATGGTAGAAAGTTTGGAAACATGTTTGTGTGATGTCACAACACTGCTACAGATACTTCCAGGGGACAAAGTTCCACCAACGCGTTTCAGAGCCACCGGGTTCCTTCGTCAGGGATGGTCTAAGTTTATTGTCCTATGGGTTAAATAGGCATCCAGTTTCCATAGCAACACCTGCACATTCCACCAGAGTTTTCGTACATATTACTCCCTCTTTTGTTGGCAGTCATGCTCCCGTCACCAAATTTCAATCAGTTTCTAAAATGCCCATTAATGTATGGTATATAATATGGTCTGTGACTAAAAGGCAAACGGTTCAATCTCCTGGTTCAGACCTCTTGGCGCTAGGCTATTCAGTCTGCAAAGAAGAGTCAGTAAAATTAACTGCATGATATTCTGCATAGTGTCGTGACAGTGGATGTCCGTCAAATTTGTTATGTATATTTTTAATATGTTCCCCAATTCTGGTTTTCTGACAGGAGAAAATCACTCCTTTTGTCATTTGTTTCCTTTATGGGTTTCTCCTGTAAAACTACATTCCCGTCAAGGTCTCTCACTTGCTTTATAATTGGTTCTAGTTTGTCTATTTTATACCCCTTTTCTGTAAACTTTCTATTTAATTCCTTAGTTTCTTCTGCAAAATGCACAATACTGCTGCAATTCCTGTGAATCCTAATATACTGGCTGCTGGCAATATTGGTCAGCCAGGCATGTGAATGGCAGCTATCAAGGGGTATAAAACTGTGGGTTTATGGTAAGACTTGGTATGTACTTGACCATTTTCAATAAAAATTGTAAGGTACAAGAAGTTGATCTGGTGTCTACTCCACTGAGGTGTAAAGTGCAAGCAAAAATCATTATTATTGAGATCGTTTAAATATTGATTTAATAAAAGTTCTCCTCCTCTCCAGATAAAAACAATGTCATCAATGAACCGTTTCCAGAGGACCAGATTCGCACCAAGCAGGACACGTGGGTAGATGGTGAGGTCCTCCCATCTACCCATATACAGGTTAGCAAAACTCGGTGCGAATCTGGTCCCCATCGAGGTCCCCCACGTCTGCAAAGTTTCATGCTTCTATTTAAAATAATTATGGGTAAGAATAAAAGTGATGCATTCCCCTACAAATTCTATCTGTTCTTCAGGCATGCATCCATCCTTTCTTAAAAAGTATTCAGTTGCTTTTCTTCCCTTTGTATTTTCAATAATAGTGTACAGAGGTGATGTCTAGGGTACCTAAAATATAGCCATCTTGCCATTCTATCTCTTTTAATAAATGTAACATATGCTTTGTATCTTTTAAATATGCTGGCAGTTTCTGTACATATTTCTGTAGTAAGACATCGCCATATTTGGATAAGTTTAAGGTGAAGCCCTCAATCCCTGAAATTATGGGTCTACTTAGGGGGTCAAAACCTTCAAGAAAAAAACACAGAGAGGAAGAAGCGGGAAAGGACTAACAAAGAAAATTAATAGGAAAATAAGAAAAGGCAGGGTATTTTTAATCTAAGCAAATATACACTAAAACAGAATGGATTAGAACTATTGGCGAAATGTCTAAAATTTGCCCCTACGTTTAAATTTTGCCCTTTTGATGCCTTTATAGGAATAAAAAATAATTCTTATGTAATCTGGCCCTCAAGAAACATTTTATGAAGAAGGATGCAATAATAACGAAAAATAGTATGCTAGCTGAAACGAAGAGAACAAACCCCAAAAAAGATATATAACTATAAATAAAGAGAGAGGCAATTTTACCCATACTGAATTGAAACCTAAATCCCACTTTAATCCCTTAGGAGAATATTCAAATGCTTTTAGAACCTTTCAAACACTAGTGCTACGGGACTTATGAAAAATTAATCCAAATCCAAAAAAGAAAAATGGTCCACAGACCCTGACAATTGGAGAGAGAAAAGCTATAAAAACGCTGCAGTTAAAGAGGACCTTTCACCGATCCTGACATTGTGAACTAAGTATACAGACATGGAGAGCAGCGCCCGGGGATCTCACTGCACTTACTATTATCCTTGGGCGCTGCTCCGTTCTCCCGCTGTGCCCTCCAGTATCTTCTGTCACTAAGTTATGGTAGGCTGAGTCTGCCCTTGTTCTGCTGTAGCGCTGGCCAATTGCATCGCAGAGCTCACAGCCTGGAATAAAATAACAAGGACAGTCTCTGCCTGCCATAACTTAGTGACCGAAATCTCCGCCTACCATAACTTAGTGACCGAAGATACCGGAGGGCATAGCGGGAGAACAGAGCGGCGCCCAGTGATAATAGTAAGTGCAGTGAGATCCCCGGGCGCCGCTCTCCATGTTTGTATAGTTAGTTCGCAATGTCAGGATCGGTGAAAGGTCCTCTTTAAATCATGACATCGTCATTAGACCAGCAGATAAAGAGGGGGGGGGATAAATATTTTAGATCAGGAAGCATATAATAAAGAGGCAATAAGATTATTGATGGATAAGAAAACATATAAGAAAGTATGTATTAATCCTACTGAAGTGTATAAAAAGAAACTTAACTCATTAGTAAAGAAGGGGAAATCAAAAGGAATCTTGTCCATAGATGAAGCAATTTTTATAAATAATCAAAATCCCAGGATTCCAATGTTCTATTAATTGCCAAAAATCCACAAGTGCCAAACTGACCCCCCGGGTAGACCCATAATTTCAGGGATTGAGGGCTTAACCTCAAATTTATCCAAATATATTGATGTCTTACTACAGAAGTATGTACAGAAACTGCCAGCATATTTAAAACATACGAAGCATATGTTACATTTATTAAAAGAGATAAGATGGCTATATTTTAGTTACCCTAGACGCCACCTCTGTACACTATTATTGAAAATACAAAGGGAAGAGAAGCAAAGGAATACTTTTTAAGAAAGGATGGATGCACGCCTAAAGAAAATAATTTGTAGGGGAATGCATCACTTTTATTCTTACGCATAATTATTTTAAAAACAAACATGAAACTTATTTGCAGACGTGGGGGGCCGCGATTGGGACCAGATTCGCACAGAGTTTTGCTAACCTGTATATGGGTAGATGGGAGGACCTCACCATCTAACCATGTGTCCTGCTTGGTGCTAATCTGGTCCTCTGGAAATGGTTCATTGATGACATTGTTTTTATCTGGAGAGGAGGAGAACTTTTATTGAATCAATTTTTAAACAATCTCAACCAAAAGGATTTTTGCTTGCACTTTACACCTCAGTGAAGTAGACAACAGATCAACTTCTTGGACCTTACTATTTTTATTGAAAATGGTTAAGTACATACCAAGACTTACCATAAACCCACTGATAGTAACAGTTCTATTCCCCTTGACAGCTGCCATTTACATGCCTGGCTGACCAATATTCCCCACAGCCAGGGGAATATTAGGATTCACAGGAATTGCAGCATTGTGCACTTTGAAGAAGAAACTAAGGAATTAAATAGAAAGTTTACAGAAAAGGGGTATAAAATAGACAAACTAGAACCAATTATAAAGCAAGTGAGAGACCTTGACCGGAATGTAGTTTTACAGGAGAAACCCATAAAGGAAACAAATGACAAAAGGAGTGATTTTCTCCTGTCAGAAAATGTATATAGATAGAGCCAAAAGGATGATGAAAACCAGAATTGGGGAACATATTAAAAATATACATAAAAAATTTGACGGACATCCACTGTCACGACACTATGCGGAATATCATGCAGTTAATTTTACTGACTCTTCTTTGCAGACTGAATAGCCTAGTGCCAAGAGGTCTGAACCAGGAGTTTGAACTGTTTGCCTTTTAGTCACAGACCATATTATATACCATACATTAATGGGCATTTTAGAAACTGATTGAAATTTGGTGACGGGAGCATGACTGCCAACAAAAGAGGGAGTAATATGTACGAAAACTCCGGTGGAAAGTGCAGGTGTTGCTATGGAAACTGGATGACTATTTAACCCATAGGACAAGTAACTTAGACCATCCCTGACGAAGGAACCCGGTGGCTCTGAAATGCGTTGGTGGAACTTTGTCCCCTGGAAGTATCTGTAGCAGTGTTGTGATGTCACACAAACACGTTTCCAGACCCTCTACCGTCAGCTACCGGCCGGATGGGTGTGCGCATAGGAAGTTGAGCCAGAAGCCCTCCGGTAAGAATTGCATCGCTTCACTGGATAAGACTGTAGCAAGAACACTACCTTACCCCTCATCTTCTGGACAGGTAGAAATCATGTTCTTTTAACATTACATTTAACAACAGCATTTTTTAACCGATATAGTCAGTACTCTTACCAACATTCTCATTCTATATCTCAAACCAGCGTGGGTATTGCTATTGTATTTCTTACCTACATATATGTTCTAACAGAGTCAGGACAACGGACTCTAGTTTACGTACCCAGCAGCGGTCCCCAGCTCCTAGATCTGGGGAATGAGGGATTGATACATTGGTAGCGCTCGCGTCACTTTGTGTCTATTTAGACATAGAACAGTTTGGGATGTTTTACAAAAACTAAACCATTTGAAAAATAAAAACAGCTACCAGTTTCTAGGGGAACTCTTTTATGACTTGTCATTTTATTTACTCAATACCCAAAACCCAATTAATCCCTATTTTGTCAATTTTTAGCACATTATTTTAACAGGATAAAAAAATATGGCTACATTTCATAAAGTGTGAGAGATTAGTATCTACACAGTTGATACTTTATTCAAGAAGCATTTGCAATATAATTTATGTTTTTCAAAAAGAACAGCTTTTAAAGTCTGCAAAAATCCAGCTGTTTCCCTGAGATAATCACCGCTCATAACTCATCCCGTTTATATTTGGAAATGAATGAGCAATCTGTTAATTTGTCTCTGAAAATATGATAAAATTACAGTACTTGCTCTTCCATATTCATATTCTTACTTTTTCCAGATATAGATATATTCTGACTTTATGCCAGAGTCTGTCAATTTGGGACCTATTATAATACCCCATTGTACAGTTTTTCATCATAAACTAAACCCATACAAATGGCCTTAAAGGGAAGTTTAGTTTTGCTTATTACATGTAAGTGCAATGCATAGAAGAAACATAATTGTTTATATTTTTAAATTCAGTAGAATTTTTTTAAATAAAAATTCATAGGGATGGTCATATTGAAGATACTCTACACAGGCTATGTGTGCTTTATTTACAGCTGCAATGAGTGGGGTTATCTGTAAGAGAAATGCCAGATTTTTACAGCCTCTAGAAAATTATATTTTATACTCCCCTCCAAATTTTAATGAGAGGCAGTAAGATTAATATACTATCTATGTAGATTTTGTATAGTGTTACTATCCTGCCTTATCCAAGCCTCCAGGTATACAAGAGAGCTATCATTAAATATTCTCCCCTCTGCTGACTCTTTCCCAGTCTACACAGCAAAGTTGATAAGTGAACTGCAGAAAGCAGGAAGTATCTGCTCATTGTGTGTACTTTGGTGGCCACTGTAAAAACTGTAATATGTAAAGATTTGTTATGTAGATAGTCACTTAAAAATAAACAAAAAAACACCAACAATATTAAAGGGGTTGTCCACATTCTGGCTACTAGTTACCTGTTAACACCACACCGAGTATAGGAGGGAAGGGGGGAACAGGGAATCAGGCCTGAGAACTAGAGAAGAAAGATGGACACCTCCTAATGAAAACCCTAACCAAAATCCTGACTGACTACCAGTATGAACAGACCACAAAGGTAGGTGAGTTCATATGCAGGAATACCTAGTCATAGCTAGCCCTATAGGACCCTGGTACTAATGGCAGGGACAAGACTACCTGTTCCTTCAAAAGGAAGGACAAACAGGATTCTACTTCATGCCTAATACAAACAATAAGGAAATGCAACACACAGAACCCAAACAAAATGCAAAATGGGAAAGGAAAGACTTAACTTCAAAGAGGCTATGGAAGCACCAGGAACTCAGCCGAGATCCAACCACAAACAATCCACAGGCACAGAAGCTATAAACCGCACAGCATAGTAGGAGAAGCAACTATAAATAAGGAGAGGCAAGGGGTGTGTCCATTACCAGAAACAACACAGACACCTATTGATCCACAAGGAAAACCTGTCAGATCAAACCACGAGTTGCCAGTCTCACAGATCTCCTGCCGCTCACTGTCGCCGGGACGTCTGTATCTCTTGGTGCGTCCGTGACATCACTATTATGTATGAAAAAGGACTATGTGACACTTACTAATATATTTTGTTCATATTCTGCCCCATTTTCTATATTTCGTAAGATATATTGCCTTGTTGGCCAAGTCTTTTCTGCTGTCCACACAGAGGTCCTGTCCATACGATGGCTGCTGATGGAGGGTCATGTGACCAGACACATGACTCATCCGTCTCCATTCAAATAAACTGCATTTACACTGTTGGGTGTTTAGTGCAGGTGCAGAGTGTTTGAGGGATTGCAATGAGGTGAGTTGCCTCAGCAGCAATCTTATGGACAGGACCTCTGTGCAAACTGCACAACAGACTTGCCCAACAAGGAGACTTGACTTATAAAATATAGCACAGAACATCAATACAGGCTATATTAGTAAGTACCATGCAAACATCTTACATGCACATTGTTCAGTAGTAGCCAGGAAGTGGCCAACACCTTAAAATAAAAAGTTAAATAATTATTTTTCATTTCTCAAGTTATTTCAATGGTAGCACACCTTAAATTGCCTACTTGGGATTAATACATACAGACAAGTTAAAAGCTCCATTCTTCCACCTATCTCCTGGTAGGTAGATTAGAGAGCTGCTGGATGCTCTATATAGAACCCCTTAGCCCAGTGGTTCGTACTGGCGCTGCTGCCCTCAACGCCTGCCGCCATGCGCTGCGCTGACAAGCACGGGCAGCAAATAGCTTAACTATGGTATCTGTGTTCTATGCCAGAGTTTCCTTACTTTGCATCTATCATCATCAACTGTGCATAACATCATCCGAAGATTCAGAGAATCTGGAACAATCTCTGTGCGTAAGGGTCAAGGCCGTAAAACCATACTGGATGCCCGTGATCTCCGGGCCCTTAAACGACACTGCACCACAAACAGGAATGCTACTGTAAAGGAAATCACAGAATGGGTTTAGGAATACTTCCAGAAACCATTGTCAGTGAACACAATCCACCATGCAATCCGCCGTTGCCAGCTGAAACTCTACAGTGCAAAGAAGAAGCCATTTCTAAGCAAGATCCACAAGCTCAGGCGTTTTCACTGGGCCAGGGATCATTTAAAATGGAGTTTGGCAAAATGGAAGAGTGTTCTGTGGTCAGACGAGTCACGATTTCTAATACAATAAGAAAAATGGGTCCCAATATTAAAGATACTACAATTGTGGGAGCATAATACACCTATAGAGCATAAATAGAAAGACCCTTGATTGATAATGAAACTGGGTTGCCAGAAACACTCAGGATGCATAAATAGAGTGCTCGGCGGCACAAAAAAATTTAACCAAGGGACAATGTAATTAGGAATGCCTACCATAGGGCCGCTACGACAGCTCGCTCAGACCTATTGGTACCGAAAGAGAAAACTGTAGATGACAAAAAAAATCTTCATCGGGCTGTTCTCGGAACTGCCTGCTCCCGGTGACCGCATTTGATTTCAGACCGGCTCGCGCACAGGCACAGGTAAGGACTTACCTGCGCCTCGCTGGACTTGTGAGAAAACATGGCAGCCCGCATGTGTTCGCAGGCGAACAATGCGAACTGGCCATCACTGCTCCTCATGACTTGTTTTTTTGCGATAAAATGCATTGTCAGCTGTGAGACTTCATATAGACAGGGGTGTGTCTTTCCAAATCATGTCCAATCAACTTAATTTACCACAGGTGGACACCAATCAAGGTGTTGAAACATCTCAAAGATGATCAAGAGAATGGGGGCCCCCAGAGCAAAAGTTTTCCTTTTTAATACATTTTCAAACATGTCTAAAATTCATTTTTCACTTTCTCATTATGGGGTACTGAGAGCAGATTGATTGGGGGGCGGACATTATTATTTTTTTTTTTTTTTTTTTTTAGCACAATGCCACAACATAATAAAATATAGGGGAAATAAATTCCTTCTCGACTCCAATCAGGAAATCAGAATTACTCCCTGGATCAACAACCCATCTCTAGTAACTATAACCTATATTATTATTACACCCCAGAAATACATCCAGACCCCTCTTGAACTCTTTTAGTGAATTCACCATCACCACCTCCTCAGGTAGAGAGATCCATAGTCTCACTGCTCTTATCGTAAAGAATCCTCTTCTATGTTTGTGTACAAACCTTTTTTCCTCCAGACGTAGTGGATGTCCGCTCGTCACAGTCATGGTCTTGGGACTAAATAAATGATGGGAGAGATCTCTGTACTGATAGACCACCCAATATTCTCCTTTCTGATTGGCTGTCATGCAGACTTCAAAGCACTGTTACTGTTGGTAGGCCCCCCGGCCAGAAGATCCTGCCCTATTTCCCTCCCTAGTCTACCAAATTTTTTATGTAAAGTGGCAGGTGCTGTTTTGAATGATTCATCCTAATCAATTTGCTAAAACTTAACATTTTTTGGAAGAATAATTTTTGTGTCAATTTTCAAATCAATTTATTCATCTAATTAACATATCACATACAGTATATGGAGTTGCTTGAGCAGAATTCCATTTGAATCATCTTCAAAAGTAATACTGTGTAGATGGAGCAACACATCCATATCAAAATTAAAAAACTGGATAAAACCAAATTTTTTTTTTACCATCACTTAAGCACAGCATGATAAATCAGCAACTTGTGAAAAAAAAAGACTTGTCCTGACTCTAGAAGTTATCAATAGCAGGTCTGTGTAACTACATTTACTTACTTCTGTAAAGAGGAGCAGAACCAGATGTTGAAACCATAGATATCCTTTGCGTAGATTGTGGATGGATAACCACCAGAGGAACATTAGTGGTTGTCCATCCAAAACCTACACAATGGATTTCGGGAGTCTCAAGATCTGGTTCTGTCAATCTTTACAGTTGCATACAAGCACATGGAGCTGGGAAATTTACACAGGCTTGCTCTTGTTTCAGAGAAAGGGGACAATCCATCAGAGAGCTATGTGGTATCTGAAGGGTGTAGGGGGATGGTGGTCAACCAAACCTCTTTATGACCTAGCCAAAAAATCTGGGTAGAGAGGTTAGTGATATCCCTAGCTACACCTAAATGGATCCATGAGCCTGAATGTTTGCTACCTGAATTAACCGAAATTAGATCCAGTAGTAGGGACTCAAATGCCTTGAAAATACTAATTGAAAAATGAAAAACACACAAATACATATGTTCACTTCAAGGTAAAACCACAAAATTATCTTATTATTTTCTTTGAACCCAATGGTCTTCCCATACTAGTGGAAAATGCAACCCAAAACTGGAAATTCAGTATGTAGAAACTTTAGTAAAAGGTTTGTACTCTAAGGCTACATTCACTCTACCGTGTTTTCCAATCTGCAAAAAACGGATGCTGGCCGTTCGAGCTCCGTATTTTGCAGACCGCTCATGGCCGGAGCTGAAAATGCCTATTCTTGTCCACTTGCAGACAAGAATAGGACAAGCTCTATATTTTTGTGGGGCTGCAGACGGAACTACAGATGCGGACAGCACGTAATTGCGGAGTGGATGCGGACCCAGATTACGGTTGTGTGAATACACCCTAATCACGGTGGTACCATCCTTGCCCAAAATTTGTAGTAAAAAAGATTAGCCTGCCAATCCATTCATTTTCAAGGTGTTTCCAGACATTCCTAATGTCTCATCATCTGCCTACAAATGTCATGAATGAATGCTTATAGCACAAAGCAATGAGATGTCAGCTTGGTCTCTAGATGTCTCAGATTATTTGAAAGACTGAAACACAGGATAAAGAACTGGATTCCACTACAGAATCACAACTGTGTTTGTTGTCTCTGCCCTTTGAACTGCTAAATTCCATATCTGCTAGGCGGACTATAAAGTCTATTGCCCTGATTTATGAAGACTGATGTGTGCTAAATTAAATGCCTCCTCCAAAAGTCTGTGTGTCAGACTGAAATCTACAGCAGCTCAGAGCTGCCATAGATTTCAGTCATTAATTATGCCTGTTTTTCTGTTTTTGAGAGCAATTAATGATAAATGTACTGGGGGCAGTGGCACTGCCCTCCCTACTCTAACTTTTCAGAAACCAGTTGAGTGTGGTGTAAAAGCCTGGCTGCTGATGTGGATATCAGCCTAAAGTACAGCGAGGAACAGAAGTATTTGAACACCCTGCAATTTTGCAAGTTCTCCCACTTAGAAATCATGGAGGGGTCTGAAATTCACATTGTAGCTGCAATCCCACTCTGAGAGACAGAATAAAAATAAATAAATCAGGAAATCACATTGTATGATTTTTAAAGAATATATTTGTCTTGCACTGCTGAACATAAGTATTTGAACACCTGAAAAAATGTTTGTTAATATTTGGTACATAAGCCTTTGTTTGCAATTACAGATGTCAATGGTTTCCTGTAGCTCTTGACCAGGTTTGCACACACTGCAACAGGGATTTTGGCCCACTCTCCACACAAATCTCCTTTAGATCTGTCAGCTTTCGGGGCTGTCGCTGAGCAATACAGAGTTTCAGCTCCCTCCAAAGGTGTTCTATTGGATTTAGGTCTGGAGACTGGCTAGGCCACTCCAAAACCTTTTTATGCTTCTTACAGAGCCACTCCTTGGTTATCCTGGCTGTGTGCTTCGGGTCATTGTCATATTGGAAGACCCAGCCACAACCTATCTTCAATGCTTTGTCTGAGGGAAGGAGGTTGTTGCTCAAAATCTCACAATAAAATGCCCCATTCAGCCTCTCCTTAATACAGTGCAGTTGTCCTGTCCCCTTCGCAGAAAAGCACCCAAAGCATGATGTTACCACCCCCATGCTTCACAGTAAGGATGGTGTTCTTGGGATGCAACTCATCCTTCTTTTTGCTCCAGACACGATGAGTGAAGTTTAGACCACAAAGTTTTACTTTGGTCTCATCTGACCACATGACTTTCTCCCATGCCTCCTCTGGATAATCCAGATAGTCATTGGCAAACTTCAAGCGGGCCTGGACATGTGATGATTTGATCAGATGAACCTTCCGTTCAATGCATGATTTGAAACCATGATGGTGTAGTGTTCTACCGACAGTGACCTTTGAAACTGTGGTTCCAGCTCTCTTCATGTCATTGACCAGCTCCACCCTTATAGTTCTAGGCTGATTCCTCACCTTTCTTATCATCAGTGATACCCCACTGTTACGCTGAGCGCTCCGGGTCCCCTGCTGGCCTCGGAGCGCTCACAGCGTATGCCCCCAGGCAGCACTCCAGCGTCTCGGCGTGTGCGTCCTCGCTCTCTAGGGCGCACGCGCGCCGGGACTCTTAGATTCAAAGGGCCAGTGCACCAGTGATTGGTGCCTGGTCCAAAGGGGTTATTAAGGGTTAAGGTTTGTGAGAGGCAGTGCTGACTTAATTAGGCTGCACCTGTGCACTGCCCATATATACCTTCTCCTCCCACAGCTTTCTGCCGGATCTTTGTGCCTTGTGCCTCAGAGAAAGCGTTCCCTACTGTGTTAGTTTGCCTTGCCTGTTGCCGAACCCGTTGCTACCGTCTACTCGCCTTTGAACCTTTGCCGCCTGCCCTTACCTCTGCTACGTCCGACAATGCTCTTGCCTTCTTCCTGTGTACCACGCCTTATCAGCTGCGAGAGAGGTCGAGTTGTTACTAGGGGACACGGCCTGGTAGTTACCGCCGCAGCAAATCCATCCCGCTTTGCGGCGGGCTCTGGTGAAGACCAGTAAATGCTTAGAACCGGTCCTTTAGTACAACCTGCGCCATCACCTCTCTGGTCCAGATGATCCACTACCTGTCCTGCCGGAACGTGACACCCACAAGGTAAGATCTTTCATGGAGCCCCAGTCTTCCATTTTCTAACAATTGCTCCAACAGATCTATTTTCACCAAGCTGCTTGGCAATTGCCCTGTAGCCCTTTCCAGTCTTGTGGAGGTCCACCGTTTTGTCTCTGGTGTATTTTGACAGCTCTTTGGTCTTGCCCATGGTAGTAGTTGGCATCTGACTGACTGACTGTGGGGTGGACAGGTGTCTTTAAAGAGTTCAGACAGGTGCTACTAAGTTAGATAATTGAGTGGTGTAGAGGTGGACTTTTTAAAGGCACAGTAACAGGTCTTTGAGAGCCAGAATTCTTGCTGTTTCAAATACTTATGTTCAGCAGTGCAAGACAAATACATTATTTAAAAATCGTACAATGTGATTTCCTGAATTTTTTTTTATTCTGTCTCTCAGAGTGGGAATGCACCTACAAAGTGAATTTAAGACCCCTCCATGATTTCTAAGTGCAAAATCGCAGGGTGTTCAAATACTTCTGTTCCTCATTGTAGCTCCTACATTTCTGCGCATAAAACATCAGTTTAAAAGCAAGTGACTTGGCCCACCATGGTGAAATATTGGAAAATAGAATAGGTCTGAGCCTCTAGACACCCCCATCACTCACAAGGAACAACAAGACCTGCAAAGGTTTCTTAAAAAAAAGGGTTCGCTTGGGGTGATCCCAAGATGGTGTCAGGCATGGCAGTCTCTGTTGCAGCTTCGGAGAACTCTGAAGCTGACAGCTCACCCAAGGTTGAGCAGGAAGATCACGATCATGCTCCTATATCTAAATTGTTCCTCACTAAAGCTTTAGAACAGATGCTTAAACCAGTACTAATGGAGCTCCTGGACATCAAGACTGAGCTTATACAGATGGGCCACCATGTTGCAAACCTGGCGACCACAACCTCTGAGATTGTGGTGCATTTAAGTCCATGGCCAACCAGGCAGTGCAACATACAGCCAAGATAAACAGGGCACTGATTTCACTGGAAGATCAGGAGAATGAAGGCCTGCCGGTAACCTGGGCAGCAGAAGCCCTTAATAAGGTGGCTATGGGCATGTTTACTGACTGAGCAGACAAGGAGGCAGCCTTTTCAATCACTATTAACCACATTCACAGAGCACTCAGACCAGTACCGAGGCCGGCTAAGTGATCACAGGAAGCGGCTGTTATTCTAGCTACTGCATGAGAGAGATCGTGGATTACATATAAGGGAGCAGAGTTGATGATTTACCAGGACATAACACCATCTGCACTGGCAAAGAGAGGTACAATAAAACCGCTCCTTCATGCTCTAGGTGCTGAAAAGATTCCAAATATATGGCTGTACATTTTGGCATTTCTATTCTACATGGAGATAACCATATTACCATCCATACCCTACGAGAATTTTGAGAAAGCTTGTCCCATCTGGGGCTGTCACCAATCAAGATTGCATCATGGATGCCACTGGTTTTGACCAACTTAAAACAATCTCTGCCTCGCGTTGAACCCTGGCGCAAGGTGTTCAAGACAAAGTCATGTAAGCTAGCCAAACTCCAGACCAAGATCACATTCCCATTGACCCTCATTGCATATTTGTCTTTTCTTTATTATCCAACTGTGTACATTTTCTAGGGGTGCTTGTCTTTAAGCTTTTGCAGCTGGCTGTTGGGCGTGGGCACTGGCCTGGTTTCTGGCCTGGACCTATGCTTCAACAGGACCTTTTTGTTAGTATAGTTTTTTTTTCATACTCTTTCCTCAACCTTATCTGCTTTCCCCATCAGAGCACCCCTCCTTTTAGACTATTTTTCCAGCAATCTTATATAGTCTGTTTAGCTATTGACTACAGACAGACGTACTTCTTTTACAGCACTCACAAATTGATGTTCAACGTGTTTAATTTTAAGGATTGAACTCTCCCAATAAATTAAACCATCCTGCACTTAATACTTTGCAAACCTAAAATACACATAGGGGAAGATTTATCAAACTGGTGTAAAGCAGAACTGGCTTAGTTGCCGATAGCAAACAATCCGATTCAACCTTTCATTTTCCAAAGGAGCTGTAAAAAATTAAAGGTTGAATCTGATTGGTTGCTTTGGGAAACTAAGCCAGTTCTACTTTTCGCCAGTTTGATAAATCTCCCCCATAGTCTTTCTGCAGGAGACACACTTTAAACAACTGAAAATTCAGAAACTACCCTATCATCCATTTAAGCAAAGGTTCTACAGCTGCCATCCTTCCTCTGCATCCAAAGAGGTTGCTATAGGTTTCCATCCATCAGTTTCTTTTGTACAGCAGCTCTCAAGGGTAGAATGCTGCGGCTGAAGGGGGAAATTGCACCTCAGATGTTCACAATTGCCAACCTATATGGTCCTAACACATCTACTGTTGCTTGACTTCTGTGAGTATTGGACACTTTAAAGCCTTTTGCTCAGAGCTCACTCGTAGTGGGAGTGGACCTTAATTTAGCACTCGATCCTATAAAGGGGTTGCCCCATCTCTCATTCTCACCTACTATCTCCTTCTGCAGTTTGCCGCTTTGTGTGGGCAGCACCTCCCACTTTGATTGACATCACTTATGTGTACAAGCGCATGCCAGATGCAATAGCTAACAAGTCTATTAGCACCATCTACAGAAGCTGCTTGCACTCTGCATTGATTACTATTATGATGGTCCTGGCCGGCACAGGCAAAAATAATGTAACAGGCACTGCACAAGAGCAGCCACTGCTGTAGTATCGCAATAGTGTCTGTAACCCGTGACAACAAGCAATAAATAAAGGGAACCAGAGAGGAGGTGGTCATAGTGAAAATAACATGGATAGGGTACGTTTATTATTAGACTAAAAACAACAGAATGAAAGCAATTTAGCATGATAGGACAACCCCTTTAATTGACTCCTCTTCTGCAAAAACACACTCAGGAACATATCAGTAAATTGCATAAGAAGTCCAGCAAGTGCCAGGATCGTCTCCTAAAGAGGATTCTGCTGCAGGATCGGAGTGCCACCAGTGCAGAGCTTGCTCAGGATTGGCAGCAGGCAGGTGTGAGCGCATCTGCACGCACAGTGAGGCGAAGAATTTTGGAAGATGGCCTGGTGTCAAGAAGGGCAGCAAAGAAGCCACTTCTCTCCCAAAAAAAATCAGGGACAGATTGATCTTCTGCAGAAAATATGGTGAATGGACTGCTGAGGACTGGGGCAAAGTCATATTCTCCGATGAAGCCTCTTTCCGATTGTTTGGGGCATCAGGAAAAAGGCTTGTCCGGAGAAGAAAAGGTGAGCACTACCATCAGTCCTGTGTCATGCCAACAGTAAAGCATCCTGAGACCATTCATGTGTGGGGTTGCCTCTCATCCAAGGGAGTGGGCTCACTCACAATTTTGCCCAAAAACACAGTCATGAATAAAGAATGGTACCAAGACACACTCCAACAGCAACTTCTTCCAACAATCCAACAACAGTTTGGTGAAGAACAATGAATTTTCCAGCATGATGAAGCACCGTGCCAAAAGGCAAAAGTGATAACCAAGTGGCTCGGGGACCAAAGCGTTGACATTTTGGGTCCATAGCCTGGAAACTCCCCAGATCTTAATCCCATTGAGAACTTGTGGTCAATCCTCAAGAGGCGGGTGGACAAACAAAAACCCACTAATTCTGACAAACTCCAAGAAGTGATTATGAAAGAATGGGTTGCGCTATCAGTCAGTGATTGGCCCAGAAGTTGATTGAGAGCATGCCCAGTCGAATTGCAGAGGTCCTGAAAAAGAAGGGCCAACACTGCAAATACTGACTCTTTGCATAAATGTCATGTAATTGTCGATAAAATCTTTTGAAACGTATGAAGTGCGTGTAATTATATTTCACTACATCACAGACACAACTGAAACAAAGATCAAAAAGCAGTTTAGCAGCAAACTTTGTGAAAACTAATATTTGTGTCATTCTCAAAACTTTTGGCCACAACTGTATATCAGAAGCCCATAAGGAATTCATAAGGGGTATCCTCATTTCCCTAGGTACTAAGGTCAAAAAGAATGAACAGAAGGCCATCGACACTCCCTCTTGGCACAAATTGCTACTATAGAAAGATTGCACAAACAATCTCCAAGTGCGACAGCATAATCAAAATGTACAGAACTCAGATTGCAGCTTCAAAAACTACCCTTTCAGAAAGCTGCAAAGCATATGCTATATGTTTAGCATAAGATTGCTCACGGTAATAAAGAAGGCAACATGATGTCCTCATTACTTAAGGAAACTATAAGCTCTATTTATATATCTAAAATTAGAAGAAACTACACTCAGACATGCCCACAATAGCTAAAGCATTCCAAGAGTTTTATCGGCTCTTTATAACCTCAAGCAGAATGATGGTCAAGATGATACCCTACTTAAAACGGAAGTTACGTCTACTTTTCTTAGCATGCTTCATTTACCTATTCGTTGAAATGGTTGCTAATTTAATTAGAACGATTACTCAGAAAGTGAAGTCTGTTACCCATAGCTTCACTCCAGGTTAAACTCCAGGCCCTGATGGTTTTCCCCTTTTATATTATAAAAATTTCCAGGATAAATTTTATCATTTTACTGCAGTATGTAATTTACTATTACAAAGTGAGACCCTCCCTTGACAGGAATCTACGTTACCCCCCCAACCCCATCACAAGGCAGGCAAGGACCCACAGGCTTGTAGTAGTTACAGCCCTATATCACTTTTAAAAATGTATCTAAAGATATGGGCAAAAATCTTGGCTGTGAGATGTAAACAATCTGGTTTTGTAAGGGCTAGGGAGGGCAAGGAAAACTCTCACAGCATATCATACTATATCCATGTGGCACACAGCAAAAAGATCCCCCTAGTGCTTTTAGGTATTGATGCTGAAAAGGCATTTCAGGTAAGGCTACTTTTACACCTGCATTTAGGTGTGGATCTGTCTGGTATCTGCACAGACGGATCAGCACCTATAATGCAAACGCTGGTATCAGTTCAGAACGGATTAGTCTGCATTAGTCTGTAAAAAAAAAAATCTAAGTGTAAGTCAAACGGATCCGTCCTGACTTACATTGAAAGTCAATGGGGGACAGATCCGTTTACAATTGCACCATATTGTGTCAATGTAAGCACATCCGTCCCCATTGACTTACATTTTAAGTCAGGACGGATCCGCATCCCCAGGCGGACACCAAAATGCTGCAAGCAGCGTTTTGGTGTCCGCCTCCAGAGCGGAATGGAGGCGGAACGGAGCCAAACTGATGCATTCTGAACGGATCCTTATCCTTTCAGAATGCATTGGGGCTAAACTGATCCGTTTGGGGCCGCTTGTGAGAGCCTTGAAACGGATCTCACAGGCGGACCCAGAAACGGCAGTGTGAAAGTAGCCTTACATGGACTGGCTCTTCATAAATTCAACTTTCCAGACACATTTTTCCAGGCAATATTCACTTTATATGGGCAAACACACACTAGATTACGGTCACTTGTCTTTGAGATATTTAATTGGGCAAGGCAGGGGTGTCCTTTGTCTCAGACTTGTTTATTTTGGTGGCAGAAACTTTGCTCCAATATATTAGATAGACTACTGAGATTGTGAGCATCCAGTATGACAATATAGATAAAAAATGCACTGCCTTTGTGGTTGATTTACTGTTTCTTATTACCAATCCAGATACTCAACTGAAAGTGTTAGATGACAAGTTGCAGGAATTTGTCAGACTCATTCACTTTAAAGTGAATCCCATCAAGTTGGAATTGTTGAATATTACATTACCTGGAGACGCAGTAACTAAGCTGCAATCCCTCTCGTCCTTTCCTTGGACAAAGGGACCTCTAAAGTATTTGGGAATAGAGATCCCAAGATTTTTAATGGACTTATACTTGATGTTCCCCTCTTGAACTCAGTAAGGAGACTCTTACAAACATATGATCGCTAATTTCTGTCTTGCATATATAATCCCTAAATTGCTATACACTATGCAGATGGTATCTACATACTTACCTACAAGGTCCTTTATGTATTATCAGGCTATTCAACTAAGCAGATGGCTAGAACTAGTGGAGCCAAAGAGACAACCTGATGTTGCAGCGGTTTTCGCACACAGTGTTGGCTCCTCTTTCAACAGGTTCTAGTTGCTAGATTCTCGTAATGATATGCCATTCATCTGTTTGTTTGCCTGTGCCCTGACTCCTGCCTGTTTTGGAGATTTGACTTTTTGCTCCCTGACCTCGGCCTATACTTCGTATTGACCTTGAGCTGCTTGCCATAATCTTTGAATGAGTTTGTGAATCATGAAGGGGCCACTTAGATATTGCCCTTAGGAGTATCCCTACAGTATGTCAAATTTGTTCAGGGGCATAGCAGATCCACATCTGCTTCCATAACAGGTTTATTTCCTATTTCTTGATTATACATTCCCTTTAGATATGTTGTATATTGTAGTGATTTCAAATAAAAATATATTTTTTGCTATCTGTATCAAGAAAGGAAAAAAAAAAATCATAATTGTACATTCAAGTTGATATGCAGTGTACAATGACTTGGTCCTATCGTCACTAACAATCTGAACACTGACATTTCCATTAGTACACATAAAGGTAAATGTAGATAGGAGATTAAAAAAACATATCTAGCGTCTTGACTTCTTGCCAGATGGAAGATTTCTTCATGTTAGCCAATTTGGCACATGTAAAATCTCATCATGTGTTGTCTTTAAAAGTATTTCTGCCTGTTAGTACTAATTTACAGTTTACCTATACATATCAGATACATAAATATTCTAAATACATTTCATTACTTCTCTTGAAAAATCAATGAATTGATTTTTAATAGAATAGTTGTATTATGCAGTTGATGTCAATCCACTGTGCCACTTGAACAGATTTGACTTTGAGCTTCTCCTAAGGGTGTTATCTAAGTGGCCTCCCTGGTATTCATTCTTTAATTTATACACAGGGATCTAAACTTTGCTGCAGGGGGGCCACCAGGCCTATACCTCTTGGAGTAGTCTTTGTTCAAGTGCCAGTTGACCCATGGGGGTCAAGAGACACCGCTGAAGAGCATGGTGAGATCAAGTTATATCTGGGTAACAGGCAAAAGTTGGTACAATTTAGATAGATAATAGTTGGTACATTGCTGGTAGGTTGTAAGCCCTTGTGCACAGGGTCCTCTCCCCTTTGTACTAGTTTGTAACTCATTTTGTTTATGCTTATTGCAATTTTCTTGCATGATGTATTTATACCCCTTTTCATATGTACAGCACCATGGAATGAATGGCACTTTAATAATAAATAATAATAACAACACAGGCAGACAAATGTAAAACAGCACACCATTGCAGGACATTAGAGGACTTGAACCTACTGCTCAGGCACCATCCCACAGGGGAAGTACCCCTGGGTGGCTGTCCATAGGCCCGGGAAGATTAGGGTACATACACAACATGCAAGAAGGAAGAGCCAGGCTATTACAATGGTTGGGCCTGCTAGGAAGAAGGAGTGGACGGCTGGCACGTCTAAGCTGCTGGTGCACAGGAGTGGGGGAGCAGGTGAGCAGAGTGGCACCCTTGCTCACCATGGAGAGTGAATCAGCAGAGGGGCAAAGGCCAGTTGCATCTTAAAGCAAGAATGTTCTTATCTCTTTTTGGTCTGTGGACATTCTTTTGTGTTCTTAACACCCTCAATCATTCTCAAATTATAGCTATTTAAGTAATACTACCACAAAATTAACTATTTTTTATGATAAATTGGTCCATCATAACCCTTCCTGATGCAGTCATTTTCATTTACATTTTTTTCGTTTTTGTGTTTTTATGGCCTGCTTTCCAAAAGCTATAACTGGCTGTGTGAGAGCTTGTTTATTAAGGAACAATTTGTACTTTCTAATAGGACTATTTAATATTCTATGATGTAGTGGGAAACTGGATAAAAAGTCTAAATGGGTGGAAATGTAAAAAAAATAAACATTCTATCATTGTTTTATGGTGTGGTAAAAAATACATGTAAACTTTATTCTGTGGGGCAGTACAATTACAGCGTTGCCAAATTTACACTCCTCAGCATTGAATTTGCACTAAGAAAGGAAAGTTGTGGAATTATGGAAATCACAGGATCGATAGACATGTTAATGATATGCAAATGATAAAGAAATGGAATCAAAATATTTTAATTTACCTTGCAATCTATTTGTCTAGCTCCTGTGTGAGCCTGAAACACACTGAGAGTATCATGGTGCCTGATCTTCCCTCAGAAAACTACAATACTCACAATCCCTAGTGTTGATGTTTATTGATTGGCTAGCTGATATACAGTCCAGTCATGCCTCCTCTACTCAGTAATCACCAGCACAAGACATATAGCTAGAGAATTGATAGCAACACACTGAGCATGCTCGACCTAACAAAGGCTCAGAACTACAGGTCGATGCCATGGTAATTAATGAGGAAACACAGTAGGTAGCAGAGGAAGAAAACTACTTTTATAACTACCGAATAGTAAATATGTGAAATTTACATTATATTAGGAAATTATTGATGATGAATTAGTCTAAAACATAGGTTATATTTATGGTAACCAGAATATCCCTTTAATACTTGTTCTGCCTTGCTGAATGCACTTGGACACGTACATATCAAGATCCACTGCTTGCAGCTCCCTTTGTAATCACCAACCAATGATGACCCAAATGTGCTCAATGGGAGAGTATTCTGCCCGCAGTAGCTTGAGCAACATCTGGCTTGGCTTTGTCCTGTTGAAAAATGATGAAATCAATGTAACACTGAGCTGTTAGTGTACCTGAAATTAAGACCATGACGTCTGAGAGAGCTTTTCCCAGGAGTACTGTGCTCCAGGGGTGTGAATGGGCTTCCCCACGCTGAAGTTGGGGAATCAGTTTTTTGTGGTAGCCTCATTCCCTTTGAAGGATCCGAGGCTACCGCAGCAATAGTTCTTGTTGCTGTAATGGAACCTACCATAGGCTTGTTAGCATGCCAGTTTCCCAAAGCACCCAAATTGTTAAAATATAATCATATTTATCCTGCATGATAATCGCTGTAATGGAAAACTATTTCTATTTCCCCAAAAATGTTTAATAAAAAGTGATCATACACACTCCAAAATGGTATCAAGCTCTGTAGCTGTAATTATAAAAAAGTTATGGGGGTCAGAATATGTTAGTGCAAAGAAAGAATTTTTTTTTTTTAAGTTTTCATATTTTTTTCAGTATTAAAACACAATAAAAAAAAAACTATATAAATCTGGTATCATGTGGAGAATGAAAGTTACAGGTCAGTTTTACCGCATAATGAAGGCTGTAAAAAAACAAAACCCATAAAACTACAGTGGAACTGCATTTTTTTCCCAATTCCACCCCTTTCCCCAAAAAAAGTTATGGCTCCGGGAATGCAGGGAATAAAAATAAAAAAATTAAAATTCCAGGGTCTTGATGGGGTTAAGGATGCCGCTTTATATCCTAGTGAGAAATGCTCTTGAACACAATTGAAAAGGACAGCAAATATTTTATGTGGATGGTGAAAAGGAATTTTATATAATAACTTCAGTTTTTCAATACTTTAAACGTAGCAATAGTCTTGAAGGATGCTAAGAGTACAATACATTTATACCTATCACTAATATTATCTGTCTCCACAAAGGAGCAAGAATATAATGACACACAGAATCCCCTTCCTTCATAAGACTATAACATATATTATTGGGGTTCATACTATATTACAAGTATATATTAAAGGGAATGCTTAATTAGCAATTCCCCCAACATAATGGTGGCATACAGATTGCTCCATTTACCTATTAAAGGTTTATATACTGTAGAAATTCCCATTTGCTGTGGTCGCCCTGTTATATCCTGCTGTTTCCAGAGGCCTGTAGCCTGTAAAGGAGCAGAAACTGTCTGAAACAGCTTGCATTTTCTGCTGGGATGACAAGGAGACCTCAGTGATGGAGTCCCCTGGCTACCATGCTGCATAATTGGAACCCTCTTTGGCCTATAGAGAGCAATTCTGGTAATAGTAAAGTAGTTGGGAATTTCTGTTAAACAATCCTCTGATGCCTGCTTCAAGGTTCATGAATATTAATATCTATAGAAATATTACATTTAGTTAGACAATATCTCTTCTGACTTTAGCATAAAAAAATATCTAGGACATTCACTATTAAGTAAGAGCAGAGGCAGAGGAGAAACTGAAGGCAGGAAGAGAAGAATACAATGAATAAAACACAATGGTTCTAGACTGATATTTCATCGATAGAGGATGAAAAGAGGAGCCGAATAATTAATAACGTAAAGTAGAGAGGATGGTGGAGGCGTTAGTGAGTCCACTGAAGTGTAGCAGAAGTTGTTTCTCATGAGTAGATACTGATGGATGGGGTTTTGAGGATGGATTTGTTGTTCTCGTGCTGCTCGGTTGGGTAACTGCTGTTAGTTCTGCTGTTCTAAAGCTTCTTACAATGCAAGCATAGCAGAGGATACTTATGGTGAATGTAGACGTCTACCTGTGATTGTAAGCCATATTTACTTATTGTTAGCACGGAGATAAGAAGGAATAATAACTGTCAACCCATTGATTTTTCTATCGTAGCATAAAAGGCTCCTGCAATTTGTGCTGTTATGTGGGTGATAGAATTACCCGTCTCTTTAACAGAATTAATGCTGGAATACACATAAATTCATTAATGATTTGATTTAGACTGAAATTACAGATCTTCTTAAAGCCTGCCTGTCAGAACAAATCTAAAATTACAATAACTCCTGTAGATTTGTAATACATGTAATGCAGATAGAAATGTGGTGATTGACCAACATATTTTAGCCCATTTACTTTCTTTGTACCATTTATTTTTATTACTTTTTTCACTTTAGGTTTGGTTAGTAGGAACATTTCCTCTGATGTAGTGATGGAACTTCCCTGTGTGAGCCAAAGTAAGATGTCTCCTCCTCTTCTGCACTCAAATATGTGCTGAAGTAGGGTAACTGTAGCGTGATCCTCCCTCTTCCCCTCTCACAGCATGATTCCAACAGATACTGAAGGAGGGATTCTGTTGTAGTGTCTCCCCTGCCACCCTATGTAGTGATTTACTCTGAACAGATTTTATGGGGACAGAAGAGATTTCTGAAACAATAACAATGAGCCTTCAGACAAGAAAAGGGAAACATTAGAAAGCTCTGAGGTGAGAAAACATTTATCTCACTGAAAGAATGCTGTGAGGTGCAAAGTACAGATGAACATCCCGTCATAGACTTCCCATCTATGAAGACAGAGGGCTTAACCCCTTTGGGACACAGCCTTATTTAACCTTAAGGACCTGGCCATTTTTTGCAAATCTGACTAGTGTCATTTTAAGTGGTGATAACTTTAAAATGCTTTGACTTATCCAGGCCATTCTGAGATTGTTTTTTCGTCACATATTGTACTTCATGAAGTAAAAAAATATTTGTGGTCGGATCGGCTATCAGAAAGGTGTCCCTAACCTATCTAACCCTATCTTGCAACAAGCAGTAGAATTGTGCCATAACTGCTGCGGTAGGGCAGCCTAAAGGGGGCCACCCTAATATGAAGTGACTGTAAAATGGCGTGGGTGGGTGGGTGAAATCAGCTGAATCGTCGTCAGCCCAGGCCTACAGGAGCCTATAAATAGCCTAGTAACCAACCAGCCTGGCCTCACAGGTGCAAGTAAGTAGCCGTGTAATGAGCCTCTCCTCTCACAAATACAGCAAAATTCTTTTGCTTAACACTTGTGGTCGGATCGGCTATCAGAAAGGTGTCCCTAACCTATCTAACCCTATCTTGCAACAAGCAGTAGAATTGTGCCATAACTGCTGCTGTAGGGCAGTCTAAAGGGGCCAAAAAGCGTAGACCTTGTTTAGAGTAAAACATATACATACCATTACGATACCCGCTTTGAACGCAGAAGACTCTACACGATGAAGGTGCGGAATATACCGTACATGTCAGCGACTTCTATATACCTTACCTCTTTGTCACGTGCCGTTGTTTTTTGGAGGTAGCTAAAGTTGATGTTTTGAAAGAGCGGTCGGTAGTCAGAAACGATTTACCCCTATGTTGACGAACATATGAACATATTACGAGAAGGTCTGAACCCAGGAGCTGCAGACTGAAATAACAATGGTGAATGTAATGGAAGACTTAATGAAGTCCAACCATTCGCTAAGGGCCCTGCTCAGACACCAACTATTGCTGGTAGCAAATACTTCACCTATACTTATTCCCCAGGCCACTGCTTAATTTATTCTTATTATTTATAAAGGACCCAAAAGTTAGAAGATGGCATATGCCGCTTAACTCTGGTAATGGATCAGGACTTCGTAATCGCCTGTAGTCGTGACAGGACTTCGTAATCGCCTGTAGTCGTGACAGGACTTCGTAATCGCCTGTAGTCGTGACAGGACTTACTAATCGCCTGTAGTCGTGACAGGATTTATTACTCGCCAGGCGCGAGAGACCCTAATGGCGGGGCCAGGCGCCAGCGAGGGAAGAAACGTAAACCTGAAAGAAAGCAGCTATGTTCATCAGGAGAACGGTATCAGAGCGGTGCACTGACTCCCCCAGAAAAAATACTGAGTAACCATGATGTAGTAATGAAAAGGAAAATGCAGCCTTGAGTGGAAGCCGAAGTGATGTATGAACAGGTGGATGAACGCAGCTGTGGATGTGAGTAGTGCCTGAAACATGGTATGGGCCCAGCTGTGAGCATGAAGAGCACTGTATAACGCAGCTGTGAATGCAATCTGAGATAACAGGGTATCAATGTGATGCAACAGCAACACATGAACGCAGCTCTAGTGGTGAACAGAGTATAAATTGTAAATGCAGACACATGGACATAGCTTTGAAGGTAACGCCTCCACATAATGCTGCAGGCTTTTCCTTTTTTTTTTCCTTTTCTCAGGGATGGTCACCACAGCATCACCCAAGAAACATAAACGTGCATGAACATGAACCTTGATGCAACGCCAATAAATCAACATATAGTGCACCTATACCCTAGCACAGAACCGCTGACACATGCGTGCCCATAACATACAGTTTATAGATAAACCCCACTTACCTACAGGAGCATCAGAACTCAAATGCAGGCACCTCGACTGATCTGCATGGATCCCCACATGCAGACCCCTGGTATACATACCCCAACGCCTTGCATGTTTAGCGTTGGCTACGGATGTGCCCCCACATGTTTAAAACACACTTTTTTTTTTTTGCAGATAGAGGAAACCTGCGACCATACCTACTCCAGGCGCATGCTAGGCCAATAACTATATGCAATGACCTCCAACGAGCCCCTAGACAGCCGGGCATTCACTAGACCGTTAGCACCCCACTCTGCTTTGAACCAGAGTACTGCGAATCGCATGCCGCACTGTAGGCACCATGCCATCAAGTGCAATACTACAGCATTTTTTTTATTTTTTTACCACCATCACTCAACCGTTTAGCGCCCGACTCTGCTACATCTCAGAGCGCTACATGTCGCGGACCGCAGCGTTGGTCCCGTGCAAACTACTCCAATCCTACCATGAATACCAGTGCCCTGCTAAGACATTCTGCCATCGCCCAGCCATAAGGAGCCTCCACACCATGCTGCTGTATCCTAGAGCCGACTCACAGGTAGTGAAATCAGCTGAATCGTCATCAGCCTAGGCCTACAGGAGCCTATAAATAGCCTAGTAACCAACCAGCCTGGCCTCACAGGTGCAAGTAAGTAGCCGTGTAATGAGCCTCTCCTCTCACAAATACAGCAAAATTCTTTTGCTTAACACTAATTTTTATTTATAAAAAAAGTACCAAATTTACCAACATTTTGTAAAAAATTTCAATTTCTCTTATTCTATAATACATAGTAATACCTCCAAAAAAAAGTTATTACTTTACATTCCCCATATGTCTAGTTCATGTTTGGATCATTTTGGGAATAATATTTTATTTTTTGGGGATGTTACAAGGCTTAGAAGTTTAGAAGAAAATCTTGAAATTTTTCAGAAATTTTCAAAAATCCAATGTCACTGCCACTTCTGTGAGAAGGTCTGTTAGATGTTCCTCTCTACCTGCATGACATTCTTTGTTTAGGTTTCACTTTGTCATCTCCTTTCCTTCTCCCAGCTGTCTTCATTTAAACTAATTGTCTCCCTTTATATTCCCTCCCATACTGCCTCACTTTGCGGTTTATACTTCTTCCTGGATTGTGTTTACTACTGGAGGCTGCTTCTGCTGATTCCTCAGATAAGTCCACCTAAGTTTCCTTTATTTGTGTTTCCTTGCTGGCTTGATTCTAGGTGACCCTGACTCCGTCCGTATTAAGTGCAGGGAGCCGGTGGTCGTGTCCCCTCACTATTATAGGGTTTTCAGGTGTCACATAGTATTAGATAAGTGGACAAGCAATCGTCTACCATAAAGACCTTTGCATGGGCATAGCAGTCAGGGAGTACTCTAGGGGTTTTATAGGGCTCACCCATATGCTCCTTAGTTTGGGATCAAGCCAGTCGATGTTTATTTCTAAGTTCCAGCTTTCTGCAACACCATCCGTGACATTATAAACCGCCATAACCGTCTTAAGAATGGATCCGATTTCAGTCTTGCTTGACCGCATGCAGGGTCTTTCGCTGGAGGTAGCAGATCTCCGTAAAACTGTGCATCGGTTTCAGGTGACCGGTTCTGCTGGAGTTCATGGAGTTTGTTCCGAGCCTAAGATCTCGTTTCCGGATACATTCTCCGGGGGTAGTGAGAATTTTGTTCGCTTTAGAGAGGCTTGCAAACTTCATTTTCGCCTACTTCCCCATTCCTCTGGTGATGAGGAGCAGAGGGTGGGGATCATCATCTCGCTGGTCAGGGATAATGCTTAGTCTTGGGCCTTTTCACTGCCGGTCGGGACATGGCCCCTCCGATCGGTGGATGAATTTTTTGTAGCCCTGGATCATATTACTCTGGCTGAATCTAAACTGCGTCTTTTATGCCAGGGTAAACAGTCCGCAGAGATATATTGTTCAGAATTTCGGAGATGGGCAGCTGATACTGGTTGGAATGGTGCTGCACTCCAAAGTCAATTTTGCCATGGTCTTTCGTAAAGATTGAAAGATGCATTTGCTTTTCATGAGAGACCAGCCTCGTTAGAATCTGCCATGTCTCTAGCTGTTCTTATTGACAGGCGTCTTAGAGAGAGAGAGAGGAGACTACTCCTTCCTGTCATATTCAGTCCAAGGACAATGGGGCTGTCTCATTCAGTGCGCAGGGGTCTCAGTTTCTCTCAATCCCCACTGAGGAGGAGGCCATGCAGCTGGGTTTGCTTGCCTTTGATAGTAGAGGATTCAGCTCTCAGAGGAGTGTTTGTTTCTGTTGTGGGGGTATAAATCATTTGGCAAATGTTTGTCCCTCTAGGAGATTCATGGAGTTTTCTGAGGGTAATAAAAGAAAAACAAAAAGAAAAAACCCTCTAAAAACTTTCCATTTGCTACTATTGGCAAGGTTGACGCGGAAATTGAAGGTTTGGCATTTACTTGTAGTTCCGTTTTTCTCCTTCCTGCCAGGGTGGCGCTAGACAGCAAAAACATTGTTTGTGAGATTTTTGTAGATAGTGGAGCAGCTGTCAATATCATTGATAATCAATTTGCAATAACGCATGGTTTCCAGGTATGCACTTTGGAAAAGGATATACCTGTTTTTGCTATCGATTCCGCTCCACTTTCTCAAAGATCGTTAAAAGGGAAAGTTCACAATATCCGTTTGACTGTGGGTGACGCTCATGTTGAGGATATGTCATGTTTCGTCTTAAGCGGATTACCTACTCCTCTAGTGTTGGGGCTACCCTGGCTCACTAAACATAACCCCACCATTGATTGGCAAGCAAGGCAAATAAATGGTTGGAGTGAGTTTTGCAGAGAGAATTGCCTCACGGCGTCTCTTTCAGAGGTTTCTACCAAGACTGTGCCATCTTTTCTCTCTGAATTTTTGGATGTGTTTTCCGAGAGTGGTGTCCGGGAGTTGCCCCCGCACCGGGAGTACGACTGCCCTATTAATCTCATCCCAGGCGCCAAACTGCCAAAATCACGTTTATACAATCTCTCCCAACCTGAAAGAGTCGCTATGCATACTTATATCTCTGAGAGCTTGAGAAAGGGACACATCCGACCCTCTAAGTCACCTGTTGCCGTTGTTTTTTTTTTTTGTTAAGAAAAAAGATGGTTCTTTAAGACCTTGTGTGGATTTCACGGAACTGATATCACGATTCGTGACCCATATCTGCTTCCTCTGATCCCGGACCTGTTTAACCAGATTGTTGGGACTAAGGTTTTTTCTAAGTTGGATTTAAGAGGGGCATACAACCTAGTCAGGGTCAGGGAAGGGGACGAATGGAAGACGGCCTTCAATACCCCTGAGGGTCATTTCGAGAATTTGGTTATGCCTTTTGGTTTGAAGAATGCTCCGTCCGTCTTCCAAAATCTTGTGAACAGCATTTTTGATCATTTAATGGGGAAATTTGTACTGGTGTATCTGGATGACATTTTGATTTTTTTCTCCTGATTTAAAGACTCATCGAGACCACCTACGTCAGATCTTGCTGATTCTGCGGGATAATAAATTGTACGCTAAACTGGAAAAATGTGTGTTTGCAGTTCCGGAGCTTCAATTTCTTGTTTTTCTTCTCTCTGCTTCTGGTTTTCGCATGGACCCTGAGAAGGTCCGCACTGTGCTTGATTGGGAGCCTCCTAAGAATAAGAAGGTGCTGATGCGGCTTTTGGGTTTTGCCAATTATTACAGAAAGTTCATTTTGAATTATTCCTCTGTTGTTAAGCCACTCACTGATATGACTAAAAAGGGGGTAGATTTTTCTTCATGGTCGGTAGATGCGCTTAAAGCCTTTCTAGTATCAAAGAGAGTTTTGCTTCTGCTCCCATTTTGGTACAACCTGATGTCTCTCTACCTTTTATTGTTGAGGCGGACGCTTCTGAGGTGGGTGTGGGTGCGGTCTTATCTCAGGATCCCTCTCCTGCCAAATGGCGATCGTGTGCCTGTTTCTCAAGGAAACTCTCCTCTGCAGAGAGAAATTATGATGTGGGAGATAGTGAGTTGTTGGCCATCAAATTAGCTTTTGAGGAATGGCACCATTGGTTAGAGGGAGCCAGACACCCTAAACCGTGTTTACAGACCATAAGAATCTGGCCTACTTGGAATCGGCCAAGCGTCTGAACCCGAGACAGGCCAGATGGTCTTTGTTCTTTTCTAGGTTTAATTTTGTTGTTACGTTCTGCCCCAGGGTTAAAAATGTGAAGGCAGATACCCAGTCACGTTGTTTTCCAAGAAGGGGGAACTTTGAAGACCCGGGTCCCATTTTGGCTGAAGGGGTGGTCGTCTCTGCTCTTTATCCTGATTTGGAGGAAGAGGTTCAGGCAGCCCAGGCAGAGGCTCCTGATCTTTGTCCCCCTGGGAGGTTGTTTGTGCCTCTCGCTTTACGACACAAGGTTTTAAAGGAGCACCACAATACTGTCCTTGCTGGGCACCCGGGGAGCAGAGCTACAGTGGATCTCATTGCTCGGAGATTCTGGTGGCCGGCTCTTTGTAAGACGGTTGAGGTTGAGTCCCTCATTCACGGCCATCGGGTTTTCTCCTCCCGTTACCCATTCCTTCCCATCCTTGGACGCATCTGTCCATGGACTTCATTACGGACCTGCCTCGTTCCTCGGGGAAGACTGGTAGTAGTGGACCATTTTAGCAAAACTGCGCATTTCATTCCCTTTCCTGGGTTATCCAATGCTAAGACACTGGCGCAAGCGTTTGTTGATCACATTGTTAAGTTACATGGCATTCCTTCAGACATCGTTTCTGATAGGGGCACGCAATTTGTTTCCAGATTCTGGAAGGCCTTCTGTTCTTGCTTGGGGGTTCGGTTGTCGTTCTCTTCTGCTTTTCACCCGCAGTTGAATGGTCAGACTGAACGCGTCAATCAGAATCTGGAGACATATCTGCACTGTTTTGTGGCAGAGAATCAGGAGGATTGGTGTTCTTTTTTGTCCCTTGCTGGGTTTGCTTTAAATAACCGTCGCCAGGAGTCCTCTGATAAGTCACCATTTTTTGGTGCATATGGGTTTCATCCGCAGTTTCGGACATTCTCTGGAGAGGAGTCTTCTGGCTTACTTGATGAGGAGAGATTTCCTCGTCTTTATCATTTATTTGGAAAAAGATTCAGGGTAATCTGAAGAGGATGAATGAGAGATATAAGCATGTGGCGGATAAGAGACGTGTGCCTGGTCCGGACCTGAATGTGGGTGATCTGGTGTGGTTGTCTACAAAGAATATCAAACTGAAGGTTCCCTCCTGGAAGTTGGGTCCTAAGTTTATTGGGCCTTACAAGATCTTGTCCGTCATCAATCCCGTTGCCTTCCGTCTTGATCTTCCTCAGAGTGTTTCCATAGTCTGATAGCCATAATTTTTTCAGTTTTTAGGCGATTACCTTGGGTAGGGTATAATTTTTGCGGGATGAGATGACGGCTTTATTGGCACTATTTTGGGGTGCGTGTAACTTTTTGATTGCTTGCTATTACACTTTTTGTGATGTAAGGTAACAAAAAATGTTTGTTTAGCACAGTTTTTATTTTTTACGGTGTTCATCTGAGGGGTTAGGTCATGTAATATGTACAGTGGAGGAAATAATTATTTGACCCCTCACTGATTTTGTAAGTTTGTCCAATGACAAAGAAATGAAAAGTCTCAGAACAGTATCATTTCAATGGTAGGTTTATTGTAACAGTGGCAGATAGCACATCAAAAGGAAAATCGAAAAAATAACTTTAAATAAAAGATAGCAACTGATTTGCATTTCATTGAGTGAAATAAGTATTTGAACCCCTACCAACCATTAAGAGTTCTGGCTCCCACAGAGTGGTTAGACACTTCTACTCAATTAGTCACCCTCATTAAGGACACCTGTCTTAACTAGTCACCTGTATAAAAGACACCTGTCCACAGAATCAATCAATCAAGCAGACTCCAAACTCTCCAACATGGGAAAGACCAAAGAGCTGTCCAAGGATGTCAGAGACAAAATTGTAGACCTGCACAAGGCTGGAATGGGCTACAAAACCATTAGCAAGAAGCTGGGAGAGAAGGTGACAACTGTTGGTGCGATTGTTCGAAAATGGAAGGAGCACAAAATGACCATCAATCGACCTCGCTCTGGGGCTCCACGCAAGATCTCACCTCGTGGGGTGTCAATGGTTCTGAGAAAGGTGAAAAAGCATCCTAGAACTACACGGGAGGAGTTAGTTAATGACCTCAAATTAGCAGGGACCACAGTCACCAAGAAAACCATTGGAAACACATTACACCGCAATGGATTAAAATCCTGCAGGGCTCGCAAGGTCCCCCTGCTCAGGAAGGCACATGTGCAGGCCCGTCTGAAGTTTGCCAATGAACACCTGAATGATTCAGAGAGTGACTGGGAGAAGGTGCTGTGGTCTGATGAGACCAAAATAGAGCTCTTTGGCATTAACTCAACTCGCTGTGTTTGGAGGAAGAAAAATGCTGCCTATGACCCCCAAAACACCGTCCCCACCGTCAAGCATGGGGGTGGAAACATTTTGCTTTGGGGGTGTTTTTCTGCTAAGGGCACAGGACAACTTATTCGCATAAACGGGAAAATGGACGGAGCCATGTATCGTGAAATCCTGAGCGACAACCTCCTTCCCTCTGCCAGGAAACTGAAAATGGGTCGTGGATGGGTGTTCCAGCACGACAATGACCCAAAACATACAGCAAAGGCAACAAAGGAGTGGCTCAAGAAGAAGCACATTAAGGTCATGGAGTGGCCTAGTCAGTCTCCGGACCTTAATCCAATCGAAAACCTATGGAGGGAGCTCAAGCTCAGAGTTGCACAGAGACAGCCTCGAAACCTTAGGGATTTAGAGATGATCTGCAAAGAGGAGTGGACCAACATTCCTCCTAAAATGTGCGCAAACTTGGTCATCAATTACAAGAAACGTTTGACCTCTGTGCTTGCAAACAAGGGTTTTTCCACCAAGTATTAAGTCTTTTTTTGTTAGAGGGTTCAAATACTTATTTCACTCAATGAAATGCAAATCAGTTGCTATCTTTTATTTAAAGTTATTTTTTCGATTTTCCTTTTGATGTGCTATCTGCCACTGTTACAATAAACCTACCATTGAAATGATACTGTTCTGAGACTTTTCATTTCTTTGTCATTGGACAAACTTACAAAATCAGTGAGGGGTCAAATAATTATTTCCTCCACTGTATATAGAGCCGGTCGATATGGACGCGGAGATACCTAATATGTATAAAAAAATTTCCCCCTATTTTTTACCAATTTTTTAAAACTTTATTTATGGAAAATTACGTTTTTATTTATTTTTACTTGAAACTTTTTTGAGGGGAAAACTTTTGGGGGTCTAATCCTTTACAATGCATTCAAAAACTTCTGTATTTGAAAGCATTGGCTGTATGAGTAATACAGTGAGTATTACTCATACAGCTTCCGGCCTGTGAGATCCAGGAGGCTGGATCACACAGGCACATCACAGGAAGGCAGCGGCGATGCCTCAGGAAGGCATTGCGCTGCCTTCCATGCCATCGGGTCACCCCTACAACCCCATGGGGACCGCAGCATGCTGCGGCATTTTCTCCAGCCAAAAAAGGTAAGAGGGACTGAACTGATGCATCCTGATGCATACTGAATGGATTCCTCTCTATTCAGACTGCATTAGGATAAAACTGACCTGTTTTTTTCCGGTATTGAGCCCCTGTGACTCAATATCGGAAAAGAAAAATGTTTGTGTGAAAGTACCCTAAGTAGTTTAGAGATAAGGGTAATTAGATGGCAGCCGCAAAGTGAAAGTGAAAGTACCAGTCACACAGTTAGAAAAACAGTTAACCCTTTGTGACTAAACAGCTCAATATTTTTAATAAAAACCAATTAACAATATGATTTTTAGCCAAAAATAAGTTTAATGCAATCTTTTTTTTTTTTTTTTTTTATCACTCCAAGGGTGTACATAGCCTTTAATATCCCAAATACACACAGGTAAGGCTTCTATAAGGTGCTGGTCACATGGTGATGTGTAGTGCATCATGCTGGTTTACAGCCTATTGGTCATCTGTATACTATTAGATCAGACAAGCCAATCCAGCACCACTGTATGTCCCCCACACATATACTGACACAGTATTATCACGAGGCCTGGAGCATTCTGCAAGAACGATAAACTTGAGATATCAGTTAATATACTGGCCAAAAAGCAAGCTTCAGATCATAGAAGTCACTTCGGTCAAAACTTGTTACCTCTGCAGTCACGTGAGACTTCGTTAAATAACTTTGGGCATCAATTATATTACTTTTAAAACTTGAATCCAAAGTTGGCTTCGGTACCGGCTGGTACCTTGTTACTGATGCCGACTTTGGATTCAAGTTTTAAAATCGAAATCCGTATTCACTGAATACTCGTGAGACTTCGAAGATAATGAATTTCACCTTGCCCGAGCCTATACATTTGAATGTTTTATGGAGACGGATCTCCATACAGCATTCAAATGAAGTTTTGACTGAAGAGACTTCACATCTGTAATCCAAAGTTTGCTTCCTTTAACACTACTTGTAAGTCCTAAAATCACTAGAATCAAAAGCCACTGACATACAGATTACAACATATTATTGAAAATAATGATACTGACAAGGCTACAAAGTGACCAAATGTATTACTCATTTATGCAAAGCAAGGTAATTATCGGTAAAATGTAACCTAATCTTTCACAGGAAAATTCAGTTAGGGTTTACTAATAGTTTGATCAGCTAAAGAATGTAGAATCGAGGAAAACCCTTATAGGGGGAGATAATGACCCCCGACAGTCCTACCTTAAGCCCTCTTTAAAACCTCAATATAAAACAAAATACCCCCCACCCATCTTCTGGGCCAGGAAGTGCTGGTGGTTACATGTGATGGCACCAGATTTCTACATTAGCATATAGCTCCCACAGTGAAAATGTCCGCCTCAGCATGTTGTGTAGAAGCATGGTTAAAAAGATCAAGGAACATCACACTGGAAAATGACTGCAGTCATGTTATATGGCATGTTCTACATGTTCAGGGATTCATTAAGGCTGGTAGAGGCACCTATGCTAAAAATTTCCTAATTGCTTGTCCTAAGTAGCAGTATCGTATAATTCATAGGATGGAAATGCACTGATGTGAACAAGAACACCATCTAATGTCTATGAGGACAGTTGTTAGGGTTCAAGAAACAAAGATCAACATTCTGGATTTTAACATGCCTAATCATTTTTTCACATGGAAGATAAGAGGACCCAGGGGTGTCAGATAACTGCTAATTCCATCGTGATATGGCAAATACAATGTACCACTGTCTTAGGGCTGTATTACACCAACAGATTATCTGACCAATATCTGTCCAATCAGAGCAGTAGTTGGTGTGTATAACAAAAGATCTGTGTGTGATAGGCCATCTGACCAATGATTGGTCAGAAAATCGGTCAGATAATCTGTTGGTGTAATACAATTCTTACAGCTTCACATTCAACATTTCAAATCCTATGTTTGAAAATTTAATCTCATGCCATTAAGACAGCCGGAGACTAGACATTCTCCTGTGCCATAACATTCAGTCAGAAGAAGTATAACGACACGCTATCCTTGTCCTTAAGATGAAGAGATGAGTCTCAGCCCAGTTAATATAATAAAATAGAGACTCCTAACTCCAATAAGTAGTTTGCAGATCATACATGCAATAACATTTCTATTTCATCATAAATTACATTGTTCATACAGAACTAACTGATAAAGTCACCAAAATAATCGTTAATTACCATGTCAATAAAAAAAGATAGTTAGATCCAGAATTTTAGCCTCTTACACCACCACAATAGATTTTAAACAAAACCATCAAGATTGGAATGTGCACTTTCAGCATTAATTCAAGGGGTTTAACAAAAATATTGTATTGACGGTTTAGGAATTACAGCTACTATTTGCATTGTCCTCCATTTCACATGCTGAAAGTAATTGGACATTATTATAAATGTAAGGATTGTTTTTAATACTTGGATGCAAATCCTTTGCAGTCAATGACTGCCTGAAGCTTGGATCCACTGGACACCATCAAATGCAGAGTTTTCTTCCATAATGCCACCAGTACCCCATCCTAGAATGTGACTAAGATGGGTTGCCTCCACTTGCAGAGCTGGTTAGGGGGGTGAGGGTCCAAGGACAAGCACTTGTTACGTTGCACTCCAGTGCCTGGCTCCACTTGCTGAGATTTGCTGTCATGCTCCATTACTACTGTATATAATGTAGTGCGGGACATCTACTCTGCAATAGATAGCAATGATAAGCTCCTGTGTGCAGTATACTGCCATGGTTGAGCAGCCTGACAGAAATGGGAAGGAGAAATGTGATCCTGCTTCCTGTCAGACTTCTTAGCCATGACAGCGTATTGGACACAGGATTATATAATTACTATCTATAGATAGTAATAGAGTGATTGTGCCTGAGATATGCCATGGAGCTGGGCAACCTGACAGCAAGGCTCAACAATGTGAAATGAAGGCAGGTGCCAGAGCACAGTGGGCAGAGTATCCTCCCCCCTAACCCAGCTAAGCAACTTTACAAGTGAAGAAAATCTGCTAAAATTCTAGTCACATTCTAAGGTGTGTTGCTGGAGGCCATTTTTATATCAATCTTGGACAACCCCTTAAGGTTTTGTTTTTAGTAAGTGAAAAAGGTCAGTCAGGTTGAGTTCGGGTGATTGACAGAAGAATTCAATTTCTTGGCTTTAAGGAAGTTCCTGAGTGTTTTTGCAGTATTCTTTGGCCATCATACACCTTATTGTGCAGCAACATTGTATCGATTTTTGCAGCATTTGATTGCAAAATGTATAATGTATCACGTAATTCAAACACCAGTGAAGCAGTTCCATTGGCAGCCATACTTGCTCATGCCATAACACTGCCTCCAATTTAGAAAGACTCCTGTACTCCACTTGAGTTTCAGTATAAAGCTTTTATTTTGTGCGGTTCCAGTCAAAGAAAGTTTTCGGCTGAATAGCCTTCTTCAGTATAACTGGAAAGGCATATAAAGTATCACAATAAATGTACAATAATCGCAATGCGTGTGCAAAAAAATCTTACGGTATCTAAAGTATCACAATAGGTATAGAATAGTCGTACAATATACATCCTGTTGCAAATAAGTGCGCAATAGACATACAGCACATGACATATCGATTAAATTATATACAGAAGAAGAAGACGTGTCGATATGGCACATCAAGAGAGCGTCGTCTGTCATCTGGGGACCCTGTTGTTACTTCATCAGACTAGTTAGAGGTCTGGCTAAGTGCAGAGTCCGGTTTAGTATAGGTTGCAGTCAAAATATTAATACAGAATGTTACATAGTACAGGTAGAGAGGCAGTTTAGTACAGGCAGTTTGGCATGATCTGTTCTTACCCGGATTGTGGCCGCATATAGTGCAAAGCTGAATAAGGATAAAGTTCCCTCAGTGGGTGGCAGGAATGCTGCTTCTTACGTGGGCTCAATGTCCCTGTTTGGCATGCGGTCCGGGAGGCTGAGGCCTATGTTCCGGATTGCCATAGTGGTGGTTGTGTCTCCGTTCCCCTTATGAGGAGGCTCGGCTTTGCGGCGTGGTTGGAGGGGCGGGTACTAGCTGACGCACTTCCGGGTAAACCAAGATGGCGCCCGGAGCTCTCCAGGAGAGATTGCGCATGCGCGCGTCGCGTCTGGGCGGGCGTTGGAGCGGCCGGCTGTTTCTGACCACTGAGTGTGATTGCGCATGCGCCGGGGCTCGTTGTTGTTGCTGCCAGTTGCTGTCTAGTAGGGTGGTGGGGAGGCGCTGAGACTGGGAGAGTTAAGGGTGCAATATCTGCCATATTTACCTAGAGATGACCACCAGGGGAATGAGCCATAGAAAGGATATGATCTATTCAGTTCTTGTTGGGAACTTGGATAAGGTTCAATATCTGCTCTAAAATAGGAATAGAGGTGCCGTTAGTACTGTTTTGTTTAAGGCAAAAGGTCAATACTTGCAAATTAAAGTCTTGCTCACAGTGGTCCATAAGGTAATACATGTGGTTGATTTACACTCAAACAAGTCATATATACAGGAATGTAATAAACGTACATGTTGCATGTTATATTCACATGAAAGCCTGTTGACACCAGTGTCACCGTTGCTCATAATTCAAAAGCACTCGATTTTAAATATTTTATAAATATATTTTACATATCATCCGCCGGCGGTGTCCATTTTGGATATGGATGAATATCGTATCTTTTGTGAACAGAGAGGGGGGGGGGGGGGGGGGAGCGAATCAGTTACTGTACTGTAGGAGCTATATGAAGATTCCTATTTCATAATCCCGGTTGAGGCCCTTGGGTTCCAGCGTTTGTAGACAGTGGATCCACATGGCTTCCCTGTTCATAAGGAGGCGTGATAAATCTCCGCCTCTTCTGGGAACTGTTACCTGTTACACTACCTGGAATCGCAGTTGGGCAATAGTGTGACGTTTAGCTGCGAAATGTGCGGGAATGGGCAGGTGATTGTTTTCACATCGGATGTTGGACTTATGCTGACATATTCTGTCCCTAATGGTCTGTGTTGTTTCACCCACCTAAGTCAGGCCGCAAGGGCATTTGATGACATAAATAACATTGGTGGAATCGCATGTGAAAAAAACCCGGATTGGGATCCCTTTCCCTGTTAGAGGGTGGAAGATCTTGTCACCCTTTGTGACATGTGAACATTGTGTGCAATGCAGGCAGGGAAATGTGCCTTTACGTTGTGTTTGTAGGAGCATTTGTCTTGGTATCTTGATATTGGAGCCCACATCTGCCCTTACAAACATATCTTTTAGGTTCTTGGGGCGTCTATTACATCGATATGTGGGTACGCCTGGTGTAAGAGGTGCCAGTGTTTGGGTAAGATGTGTTGGATCTTGTGAGCAAAGGGGTGGAATGTATGCACGAAAGGTACCCTCTGGGCCTGTTTTACCCTGACTTTCTGGCTGGGTTGTAGGCATTCTTTTATCACAGTGTTAGGATAGCCCCTATTTAGAAATCGTGTGGACATTTCATTTAATCTCATTTCCTTTGTTACCGTGTTGTCAACTATGCGGGATATTCTTTGGAACTGTGATCGTGGGAGGGACTTTTTCATGCTGGTGGGGTGAAAGCTAGAATAATGTAGTAGACTAGTGCGGTCTGTGGGCTTTGTGTATAGGTCAGTATGCAGATCGCCATTGGTATCTTTTGAGACTATGGTGTTGAGAAAATTAATTGATGTGCTGCTGTGGTGTAGGGTGAACTGGAGTTCAGGCCAAATGGAATTTAAGTAGGTGAGGAAATCTTGTAGTGATTCTATCGTGCTGTTCCATTTGCAGAAAACATCATCGATGTATCTTTTCCAGGTTACTACATGTTGTTGGAATTCTGTATTCATGTAGATGTAATCTTCTTCTAGCGTGGCCATGTAACAATTGGCGAAGAGGGGTGCCATGTGTGCCCCCATCGCGGTCCCTTGTTTCTAAATGAAGAAGTTGTCTTCAAACAAAAAGTTGTTTTGGGTAAGGACAAGATGGAGGAGGTCCATGCATAGTGATGAGACTTTAGGTTTGGTGCCCGTTATCTCAAGTAATCTCTTAGTGGCAGCTAGGCCCTTGCTGTGTGTTATTGATGTATACAGGCTTACTACATCGAGGGTGGCCAGAATGGAGTCTGGTTGAACCTGTTTGATGTCCCTTATGAGTTGTAGGAATGTGGACGCGTCGAGAAGAAATGACTTGGTGGTTTTAACTTTGGGTGTGAGGACCTTCTCTAGGAATTCCGAGAGGGGAGATAGGATGGAGTCAGAGGATGAGACTATAGGGCGTCCCGGGGTTTGTTGAGACATTTGTGGACTTTTGGTAATATGTACAGTACTGGCGTTATTGGGTGGTTTTTAGATAGATAAGATACTGTTTCTTTGTCAATAGGGCCCCTGTCGAGATGGGTTATCAGGACTTGTTGGATGTTATCCCTAATGGCCGAGATAGGATTTTGTGATAAACGTTCGTAGATATTGGTATCGTTTAATTGTTTTGTCCATAACCACCAAAGCCCCGCCTTTATCGGCGGGCTTGATGGTTAAGTCCTTATCCTTTTGAAGACATGTTAGGGCATTACGTTCGTCTTGTGTTAGGTTGGATTGACATGAGAGTTTTCCCCTCTCAATGTCCCTCTTGAGGCTCTCCGTGTCCCTCGTCACCAGTGCAATGAAAATTTCCACTGGGTGGGAATTCTTGGGGGGGTTGTAGGTGCTCTTTGGTTTAAGGCCTAAGTCTTTTGAGGAGATCAATGCTCTCCCTTCATCCACAGTGGTATTGTGAGGGGGGGACCACTTGTCCTCCTTGCCGAAATGGACCTTGAGCCGTAGGTTCCTGAAGAACCTATGGAGGTCCAATTCAGTCTGAAAAGTGTCAAATTTGTAGGATGGGCAGAAGGAGAGGCCCCTCTGTAGTACCTGTATTTGTGTAGGTGTCAGTGTTTTGGATGAAATGTTGATGACTAGTGATTACAAGGATGTCTCCATTACCTGCGATCTAGTCGTCCTCCCGGTGTATGCTCCAGCTGCGTCCTGTCTCCCTCTGCGGCTACGGTTTCTTCGGGATCCCGGATAGGCGGGTGGGGGGTTCTTCTTCTGTATATAATTTAATCGATATGTCATGTGCTGTATGTCTATTGCGCACTTATTTGCAACACTATGTATACTGTACGACTATTCTTTTGGCACCCTGGTCAAAATGACTGTTACTGCGAACAGTTAAGCAAGTTAAAGATAAAATGATCTCCAAAAGGCATAAAGTTAAAGATGAAACACAGTTTTCAACATTTTAAGCAATATCATTGTATTACTTTGGGTTTTTGTAGAATTTTAGAGTGAAAAAAGGAAAAAGCAAAGGAATGCCTTGCAAACACTCAAGGAGATTTGAGTGCTCAGATAACTTTGAACGAGGTCTCAGACCTTAAATAACCTGTTAGGTGTAAGGCCTTGTTCACAATCATCATTAGGAAAGACCAGGTGATACAACTTTCAAAGCTTTATAAATACCCAGACTACTCTAACTGTGTCCCAAAAAACGGCAGCCATGGGTTATTCTAGGCAGATGCCTAACACTCTGAAAATGAAAATGTTTGAGGCCCAAAATAAGATAGCAAAGTGTTTTCAGGTTGCCATTTCATCAATTTGAAATGTACTTAAGAAATGACGGTTAGCAGAGACAGTGAAGGTCTGAAAAACAAAGAAAAATTTCAGAGACAGATGCTCTTAGAATTGCTAGAAAGCCAAGTGAGAACCCCTGCTTGACTGCAAAAGACCTTTAGGAAGATAGCACTTAGCAGACTCTGGAGTTCTACTGTTCAGCAACCCGTGCAAAAATATGGCCTTCATGGGAGAGTCATCAAAAGAAAACCTCTCCTGCACAAAATTCACCATAAAATTCAGAGTCAGAAGTTTGAAAAAGAACATCTAAACAAGCCTGATGCATTTTGGAAACACGTTCTGTGAAATGATGAGTTTGAAATAGAAATCATTGTCTTCAATGAGTAAAATTACTGTATGTTTGGGGGGAAAAGGGCACAGAATTTCATGAAAAGATCTCCTCCCCAACTATTAAGCACGGGGGTGGATCAATCATGCTTTGGGGTTGTGTTACAGCCAATTGCATGGGGAACATTTCATGGGTAGAGGGAAGAATGGATTTAATGAAATTTTAGCAAATTCTAGAAGCAAACATAGCACCAACTGTAAAAAAAAAAGCTGAAGTTGAAAAGAGGATGGCTTATACAAATGTATAATGATCCTAAACACACCTCAAAATCCACCAAATACTATCTCAAAAGGTACAAGCAGAAGGTTTTACTATTTTACTATGGCCTTACAGTCCCTTGATCTGACAATCATTGAAAAACTGTGGATAGACCTCAAAAGAGCAGTGCCTGTAAGGCTAGTTTCACACTAGCATTCGGCTGTCCGCTCGTGAGCTCCGTTTGAAGGGGCTCACGAGCGGACCCGAATGCTTCCGTCCAGCCCTGATGCAGTCTGAATGGATGCGGATCCGCTCAGACTGCATCAGTCTGGCGGCGTTCAGCCTCCGCTCCGCTCAGCAGGCGGACACGTGAACGCTGCTTGCAGCGTTCGGGTGTCCGCCTGGCCGTGCGGAGGCGTGCGGATCCGTCCAGACTTACAATGTAAGTCAATGGGGACGGATCCGTTTGAAGATGCCACAATATGGCTCAATCTTCAAACGGATCCGTCCCCCATTGACTTTCAATGTAAAAGTCTGGACGGATCCGCTCAGGCTAATTTCACACTTAGCTTTTTTTTGCCAATATAATGCAGACGGATCCGTTCTGAACGGAGCCACCGTCTGCATTAATATGATCGGATCCGTTCAGAATGGATCCGATCGAACGCTAGTGTGAAAGTAGCCTAAGATAGCCTGGGAATCTCACAGAACTGTAAGACATTTGCAAGGAAGAATGGATGAAAATCCCTCAAACACGAATTTAAAGACTCTTGGCTGGCTACAAAAAGTGTTTACAAGCTGTGATACTTGCCAAAGATGGTACTACTAGGCGCTAACAATGCAGGGTGCCTACAGTTTTGATTTGGGCCCTTTTTTGTTATTTTGAAAACATAAAAGAAGAAAATGAAAAAATGTTTTTGCTTAAAGAGGACCTTTCACCGATCCTGACATTGTGAACTAAGTATACAGACATGGAGAGTGGCGCCCGGGGATCTCACTGCACTTACTATTATCCCTGGGCGCTGCTCCGTTCTCCTGCTATGCCCTCCGGTATCTTCGGTCACTAAGTTATAGTAGGCAGAGATTTCGGTCACTAAGTTATAGTAGGCGGAGTCTGCCCTTGTTCTGCTCTAGCGCTGGCCAATCGCAGCACAGAGCTCACAGCCTGGGAGGTTATTTTCTCCCAGGCTGTGAGCTCTGCGCTGCGATTGGCCAGCGCTACAGCAGAACAAGGGCAGACTCCGCCTACGATAACTTAGTGACCGAAGATACCAGAGGGCATAGCGGGAGAACGGAGCGGCCCCCAGGGATGATAGTAAGTGCAGTGAGATCCCCGGGCGCCGCTCTTCATGTCTTTATACTTAGTTCACAATGTCAGGATCAGTTAAAGGTCCTCTTTAAAATACAAATACTTTATGCCTTTTGGAGATCATTTCATCTTCAACTTGCTTAACTGTTCACAGTAACAGTAATCTTGACCAGAGGTATACAAACTTTTGCATGCCACTGTAGATCATGAACCTTCTCTTTCTTTATTCATACTGTTCCTATGCTGTCATTCTGTTGGTACAAGTTAGTTCTGCCCATACAGATAAAAGTATTTGTTAGATGTTTTCTAACACCAAGTGTAATCAGTTGAATGTTACGAGTGGTTTGCATTTTCAGATAAACTGGATTTGCATTCATGAAGTTGTCTCCAGATTGTAGATTTTGACGATAATATGAATGTCTTTCAATGTTATCTTTAGTTGTCTTCCATGGTTGCCCAGGCCTTCTGGGGTTACTGAGTAGTGTTAATCGTGAATATTCTAATCGCAAATTTTTATTGCGAATATTGGCACTTCGAGAATTCGCGAATATCTAGAATATAGTGCTATATGTAAGTAATCGTGAATATTCTAGATTTTTTTTCATCAGTACCTATAATCCCTCACTGGTTCATGCTCGTGGGCCAATGAGAAGGCTGCATTATGTTTGACTTTAGGAGTAGTGTTTACCGTGAATTTTCATAATAAAATAATGACTGGAGATCACGAATTAGCAAATATATGATGAATATTCTCCCAAATATTCGCAAAATATTGCAAATTCGAATATTGGCCCTGCCACTCATTGCTGTTACTGAGATCACCAGTGCTTTACTTCTTTGTAAGGGCTCCTGCACACGGCCATTGCCCGTCTGTACCCATATTGCGTCCCGCAAACAGCGGGTCTGCAATATACTGGTATTGGCTGTGTGTACCCTGCATCACGATGCAGACCTATTCACTTGAATGGGTCCGCAATCTGGAAGGTCTGACGTGGAATGGAGGCAAGGAGTGCTTCCATGGGGTTTCTCTCCGTGCCTCCGCACCGCAAAAAAGCAGTGCATGCACTACTTTTTTACAGTGCGGACGGATTATGGACCAATTCAAGTTGAATGGGTCTGGATCCATCTGCGGAATCGGCACGGATGTTGCCCGTGCATTGGGGACGGTGTGCATGAGCCTTAAGTATGCAGCTTATTGTTAATCATGCAACTCCTAGAAATTCTGCTATCTCTCTGATAGAGTTGAGCTTTTGTAGTCTATTAATGGCTTCCTTAACTTGTATTGACACCTCCTTGGACCACATATTGAGAGTTCTCAAGAATAGCTACTAAATGCATATTCAACAGCAAGGTGTGAAAAGTAGATGTTCAGGTTTTTAAAGAGGTTGTCTATCCTTGAAGTTGACAACCTGTGGGTTCTTAACCTGTGCCCTTTAACGTAAAGAAAAACACAACTCACCTGTCTGCAATCCCACTGCTACTCCTTTTGTGACCGCTTCCAGTTGACCCAGTGGACCAGGAATTGGCTTGGTCCCATAAATGTTGTGGCCAATCACAGGCCATAATTGTCACATAGCATTAATATATTATTTCAGCCAATGCGACTGTTGAGGCCTGTGATTGGCTGCAGCAATCAGCCAAGCAGCTAGGACCAGAGCAGAAGCGAGACAGTGGATGGGTGAGTGATGTTTTTTAAGTTAAACCAATCAGTATCTGGTGTGGCCAACATTTGCTTACACAGTGCAACACATCTCCGTCGCACAGAGTTGATCAGGTTGTTGATTGTGGCCTGTGGAATGTTGGTCCACTCCTCTTCAATATTTGTGCGAAGTTGCAAAATATTGGCAGGAACTGGAACACACTGTCGTATACGCCAATCCAGAGCATCCCAAACATGCTCAATGGGTGACATGTCCGGTGAGTATGCTGGCAATGCAAGAACTGGGATGTTTTCAGCTTCCAGGAATTGTGTAGAGATCCTTGCAATATGGGTCCGTGCATTATCAAGCTGCAACATGAGGTGATGGTCGTGGATAAATGGCACAACAATGGGCCTCAGGATCTTGTCACAGTATCTCTGTGCATTCAAGATGCCATCAATAAAATGCACCTGTGTTCGTTGTCCATAAAATACGCCTGCCCATACTATAACCCCACCACCACCACGGGCCACTCAATCCACAACGTTGACGTCAGCAAACCGCTCACCCACACACACGCTGCCTGCCATCTGCCCTGAACAGTGAAAACCGGGACTCATCCGTGAACAGAACGCCTCTCCAGCGTGCCAGACGCCATTGAAGCATTTGCCCACTCAAGTTGGTTATGACGACGAACTGCAGTCAGGTTGAGACCCTGATGAGGATGACAGGCATGCAGGTGAGCTTCCCTGAGACGGTTTCTGACAGTTTGTGACGAAATTCTTTGGTTATGCAAACTGATTGTTGCTGCAGCTGTCTGTGTGGCTGGTCTCAGACGATCATGGAGGTCAACATGCTGGTTGTGGAGGTCCTGGGCTGGTGTGGTTACACGTGGTCTGAGGTTGTGAGGCCGGTTGGATGTACTGTTAAATTCTCTGAAACGCCTTAGAAGATGGTTTATGGTAGACAAATGAACATTCATTGCACGGGCATCAGCTTTGGTAGACATTCCTGCAGTCAGCATACCAAATGCATGCTTCCTCAAATTTTGCAACATCCGTGGGATTGTGCTGTGTGATCAAACTGCACATTTCAGAGTGGCCTTTTATTGTCGGCAGTCTAAGGCACACCTGTGCAATATTCATGCTGTCTAATCAGCACTTTTATATGCCACACCTTTGAGGTGGGATGGATTATCTTGGCAAAGGAGAAATGCTCACTAACACAGATTTAGACAGATTTGTGAACAATATATGAGAGTAATGGGTCTTTTGTGTATGTAGAAAATGTTTCAGAGCTTTGAGTTCAGCTCATGCAAAATGGGAGCAAAACCGAAAGTGTTGCGTTTATATTTTATGTCAGTGTATATATTACAAATCAGTGTTAATTGCTGCTTGTGAGCTCTGATTTATGGTTAGGAAATGAAAATGTAAATATCGTGGCCCGTGACACGATGCACAGATTTGGATGCATTCCAAAGAGTAAACAGCATATTCAAACAGCCTTCCATTGTTTAAACATTTGCCTTATATTCTTGCCTCTGGGATAAAGTTATTTTTGTTTTTACCTTGTCTTCCAGTGGTCTATTGACCTCACAGCAAAATATAATTGGCATGGCATATTCCCTGCATTTGTTAAGCCTCCACACTTCTGTTTAATATTTCCTCTAAATATACAGATTAAAGTTTTATGTATAGCTTGATAGAACATCATTTGTTAAATGAGTGGGCATTAGGCCACCCAACAAAAGCTATCTGACATCAATCATCACACTTCACAGCCTTGACTCCAGATGGGCTCTGGACTTTGTTCAGGATACCGACCAAATTGCCTGGCAAGATGACACAGAGAAAATGATATATCCATAGCTGAGTTGTCAATAGGCAAAGGCCTTCTGCTACAGGTGCTGTATCTTTTCATCCATCACCGGCTCAGATCTCCAAACTAATTATGGAGTCAGCCAAGTTTGCTATTTTACGCTATTTGCTATAGTCTCCCTTTGTAAATCACAGAACTGCTTTCCCGGTAAACAGACAACTGCAGGCGTGGTTGGGTTGCGGCAGTCATATTCATAAAGGACAATGCCCAGTGCTGCTGTCTGGAGTTTGAAAAAGTATACACTGTGGTTTTTGCATGATATCTGTCAGTGTGGAGGAAGTAAGACTCATTTAGATGAGTTAGTGAAGTGATGGAGCCACTGTCTCCGGCTTTAATCTCCAATGGGCTCATATTACGCAATATCACAATATCGCATTTGATGGTATTTCGACACCTCAATAGCATATGAACTGAAGTGCTTTAAATTATACCAACTATGTTGCAGCATAATCCTGATTAAACACTTTCTTAATAGGTAAGCAAATGTTGTGAGCTATAAAAGGAGTGTTTAATGGATATTGCACATAGTAAATGGTGTGGATTGGTTGGCAGTAATATGTAGTAGACGATAAGTTCACATTTAAGTTCAGTTTCAAATCTAATTTAAATTCAATATAGTTAATTACATTTCAGGTGCCATAAAGCATTTGGCTTGCATCTATTAAGCTACAGTTTTCACAGAATGTTCACTTCATAAATGACCACAAACTGAACTGAAAATGTTGCTCCGGTATTTCTGAAATGCTCAGACCAGCTCATTGTGTCCTCAAACAACATAAACAATGAAATGTCTGGAACACAGGTTGCATCAGACAGGGGTCATCATGTTGATTAACTTCTTAATAGGACTAATTGATATTTCAGCATTTCAGAATATAATCATCCAAGGTTCAGTTTTAAAGTCAAAGGGATGCAAGTGATGCATCTTCTGTATTTAATGAATACAGGTTAAATGCTCACTATGAAATTGCTAAGCTGAAAAAGATAAAGTGTGAAAACATATTCAGCCTAAAAAGAATGAATTATCAAGGAGAACATCACTTTGAACACCGTGGCCATTGCCAGGCTCTGATACTAAGTGGAGCACCCCTTTACCTGAGTGGGTCCGTAGAGTTGTGTTGCAGGGAAATACTTGGGAAACTTTATCACAATAACACAAGGCTAAATAAAGACAAATACTGTTGTGACATCACAATATAAGTCTGCCTAGAAGAACCTAGAAAAAACCTTCATGACGTCATCACTATAGATAGAACACTCAATAGAACACTCCCTGTAAATGAAATGAGAGAGAGAGCTGTCATGTCATCACAATGGAACACAGCCTACAAATAAATACACAGCACATTGTGACAGCATAACAATAGAGTACAACCAAAAAATCTCAATAATGTGGGAGTTTATCATAATGGTTCTTTACACCAAATTTATCAAATGGTGCACTCTTTGTTAAAAAGCATTTGTCAGCAGACATGTACCTTTGACACTGGCTGACCTGTTACATGTGTGCTTGGTAGCTGAAGGCATCTGTGTTGGTCCTATGTTCATATGTGTCGGCATTGCTGAGAAAAATTTAGTTTTAATATATTCAAATGAGCCTCTAGGACCAATCGGGGCGTTGCCGTTACACCTAGAGGCTCTGCTCTCTCTGCAACTGTCGCTCCCTCTGCACTTAGATTGACAGGGCCGGGCATGATGATGTTTTTACTGTCAGGCCATGGCCCCAAGTGTGGAGGGTATGGCAATTGCATAGAAGGCAGAGCCTCTAGGTGTAATGGTAACGCCCCCGTTGCGCCTAGAGGCTCATTTGCAAATATTAAAACATAATTCTTCTCAGCAATGCGGACACATATGAACATGGGGCCAACACAGATGTCTTCACCTGCCAAGTGCACATGTAACAGGTCAGCCAGTGTCATAGGGACAAATCTGCTGACAGATGTCCTTCAAATCTGATGGATCCTTAAACTTAACACTATTGTCTGGAAATTCTACTCAAGTCAAACCCCTAATGTGCGATTTTTTTTTTTACTTTTTAAAAAGTCATAGTGATAAATTTGGAGTGTAGCTAATTAACATAGCAAACCATACCCACGTTCCCATCTAATTTTCAAAACTGGTGTACAAAGGAAAAAAGTTGCATATGTTTTGACCTCAAAGGGTTACAAAGCCCTTATTTTTAAACTTTTTTGAAGCTAGAATTCTGGAGTGCAGGGTTAATAAATTCCCCCCAATGACTATGACAGCATTACATTGCAAAAAATATCAAAGAAAGAACAAGGGGGTTCTTTACTGTAAGAGCAGTGAGACTAGATAGCTGTCTGCCAGAGGAGGTTGGGATGGTGACTCGTTAGAAGGGCTCAAGAGGGGCCTGGATGTATTTCTGGAGTAATAATATTACAGGCTATAGTTACTAGAGAGGGGTCATTGATCCAGGGAGTTATCTGATTGTCTGATTGAAGTCGAGAAGGAATAATTTTTCCCCTAAAGTGAGGAAAATTGGCTTCTACCTCGTAAAAGTTTTTTTTGCCTCCCTCTGGATCAAGTTTGCAGGATGACAGGGTGAACTGGATGGACATATGTTTTTTTCAGCCTTATATAATATGTTACTATGTTACAAAGCTAATGTGAAATTATTTCCATAGAACAAACACTGTTGTAACATAACAAAGATAAAACCTATGCCACTTTTTTGACATCATCACAATAAAATACAACCAGAGAATAAAGACAAAAATGAATGGGGCATGATTACAGTACATTAGAAGACACTACAGTGACACCATCAGAATAGAGCGCAGACAGTTAAATAAAACAAGGGCTACACTGACATCTTAAAGGAAAACACTATTGTGACATTGTCACAAGTGAACTGTGCCTAGGAAGAAAAGACAATACTATGACAACATTACAATTGAAGACAACCTAGAAATGAATAGAACGCTGCCTTGGAATGACATATACTATTGCAATGCCATCAAAGTAGGAAAAAAGCTAAAAGAAAATATAAAAACACTATTGTGCCATCATCACCACCACATAAGAACGTAGCCCATAATTAATTACACAGACTAGAAAAACAATCATAGAGGCAGCAGATATCCAAAGCGATGTGCACATCGTATTTACCCATAGGTATGTAATGCAATATTTCAGCTCTTTTTTATAACAGTGACATGAGGTATATGTACCTGTCCCTGTGCCTAAAGTATGATAGCTCATTAATCAAATAATTAATAAAATACATCTAAAATATCATATATGGATAATTCATCCAATAAAGTGCATGTTGCAAATAGTGTTCACAGAGATGAAATGCTGTGTGCTGAATGGTAAGACAGAAAGGAGTGATGTGCATGTAATAAATGTTAATCAGTATATATAGGGGCTCTCACTCGGCCATTATCGGGTTCACAGACTATCATGTCATCACCGTCATAGAAATCTGCAAAATGACTATTGTAACATCACAATGAAATAAATTGCAATGTGTCCGCAGTGATCTAATGATTGACTGCGGTGGTCACGTGCCGCAACCTGCAGGTCACTGTGCATGTCACCGACACTGAAGTAAACAGTGACGTGCAAGTCTACAGAGCGCCTCTGCTGCAGCCAACTACTGTCCTCAGCATCAGACCGCTGAGGCCACATCCCCACTGCAGTTTGTAAACAATCAGCACCAGGAAGAACAGTGCTGCACAGAATGAAACCGGAGAAAGGGGTGAGTATAAGATTGTTTTTATATTTTTTTTATTTCAAACTGTTACAGGCTTGTCCGAGCTTAAATTTTCTTGGACAGTCACATTCTGCATGACTTTTTGTTTGTATTTTATTTCATTCATCGGGAGGCAGAAGAACAAATAATAGCAATTCTGATTTTTTTTTCTTTTTTGGGGGTTCACCATGTGAGATCAATAACATTATACAGCTTGTGTCATTACATTTATAGGAATATGAATTATCTGCAGTTTTTACAATTTGTTTCCAAAATAACAGTCTTTGTAAGGGAAAACACAGTTTAGGAAGGATTTTTTTGTTTTTCTTTTAGCAAAACACTTGTCTTTGGTGGGCAGTAGGGGTAACAGAGGGACCCCCTCCCTCTAAGGTCAGTTAGATGCAGCAGATGCAATTGGACATGGCATCTAAGGGCTCAAGTACCACCTATTAGCACTGAAGCTTGGGTGCCCACTTGTCCACCTATACAGGGCGTATGCAACAGTGGTGTAAAAAGTCATACTGTCAGCTGTCACTGGGTTAATAGAGACCTGTCTAAAAAATAAACACAACCATAATTTGATATTATTATAACAAAAAACAGCAAATATGGACAAGCAGTAGTGTGATTTCATTCCAAATTCTAATTTATGTTAAAGCACCATTAACATTCAAGGCATTGCACATATGAAATGCGGAGGGTTTTAAAGACAGCCTAGGAATAAATACATATACTGTTGTGAAACCATCACAATAGAAGTCTGCCTAGGAATAAAGATGAATACTACTGTGAAACCACCACATTAGAATACAACTAAAGAATAAAGCAAACATGCCAGCAAAGGAATAATTGTGCACACTATAGGGCGTTATACATAATAACACTGCCAGAGACTACCATGATATCATTAGATTACAGCGAGTCCTGGAACTGACTGTACAGACTATTGTAACATCATCCAAAAAGAACCTTGTTGTCTAGGTACAAGAAAAAATACCATTGTGATATTACCACAAAATGAACTCTAAGGCCCCTTTCACACGGGCGAGTTTTCCGCGCGGGTGCAATGCGTGACGTGAAGACATAGCACCCGCACTGAATCCTGACCCATTCATTTCAATGGGTCTGTGTACATGAGCGTTGTTTTTCATGCATCAGTTCTGCGTTGCGTAAAAATCGTAGCATGTTCTATATTCTGCGTTTTTCACGCAGCCCTGGCCCCATAGAAGTGAATGGGGCTGCGTGAAAAACGCATTGCATCCGCAAGCAAGTGCGGGTGCGATGCGTTTTTCACTGATGGTTGCTAAGAGATGTTGTTTGTAAACCTTCAATTTTTTATCACGCGCGTGAAAAACGCATCAAAACGCATTGCTCCCGCGCAGAAAAAACTGAACAACTGAACGCAATCGCAGACAAAACTGACTGAACTTGCTTGCAAAATAGTGCGATTTGAACGCACCCTGAACGCATCCGGACCTAATCCGTCACGCTCGTGTGAAAGGGGCCTAAAGGTAAATTTACACATGCCGACAGAGCAGGCAGTGAACCATTCCTTCCTGATAACTATCTGCTCATCATTTACCTGCAGCCATCGCTCCCACTGTATAAGGACGAGCAATGGACACAGATGCCTCATCTTCGCACAGATTCATTATTTTTGGGGAGCAGATCGATTTTTACACAGCACAATCAGCTGCCCAGAAACGAAAATTGAGGTGTCTGCATCAGCGATATTTTCACCCAGTGAACGACCATTTCGTTTATTCATTGGGTGATCTGCAGCACATTTACATGGTTCGATTATCGTGAACAAGTGTTTGTACCAAGAAATAGACAAAAAAATATAAAAAATCACTGAAAAAACTAAGATAAAAACATCCTGCACAGTATGATAAATAAATCTGCGGATGTCCCTGGCCACATTCACAAAAAAAATCACAGAAAAAAAGATAATAAAGCACTAACAAAATAGATGCAAGCATTATATATGGACAAAGTCCTCACTCTGATGTAATAAAATGGGAGATACTTAGCCAATCTATTTTAAGCAAAACACATCTGAGCCCACCTACCCAGCGCCAAGGTGGTCTCAGGTCAGGCGGGTCCTACGCTAAACTTACCTAAGCCGTTGGACTTCTATGTTCAGGAGCGCAGAGGCCGCACATATGGTGTGCTGCTCCTAGTCACCTCCATGTGCATCAAGCAACCAATGGGAGGAGGAGCAAGCACACCCATATGTACCACCTAATCAAGGCGCTCTATTGGATAGGAAGGGCAAAAGTGCAAAGGAATGCTCCTCCCAAGATAGAATAGGAGCGCATTCACACTTGAAGGTGCCACTCCCTCAAGCATATACTACATAAACAGAAAAATCACAGAAAAGAGAAAAAACTAAGATAAAAACATCCTGCATGGTATGATAGATAAATGTGCGGATGTCCCTGGCCACATTCACAAAAAAATTATATAATAATGCATAACAAAATAGATGCAAACATTATATATGGACCAAGCCCTTACTCTGACGTAATAAAATCAGAGACACTTAGCCAATATATTATGATCAAAACAAATCTGTGCCCGCCTAACCAGCGCCAGGTGTAAATGCGCTTCTATTTTTAAGTAGCATTCCTTTGCACTTTTGCCCTTCCTATCTAATAGAGCGCCTTGATTAGGTGGTACATATGGCTGTGCTTGCTCCTCCTCCCATTGGTTGCTTGATGTACATGGAGGTGACTAGGAGCAGCGCACCATATGTGCGGCGTCTGCGCTCCTGAACATAGAAGCCCAACGGCTTAGGTAGGTTTAGCGTAGGACCCGCCTGGGTGGGAACAGATGTGTTTTGATCAAAATAGATTGGCTAAGTGTCTCCGATTTTATTACATCAGAGTGAGGACTTTGTCCATATATAATGCTTGCATCTATTTTGTAATTATAATCTTTTTTTTCAGTGATTTTTTTGTGTGTTTGTACTGATATTCGTTCCCAATAATCAGCCTCAAAATTGCCCCATGTAAATCTAGCATTAAAATAAAAAAATAGAGAATCCGAAAAGGTTCTCAAATATATCGAATCTTTCGAATCTCGAATCCTACGAATCCTGTACATAAGAATTGTGTGAACGGTGTAAGAAACAAAGTGATCTGTGGATGACACACTATTATGGGGGATCTGTTGATGACACGGTTATGGGGGATCTGTGGATGGAGCTGTTATGTGGGGGGATCTGTGGATGACACTGTTATGGGGGATCTCTGGATGGTGCTGTTATGGAGGGGATCTGTGGATTACACTGTTATGGGAAGGGGGATCTGTGGATGGCACTGTTATGGAGGGGATCTGTGGATGACCATGCTATGGGGGGGGATCTATGGATGACACTATATAGCATCTTATGCTATATGTGTCATCCACAGATCCCCCCCATAACAGAGCCATCCACAGATCCACCATAACAGCGCCATCTACAGATCCCCCTCCCCATAACAGCGCCATCCACAGATCCCCCTCCTCATAACAGCGCCATCCATAGATCCCCCCCATAACAGCTCCTTTCACAGATCCCCCTCCAATAACAGCCCCGGCCCGGCAGTAACTTTGACTTTAACTTTAAATCCGGTTCAGAGCATCTTTATTACCTTACAATGAAGCTCCAGTAACAGGCAGAGCGGGCAGCGGCGTAACGTCACTCACTCACGTGACGTGCCTGCTCTGGCCACTTTATGAATGAAGGCGGCGGAGAAGGCGCTTCACGTGAATAAGTGAAGTTACGCCGCTGCCCGCTCTGCCTGTTACTGGAGCTTCATTGTAAGGTAATAAAGATGCGCTTAGTTAAAGTTAAAGTAAACCGCCCGCTCCCGCCCACAGAGCAACGAATAGGGCGATTATTCGATAACGGGATTCGTCGAGAACGAATCCCGTTATCGAACGTTGGGATTCGAGTCCACGAATCCAACAAGATTCGAGGGGTTTGTGGATTCGACGGATTCGTCGTCCCACCTCTAAGAAAAACACAATAGTGACATCATCAGAACACAACACAGCCAAGGTGTAAAAAAAAGCAACGTGACATCATTACAATGGAACACAGCCAAATGCTATTAAGACATCACAATAGAACAATGTATAGGAACATACAAAACTCTGTTGTAACATCATCGGAAAAGGACACAGACATGGAATAAATACTAGCAGCAATGAGAGGGCATCATAATAGGACACAGCCAACATAAGAATAGATGGACTATGATGGACCATGAAATAGAATACACACAGGGACAATTAATACAAAAACTCTTGTGACATAATTACAATAGACTATGGCCAAATACTTTTAACTGATCCTTTATCAACAGGATTTCTTAAAAATGAACTTTTTATGCACATTAAAAATAAATGAACTCACGTTTGAACAACAAACACAAAACCTGAAACGGTTACATCTAATGTCCTAGAATGCATATCTCCACTGGTCATTGTAACTGCTCCATCAGTGTGTATGGATTCCTAGGTCAGAATATAATATCACATTTACTTTCCCTAGACGCTAGATAGACAAGAAAGCAAGAAATACTGATATAATCAAACAAATGTAACTTTCTAGTTTAAGAATATCTCTGCAGTCTGTAATAGTCCAGACCTATATGTCATTCACAAGTGGAATTGTTCCCATCCATACGCTGTTTCCTATGACCCCATAAAATATGAATGATAGATAGGGATACCATAGGCTGATACTTTTCAGTGATAGCCACTGAGGAACCAATGCTCAGAAGCATTTAGTAATTGTGTCTTATTCTAAAGATGCTAATTGAATAGGAATACTAGTTGAGGAGGCAGCTGATCATGGTGTGAATACTTGTACAGATTACACTGTACAGATAAATACATAGAAACATTATCTCAAGGTCCTTTTACACAGAAAATGTTCTGGTTATCTGTGCCGATCAAGGGCAAACAACATGTCAAACGGCTCTCATTACCTGCGTTTAATGCAGCAATTATTGTTAGTATGGCAACAAACGATCAGTAATAAGAACATTCCTCTGCATACAATACTAATTTTTCAGTAACATATTTGCTGTCTACATAGGACGATATGATACTGAGAAATGGGAAATTTTGGAGTTGCATAAAAAACGCAGTCTCCTGACAAATGAACATTTATTGTTTGTCAGGTGGTGACATATTTTCATTGGACAAGGACTAGGCAAAATCAAAAAGCTAATCACTGTCTAGTCTATAAGGTCTCTTTCTTTCTATATTGAAAGGTATTTGGGTGGCCTTACGGTGGGTTCATGGAGTGGAAGCAATGTCGGACTGAGGTTCCTTGGGTCCACCAGAGGAAATTACTCTTGGGGCCTGTCCAGGATCAGGAACTTAGATTCAGGAGTGGAGCCCGCAGGGTCACACTGGACCTCCCTTTGGCAGCACTCCTTCCTGAAACTAGCTGCCACCACTCGTCATATCAGGCTGACGAGACACCTTTGCATTAACACCTAAGTACTCTCTTCAGATGCTAGCATTAATAGGGTTAATAAATCAATCTAGGTAACGCTTCTTCTAAGGTCATGGAATCGTTAGAACACAAGAAGGCTCTTATTAAAGTGAAGTTTTAATATAAAAAAAAGGACAGTGCATACAAACAACGGGGTTATCATAGAAAACATAACATAAAATATACAGACATATAAATACAGTGCAAAATAACAGTTTGTAAAATAAAAGGGATAAAAACAGAACTTAAAACGTTACGTGAGGGTTAAGTCCGGTTGCCTGGGGAAGCAGAAATATTGGTCAGTCCATTTTTCTCTTGGACTTTTGGTCCTCTGGTACTGATCTTTCAGATTAAGAATTTCTTGATGTTCAAGATGCTTTATTGTTAAGCATGGGAAAAACTGAATATAGATGATAAGGAGATATTGGTCTTCTGACACATCCAAGTTTAAAAAAATAAAAAAATATTTTCTTATCCATCCAGGAAGTTTAGTGCAAGTCTTTAGGGTGTTGAGCTGAGCAGGAAACCACCCAGTTTTCCCCAGGGTCTACACCTTTGGCCATTAGTGCCATATGATACATGACCAAGGGCTGCCAGAGATGGGCTGAGATGTGATTGAAAGTTCAAAAGTGCCCCAGTAGTTGTGACCCTAGGGTGCCTGATCTCACTGGGGTGGGAGCCCCACTGAGTAACAATAGATTTGCATGTACTTCACTCACACACATTTTGAGTGCACTCACCTCTCTTTAGCTCAGCTTTGGCTGGCATAAAATGAGGAATTTTTATAATTCTGGCTGTGTTTTCACATTTGTTTGTCACTAGAATTTTTCAGGGTTGTGGTACCTTTATGGGGTACCCCCTTAGGTCTGCCGGTGGTGTGTGGTGATCAGGTTCCTTACTCACCTGCAAAACCCTTGGTCTCTCTCTCTCCGGGGAAGAGAGAACAGATCTTAACAGAGACTCAGTGCTAACACCTGCGCTGGCAGCCTGATGGAAACCGGAGCATCGAATGGAAAATCCTCAGCTTTGTCTGAGGGTTAGCCACTTGTCCCGGTCCCTTGCCTTTAGGCCCAGAGGGATTGGGAATAGTTTACGAGGGTCCTACACTTATGGAGAGGGCTTGTGATAGACCACGACCCAGTGCACATATTTTGTATGGCACATTGCACGCTTTTAATGCATGGGAGTAGAAAGTTATGTTTCTTGAGCATAAGAAAAAAAGAAAGAGAACTAGCTTGCATGTTTCATTGAGGGAGGTGTAAGCTTTGTAGGATCTTGTAATTCTCTTGTCTCACTTTCAGTCAAAGGTTATTTTGGAGGTGTCTTTATGTGAAGTTGATCCAAAATAGTGAAATAAAGTTGCTGAAGTTGTTGTCTGTCTTTGCTATACTGATTATGTATCCTCAGGTGAATAGGAAGGAGCTGTCCTATTGAAGTGGGACAGCATAAGATATAATTATATTTACTTGCCGCTGCATAGCAAGTAGTTAAACAGTAAGGAAAACACAGTAGCAGATTAATGAGCACTGCATTATTTTCACATAGTGGATTAGCAGAGATGCCCTTAACCAGAGAAAAGCATATGAGAACAACATTTTTAGTTTAAATGCTCCTCTGGATTTCTGGGTAAAATATATGCAATTATCATGTCTGCTGGTGTCATTTAAGTCTAAGAAAGCTAATTTAAATATATTTCCAAGAAACCCAAAGGGGCATCGCCCAGTCAACAATATTGCGCTCACATACTCAGCATACCAGGCACATTGCCTGCCCTACAATACTGCACACATGTACCTGGCATAGTAGGGGCATCATCTGACCTACAATACTGTGTACATAGTGTACCATGGGCTCTCCTGAATTGAGAACTTTGGACCGAATCCTGAATCAGTTCCCTCATCCTTAATATGGGGTATTTCCGTTGAAACCCATTCATAAACTTGTTTATATGTATAATCATAAAAATACTGCTAAACATTTCCTATTTTAACCCCAGTACCATGATCTTCTAATTTAGCAACTTTCTATTGCAAAGTTTGCATAAGTTCATCATACGGTGCATAAGATTTCACATGCTGTTTGGTATTCTCAATCTGAGTTTTAATGTAATTGAGTTTAACCTCCTCCTCTGAGATAATTATTCTGTGTCTGTAACATTGGTGGTGTACATGTTATGACTAATATGGCTTAGACAACCAAAACGCGTCATCTGTACTCACTACCATAGCCTGTGACCTTTTAATGTGCTAAATTAAGAAGATGGAGGTTTTACTTTCTATTCCGGTGTTGCTGGATTGCATTCTGTTTTGTTAAATTATTAACATGCCTGATAGAGAAACAACGTGTTGGTGGTACAGTTTATCCAATGTGAGCAAACATCATCATTATCATACATCCTGGTCCAAATTGATGGACGTTCTTTAATTTTTCTAACAGACAGGGATGCAAACTACAATCCAAGTTTGTGGATGTAATGTTGATTTAAGGGTCGTTAGATTTATTCCAAAACGGATTTTACCATAAAAAGTGTCATTATGAATAATGTCTCTTGTGTCTACATTTTATTTGCGTTATAGGATCCTGTCTATTTTCTGATTAATCTACCACACTTCATTTTCATAGAGTAGGTTAAGTGGGCTAACAAGTCCTTAAGCTATATATGCATGCAGAGCATATGTACCCATTTGAATCCAATAAAAATTTTATGACCTTCACAGTTATAAGCATGACCTCGTACAGCTAGAAGTAGATAGGGTAGGTTCTATTCTTAACAGCTAATAACTAGATTTTACTGCAAATATAAATCCTCCGATTTTAACTAGTAAGTAGTCTTGAGCGAACCTGAACTGCAAAGTTCTAGTCCGCCCCAAACTTTGCGAGTTGGGGTACCTGGACCAGAACCCGAACTTTGCAGCAAAAGTTTGGATTCGAGTTCGGTGTTTGGGCATTTAATAAAACATACATGACAGGGAGATTAATATAGTTAATCCATCTGTTAGTTCGGTGGGTGGCATTTCCATTTTTGGTGTGAGGTACACCTGCAATGCATCCATGACAGGGAAATTGATATAGTTAATTCATCTGTTAGTTCGGTGGCTGACATATACCCATTTTTGGTTTGAGGTACACCTGCACTGCATATGTGACAGGGAAATGAATATAGTTAATCCGTCTGTTAGTTCGGTGGGTGACATGTACCTATTTTTTGTGTGAGGTACACCTGCACTGCATACATGACAGGGAAATTAATATAGTTAATCCGTCTGTTATTTCGGTGGGTGACATGTACCTATTTTTTGTGTGATGTACACCTGCACTGCATACATGACAGGGAAATTAATATAGTTAATCCGTCTGTTATTTCGGTGGGTGACATGTACCTATTTTTTGTGTGAGGTACACCTGCACTGCATCTGTGAAAGGAAAATGAATATAGTTAATCTGTCTGTTAGTTCAGTGGGTGACCTCAAGGAATGAGGAGAGCATCAAAGAAGGGACGTGGCCCTGGTCGTGGTGCTGCTGGTGTTGGTGGAGCTCCTGTTGCAGGGAGAGGACGGGGTCAATCTGTGCTTGCTACAAGCCCAAATTAAACATCTTCTTCAGGTGCACATAGGCGACAGAACGTTCAGCATTATTTTGTAGGCCTGAATTCCGGTGTATGAATGGTAAGGCCAAAAAAAGTAGAGGCGGTAGTAGATTGGGTGGCTGACAGTGCCTCCAGTTCCTTCACATTGTCTCCCACCCAGGCCCCTGCTGAAAGCACAGAGTTCGCACCTGCAGTCCATGGGAATCTGTCTTTTACCTCACCCCCTTGCAAATCAGCCAATCAGTCTGAGCCCCAAGTCATGCAGCAGTCTCTTATGCTTTTTGATGACTCTGATAGCAGGGTTTCCTTTGGCCATCCACCTAGACCTTCCCCAGAAGTGGAAGAGATTTAGTGCACTGATGCCCAACCACTCAGGATGTGGACATGGGAGGACCACTGAAGCACATCTCTGATGATGACGAAACACAGGTGCCAACTGCTGCATCTTTTTGCTGTGTGCAGATCGGTAAGGAGGGCAGGGTTGAGGAGTGGGTGGAAGATGATGTGGAGGATGATGAGGTCCTATACTCCACATGGAATTAAGGTCATGCGAGTGACGTGTGCAGTTTGGATGAAGAGGTGGTGGTCACACAGCACCAGCCGCACAGCAAAAGAGGGAGCAGGGTACAAAAGCAGAGTGGCCATCTCCTAGCCAGTACGCCTTCTACTGCCCACGGCACACAGGGACTGAGCACACCAAAGCCAGCTTCAAGAAGTTCCCTGGTGTGGCAGTTCTTCAGACAATGTGCTGACGACAAGAAGCAAGTGATTTGCACACTGTGCAATCGGAGCCTGAAGTGAGGCATAAATGTTCTAAACCTGAGCAAGACCTGCATGACCAGGCATCTAAATTCAAAGCACGAGCTGCAGTGGAGTACACACCTCAAAAACCACGAAAGATCTCAAGCGCCTCCTGCTCCCTCTTCTGCTGCAGTCTCGGCCTCTTCCTCCCCCACTGGATTGACAGTGGCACCTGCCAACCAGCAAGCAGAGGATGTGGCAGCAACACCACTACTTCCACCACCGTCACCCAGCATGTCCACACTGCCCATGGAAGCGTTCAGCTCTCCATCGCCCTACCTGCAGACAGCCAGTCGCAGGGGCAACACGTGAGGCGCACGGTGGACCGATGAGGGGCCAAATGATATAACACACAGTTCATCAGTTTACTCACGGTTAGCAGATAGCTTCCCTGGGCTGGTAGCACAGTGTTGAGGTGGACAGCACGAAATCCTCCAGGGCACGCTCTGTGGTAGGAAGCATCAGCCAAGATGGTGGTTGAGGTGCCCTTGTAGTTAAGGGTGCTTGTTGCGGCTGAGTCCCTTGATTTTTTTTGTCGTGACGCCAGTAGCGTTAATGGTGGTACAACCACAGGTAGTAATAGTGAGGTAGACAGTGCAACTCACAACTTTTACTTTGGATGTCTTTTGGTTGCAGCAGTACAAATATGCAGTCTCTTGGTGGTACAGAGTTAATTCTGCAAATCCACTGTTTTAGTCGGTTTAGGTTTCGTGGTTTTGGAGCAGTGGGTTACTTCAATGTCAGTGGAACTTTTGGTGAGGTTGCCGGAGGCTATGGTATCCTTCACCTGAATATCCCAAAGGTCCTTTATGCCTGGTTTATGGTTTTTATCCTTTGGATGAATTTGAATCTGTACTTTTCTCTTGTCCTTTTCTGGACTAAAACTTCTCTTTAGAGCTGAAGTGCTGGATCTGCACCTTTTCACTCTCTCAGTGTCAATATACTCACTGATCTTCACACTGACCTCTGGCCTCAACTGAACTACACTCTTAATCTGCCTATTCTCATCTAATCTCACTAGGCCTGACCTGGGTATATATAGGACCTGAACTTTATCCCCATCTAGTGGTGGGATGTATAAATTACACCTAATAGGCCTGTTAACAGGGATTTTGTAGATACATAATTCAGTTATACCATACTGTACAATGCAATTCTTAAGATCAAAAAGTACTTTTAAGCAGTGCCCACACACACGTAATGGGATGCTGCATACCCCCATGGTAAAATGTTAGTCAACCTCGACACATTCTTGACTCGATGTTGTATCATCCTGAAAGATATAAAAAAGGAGAAGCATGCATGCATAGGGAAATAATGCCATAACTCACATTCTTGTATTTCTTTTACCTATGAATAAAATGGGTTAGGCAACAACGAAATGCATCAAATGGGGTAACACATTATTTTCTCTGAATACTGCTGTTATACTTCTATATCTAGGAACGGCAGTGATGAACTTTCTACAACTATCTTTAGAAAGCCCACCTCCACCAATTCGGTCCTTCATTGGAGCAGTAGCCACCCTACCCCCCTGAAGAGGGGTATTCTGTGTGGTCAATACCTGCGCCTTAGGCGCAACTGCTCCAAGGGACCCAATTTTAAGAAAAGGGCCAATGATCTAAGGACTAGATTTCTCAACAGGGGGTACCCTGATAATGTACTCAGGGAGGCCTACCACAGGGCGGCCGACACAGCTCGTTCGGACCTCCTGGTGCCTAGGGTAAGATTGCCTCAGGACCAGAAGATCTGATTATTAGGCACCTTTGATGGTTGTGCCGACAGGATACGAGGGATCCTCAATAAGCACTGGCCCATCTTGATGATGGACCCTGATATCAAGGAAGCCGTACATGACTACCCCCAGATAACGTTCAGAAGGGGTAGCAATTTGAAGGATCTTCTCGTGCACAGCCACTTTACACCAGTTCCTAGGCAAGGCACTTGGCTCGACCGTAGGCCCATGGGCTGTTTTAGGTGTAGTGGTTGTGTAGCCTGTGGCTTCATCCAACCGAGTAAAACCTTCTTCAGCTCCAATCTGTCAAAAACGTTCCCCATAAGGGATTTTATCAATTGCAAGACGCAGGGCGTTATTTACAAGATCACCTGCGACTGCGGTTTGGAATATGTGGGAAAAACGAAACGTGAGCTGCGCAGGTGCCTTGGCGAGCATCTTGGCGATATTGCCAATAACAGGGACACAACAGTGTCGAAGCATGTTCATGATCATCATCAGGGGAATCCAAACTGCCTTAAGGCAATGGGAATTGAGAAAGTTGTGCGTTCAACCGGTGGTGGAGACTGGGACCGTGTGTTACTCCAGAGAGAATCCCGCTGGATTTACACACTAGGCACAGTGTCACCCACGGGTCTTAATGAACAGCTCAATTATAGCTGCTTTATTTAGCCCATTGGTGGCTTATTCACTGTTTGTGTCTCTTTTTACATTTATAATTGTATTCATTATTTTATGTTTATTCCCTTCCCCCCCGCCTCCCTGCCCCTCCTTTCGTTACCATCCTCCCTTCTGCCCTTCATATGTGTCCATATAATGCCAACATAGTCTTGATTCTTATATTATTTTATCTTTGTGCCATTAAATACCATGTTTATATTGAGCACAGCTACATATCTGGAGCTGCGCGGTCCGACGGTGCCTGGGAATAGCGTCCCATTTGCTTGGCAACCGTCGCGTGATCTCACGTGTATCAGCGAGATAGGACGCGATGACGCCATCTTTGTCATTCACGTCCGCTTCCCTGCCTTCCTCCTTCTATGCGATGTACCGCTCTGCGCATGCGCGGGCGTACACCGCTCGCTCCAAATGAGGTAGGTGTGTCCTAGCCAAGCCTCATTCTGAGGCTGGCTCTCTTTTTAAAAGGCAGCGATTTTCATGTGCTACCTAGGCTACATCAGCCCATGCGTCTCAGTCAGTTATTAGGAGAGGGGCTCTATATCTTGACCCCCTCTTCCCTCATAGCTAATCCGCCCACGTTGATCCATATCTGGATCGTGGTGAAATTTTGTCTCTGTGCAGAGCGCACATTTGACATTATTGTCAGTGCACCCTGCACAGGTTCAGCCCAAGCTCCCGTGTTTCCCCTGATGAGCTTGTTACTCATCTCCTCCAGCGAAACATGCATGTAGGGATCAGGTAAGCGAGGGCTTTCTAGGGCGCACAAATTCCAGGGTGAGGTTCCTGTAGGTGACTGGTGGCGGGTCACCGTTATCCGGTCACAGAGGCCATTGTAGGGCTCTAGGGCATTACTAGGGCCAGCCAGTTCTACAAACCACCCTGCGTTACGCAATTGCCGTTAGCAACGGTGTGCATATCTATCAACACCGGCCGGACAATTGTTGATCTAGGAGCATCTCATCTGAGCGGTAGGACCAACCGGTTATTATTCTAGTGCCGCCGAGCATCTCTTTTAGTGTATGACTTGGTTTTGTGCACTATTACCTTCTGTTTGGCAACCCGCCGCGTTGCTTCTTGTTTATGTCAATGCATTATTGTTATCTATTATCATGGGACCTATTTTCTAAAATTTCTTATTAAACGTTAAGTTTTAATTTTGACCACTTACTACACAATTCTTCTGTTTCACTCAGGTGGTCACCCATCATTATCTAAATTGTTATTTGTGTTACTTCAATGTCAGTGGAACTTTTGGTGAGGTTGTCGGAGGCTATGGTATCCTTCACCTGAATATCCTAAAGGTCCTTTATGCCTGGTTTATGGGTTTTATCCATTGGATGAATTTGAATCTGTCCTTTTCTCTTGTCCTTTTCTGGACTAAAACTTTTCTTTAGAGCTGAAGTGCTGGATCTGCACCTTTTCACTCTCTGTGTCAATATACTCACTGATCTTCACACTGACCTCTGGCCTCAACTGAACTCCACTCTTAATCTGCCTATTCTCATCTAATCTCACTAGACCTGACCTGGGTATATATAGGACCTGAACTGTATCCCCATCTAGTGGTGGGATGTATAAATTACACCTAATAGGCCTGTTAACAGGGATTTTGTAGATACATAATTCAGTTATACCATACTGTACAATGCAATTCTTAAGATCAAAAAGTACTTTTAAGCAGTGCCCACACACACGTAATGGGATGCTGCATACCCCCATGGTAAAATGTTAGTCGTCCTCGACACATTCTTGACTCGATGTTGTATCATCCTGAAAGATATAAAAAAGGAGAAGCGTGCATGCATAGGGAAATAATGCCATAACTCACATTCTTGTATTTCTTTTACCTATGAATAAAACGGGTTAGGCAAGCATATCTTAGGCAACAACGAAATGCATCAAATGGGGTAACACATTATTTTCTCTGAATACTGCTGTTATACCAGCAACCAAAATAGTCCATAACGATGAGGAAAACACAATAAACATCTCAGGAGGCTCACAGGGTATGAGTCTGTTCCCTGGGCACCAATAAATGTAAAAATGGAATAGCACAGAGGCTCAGGTACGTGAAAGTCTATCTCTGGGTGCGGACTTGAACGTTTCAAAAAAACGATAAACAAGGATTAGTCCTTTTTCTGAATTAACATAGCTGAATATTAACTTTTCAGCTACTGGAGCAGGAAATCTCCGTAACAGACTGCTGGTTGTCCTCTGGTACTCCTTTCAGATCTCTGAAGTGGCTGAGACTCTTCAGACCTTGCTTCCGGGGAACTTGAGGTTTCCTGAGTTGTAATAACTTCAGTTTCTGGTTGAAGTATTGGGGTATTGGTTTTAGCAGGCGCTAAGATGTTAAGCCATGGGGTTAAGAACCATTGCAAAGGGTCAGAAGCTAAAAATGTTTTTCCCAAGGACTGTATTGTTCCTTCTGGCTCTGTTGGTTTTTCCAGTTCTGGCTCAATGGCTTTCTATGCACTACACGGGATTTATCCTCTTGGGTAATCTCATATGACTCAGTTTGAGTGGTTCTGCCTTGGCAGATTGGTTGTACTCCTTCTGTTATTTTTCTTGGGCATGTCCCATGCATTGTTGAACAATCTCTTGTGCGGCAATCAAATGCCTTTGGTGTTCAGCCACCCAATCAGTCTTTGGTAGCGGGTTGATTGCATCAGGCACTTGTACACCCAAAGTGTGGTCAGCAGGTAATGTAACTTGTCGGCCAAACATAAGGTAGTAGGGCGTATACCCAGTAGAACAATGGATAGTGTTGTTGTAGGTATACATCAGCTGAGGCAATAAAGTAGGCCAATCATTTCTTGTGGCAGGTGGGACTGCTCTTAACATCTCAATAAGAGTTTGGTTCATCTTCTCACAAAGTCCATTCCCTTGGAGATGATATGCTGTGGCCCTGATTTTCTGACAATTGTGAAAAGTACATAATTCCTTAACCCCTTCAAGACACAGCCTTATTTCACCTTAAGGACCAGGTCATTTTTTGCAAATCTGACCAGTGTGACTTTAAGTGCTGATAACTTTAAAACGCTTTGACTTATCCAGGCCGTTCTGAGATTGTTTTTTCGTCACATATTGTACTTCATGACACTGGAAAAATTAAGTCCCAAAATTTATTTATTTTTGCATAAAAAAATACCTAATTTACCCAAAATTTGGAAAAATTTGCAAATTTCAAAGTTTCAGTTTCTCTACTTCTGTAATACATAGTAATACCCCCAAAAATTGTGATGACATTACATTCCCCATATGTGTACTTCATGTTTGAATTATTTTGGGAATGATATTTTATTTTTTGGGGATGTTACAAGGCTTAGAAGTTTAGAAGCAAATCTTGAAATTTTTCAGAAATCCAATTTTTAGGGACCACTACAGGTCTGAAGTCACTTTGCGAGGCTTACATAATAGAAACCACCCAAAATGACCCCATTCTATAAACTACACCCCTCAAGGTATTCAAAACTGATTTTACAAACTTTGTTAACTCTTTAGGTGTTGCACAAGAGTTATTGGCAAATGGGGATGAAATTTGAGAATTTCATTTTTTTGCCTAATTTTCCATTTTAACCAATTTTTTCCACTAACAAAGCAAGGGTTAACAGCCAAACAAAACTCGTTATTTATGGCCCTGATTCTGTAGTTTACAGAAACACCCCATATGTGGTCGTAAACTGCTGTACGGGCACACGGCAGGGCGCAGAAGGAAAGGAATGCCATACGGTTTTTGGAAGGCAGATTTTGCTGGACTGTTTTTTTTGACACCATGTCCCATTTGAAGCCCCCTGATGCACCCCTAGAGTAGAAACTCCAAAAAAGTGACCCCATTTTAGAAACTACGGGATAGGGTGGCAGTTTTGTTGGTACTAGTTTAGGGTACATATGATTTTTGGTTGCTCTATATTACACTTTTTGTGCGGCAAGGTAACAAGACATAGCTTTTTTGGCATTGTTTTTTTTTTATTGTTATTTACAACATTCATCTGACAGGTTAGATCATGTGGTAATTTTATAGAGCAGGTTGTCACGGATGCGGCGATACCTAATATGTATACAATTTTTTTATTTATGTAAGTTTTACACAATGATTTCATTTTTAAAACAAAAAAAAGTTTTAGTTTCTCCATAGTCTAAGAGCCATAGTTTTTACAGTTTTGGGGTGATTATCTTAAGTAGGGTCTAATTTTTTGCGAGATTAGATGACGGTTTGATCGGCACTATGTTGGGGGGCATATGACTTTTTGATCGCTTGCTATTACACTTTTTGTGACGTAAGATGACAAAAAATAGCTTTTTTACACCGTTTTTATTTTTATTTTTTTACGGTGGTCACCTGAAGGGTTAGGTCATGTGATATTTTTATAGAGCCGGTCGATACGGATGCAGCAATACCTAATATGTATACTTTTTTTAAATTTATATAAGTTTTACACAATGATTTCATTTTTGAAACAAAAAAAATGATGTTTTAGTGTTTCCATAGTCTAAGAGCCATAGTTTTTTCAGTTTTTGTGCGATTATCTTAAGTAGGGTCTCATTTTTTGTGGGATGAGATGATGGTTTGATTGTTACAAATTTGGCGTACATGCGACTTTTTTGATCACTTTTATTACCTTTTTTTGGGAAGTAAGATGGGCAAAATGTATATTTCATCATAGTTTTTTATTTTTTATTTTTATGGCGTTCACCGTTCGGGAAAAGTAACATGACCGTTTTATAGATCAGGTCGTTATGGACGCGGCGATTCCAAACATGTGTAGGGAATTTTATTTTTCTCATGTTTAATCAGTGATAAATGTGTTTTTTGATTTTTACTTTTTTTCACTTTTTTTACTTTTTTTTTGACCCAGACCCACTTGGTTCTTGAAGATCCAGTGGGTCTGATGCCTGTATAATACAGTACAGTACAATATATATTGTACTGTACTATATTTTACTTACACTGAACAGATCTATGCTTTTAGAATAGATCTGTTCAGCACCATGGACAGCAGGATGCCTGTGAAGGCGTCCTGTTGCCATGGGAACCTTCACCGTCTGCAAAGTTGTGGCCACAACTTCGCAGACGGGGAAGGGTAAGGACAGGGCTCTCGGGGGGGCGGTCTGGGGGCTCTCTCTCTCTCCATCGGGGGGCTGCAAAGGTACAGCAGCCCTCCGATGGGAGAGGGAGGGAGCTCCCTGAGCTGTTAACATTTTCCATACCGCGGTCTGTACGGACCGCGGTATGGAAAGGGTTAAACGGCTGACATTGCATCACCGATGTCAGCCGTTTATACCAGGGTGTCAGCAATGTGCTGACACCCTGGTATACCACTGTACACCAACGATTATTATAATGCAACTGCCCCGCACCTAGCAACCCCAGCACGCCAGCTTCACTGAACCTTCAGCACTTAGGTCCCTGCGCTGACAGTGAAAGTCGATCACGTACATGCACTTGGGGATGCGGTGAGGCACCACATTCCCCCACGTACATGTACGTGATGTTGCGTGAAGGGGTTAAAGTATAACTGTCATATATTATTTTTTGGGGGTTAAAGTATAACTGTCATATATTATTTTTTGGGAGTATTGGATTGTGGTGATTAATATCTCCTTGGTGGCCCTATTTCAACTTTTCACTGTGTATTCAATTACCCCTTAATTCCACAGTTTTGTTCCCTGTACTGCCTACTTTTACCTGTGCTTAAAATCAATTTGCTATGCAGGGTCCGTCTATGTGTTGAAGGACGCACGCTGTGTGCAAGGTCACATTCCTGACAGCCATGGACTGTAAGTAAATGATTAAAGCCAGGGCCTCCCCAGCAGCTGATAACAGTGCCTGGGCTGTGTGCACTTCTCCCTGTCCCTGCGCTTGGCAGACTCTCCCTCACTCAGCAGACTGGGACAATGCAGGGCCGAAGCAGCACAGACCAGGGAAGGGAGATCTGCCGTCTGCTCAGTACCTTTCTGCCTGGAAAACATCAACTTTTCCGGCTGCTGCTACAGCAGCTGCTGCAACAATATCTAATTTTTCAGGCATGTGTACATGCCTAATTTTTCTGGTCTCTAGTGCTGCACTGTGGCTGCAAAAACAAAGCAAAAAAAGGCACATACATGTGTCAATTCCCCTTTGTGATCGGTACCTTGTTGTGGTGAAGGGGCTTGCGTATCACAATGAAGCGATCATCACCTCTATGAGTGTGTTGGCAATGTTGCCACAACCCCAGATAAGGCCGTTTCTTCATTATGATCAGACTAATAGCGATCGGCTGGATAATTTTTCACAGAAAAAAACATTATATTTCTTTTTTTAAGTTGTATGGGTTTTTAATACATAAAATAAACTATTAAGAGACTTTATTATCATTTTTTTTTATTAGAAATAATGCAGACAATTTAAAAAATCCCCATCAATTCCAATACAAAGCAAGTACACAGCTCAGAACAAAGTTATTTCACGATGTCGTTAATTCTACAATGATTAATCAATTCGACACACGTCCCCGGATAGGGGACATAACAGGGAGTAAACTGATGAGAATAGTACTACAGAATATACCACTCATATCGGGTGTGACAGTAAATTGCACGGCGCAGACGTAGTGACCGTGGCTTGGATTCAAACAAAGGGGAGGGAGCCAGCGTTTTTTTAACCATCTCCCCATTCGAAAAATCTATTCAATTCACCTTTTGGGGACCCTTGGTGTTGTACGTGGCTGGGTGGAGGAAGAAACCTTCAATGACATCAACGGGACATTGCTAGCTTGGTATCCAACCTTGTGCAAATGGGAAGTTTTCTGTTGGGCAAATGGACTATTTTCGGTGCATTAAAAGGGGAGTTTGGTCTGTCAATGTCTGTGAAGCGGGCGTAACCCTTACACTACCTGATCGATACAACATCATACCTGATCGTATACACCTACTGGATGTTTTAAACCACGTTGTTCAAAAATTTTTAGGATTGTTAGGTGATTTATGGATTAAAATCCAACTCTGCGTCATCTATGTAAATTTCCATGGGAGTTTTGCCATGGATCCCCCTCCGGCATGCCACAGTCCAGGTGGTAGTCCCCTTGAAACAACTTTTCCACCACTACTGTGGCTAGAAAAAGTCCCTGTGGGTTTTAAAATTTGCCTGCCTATTGAAGTCAATGGCGGTTCACCCGGGTCGCCCGTTCACGAACATTTGCAGAAATTTGCGTTCGCCGTTCGTGGTATTAGGATTTAATAAAGACTATCCCATGTAATTGGGTCTAAAGTTCTTCTTAGTAGTGGGCCCTTTTGTAGAAAGAGGTGTTTTCAATGTCTCCATAATTTGGACAATTCTAAATCTGCATTCTTTCTGCAAATTCTTTCTGGGGTTCTTCCACTGGTGAAGAAATCTTGCAATTTTCCTAACACTCTGCTTTCATTCTGTAATTTGATCCATCTTTCGTTGTCTACATGAGATTTTAGATCCACTTTTTCCCTTTAACAGTGATGTCTTAATGGGCAAAGTTGTGGTAGAAGGATGGCATTTCTACTTCTTCCCAAATGTCTTCTTGTGAAGTAGGGTCTTCTTTGGTTGGCAGACGGGATAAGGCATCCGCATTTTCGTTTGCTTTTCCTGTTCTGTATTTTACAGTAAAATTATAGTTAGCAAGGCGTGGGGCCCATCTTTGTTCCAACGCTCCTAACTTGGCAGTGTTAAGATGTGCTAGTGGATTGTTATCAGTGAAGGCCACGAAGGGTGTTGCGGCAAGATAGTCTTAAAATTTTTCTGTAACAGCCCACACGAGTGCGAGGATTTCCACCTTGAAGGAACTGTAGTTTTGGTTGTTCTTTTGACTACCTCTTAGAGATCTACTAGCGTAGGAAATTACTCTTTCTTTACCTTCTTGGACTTGTGACAAAACAGCTCCCAGGCCTTTCTTACTTGCGTCTGTGTAAAGATGAAATGGCTGTTGATAATCCGGGTAACCTAAGATAGGTGGTTAGGATAATTTCTTCTTCAGGAGCTGGAAGGCAATCTCTCTTTCAGTGTTCCATTCCACTGGTATAGGAGTCTTCTGGTATCTTTTAGGATGCCCTCTCAAAAGTTCCAATATTGGCTTTGCAATTTGGGCAAAGTGAGGAATGAAACGTAATACTCCCACTCACCGTAGTGGGAGTAGGCCAATTACGGACTGCGGCTATCTTCTCCGGATCCAGCTTAACACCTGCAGAGCTGACGATGTTCCCTAAGTATTTAACTTCTGGCTTCAGTAGATGAAACTTGGACGGTTTAACTTTAAGTCCATGCTTAATAAGAACTTGAAAAACTTCGGCCAGATGTTTCAAATGGTCTTCATAAGACTTGGAGTAGATGATGACATCATCTAATTACAGCAGGAAGGTTTCAAAATTTTTGTGGCCCAGACAATGCTCCATGAGTCTCTGAAAAGTTCCAGGCACTTTGCACAGTCCAAATGGCATGCAGTTGAACTCAAATAGGCCCATAGGGGTGGTAAATGCAGTCTTCTCATGATCTTCTGGTGCCATTGGTACTTGCCAGTATCCACTGGTTAAATCAAGAGTAGAGAAGTAGGCTGAAGATCCTAAAGCTGTCAAGTATTCCTCTATGCGTGGCAAAGGATAAGCATCCTTGTGGGTAATTTGGTTAATTTTCTGTAGTCCACACAGAATCTGATGTTGCCGTCTTTTTTCCGGTCTAGGACTAGTGGGGCAGCTCATTGACTATGGCTGTCTTTGATGATGTTTGAGTCTTTCATCTCTTGAATCATTTGCTTGACGGATTGGTACATAGTAGGTGGTATAGGCCGATACCTTTCCTTGATCGGTCGGTGTGAACCTGTAGGAATGGAGTGTTTTATGATGTCTACTTCTCCATAGTAGAATGTTTGCTGAAGGCATGGTGATGTTCTTTCACAACTTGCAACACACCTTCTACTTGGTGTTCTGGTGTGGAGGCCTCTCCCACATGAAGTTCTTTCCACCAGGGGTGTTTAAGTTTTGGCCCTGTGGGTGTGTTTTCTTGAGATCTGTAGTCACGCTGATGATGTCTTGAAAGGTGATTTGGATCAGCTGTGCAATGGGACGGTACTTGGCTAATCTTACATTGTGATCACTCAAGTTGAGGAGACGAATAGGCACTTTACCTTCAGTGACGGTTACCAGGCTTCTTGCAGCTCTAACTAAAGGATAGTCTTCCAAAACAACTGGTTCCACCAAGGCTTGGTAGTCTTTACCTTGAATTCCGACTACAGCTTGGCACCATAGGAGAGTTTCAGTGTTGGGCTTGAGAATCACGGGTTGATTGTCTCGGATGCGGACACAGCAAATTTCTCCTTTTTCATTGGCGAATTTCTGTTGTGCACTCAGTACACGGATGTTTTGCTGAATTACCTTCTTAGAAGCAAAAGAAGCAGTAGGTACTGACTGGTGTAAAGATTCCAACATTTTAACATAGCAATTCCTAAGGACATTCATGCCTAGGACTATAGGAGGGTTACTGTTATTTTCCTTCACTTGCACTACGATAATGCCTTGTTGGGATAGGATGGTTCTTCCTATTTGAATGGTAGGTTCTCAGTAACCCAGTATTGGTACCGGTTTGCCGTTGCTGGCTATGAGACGCAGCCAGGATTCTGGGGGCTGGGTAAGTTGATTTTGGTCCCAGTATTTCTCAAATGCTGTTTATTGTATGGTAGTGACTTGGGATCCTGTGTCAACTAGGGCAACAAAAGGAACTCCATTTATTTGGAGTGTCACTTCTGGACGGGATCCTACATATCTTGGCATCCACTGTGGATCTTCTGGACCTATTGTTCTACCTCCCGGGGGGGGTGGTCCCTGACCTCAGGGGTCACCCGTTTAACTGCCAGCAGGTGGCTTCAGTATGGCCTGGCTTGTGACAGTATGTACAGATAGGCCGCTTGGGGTACTAGTGCGGTCAGGTGGGCGTCCGCCTGAATTTCTGGAATAAGTCGCTTTGTAATCAGGGGAGAAGAGCCTTCTGGATACTGGTTTCTCATCCTCTAGTAATAGTGGCTTTTCCCATTGTTCAAATTTTTTGTGAACTTTCTCCAGATTTTTAGTTAGAAATTGGACTTGCTCAGTAAGGGCAGCAACTGCGTCAGGAATTGGGGCTTGAGTTGCCTGACTGACGACAGGTAAAGGTTTGACAGGGGTGACCGGCTGTGTTGCTGGCACCACAGCGGATCCAACAGGTTCTGTTGGTGAACTTTTTCCCAGTATACTGATAGCTAGTTCTTTAAAATCTAGGAAAGCAGCACTTGGATGCTGGACGGCTAACATTCTTAGTTGGCTCTTTAAATTGTCTGTATTAACACCTTCTATAAACTGTTCTTTCAGGGTTTTGTCCTGATTCTCTGCTTCACAGGGGTCTACTTGTACAACAGCTCTAAAGGCTTCTTGTAAAGATAATGCAAAGTCTCTGAGTGACTCACCCGTTTGCTTTTTCTTACTGAAGCACCTCATCTTGACCTCGGACACGGTCCTGGGTTCAAAGGTGGTGTAGAGACATTCAAATATCTTCTCCAATGTCCTTCTTTCTGAGCTTGGCCAGGATTTCACTTCTCTGAGAGCAGCTCCTTCTAATTGCGCAAGAACAATCTCCATCTGCTGTTCTGGGGATACAGGGTACAACCTGAACACAGCAAGCATTTTTTCTTTAAAGCCCCTTAAAGTGTGAGTTTCACCAGAATAATGTAGGAACCAGTGGGCCCCAAAATAATAAAACATAGTCAAAGGCATTAAACTTGGTGCTGCAGCAGTTTGCATTGCGCTAGTACAGGCTGCGGCTTCCGCAGTTGGTCCGCGGAGGTCAGCCTGCATGTTTTCCTCTTGCACAGACATGCTGACAATAGGTTGATTACAGTCAGATGGGCGGCCGCTATCTGGTGGTGTATGGCCCTTTAAATGTATGATGCTGAGTAAATACAACACTCAGGCAGCGCTTGCTTGAGTTTTTGATAGCGCTCCTGGCTAGCGGTGCTTCACTCTAAGGTGGCAGTAGTAACTTACAATGTCTACAAGTTTGTTAATCGCGCTGCCTTCTGAGTGCAAAAGTTCCAATCCCAGACCCTCTTTTTTCTCCAATGCTCAGGTTGTTTCACTTTGTAGCCACACAAACGGTTACCAGAGGCTAGGTGCACTCACGTACACCTGCACCCTAGAGGGAAGTATTAGTACAAATAGTGAAGTTCCACCAGGTATTTATCGCAATCAGCAGGTTTTATTCTACTTACAAAAAAGTCTAAAATCTCAGTCATAAAAACAGCTCTTTTTCATCACAGATCTGTGATGAAAAAGACTTGTTTTTTTGACTGAGATTTTAGACTTTTTTGTAAGTAGAATAAAACCTGCTGATTGCGATAAATACCTGATGGAACTTCACTATTTGTACTAATACTTCCCTCTAGGGTGCAGGTGTACGTGAGTGCACCTAGCCTCTGGTAACCGTTTGTGTGGCTACAAAGTGAAACAACCTGATCATTGGAGAAAAAAGAGGGTCTGGGATTGGAACTTTTGCACTCAGAAGGCAGTGCAATCAACAAACTTGTGGACATTTTAACTGTGAAGCGACCTATACTCATGTCGCTTTGTAGATCTGCAGCGCCGATAAGTACACCAAAAATTGGAGATTGTTTTTATATTGTTTAATAGTAACTTACAGTCTTGCGGTGGTTACTTGGGGGCAGACAGGCAATGCGATGTGTTCCGGCTGCTTGCCGGTGTAAATCTTGCGATACCTTTGGGGATGCATACACGTCACACCGTCCTCTCGTGCGCTGCGTCTCCCTTTGATGTGGCCACAAGCAGAGGAGGTGACGCTGCGCTGGCATACAGGGCCGGCCTCTCAGAACCCACACAGTACAGGTAGGATGGGCTTTAACCGGACAATTTTGCATAAAGGGGCGGCACACTGGTTTCCCGCTCTGCTCACCAACTTGCACACAGTGATGGCGCAATATTATTTTTCAAATCGGAGCTCCGGTGGCCATATTAATTGCACAGTAACAGTCTATTCACTGACAGCAAGCAGGTATAGTGACACACAAATGTTGAGTTTTCTCACTTTTGACACTGCGATTTTGATGCTGGGGACTAGTATAGCACCTCCATATACTTTGCAATCAGTTTGAACAGTTCTGGATGCCAAAACAGCGCACAATAAGCAAAAGTCTCTCAAGCAAATAAAAGGGGCTTATTCACATGCGACAGTCTCTCAAATATGGCACAAGGGTTAATATCCTGTTTGTGACGCCAATAAAAATTTATGCAGCCAGCCAGTCGCAGGGGCAACATGTGAGGTGCACGGTGGACCGATGAGGGGCCAAATGATATAACACGCAGTTCATCAGTTTACTCACGGTTAGCAGATAGCCTCCCTATGCTGGCAGCACAGTATTGAGGTGGACAGCACGAAATCCTCCAGGGCACACTCTGTGGTAGGAAGCATCAGCCAAGATGGTGGTTGAGGTGCCCTTGATGTTAAGGGTGCTTAGGGTGCTTGTTGAGGCTGAGTCCCTTGATGTTTTTTGTCGTGACGCCAGTACCGTTAATGGTGGTACAACCATAGGTAGTAATAATGAGGTAGACAGTGATAAGATGCAACTCACAACTTTTACTTTGGATGTCTTTTGGTTGCAGCAGTAGAAATATGCAGTCTCTTGATGGTACAGAGTTAATTCTGCAAATCCACTGTTTTAGGCGGTTTAGGTTTCGTGGTTTTGGAGCAGTGGGTTACTTCAATGTCAGTGGAACTTTTGGTAAGGTTGCCAGAGGCTATGGTATCCTTCACCTGAATATCCCAAAGGTCCTTTATGCCTGGTTTATGGCTTTTATCCTTTGGATGAATTTGAATCTGTCCATTTCTCTTGTCCCTTTCTGGACTAAAACTTGAAGTGCTGGATCTGCACCTTTTCACTCTCTCAGTGTCAATATACTCACTGAGCTTCACACTGACATGTGGGCTCAACTGAACTCCACTCTTAGGCCTCTTTCACATGGGCGTCATGTTTTTTGCCCGGATAAGAGCCGGTGCGTTGCGGGAAAATGCGCAATTTTCCCGCGCGAGTGCAAAACATTGTCATGAGTTTTGCACTCGCGTGAGAAAAATCGCGCATGTTTGGTACCCAAACCCGAACTTCTTCACAGAAGTTCGGGCTTGGGATTGATGTTCTGAAGATTGTATTATTTTCCCTTATAACATGGTTATAAGGGAAAATAATAGCATTCTGACTACAGAATACATAGTATAATAGTGCTGAAAGGGTTAAAAAAATAAAAAAGTTAACTCACCTTATCCTCTTGTTCGCGTAGTTCGTTCCCGGTCTGTTCTTTGCTAGCTGTGGGCTTGGGCTAAAGGACCTTTGATGACGTCAGATCACATGCTCCAATCACATGGTCCATCACCATGGTGATGGAGCATGTGATCTGACATCATCAAAGGTCCTTTAGCCCAAGCCCACAGCTAGCAAAGAACAGACCGGGAACGAACTACGCGAACAAGAGGATAAGGTGAGTTAACTTTTTTTATTTTTTTAACCCTTCCAGCACTATTATACTATGTATTCTGTAGTCAGAATGCTATTATTTTCCCTTATAACCATGTTATAAGGGAAAATAATACAGTGTATAGACTGTCACCTAGAACCCATGCGTGAAAATCGCACCGCATCCGCACTTGCTTGCGGATGCTTGCGATTTTCACGCAACCCCATTCACTTCTATGGGGCCTGCGTTGCGTGGATTATCGCACCGCAACGCACAAAGAGGAGCATGCTGCGATTTTCATGCAACGCATAAGTGATGCGTGAAAATCACCGCTCATGTGAACAGCCCCATAGAAATGAATGGGTCAGGATTCAGTGCGGGTGCAATGCGTTCAACTCACGCATCGCACCCGCGCGGAATACTCGCTCGTGTGAAAGGGGCCTTAATCTGCCTAATCTCATCTAATCTCACTAGGCCTGACCTGGGTATATATAGGACCTGAATTTTATCCCCATCTAGTGGTGGGATGTATAAATTACACCTAATAGGGATTTTGCAGATACATAAATGCAAAGTTATACCATACTGTCCAATGCAATTATTAAGATCAAAAAGTACTTTTAAGCAGTGCCCACACACACATAGTGGAACGCTGCATACCCACCAGCGATCCCTGGCCCTGAATGCCAGCATTTCAAAATTTCTGGCCTTTAAAATGCTGTCAATCCGTCTGGTGGAGATGGAGACTTTTAAAAACCTTATGGCGGTGGCTGTCCCACAATACGTCTTTCCCAGCCGCCACTACTTTTCCTTGCAAGCCATACCTGCCCTGCACAAGCAAGTGGGGGACAAAATCAGGTGTGCACTACGCAACGCCATCTGTGGCAAGGTCCACCTAACTACGGATACGTGGACCAGTAAGCACGGTCCGGGATGTTATTTCTCCCTAACAGCACACTGGGTAAATGCAGTGGCAAGTGGGTCTGAGGCGTATAGCAGTTTAAAGCATGTCCTTCCGCCCCCAAGGATCGCCGGACATTTCTCGTAGCCTCCTGTTGCCTCCTCCTCGGCTTCCTACTCTACTACCTCCTCATCGGGTCAGCGTAACACCTGCACCACCAACTTCAGCACAGCCAAGGGGAAATTACAGTAGGCTGTTTTGAAACTCATCTGTTTGGGGGGACGTTATATCGCCCTAACTGCACATTGGGTAAATCCAGTGGCGGCTGGGCCTGAGACGGATAGAAGCATGTCCTTCTGCCACTTAGGATTGCAGAATGTTTCTCATTGGGGGGAAAAATCCACACCGCGCAGGAGCTGTGGATGTGCCTTGAACAAGAGACCGATGAGTGGTTGTTGCCAGTAAGCCTCAAGCCCGGCCTGGTGCTGTGCGATAACAGGCGAAATCTCGTAGCAGCTCTGGGCCTAGCCGGTTTGACTCACATCCCTTGCCTGCCGCATGTGCTGAATTTGCTGGTGCAGAGGTTCCTGAAAAATTACCCCCGATATGTCAGAGCTGCTGCAGAAAGTGTGGCCCATCTGTGCGCGCTTTCGGTGTTCTCACCCTGTTGCTTTTCTGTCTGCTCTGCAGTGTAACTTCGGCCTTCCTACTTACAGCCTCATATGCCATGTACCCATAAGGTATATTCTATGTTATTTTAAGTCACTTCCCTATCCACTTTGGTTTGCAGGGCAATTTTCCTGCTCTTACCCCCATTTTGCTTCATTTTGCAGCCCAATAGGCCTTACTATGACTATTTTATAGCAATTTTAGTGCACCAAAGTTCGGGTCCCCATTGACTTCAATGGGGTTCAGGCCCCGAACACAAACTTTGACCCGAAGTTCGGCCAAACCCGGTGAATCCGAGCATTCACGGGTCCGCTCATCCCTACTAGTAAGCCATTAAAAAAAATATGAAAAAATGATGTACTCCAAATCTGTAATAAAAATGGCATTGAACAGTACTTATATGAATACATAACTAATGCTGATGTATACTGTATGCACACCCATACTGTATAAAAATAATATTATTTGCATGTAAAATGCATGCACAGATATGTTACAATAGAACGCAGATCTTTTCATGGGACAGCACTGAAGATAGGACACTTTGAAACAATGTAGTTGGTGTATAGCTTGTATAACAGTGTAAATTTGTTGTGCCCTCAAAATAACTCAGCACACAGCCATTAATGTCTAAACCACTGGCAACAAAAGTGAATACACTCCTAAGTGAAAATGGCCAAATTGTGGCCAATTAGCCATTTTTCCTCCCCGGTGTCATGTTGTTCGTTAGTGTTACAAGGTCTCAGGTGTAAATGGGGAGCAGGTGTGTTAAATTTGGTGTTATCGCTCCCACACTCTCTCATACTGGTCACTGGAAGTTCAACATGGCACCTCATGGCAAAGAATTCTCTGAGGATCTGAAAAAAAGAATTGTTGCTCTACATAAAGATGACCTAGGCTATAAGAGGATTGCTGGCACCCTAAAACTGATACATATTCATCACCATCAATGTGAAATTACATACAGTACAGGTAAAGTGACAGTGCCTCGTGCAAAAATACATAGCATAATTAAAAATACACGTGTTCCCAATATGTGGTGTTGATTAAAAACGTACAAAACCAAGTTAACAAACAGTGTCGACGGAGCATCACGGTCTTGAGAGCGTCCACATTCAGTTAATGCGCATGTGCAAGATCCATAGATCTCACGATATCTCAGGCACAAAGGAAGTCTATGGAAACCTCATCAAAGATGGCCAAATCTGGAGATACTTGTGCACATGTCTGAGCAATAGTTGCCACCCAAAGCAAAGTCATGTGATCATAGTCACATGATCCAGATCGCAACAAGTAAACATGATCAATGATACATAAAGGATCACAGCGACTAGCAGCGAATCTAGACTGTATCAGCAGTTAACGATTCACTAATGGTAGATGATGGAGACGCCACCACGGATCCCCGGGGCAGAGCGTCCCCCCAACTTACATCACGCTGTATAGACCCAAAGGTGAACAAAATAAAGTAATATAAACAGCAGGATTGAAGATGTCTCACAGTCAAAACCAACTGGGTCAGCAGTCAGGTCATCACTGTTGTGGGGAGGTGAAGACGTTGGCACGGGTTACCGTGTCAAACCGTCCAATGGCGCCCAAAATACCTTAAACAAATCCATACGTATGACAGATACAAATAGAAAACAGATGCAGTGTAACCCCCAGGGTCAAGAGGAAGCCATCATTTCAATGATTCCCAAAAATATCACAGATAGTCATATGTAAAGGTGGACTCATGTATAGTACTATATAAATATGGCCATCCTATAATTGTTGACAATATATAAAAAAAACAGAATGTGGGGACTTCCGGTTCCTGCGCCGCCATGTGAAGTCGCTTGGAAAGTGCCTGCCACAAACCGAGACATACTGCCCGTGCACCCTCATTTCTGGTGTTGCGAGAGGGAACACAGGGTCCGATTACGCTGCATGGACCGGTACCTTGTAAGCATGGGCAAAAAACTGGAGAGCAGAGTGCTTTCTTCGCCGCTACAGGAGGATGTGATGCCTTCCAACATGGCGCCGAACTCAGAAATGGCGGAATATGCCGCGGCCCAAACCCCGCTGGAGCAGTTAACAGATGGGAACGAGGTACGGAACCTCATGCCGGACTCCCTGATAAAACACATTGATTATAAAGTGCTTGCAGTGGAAGTCGCTGCACACCTGCTTCCTGACCTGCGGGAAACCCTGGCCTCCTCCGTCACTCATGTTATGCAACAGCTACAGGAAACCGTGCAACAGCATGATGCCAGACTGGATGCAGCCGAGTCCAGAATACAGGTGATGGAGGACACTGCAGAATCTATCCTTCACAAACTACAAAAAGTCCTTACGGAAAATAAGAGACTGTGTGAGAAGATGGAGGACTTGGAAAATCGCTCCAGGCGCAACAATTTGAGACTAGTGGGGCTGCGGGAGGCGATTCCGGTGGGTGAACTGCTGGCCATTTGCGAAAATGAACTACCCGGTGCCCTGGGAATCTCGCGCCATTGTAAAGTAGAGCGCGCACACAGAGTGGGTCCGAACAATCATGGCGACGACCGCCAGCCTACCAGACCTAGACAGGTCATAATGCGCTATTTGGATTACTCTGACAAGGAGGCCATCCTCAGAGCTTTTAAAGCACGCAAAGGCCCTGTCATGCTAAGAGGGGCGAAAATATTGCTGTTTGGGGACTACTCTGCGGAAGTTTCAAAAAGGCGGAAAGCCTTCTCCCCGATCTGCACGCAGTTACATAGCAGAAATGTCAGATTTGCCCTGATATACCCGGCCTCTCTTCGAATTTACCGCTCAGATGGCTCTTCTACGCTGTACCATTCTCTGGATGAAGCGTCTAATTCCTTGGAGAGGAATACGTCACCTCTTTGGGGACCGTCGAGATCGCTGCGACACCGCGACTGGGGATCCCATAGCCTTGCAGAAGAGCCGCTGATGTCAAGAACCCACGAGCGACCCTTGGTGGAATGGGTCGGTTCAAGCCAGCACCGCGGGGCAAGATGAACTTCCTGTTGTGGCTACCTAATGTGCCTCGCCGCGTGGGCCCAGGAGACTACACAATTTGCACGGCGCTAGAGTCGGTATGTTTTGGGGTCAGCCTTTTGGGTAAGGGAGGTCGTGGATGACTTCGCTCCCGCAGGCATGTTGGTTGCTCTTCTGATCCCTGGGGCCCCGGTTTCCCAGATCCGGGAGGTGGATCCATTGACCTATAATGCTGTGTCACATAACTGCTCATAGGGGCTATCCAGTAGATGAACTCCCTGCTGTGATTATCTACGGTGCTTAGTCTCATGGGCCAGGAAGCTACCATTGACTGCGGTCCGCAATAATTATTGCGTTGCTTGGGACAGCCTTTTGGGCAGGGGAGATTGGGGGCGAACTTGCTCCTGCAGGGACCCTATTTATAGTCCCTAATCCCCCCGAGAGGTTGGTCCGATCGACATGGCATAACATGCCACATCTTCACTGTCTATACGCTCTGCTCGGTTGCAGTTAGAATTGTATTTCAAATTGCATGGTAGTTGGGGAGTGTAGCGATCATAACATCCCGTTCGCTCGCTCTCACATGGGGAAAAAAGTGAAGTCTCAAAGAGACCAACTGTGGCCTTTAGGGTAATCTTCAGGGCCTAGAGCCCTAATGTTCTTTGTTTGTTGCTGTTTTTTTGTTACTTTGGAGGGATTATGGGAAGAACTAATGTTGCACTTAACGCTAGGATGTCTGCCTCTCCCCGCTTTCTCGTGCACTTTAACACCCAGTGGAAGCCTCCATGAGAACAGTTTCCTGGAACGTTAAAGTGCTGCGCTCTCCTCAAAAGCGCAATAAAATACTTCGGCACCTAAAAAACCTTTGCGCTGACATAGCCCTCTTACAGGAGACCCATTTGGTAGAGGAGGATTATGTCAGAATGAAGAAGACGTGGGTGGGTAATGTGGTGGGTTCCGCAGCGGTTAACCGCAAAGCAGGAGTGAAGAATTTATCCTCTACTCTCCTGGACCGGTCGTGTGATGGCCGAGGGGAGATGGTGTACGGCGAGAATCTCACTAGGGGTAGATGAGTTCATGATCTATAATGTTTATGCCCCCAATGGGGATAATAGACCCTTCTTTAATGATTTAGCCAGGTTTATTGCCAAAGACGCGTCAGCCAATAAGCTGGTGGGGGGAGACCTCAATGCCGTAGCCTCCTCGAGGGAAGACAGGAAATCCTCACAGAAATCTGGTGAGCGACTTTCCGCTACTGAGGGGGCCTTGGCAAAGTTTATGGAGGATACGGCACTGATAGACTCCTGGCGACTTTTGAACCCCGATAGTAGAGAATACACATTCTACTCAAACCCCCATGACTCGTGGTCGAGAATTGACTACCTTCTCGCTTCTGGTAATCTAACTAACAGGATCTTAGGAACCAAAATCCATGATCTAATCATATCCGACCACGCCCCCATCTCTATAAATATAGCAGAACAGCAGCCCAGGGGTTCTGACATTATATGGCGCTTCCCGTCATTCTTATATCGGGATGAGAACTTTGCTGACCCTCTTAGGGGCTGGTATTGGGAATACAAGGGAGACAACAGCTCATATAAGGATTCACCGTCCATTTATTGGGACACAGCAAAGGCGGTGTTGAGAGGATGCATAATGACTTACACGCTGGGGCTTAAGAGGAAGGTGGCGTCTGCATTGCTGAATTATAGTAAAATACTCCGCTCGGCTTATACTGAGCATCTGACTACACCATCAGATCAGACTAGACTAAAATTGAGGGAAGCCAGGGAAAACTATGAGCTGTGGTATGAGAGAAAGGCGAAGATGAATATGTCGAGTTCCACGGCCAAATTTTTTAGAGAGGGCAATAAGGCAGGTAGACTCTTGGCGTCACTAGTGAAGAATTCTAGACGACAACATCACATAACGTCCATTGCTGATCCTCGGGGCGGGGTGCATACAAATCCAGAGAAAACAGTATCTGTCTTGCGTGACTTCTACGCCAAGTTGTATGAGGCTCCTGGCCCAGCTGACCCTATGTCCGAGTTTTTTCTGAGATGCACCACTCTCCAGTCGCCATCGCAGGCCCAGCTAGAGACCTTAAACACACCGATCACTGAGTCGGAAGTCCTGAGGGCTACAAAAAACTCAAAATTGCACAAAGCACAAGGCCCAGGTGGGTATTCAATAGAGTTCTATAAGTTGCTGGGAGGGGAAATAGTAGAACCCCTCACGAAAGTCTTCAATGGTATCCTCACGGGCTCACCCTTGTCATCGTCAGATAATGTAGCTTATGTTAAATTAATTCCCAAGCCCGAGAGGGACGCCATGCTACCTTCTTCATACCGTCCCATCTCACTTATCAATGTCGACCTAAAATTAGCAGCTAAAATAATGGCAGATAGACTCTCATTTGTAATGCCAGACCTGGTGTCTCCATCTCAATCGGGATTCATCAGGAATAGAGCTGCAGTTACCAACATACGTAAAGTCCTCACAGTACTAGATGCAGTACGATGGAAATCAGATAGATCTATTGAGCCCAAGAAGGCATTTGATAACGTGAGATGGGATTGGTTGGACAAGGTATTGGATAGGATGCAGATCCTTGGTCCCTTTAGAGTTTTCATTTCAGCACTGTACTGCGATCCCAGAGCCAGAATCTCGACACCTGGATTCTTATCAGCACCCTTTAAGCTGGCAAGGGGAACGCGTCAGGGATGTCCCCTCTCGCCGCTATTATTTAATCTAGCTCTGGAGCCTTTGATTAGGTTGTTAGAAGAGGGGGATATTTTTCAAGGTATAAAAATAGGGAATCAAGAGGTGCGGACGTCGCTTTTTGCTGACGATCTGCTCATTTTTCTAGCCGACCCGTTGACAGACCTTGAGAAAGTGCTGCAACTCTTATCCTCATTCGGCCCGGTCTCAGGCTTTAAAATAAACCTAGATAAATGTATGTTACTCACATTAAGAGCGTCTTCTTCAAAACTTAAATTGCCGGAGTCCTGTAGTCAGATTGTAGTAGCTGATACGTATATCAAATACTTAGGTATTAAAATAGGGAGAACCCCTGAGTCACTCTACACCCTGAACTATACCCCGTTATTTAAAGCAATCAGAAATTATTTGGAGATATGGAAAAATCTGCCATTTTCATTAACGGGCAGAAGTCATCTCATCAAGATGATCTGCTTCCCAAAGCTCTTGTACCCCATGCAAAAATTGACGCTACTCTTGAAACACTCTGACATCAAGGGTATTCAGTCAATGTTCACATCATTCTTGTGGTCGGGAAAAAAAAACAGAGTGTCCCTGTCCAAGCTAATGCTACCGAGGTACCGTGGGGGTCTAAATATCCCAAACATGCGGCTTTATAACCTTGCTTGTCTCTTCAGGCATTGCCTGGATTGGACACATAAAACTCACTTTTGCTCAGACCCCACTCTGGAGCAACAATTGACTGCTGAATGGCCGCTAGTGAATTTACTGCATACTAGGAGGCAGACACTCCCATCCCATCTAAAACACTCACTGATATTAAGGGACACCATTGTCGCTTGGAAAGAGGTGCGCAAATTAGCCAAAAGACCATTTCTGGCTTCCAGGAACATGGAACTCTGGAGGCACCCAGAATTCCCCCTAGGGGCACAAAACAAAATGTTTAAGATCTGGAGGGCCAGAGGAATCTGCACATTTCTAGATGTGCTCCACATTTCAGGGAAGAGATACCTGACGTTCCCGGAATTACGTGACAAATTTGGTCTTGACAACTCCCAGTTTCTGACTTATCAGCAAATGATTCATTTCTGTAGACAGAGACTGCTAGATGTGTCTAGTGAATGCATAAACCAATCCCTGGTATTCTCATTAGTACACAGGGACGCTAGATACTCTATTTCCCAAATATATCATATCATGAGAGAGTCAGTTGATAAGAAAGTAGAAGCCGGTCTTTTCAAAAAATGGGGGAGAAAACTGCAAGTATTGTTGCCAGTGGAGGAGGTTTTGATGGGATGGGCAAGAGTTTGTAAAGCAGTACCTTGCAAAAAATGGAGAGTCACATTTCCGCCTCATGCACTCAGCGATCTATGCATTCAATGTTTCAAGATGGCCACCTCGAAATTATTATTTGACAGCATGTCCGAAATGTGGAGCAGATCAGGCAGATTTGCTGCATTGTATGTGGGAATGTGCATCTGTCCAGACCTTTTGGAAGGAAGTGGCTGGTTGGGTTAGGGGCACATGGGGAGAATCTCTGGCCCACAGTCCTAATACATTACTTTTTCACATTTTCGATGATGCCTCCAAACCCAGGTTGATAGTCGATGTATCCCTGTTGGTATCTCTCCGTGGCCTTCTAAATAACTGGTTAAAACCTGATACCCCTCAAATTAGTGAACTGATTTCCCAGATGTCTCATTTTATGTACATAGACAAACTTGACACGGAACACCAAAAGGAGAAAAAAACGAAGGGATTTTTCTGCAAATGGCAAACCTTTATTGAAAAACATCTCCCACGGAGAGATATTAAGGAGCTGATGGCATCCTTCATATATACGGAGTGGTACTCAAAGGCGTTATTGACCGGGAGCATAGCGAGTCTAGATGTAGACAGTCGGGGGTCCTATCATGCGTCATCGTCCACGTTAAACATACACGCTTACTGTTATAACATGAGAGGGGGAAGTGGGAACAGACATCCTTTGGGGTGGGGCGGGAGGGCTAGGGAGGTAGGGGGGAGTTTGCTTTTACTTTTTTTTTTGTTTCTCATATATGTACTGCACTAATTATACGACCTCAATGTACCTGCACTACAAAAAACATGTAATGTATCCTTTATCTACCATTATGTGACATGTAAGGAAAATGCCATGTAAGATGATACATTATAAATAAAAATATGTTTAAAAAAAAAAGAAAACAGAATGTGGATAGCTGATGTAAGGCCGCGATGCTCAAATCATCACCCCGGATGTCCACTGGAGTCTTAACTCGTAGCTGAATCTAAAAAGATTTATAAAGAGAGAGAAATTATTACTCATTTTATAACATACTGTACTTGTAAAATGTAAGCATAGTTATTAACATACATGTCCAAAAGGGCTACACCAGGGAAGGAGAACAACACCATCAGTTCACCCTGAAGTCAACGTTCAAGCCGTTTGGTTTAAGTGTCTTCAAAGTGAATATCCCAAAAAATTCTCGCTTTTTAAGAAGAGCCTTCCTATCACCACCACGTCTGCCCATCTGTACATGCTCTAACACACGGAACCTAAGGTCTTTTTCAGAATGACCTGCCTCCTTAAAATGTTAAACTTGTTTTAACATCCCACGTGGTCTCTCCAACATACCACGCCTCACATGGGCATGACAGTAGGTAGACCACGTGGGACGAATCACACGTGAAATATTGAGCAATCTTAATTGTTTTATTTGTCGCTGGATTAAGGAAAGAGTCCCCCTTGAGCATGAGGCAACAGTTCACACAGTGGTAGCATGGATAGCAGACAGTCCATGTAGAGCCACAAAATGACCTCACAGTGGTTCTGTTGCTGCCCACATCAGATCTAACTAACCTATCACCCAAGGGGATGTCCGAAACTCCTCAATCTGAGGGAAACTGTTACCAATAATCTTCCAATGTTTTCTGATGACAGACGCAATCTGTGGACTGTCAGCAGAATACTGTGAGATAAAGGTAATGTGTGGGGCTACTGTAGTCTCATTGCAGGGAGTCTGTGTCCAGCTGGTGTCAGCCCGCAACTTGCTCTCTGCAATGAGTTTCTTGGGATACCCTCGAACTGCAAATTTCTTGCTCATTTCAGTAAAGCATAAATCCCTAGTGGATTTGTCTCTCACAATTCTCTTGACCCGAAGGAATTGGCTGTAGGGTAAAGACTGAACCATGGAACGAGGATGGTGGCTTTCAAAGTGTAACAAGGTATTCTTGTCAGTATCTTTCACATACAGATCAGTGGTTAAACCCTGTCCATCGACCTGAACCTCTGTATCCAAAAATTGTAGTTTCTGAGTCAAATGGATAACAGTAAACTTCACAGTGGGATCGATTTAATTGAGGTATGCGTGGAACGCGAGGAAGCCCAACGTGTCGCCCGTCCACACCAAGAAGATGTCATCAATATAGCACCACCACCCCAGAACATGTTTAAAGTGGTGGCTGCCATAAAGAAATGACTCCTCAAGGTGGGACATGTAGATGTTGGCATAGGTGGGCGCCACGTTGGACCCCATCGCAGTCCGACGCAACTGTACAAAGAAATTATCTTGAAATAAAAAATAATTCTTAGTTAACACAGATTTCAACAGTGTAAAAATTAAATGTTGACATGTCTCAGTGTGATCAGATTGCGTTAGACACCTTTGTACAGCTGCACACATCGAATGAGACGAGGATGGCCCCCACGGGCACACAAAGGTCATAAAAAAAATTTTCTGTATAATTGCCATGTAATGTTTTTTGCACCATCTGTTTGTTGAAAGTTTGGTATAGTATATGTTGGTTAGGGAATATTAGTTTAATTAAGCCTAGTCTTAAAGGGCATCTATCAGAAGATTTGTATTGAACTGGCTGACCTGTTACATGTCTCCTTGGCAGCTGAAGGCATCTGTGTTGGTTCAATGTTCATATGTGCCCACATTCTTTAGAAAAATGAAGTCTCAATATATGCATATGAGCCCCTAGGAGCAATGGGCTATTGTTGTTACTCCTAGAGGCTTTTCTCTTTCTGCAACTGCTGCACCCCTGCACTTTATTGACAGGACCATGCAGCTGTGATGATTATTTTTTCACTGCCTGGCCCTGTCAATCAAAGTGCAGAGGGCGTGGCAGTTTCAGAAGGCTCTGGGCTGAGGCTCTAGGTGTCACTGCAATGCCCCTTTTGCTCCTAGTGGCTCATTTGCATATATGAAAACTTAAATTGCATATGTGAACATTGACCAACACAGATGCCTTCAGCTGTCAAGCACACATGCAACAGTTTTATAGGTACAAATCTGCTGACAGATGCCCATTAAAGGGGTTCTCCGTGAATTAAGAAAAGGAAAATATTAAAATATTACTTCATAAAAAATATTTTCCCAAATACCTTACATTAGTTATAATGGCTTGTTTTGTCTAGGGAACAATCATCGGGGGAAATTAAATGGTCACTGTCCTATTAGTACACACAAAACCTGTCCTAATCACCCAGCAGGACAAGTTACTTCATGACACTGAGCTAAAGAGCTGCCTCATCCTCCTCTCTGCTCTGTTTGTCAGGGATTATGATCCTGAATACAGATGATAAAATCTTCAGCTGAATCTCTGTAGGAAAAGAGTTCATGAGCAGCAGCACTTGTCTGCAGTCTCCATTACCACAGCACCATATTACCACAGTCCGTCCGAGATTCAGCTGAAAATCATATTAAACTGTATTCAGGATCATATTCTCTGACATTGATGAAGGATGAGGCAGCTCTATAGCTCAGTGTAGTGAAGTAACTTGTCCTCCTGTGTGATTAGGAGAGGTTTTGTGTGTACTAATAGGACAGCGGACATTTTGTTTCTCCTATTCATTGCTCCCCAGACAAAAAGAGCAATTTTAACTAATAAAAGGTATTTGGGAATATATTTATAATAAAGTGATATTTACTTATTTTTGTTTTCTTAATTCCAGGAGAATCCCTTTAATATGTAGTATTTTCACAAATGACTAATTTTCACTAGGATATAAGAAGGTGAGTTTCACTAGAAGGTCACAATAAACCTTAGGCATATAATAGTGTTATTCATGCATATCACCAAAATATCAGTGTATAGCAGTTAATCAAGGAGTCCAAATGCAATTAACCTGTGACTGCACTCAGTTATTTCTGCTTGACTTTTACAAGGATGATTTCTATTTGACCTTGTTGGACAATCCCCTTAAAGCTGTAGGTTGAAGCATCATTGGCATACCAGTTAATTAGAATACTTTAAGCAGTGGAAAATATATTCTTGGCAAGTCGTTTAGAAAAAGCTATAAAACTACAGATGCCAGTGAGGTATTTAATACAGTTATCAAAACTTAATAAAGCGTTGAAACTAGTTATAAAGGAACCAATACTTCTTATAGATGTGACACTAAGTGAAATTCTGGGCCAGAATAGAACATATGAAAATTCATAAGGTTTAGTAAATAAATTGCATGACATACAATTTTGGGTTTCCCAGAATATATTATATATTTTATGATTTGGGAACTGAACTTGACACAAACAATAAATGATTGAGAAATTCAACTAGAAGGCTTTATGAGTTTTAGACAAGACAAAAGATGATGAGACAGGGACTAACTATACAATCATTCTAAATTAGAGACTTTTCTTAGTGTATGTAAGGGAAATGCAATTCCTTCATGTCGCAGGAAAGCTGCCTAAGTTGCATTAGGGGATGATTTATTTATCCTTGGGGAATAGAATTAGTGCATTTGAATTAATGACAAAGAAGATAGCCTTGCCTGCAGGAGATAAGAATATTATCCTTAATGGAATTTTCATTGCTGCCTGGAACAAAATTGGGAGAGAAAAAAAATTAAATTTTTCAAAATCTAAACATCAAATGCATAATTACAGTAAGTATTAGCAAAGTGAACAGTCAGCAAAAGGGTAATACTGTCAAAACCACTCAAAATCAGAACCATTCGACCTTGTACCAAACTGGAATTCTCTTACACTGTGAAGTGGTTATCTCGCAATATAAACATTTTACATGTATTCTTTTTAGTAATAGGAGCATATTTACAGCTCTAGTTTAATTGTGTTGTAGAGATGGAAAGTATCAGAGCACAGACTGTATGATTAGCAAGTACAATCAATTATAAGAGTGCACTACAAAAATAAATAACATATTAACTGAATAAAATAAGGAAAACAAGTGCTTTTATTTCAAAACCTCTATTGCCTATACATCTACCGCAGAGGTCTCCAACCTTTTGTGCTTTCAAATATGGCAGGTGTTGTTGAGCAAAAGGGAAAACCCAATTAAATTTATGACTAGAGTTGAGTAGACACCTAGATGTTCGGCCAAACTTCACAAAAAAGTTCGAGTTCGGGACCCGAACTTGACCCGAACCTCATTGAAGTCAATGGGGACCAGAACTTTTGAGCACTAAAATGGCTGTCAAAATGTTATGGAAAGGGCTAGAGGACTGACAATGGCATCAAAATGTGGTTAAGAGCATGGCAAGTGCTCTGCAAACAAATGTGGATAGAGAAATTACTTTAAATAACATAAAATACATAAAAAATAAAAATATTAAACTTGATCTAGGAGGACGAGGTCCATATGGAGTAGGAGGTTGAGGAGACGGTGTAGGTGGAAGCGGTGGAGGAGGAGGTAGCCTACACTGCTTTTTGGTTTCAAATTTATTTTTATTTTTTTAAATTAGGGTACACCCCAAAACATTGTGAAATATAACCTGTGATAACCCCCTCCAGTCGTGCTAAACACACGTTCAGACAATACACTGGCTGCAGGGCAGGCCAGCAACTCCAAGGGGTAGAGGGCAAGCTCAAACCATGTGCCCAATTTGGAGACCCAGAAGTTGCAGGGGGCAGACCCATCAGTAAGTTCATGTAGGCGTGTGCAAACATACTGCCCTACCATGTCGCACATCCCTGTGATGTTCACAATCCAATTGGATATCTGCTCTATCAAATTTTGATGTTCTTTTCTGCGCCTACCATGTTGATCACGGTTAGCAGCGAATCAGGGTTCCACGCCGGAGAGGGAGCCTGAGAAAGAGAAACCACATCCAAGGGGATCAATGGATGAAATTTAATTGTAATCGAGCAGAAATGTGGGAGAAGCTATTAAAACGGAAGAATTGAAGGAAAGGAAGGGGTGCACGGCAATTACCCACTCCCGACTTGGGGAGGTAGTGACGATAAATAACAATACAAGACTCTTAAGATGCTCTGTTATTGTAATAATTAATACAAAATTATAGGGAATTTTACTGGGGTATTTTGGATTTAATAAAAAATGGAGTGGTATATTAAATATACGCCTATATATACAATCAAGCAAATATTGTGAGGATAGGCGCTAAAACAAAATAATAATGTCTTTATTAAATGTATGATTAAAAAAGAGGATATCACCCGTCAGTGTGGTGATCAACACTGACTATAACTAAGTGTGTGAGAAAATAATGATATCTGCCAAACAGCTCCACCATCTGGGATACCAGAACAGTCTCACAACTCACTAACACATAGAGGGCTCAATGCACCACAGGGTTCAAGATGTATGACCCAGGGTGAGGACTATATCTAGGGGATGTATGGTATGGGGGATACACCAAACACCACTCCAAACAGCAAGAGCCGGCGCGCAGACTCTCACTGCACTGATAATTGCAGGTGCAGGACTATGGCAGAACAAATACCATCACTCCAAAGTGAATTTGCGGAGCAAGGATTGCCCTGACATATCCCTTAGTGGTAACAGCTCAACGCGTTTCCATGCATTGAGGATGCATTTCGTCAGGAGCTATGTGCACCAAACTTAGAATGGAGCCCAAAGCCTCAGTTATGTTTTCTTGACCGAGGTAGTGGACGGACAGACAGCAATATAAATACCTGCCTAGCGCCGTATTCCTCTAGTGTGAGGTACGGAGCTGTAACAAACAGTTGCTATCCTGCCTGAGCTAGCAACCTCTAGGTTGAGGTGCTGCGTGCTAGTGCGCATGTGAATCGGCACTGTAATGGCCGCAAAGTGGCCCACAGAACGCCGAACTTTACAGGGTGAAACCCCGCCCTGCTAGACACGCCTCCGTCACACAGCCAATCCGGCCAGGAGGCAAGGTATGAGGCGAACCAATGGCTGACAGAGGGAGGAACTCAGTGGGTCTCAGGGGAAGCGCAAAAAGCGCCGCATTAATAGAACAGGGAATTAACAAGGCGGCTTTAAATACAGTTACCGCAGCATGGACACCTTACTATAGGTATACAGTGGAGGAGGATCACCACAGGGAGATGTATATGAACGAGCAGACGCATAAGCTCATATATACACAGGGACCCATATGAATCTATTTCTTACAATACATTGCACAATGTCACAAAAACCAGCTTTGTCATTATATAAAGGGGACAAATGAGATCGCATCATTGAGGCCGGATGGTTTAATGGTGTTCAGAGAAAAAATCCATCTCGCCTCTTTTTGTAACAACATGCGATCACAGTCACCACCCCTAGGTGATAACTTCACAGAGTCGATCACTTGAAACTTGACCGATGATGTATCCCCTCTGTGATGGTCAAGAACATGGCGTGCAATTGGCGTATCTTTGAGATTCGTGATGTCCAGGATGTGCTCCCCAATCCGTCTTCTTAGCTCTCTGATAGGTCATGAATACACACGTCATTAAGTACACAACACCAACCGACTTGCAATTGTGGAAAGACTTAATGAAGAACGTTTTGTCCGCAGTACTGTTGGTAAAGCTTTTGGATTTTTTAATGAACCCACAAAATTTACAGGATCCACAAGGAAATGTGCCTGCAAGTGGGTTTCGTAGCCATGATTGCGGACGGGGGCCAGTGTATAGGCTATGCGTCAACATATCAAGTAAATTGTTGTTGCGCCGATATGTGACTGAGGGGTTGGCTGGGATCAAACACCCAATGTCTGGATCAGATTACAGTATGTCCCAGTGCTCAGCAAGAACATGACGCACCCTATCATGGGCACTGTCAAACGTTCCGATAATCCTCACGATGTTCTCACCAGTGTCTCTCTTTTTCGGAGACAACAACAGGTCCCTGTTGGTGCTCATTGAGTGCTGATAAGCCTGTTTTAGACACTGCTGAGGATAACCACGACACTGAAACCTCTGCTGGAGATCTTTAGCAGCCACCCTAAAGTCACCAAGATGGGAACAGTTCCTCCTCACCCTCAAATATTGGCCCTTAGGAATTCCTCTCCTGAGGGCCAAAGGGTGCGCGCTCTCCCATTTCAAAAGATTATTCGTGGCTGTGGGCTTTCTAAAAACGTTGGTACTAATATGCCCATCAGCAGACAATGAAATGGACAGAAGGAAAGGAAATACTGTTCATATCAATTTCTGAGGTGAAGAACAGTCCCAGGGTATTGTTATTGAGGACCGCAACGAATTCAAGGAACAGCTCACTGTCGCCCCCCCACAGGATCAGCACATCGTCAATGTATCTGATCCAGAGGGGGACCACATCCGTGAATCGCTCCATGTCCTCACAGAACACCACCTCTCTTTCCCACCAGCCCAGGTAAAGGTTCGCAAAAGTCGGGGCACAGGGACTACCCATTGCGACCCCCCTGAGCTGGTGGAAAATACAGCCATCAAACAAAAATACGTTATGTGTGAGTATGAAACTCAACAATTCCATGACAATGGCATTGTGGTCCCTGTATTGTTCACCCCTTTGCTGAAGGAACGTTAGGATCGCTCCACAGCCCAATCCATGAGGAATTGAGCTGTAGAGCGCCTCCACGTCCAAACTAGCTAGATAGTGATGACATGTGAGGGCAAACTATTAACAAATGGACGCAAGATGGTGTCTATGTGTTAGTGAGTTGTGAGACTGTTCTGGTATCCCAGATGGTGGCGCTGTTTGGCAGATATAATTATTTTCTCACACACTTAGTTATAGTCAGTGTTGATCACCACACTGACGGGTGATATCCTCTTTTTTAATCACACATTTAATAAAGACATTATTATTTTGTTTTAGCGCCTATCCTCACATTATTTGCTGTATTTTGGATTTAGAAGCGTTAAACAGGAGAGGCCCCTGCTGCCGCTTTGTTGACTCTAGATAACTTCTGCCTGATCGCACGTCCCCCTGACAACCACGATCCATTTGGATATCTTCTCTATCAACTTTCGATGTTAATTTCTGAGCCTACCATGTTGATCACGGTTATCGGCGAATCAGGGTTCCACACCGGAGAGGGAACGTGAGAAAGGGAGACCACATCCAAGGGAGGTCAATGGCTGCAATGTGATCAAGCTGAAATGTGGGACAAATTACTAAGGCAGAAGGATCGAATGAAAGGGTCAATTAAAGACAAATTTTACAAATTGAATTCCCTGTCACCTATGCAGAGCAGGGTTTTTTCTTCACCAGAAATGGGTTAATGTCACCCACCAATGGAACAGATGATTTTTTAAAATTTCGGTCCCTGTCACCTATGCAGAGCAGGGGTTTATTCACGGCAAAAATGGTGAAATGTCACCCAAAATTCGAACAGAAAAATTAATGATTTTTTTTTTTTACCTGTCTACTAGGTATAGCAGTGGCATATCACACCCAAAAATTGGTGAATTACACCCAAATATGTAACAGACAAATTAGTGAAATGTTTTTACCTATCTACTAGGTAGAGTTGGGGTATATCATACCCAAAAATTTGTGAATTTCACCCGAATATGTAACAGACAAATTAGTGAAATGTTACCTGTCTACTAGGTATAGCAGTGGTATATAACACCCTAAAATTGGTGAAATTCACCCAAAAATTTAACAGAAAAATCTGTGCCATTTTTTTTACCTATCTACTAGGTATAGCAGTGGTATATCACACCCAAAAATTGGCGAATTTCACCCAAATATGTAAAAGACAAATTAGTGATATGTTACCTGTCTACTAGGTAGAGCAGGGGTATATCACACCCAAAAATTGGTGAATTTAACCCGAAAATGTAACAGACAAATTAATGAAATTTTTTACCTGTCTACAAATTAGTGAAATTACATAAAATAAAATAAAATATGTACAAAAAAATAAAAATAAACTTGATTTATGAGGTGGAGGTCCATATGGAGTAGGAGTTTGAGAAGGCGGTGGACGTAGCAGTGTAGGTGGAAGTGGGGGGTGGAGGAGGAAGAGGTAGCCAACACTGGTTTTTGGTTTGAATTTTTATTTTATTAGAGTACACTCCAAAAGAGTGTGAAAAAAACCAAAATACAACAATGAGCAATTGCGCTGTAGCTCTGACAGGCGAGCAGCAGCGGGGTGAGAACGCCGAAAGCGCACACAGACGGCCCGCACTTTCTGCAGCAGCTCTGACATATCGGAGTAATTTTTAAGGAACCTCTGCACCACCATATTTAGCACCTGCGCCAGGCAAGGGATGTGCATCAAACCGGCTAGTCCCAGAGCTTCTATGAGATTTCGCCCATTATCGCACACCACCAAGCCGGGCTTGAGGCTCACTGGCACCAACCACTCATCAGCCTGTTGTTCAAGGCCCGTCCACAGCTCCTGCACGGTGTGGGGTTTGTCCCCCAAACAGATACGTTTTAAAACTGCCTGCTGTCGTTTACCCCTGGCTGTGCTGAAGTTGGTGGTGAAGGTGTTACGCTGACCGAATGAGGAGCTGGTAGAGGATAAGGAAGCGGAGTAGGAGGAGGAGGCAACAGGAGGCAAAGAGAAGCGCCCTGCAATCCTCGGTGGTGGAAGGACATGCGCCAAACTGCTATCCGCCTCAGGCCTAGCAGCCACTGCATTTACCCAGTGTGCTGTTATGTAGATATAACGTCCCTGACCATGCTTACTAGTCCACATATCCGTAGTTAGGTGGACCTTGCCACAGATGGCGTTGCGCAGTACACGCCTGATTTTGTCCCCCACTTGGTTGTGCAGGGAAGGCATGGCATGCCTGGAAAAGTAGTGGGGTCTGGGCACGGCGTACTGTTGGACAGCCACCACCATAAGGCTTTTAAAACACTCCGTCTCCACCAGACGGAATTACAGCATTTCAAAAGCCAGTAATTTTGAAATGCGGGCATTCAGGGCTAGGGATCGCATGTGGGTGTTGGGGGGGGGGGGGGTGTACTTCCTCTTCCGCTCCAGTGTTTGGGAGATGGAGAGCTAAACGCTTCCGTGGGACATTGTGGAGATGCTTGGTGACCCAGGTGGTGGTGTTGCTGGCAGATCCTCTGTTTGCTGGGTGGCAGGTGGCACTGTCACTCCAGAGGTGGATGAAGAGGCTGAGACTGAAGCAGAAGAGGAAGCAGGAGGAGCCAGAGACCATTCTTAGTTTTTGAGGTGTCTACTCCACTCCAGCTCATGCATTGCACTTAGGTGCCTGGTCATGCAGGTTGTGCTCAGGTTGAGAACGTTTATGCTTCGCTTCAGGCTCTGATTGCACATTGTGCAAACCACTCGTGTCTGTTGTCAGCACATTGTCTGAAGAACTGCCACGCCAGAGAACTCCTTGGAGCTGGCTTTGGTGTGCTCGGTCCCTTGCTGCGGTGGGCAGTAGCAGGCATACTGTCTAGGGGATGGCCGCTCCTCTTTTGAACCCTGCTCCCTCTTTTGCTGTGCCGGTGGCTCTGTGCAACCACCTCCTCTTCCTCCGAACTACACAGGTCATTCGCATGACCTTGATTCCAAGTGGGGTCAAGGACCTCATCGTTCTCCACATCATCTTCCACCCAGTCTTCACCCCTGCCCTCCTTGTCAGTCTGAACACTGCAGAAAGCCACAGCAGTTGGCACCTGTGTTTCGTCATCATCCGAGACGTGCTTCGATGGTCCTCCCATGTACTCATCTTGAAACATAAGTGGTTGGGCATTGGTGAACTCAATCTCTTCCACTTCGGGGGCAGGGCTGGGTGGATGGCCCTAGTAAACCCTGGTAGCAGAGTCATCTAAAAGCAGAAGAGACTGCTGCATGACTTGCGGCTCAGACTGCTTGGCTGATTTGCAAGGGGGTGAGGTTAAAGACTGATGGATATTGACTGCAGGTGCCAACTCTGATCTTTCAGCAGGAGACTGGGTGGGAGACAATGCAAAGGAACTGGAGGCACTGTCAGCAACCCAATCTACTATCGCCTGTACTTGTTCTGGCCTCACCATTCGTAGAGCCGCATTAGGCCCGACCAAATACCGCTGAAGTTCTGTCGCCTTATCGCACCAGAGGAAGGTGTTTCACTTGTGCGTGTAGCTGGCACAGATGGATTACGTCCTCTCCCTGCAACAGGATCTCCACCAGCAGCACCACAACTGGGGCCAGGTCCTCAAACTTAGGATCTTGCCCAAAATAGGTGTTTTTTTTAATAACAGAATAGAACAACAGTATCTAAAGGGTGTATCTCACAATGACATATGCAGCAATTGCTGCAAAATTATGATTTTTAGGATTATGCCCAAAATAGGTGTTTTTTTTAAAATACCAGAATAGCACAGAAGTATGTAAAGGGTGTATCTCACAATGACAGATGCAGACAAGGCCGCAAATTATGTATTTTGCACTAAATGGGTGTTTTTTTTTAAACCCAGAAAATTATAGCTGTATTTCTAGCTTAAATTGCACACTGACTAATGTGGCAGAGGCGCCAGATGGAGGGTATTGCAAAAAATTGGTGTTTTTTAAAATCCAGAAAATTATTGAAGTATTTCAAGCTTATTTTAACAGTAACAGATGCAGCAAATAATGCAATATTAAGTACTTTGGGCAAAAAGGGTGGTTTTTGGAATAAAAGAATATGACAGCAGTATAGAACGCTTGAATTTCACACGTACAAATGCAGCAAGGGCTGTAAAATTGAGTATTTTGCCCAAAAAGGGTGTTTTTTAAAACCCAGAAAATTAAAGCTGTATTTCTAGCTTAAATTGCACACTGACTAATGCGGCAGATGCCCCAGATAGAGGGTATTGCAAAAAAAATGGGTGTTTTTTAAAATCAGAAAATTATTTAAGTATTTAAAGCTTGTTTTAACAATAACAGATGCAGCAAAGGCTGCAATATTAAGTACTTTGCCCAAAAAGGGTGTTTTCTTAATAGCAGAATATGATAGCAGTATATAACGCTTGAATTACACACGTACAGATGCAGCAAGGGCTGTAAAATTTAGTATTTTTCCAAAAAAGGGTGTTTTTTTAAAACCCAGAAAATACAGAAAAAAACACAGAATATGACAGCAGTATCTAAAGCGTGTATCTCACACTGACAGATGCAGCAAGGGCTGTAAAATTGAGTACTTTGCCCCAAAAGGGTGTTTTTTTTTATAGCAGAATATGATAGCAGTATATACACGTTATTTTGCTCCTTAGTGTTGGCTTTTTTTAACGTGTTAGCTGCTGACAATAGTATTGCTACTTGCAGCCTGTGCTGTCAACACATAAGTCGCGGTAACGACTTCCGTGGCCCAATTGTTTGAGCGTAAAAAAATGTATGACGCCGGATAATCCTCTTGCCCAACTGCTGACCGCTGGCTTGTCGTAACTGCTAGCCCGCCAACTACTGCCATATAAATTGGTGGACTCGGAGGCATTTAGAAAATTTGTGGCAATTGGTACACCGCAATGGAAAGTCCCCGAAAGGGAATATTTCTCCCAGAAGGGCAGCTCTGATTTATATGGCCACATTCAGCGGCAAGTTAATATATCTCTGGCACACAGTGTTGGTGCCAAGATACATCTGACCACAGACACGTGCAGGGAAGGAACATAACTTTTACTGCCCACTGTGTGAATCTTCTGACGGCCATCAAGCATGTAACCCGTGGCACCCGTGTGGATTTGGTGTTACCTCCACGAATTGCATGCAGGCCTACCTCTTCTTCTCCTCCTCCTGCTCCATCCTCCGTCCCTTCCTCTGCTGACTCCTCCTTTTCCACTGCTACCACCTCTTCTGCTACACCCCCCAACCTCCCCAGAACCTATTCGATGTGCCAGGTGAGATGTTGCCATGCTGTTCTCCAGCTGTTGTGCTTGGAAGCCAAGAGCCACACCAGTCCAGCACTGCTTTCAGCTCTGTGGTCACAGGCCGATCAGTGGCTAACCCCGCTCAATTTGACAGTTGGTAAAGTGGTGTGCGACAACTGTGCCAATCTGCTGAGCGCGATGAAAAAGGGCAAAATGACACACATCCTGAACATAGTCGTGCAGCGATTAGTTGCCAAATACCCCGGGGTCCAGGACGTCTTGCGGCAGGCCAGTAAAATCTCTGGCCATTTTAGAAGGTCTTACACGACCATGGCTCGCCTTGCTGGCGACAGCAGCGACACCACTAGCCTGTCAGACGTCTGATTTGTGACTGCCCGACACGCTGGAACTCCACCTTGTACAGTATATGCTTGATAGGCTGCTCCAGCAGAAACGTGCCGTTAACGACGACCTGTACGAACTCTGCGGCAGGACAGGTTCTGGGGAACTTGGTTTCTTTTGACTGTGCCAGTGGCTGCTCATGTCCGACGCATGTAGACTTCTATGGCCATTTGATGAGATCACCAAACTGGCCAGTCGCAGCCAGGGCACTATCAGTGACATCGCGTCATTGATCAAGCCATCGAGGAGCAAGGAGCAGGAGCAGGAAGATGAGGAAGTCCCAATGCTGAATGAAGTCCCGGGGGGGGGGGGGCTACTCCTCCTGAGATAAGTCAGCAGGAGTCTGAAGAGGAGTCAGAGAAGGATGGTGGCTGGGGGGAGGAGGAGCAAGAAGAGCAGGTTTTAAACTTTTTGGGAATCCCTGGTGTTGTCCGTGGCTGGGGGGAGGAGACCGAGGACGACATTCTCCTGGGCAATGAGCAGGAGCCAGGGCTCTCAACCGCTTCCAATTTAGTGCAAATGGGGGCTTTCATGCTCCAGTGTTTGAAGAGGGATCCCCGTATAAACAGCATAAAGGTCAAGGTCCTGTACTGGGTGGCAACGTACTTAGACCCCCGGTACAATCACAAAATGGCGGACATGTTACCAGCATCACAGAGGGCTGTCAGAATACAGAATTTCCAGGCCTTGCTGCAAGAGATGCTGCATTCTGCTGTTGTGGGCACTGGCAGAGGAATTTCCACCCACAGCGAAATTGGTAGGGGTACCAATCCGACCTGAATTTCCTCATGCCAACCCACACATATCCGCCACCACCCAGAACAAAGAATGGTCCTTGCCTTATGTATATACAGTGGCATAAAAAGCCTTTTATAGTAACATAGTATATAAGGCCGAAAAAAGACATTTGTCCATCCAGCTCGGCCTGTTATCCTGCAAGTTGATCCAGAGGAAGGCAAAAAAAAAAAAAGTGAGGTAGAATCCAATTTTCCCCACTTAAGGGGGGAAAAATTAATTCCCGACTTCGGTAAGGCAATCAGAATAACTCCCTGGATCAACAACCCCTCTTTAGTAGCTATAGCCTGTAATATTTATGTCAGGTGAATGCCTAATTTTTGGGGCCTGCACTGGCCGACAGTGACATATTTATCCTGTGACCACCTAATGTACCTCCAGCCACAGAATCCAAAGTTCTTTGCTGTCAGGTGAATGCCTATTGCCTAATTTTTGAGGGCTGTACTGGCCGACAGCTACATATTTATCCTGTGACCGCCTAATGTACCTCCAGCCACAGAATTCAAAGTTCTTTCCTGTCAGGTGAATACCTATTGGCTAATTTTTGGGGCCTGTACTGGCCGACAGTTACATATTTATCCTGTGGCCGCCTAATGTACCTCCAGCCACAGAATCCAAAGTTCTTTGCTGTCAGTTGAATGCCTATTGCCAAATTTTTGGGGCCTGTACTGGCCGACAGTTAATTTTTTTTATCTCTAGCGACATAATCACACCCTTGTCTCACTCCTCTGCCTCTCGTTATGGTGGCGTATGAACCACATTCACCATAAGGACCTTTTAATGTCACAGGGTCATGTGACTATGCCCCCCACCCCGCACTGTGACCCTCACCCCGTACTGTTCCCCCTTATACCCTGCATTGTGTCCTCTTAACACACCCTGTGCAGTGCCCCTAGTCATTCCCTGTACTGTGTCCTCTTATACCCTTTTATCCGTTCACGGTATGGTGGTGTTATCCTGTCACTGTACAGAGGTGTTATCCATAACTGTATCCCTTTGCCCACGCCATCCTTTTTTAGACCTGACATGAGCGGGAAAAATATGCAGATTGCGGTGCTAAGGACCTTTGCGCCACAATCTGTGTCGGAAATACGCCTAACATAGAAGTATTTCTATATAATAAATGACCACCTAATTGTATTATTATTCGGGGGTAGGGCTAATAGCTTTATATTATATAGATTTTAGTGTATTATACTGTGCCCTGTATTTCCCAGTAGAAAATGATCCTTGGGAAACACAGTCCTCATCCCTGACCACCAGGACCAGGTAGCGCTCTGTCAGTACATGGTGGCCTCCCCTCTCCGCCACGCTGCTCTGTTGTGTACTGGTGCTTATTCTGACACTAGGGCTGGATTCACATCCTATTTTTGCCATCCATTTAATACATACTAAAAAGGTATGCGTTAACAGATGCCTCAGACTGATGCTGTACAGTGGCGTCTGTTCACCATACAGTTCCATGGTAGAAAAAAAAAATTGTTAACATATTACATTTTTTATTGGACTCTGCAGGATACAAAAATGTGGAGTGCTGCACATTTGTATACATCAAACCTATAGGAAATGCAATTTTTCTAGGCTCCAGCAGGGCACATTTTTGAGAATTTCCCTTTAAGACGCATAAAAATGGCCCCTGATTATAATACATATTTTTTTGTGGGAATTTTTGCCAATGATCCCCCTCTGGTATATCACTGTCCATGTTGTGGGATTATATGTGTACTTCTAGTAAGTGTTTGTTGGCTGCAAATATGACCTGAAGGTTTTTCAGGTTCGCCTGCTATTAAAGTGAATGGGGCCCACCGCAAACGCGCGGTTCACATTTGATTGTGAATGAGCGTTCGCGAATCGTCCCGGCCGATGTTCATCCATCACTAATAATGTACCCACAGTATCATCAGCATCACCAGCTCCCAAAGCAAATCTGGGCCTGGCAGTTGTTTGGAAGGTTTTTGCCATACTGGTCTTTATTGCGGCCACCTTTGTCAACATCAGATGTTACCTCCTCCTGAGTACCAAAATCCATCTCCTAGGTCCCGTACAACACACGGTATTCACCCTTCATGACACTTTTATCAGATTGTGATATATCATGGTGGGTGCCTTGGCCCCCATTCCAAGCTCTGTATTTGCCCCTACTGCAGCTGTGCTTTTCCTAACCGCCATTACCATGACTACGAGTGCCGCTATTACCACTGTGGCGAAACCAACCTCGCCACTGGGTTTTGGAGAGGCCTGTTTAAAGAGATGATTATGGCCCATACTAACTTTTAAACCCCTGAACCTATTCAAGTGAATTTTGGATAGGTTTGTCCCCAAGTTATACTGGTTAAATTGATGTAAGTTATATGTATGGACAATGTAAACTCACAAAGTTGTAACAATTTATAATAAGTGTAACTTGTCAGCTTGGGAGATAGTTGAGTGGATAGACAGAGGGGAGGAATATGCTGGGTGTGTCTCTATTGTCCCATTGTGTGTTTAAATGGTGATGTCTGTCCTGTTGTCTCCACATGTGTATTGGCGATTGCCCTTTGTCCTGAGAGATAATTGGATTGCCCCTCGGTTGTCTCCAGGACAGAGAGGAGGAAACCATGATGCATTGTGGGGATGTGTTGTATCTGTCCTGTGTCGCAGTCTCCCTTCTGGTCCCCTAGGGGCGTGAACGATTGGTTGCTGTACTTACAGTGTATGTGTTGTAATATACTGATTGGTTGTATTTCAAAACCCTGTGGGCAGTACTATGTTTGTGGTTTGTGAATAAAAGAGGCTGTACTTGAAGTACAGTCAGTTCCTGTTTTAACCCTCAAAGTGCAGTGTCGTCTAATTCTTGGGGGGAGGAATTATGGTATGCTGTTCCAGTCTGACTGCTAGGAGCGTAAACCTATTCGTATGGTTTCCTATTCCACTGTCTACAGCATTCATATGCTTGAAGAGGATTTATCTACTTCTTCGGTTCGGTGATGGTGGTGTCTGCCAGAGTGGTTGGAGACCTCAGGAAATGCTAGGAGCATCCAGCAACGGAGGTACTCAGTCGGGGTGCCAGGTGATTCGTTACATTGGTGGCAAGCGGCGGGATCATTCTCACAGCCAGAAGCACAGCTACAGGAGACACCATTCCATGGATTTTACAATTTGAGTGCAACGCATGTCCCAGTACAGCGACCCAGACAGCTGCAGGATGGAACCAGCAGTCGCATACGATGAGGAAGACCTGGATGGCCAGGATGCATTAAGGAAAGGCATCTGGTACCAGGCCCTGGATAATGTACAATACCAGCGAGGCGAGAGTCTCCCCAGTGAAGAGCAGCGATTGCAGAAGCAAGTGGCCCTGCGGATGCCCTTCCTGGGAGAGCAGCCCCTGGAGGAATGGGTGAAGGAACTAGAGCACCGGGTATGGCAGGAGCTATGGCTGGAGGATGCCTACCAGGCGCTATGGTGGTATATGGCACAGTATATACCCTGGACAGCTGAGCATGACAAGCCAGAGGGAGAGGAGTTTGATGGTCCTGGCTTGTTATGGGAGTCCTTTGCAGAGCCTGACTTTGGGAGCCCTGCACAGTCCAGACTTAAGGACATTTTCTACGAGAGGGAGGCTAGGCAGAATTGGGATGACCCCCATGAGGTAGAGAAAGACCTGGCTCACCTAGCAACCCTGGAGTGGGAACGAGCAGAACTACCAAGATCTCTTCCACTCCATTGGGAAGGCTCAGCAGGACAGCAAGAAGTCAGACCCAGGTCCAGAGCCCTTCAGCTGGGAGGATATTGTGGATGTTTACTGGGAAGAAACACAGATGGCCGGTGGAGATGGGACCGAGGTCTCTCCACCGGTCCTGCAAGGAATTGGGAGCCTAGTCTCCATTCCCCAGCGGCAGGCTGAGTTACAGGGGGCAGAGACAGTAAGTCCTGTCCCCCAGCGGCAGTGTGATTTACAGGGAATTGGGAGCCCAGTCTCCATTCCTCAGTGGCAGAGTGTCCTACAGGGAATAGAGAGCCCAGTCTCCTTTCCCCAGCAACAGGACACTGTATTGGGAGCGGAGACAGTCGGTCTCCCTCCCAGAGGCTGGAAATATGTATGGGAGAGGAGCTTGCTACCCCCTCTCCCTATTGGCAGTGTGAATTGCAGGGAATTGCAAGCCCAGTCTCCATTCCCCAGCGGCCGTGTGATTTACAGGGAATTGGGAGCCCAGTCTCCATTCTCCATCGGCCGTGTGATTTATTGGGATTTGAGAGCCCAGTCTCCATTCCCCAGCGGCAGGCGGAGTTACAGGGGGCAGAGACAGTCGGTCCTGTCCCCCAGCAGCAGATTGAGTTGTTGGGAATTGGGACCCCAGTCTCCATCCCACAGCAACAGAAGGATTTGTTAGGAATTGGGAGCCTAGTCTCCATTCCCCAGCGGCAGCTTAACTTACCAGGGGGAGACAGTAAGCCCCACAACCGTGCAGATGGGACCGTGGTCTCTGCACTTACAGCACAGGGGGTATGGACAGTTGGTCCTGTCCCCCAGCAACAGGGCTTTTTAGCCAAAGGGGAGACAGTCGGTCTCCCCCTCCAGCAGCAGAGCTGGGTATCCAAAGGGGAGACAGTCGGTCTCCCCCTCCAACAACCAGGCTCCAACCAGGCTTCTTCCATGGTAGCGCTGGTACCAGGGCAGAGTACCGCTGATCCCTGCCCACAAAGCAACCTTCACTCCAAGCCAGGGAGCAACTCAGAGACCGGGAGTACCAGCTACCAATATAACCTTGGTGGATTCATTGGACAGAGACAGGCTACTAAATTCAACAGGTCCAGTATTTGGTTGTGGGTGGGCTGCCTGACTAACTCAGGAACCGACCGGCGTGAGGTCAGGTATCTGGTTAGTCTTCCCTGGGAGGGGGAGATGTGTGGCGAAACCAATCTCGCCACTGGGTTTTGGAGAGGCCTGTTTAAAAGCCTCTTGCCTCAGGATTATGGCGCATACTAACTTTTAAACCCCTGAACCTATTCAAGTGAATTTTGGATAGGTTTGTCCCCAAGTTATACTGGTTAAATTGATGTAAGTTATATGTATGGACAATGTAAACTCACAAAGTTGTAACAATTTATAATAAGTGTAACTTGTCAGCTTGGGAGATAGTTGAGTGGGTAGACAGAGGGGAGGAATATGCTGGGTGTGTCTCTATTGTCCCATTGTGTGTTTAAATGGTGATGTCTGTCCTGTTGTCTCCACATGTGTATTGGCGATTGCCCTTTGTCCTGAGAGATAATTGGATTGCCCCTCGGTTGTCTCCAGGACAGAGAGGAGGAAACCATGATGCATTGTGGGGATGTGTTGTATCTGTCCTGTGTCACAGTCTCCCTTCTGGTCCCCTAGGGGCGTGAACGATTGGTTCATGTACTTACATTGTATGTGTTATAATATACTGATTGGTTGTATTTCAAAACCCTGTGGGCAGTACTATGTTTGTGGTTTGTGAATAAAAGAGGCTGTACTTGAAGTACAGTCAGTTCCTGTTTTAACCCTCAAAGTGAAGTGTCGTCTAATTCTTGGGGGGAGGATTTATGGTATGCTGTTCCAGTCTGACTGCTAGGAGTGTAAACCTATTCGTATGGTTTCCTATTCCACTGTCTACAGCATTCATATGCTTGAAGAGGATTTATCTACTTCTTCGGTTCGGTGATGGTGGTGTCTGCCAGAGTGGTTGGAGACCTCAGGAAACGCTAGGAGCATCCAGCAACGGAGGTACTCAGTCGGGGTGCCAGGTCATCCGTTACAACCACCATCAACACAGCTATGCATGAGGTCCCCCTCCTCCTGAATGTTTTCCTCAGGACAGTCAAAACGCTGACTGCTCTAATATCAATTATCAACAGGAAGACTCTTTTGACTATCTACTGTAGAACATGGTAAGGATTTGTTGCCTTTTCTCAGGTAAAAAGAAGACAACCCATTAGGAATGGGCAGTGAAGACAGAGAGGAGAGCACTGAAAGGCTTCTCTAGGGCTCAAGGAGGAGAAGCAGGAGGACTGCTCTGAGTCTGGCTCCAAAGCACAGTGTCAGACTCAGAAGTCACCTCCTCATCATCCTACTGTGACTGAGAGGAGTGAGCCATCCATTCCACAATCCAATCCTTTCTGAAGCCAAGGAGAACTTTGGCCTACTACTACTAAAACTACTACTACTACTACTACTTCTTCTGATTCTTTTTACCTGAGAAATGGCAACAAATCCTCACCACGTTCTACAGTAGATAGTCAAAAGAGTCTTCCTGTTGATAATTGATATGAGAGCAGTCAGCGTTGTGTGCCTCTGCTGCACACATTCAGACCCAGGGAGGACAAAGCCTGGCTCTGGGTCTGTTGGAACCCTTCCATATTCCAGACATTTGGGCTAATGTATACAGTCAGCATTTACAAAGAAACAATGGTGTACTACAATGCAAAATACAATTGACAATATATGGCTAAACCCTCACACTGATATTACAATGAGACTTTCGCCAATATATTCTTATATCAAGAACATTCTGGCGCCTGCGCACCTTATCAAGGTCTCTCAAAGTGACACGGGACCTAACAGTAACCTATCTATGGTATATGAGCAATTACGGATAGGGACATATAGTCCGACACACAACCAACAACTCCCAGTTGCCTCCAGTGTGAAATCACACATACAATGGGAGGAGGGAGGAGGCTGCGAGTCCGACCTATCACAGGCTCTTGTGACGCAGGCCACACAGCTGCACCTGAGTGTTACCATTAACCGTTAAGTCCCGTGCAACTTTGAGAGACTTTGACAGGGTGCGTGGGCTCTGGTATGTTCTTGATATAAGAATATATTGGAAAAAGTCTCATTTTAATATCAGTGTGAGGGTTTAGCCATATATTGTCAATTGCATTTTCCATTGTAGTGCACAATTTTTTCTTTGTAAATGTTTGCTTTACATAGCCAATTACATCCATGCATTTGGTTTCCCTGTGTAGGATGTTTTCGCTGCAGGCATCCTCCATTGTATGCATTTTTTGCTGGGAATTGCTGTTAGCAAGGATCACATGTGCAGGATTTGCTCCCCTGATTATATATGCACAACAGCGTATGGGGGTTTGAGCATCATTCTGCCTTTTATGACCACATTATTTGGTTATTTTGTCTTTTAATGTATACAGTCACACAAAGTATGGAACGGTTTGCAAGTCTGTTTTTTAGAACTTAAAGTCAGACAGGTGCAATAAAATGTCCTTCTCTTTCTAAAAACACACTGAAGACACTACTACTGACAATTTACTTTAGGTGTAATGCAGTATTGATGCCTATAACAGATTTGGGCCTAATGTCTTATGTGAGTTCAAATACACAGGCTCAAAAAAAAGTTTTCTCTAGTGTAAAACACAAGTCAACCTACTATGAGATTATATTCCCCCCTCCCCCACACCAGCACTTGAACTTTCTGGAAGTGCCCTGTCCCAAATTTAGGTCTACTATGGTTCCATTCACACATCCGTGTAAGCTTTGCTGATCCATGGATCCGCGGATCTGCAAAACATGGACAGCGGCAATGTGCGTTCCGCATTTTGCGGACCGCACATTGCCGGCACTAAGAGAATATGCCTATTCTTGTCCGCTATGTGCGGCCCCATAGAAATGTATAGGTCCGCAATTCCGTTCCGCAAAATGCAGAATGGAATTGCGGATGTGTGAATGGAGCCTATTTCAGGTGTTTTCACTCAGAGATTTAAAACGGTTTTCCCCCACATCAGCACTTGAACTGTCTGGATTTGCCCTGTCCCAGATTTCGCCTACTAGTTCAGGTGTTTTCACTCAGAGTTTTAACAATATTCTCTGGATTGTAAAACATGTGTTGTATACTTGTATTGTTAGTTTTGCACCCCCAAACCAACACTTGAACTATCTGGAATTGCCCTGTCCTAGATTTTGGCCACAAGTTTCATTAATAAGAGAGTTAAAATGCTACCCTCTGGATTGTAAAACATGCGCTGCACACTTGTATTGCGGTTGTGCAGGGTAGGCGGTTTGATTTATGTGTACAGTGTAAATTACATTCAAATTCACTGGTAGAAAAATGGCGATATAGCTTTTTTTTTATTTTTACAATGCATCTGTTTTATATTATACAATGCTGTATTAAAACAATACAGATAGGATGCACAGATGCTGTTATTGCTGTAAATGCTTATGCTACAATGCAACATATTTAGCATGGATGGCTATGGTTCACTGAATCAAAATAATGCTAAATGTACTTGGATAAAGCTCGCAATAAGCCTAAAGAAACTTCAGGTTTGGTAAAAAAAAAAAGCTGTCTTTTTGTTCAAACGAGAAAGAAAAAAGAAATGTTTTTTGCAGGTGGCTGCTTTTGAGGTTCTGCAGCAGCAGCAGTTGTGTTATAAGGCAGTAACTGCAGCTAGAAGGCACTGCCTGTGCCAGGCATATCCAGCCTCAGCTCCTTACTCATTTCTAGTTTCAATGTCTGTGGGGCAATAGAAAACAGCTGAGCGTTGTATTGGCAGTCTTTATCTGTACCATAGGATTTGAATGAAACGGCACCCTCATGCTTGACTGCTGCTCCATTTAGACTCCCCCACAATGCAATTATATGGTGAATGGGAATGTGGGTATGGACCACAATATTAGTCATTGCTGGATGTCCCAAGGGTGGGTTGTCCAGCAATCAGACATTTATAACCCATTATATGAATTGGTTATAAATGCCTACTCTGGGAAAAACCTTTAACCCTTTCTCTGCCAACTGAAATGCATTATATGTTCTTGCAGGGTGGCAATAACATACAGTACGTAGAGTGAGTTAAAAGGGGGTCTCAGTGAATGAAAGCTGCATATACCTGCAACTTATAGTGGCTAGAGTTTTAATCTGAAATTGTCAGCTTAAAAACAAGACCTGGCATTAATCTCTAGCTGTTATGCTGCCTGAGGTATCCAGGGCAGAAAGCAGCCTTCCCCTTTAGCAGGCTGAGATTTAAGCCAGCCTCGAGGAGGATGGGACTGGGGGGGGGGGGGGGGGGGGTGTGCAATGACAGGATGCACAGGGAGAGACATACATTGTCTCTCTCTGTGTACCAGTATATGTCATTGAGGGAGGATAACGTATGTTATGAAAAGGAGTGAGCAGATGAATGCTTGGTTACCTAATCACCTCTCTGTGCCTAATTAGGCTGTTTATTGAAGTCATGACCTAGACATTTATCAGCCTCTGAAATCATGGCGCCAAATAAGTCACAGTAAACACACCACAAACATATAAGCATCAATAAAGTTCACTTTTTACACTGTACCTATCCTGTCGATATATTTTTAATGTAGAATATGCTGATTGCTTCTCTAGTAATACCTGTTACACACTGCAATAATATTATCACTAGAGAGAAATATTTACACTGCTGCCAGATGAAAAATATATTTTCACTCATTTGCTGCCACCATAAACAATAGTTTCCAATTACTGTAGGTTTGAAACAAACAAAAAAGATTCAGACGTGTGTAATACAGGGGCTTTTTTGTGCCCATATTATGGTTGCAACCTTAAGTTACATGTCACCCTGTATAAGTAGTCTTTTTATCTCCTTCCCAATAAACATACCTCCACAGCAATTATAGGGTTTGTAGGTAGGGTTGCGCGAACCTGAACTGTAAAGTTCGGGTTCTTACCGAACTTTAGGATTTTTGGACCCTGGACCCGAACCCAAACATTTCCGTAAAAGTTCGGTTTCGGGTTCGGTGTTCGGCGCTTTCTTGGCGCTTTTTTAAAGGCTGCAGAGCAGCCAATCAACAAGCGGTTAACTGTCTGACCTTAGAAGTCATCACAGCCATGCCCACTAACGGCATGGCTGCAATTGGCCAGAGCAGTATGTGACCCAGGCTCTATATACAGTGCTGCCCATAATTATTCATACCCCAGGCAAATTTTGACTTAAAGTTACCTTTATTCAACCAGCAAGTAATTTTCTGACTGGAAATGACATAGGTGTCTCCCAAAAGATAATATGACAAAGAGGCATTATTGTGGAAAAAAAAACATTTCTCAGCTTTTATTTGCATTTTAGCAAAAAATACAAGATGTTCCACACTTTGGAAAATCTCTAAGGACGTGGTCGGAAGCCAAAAGTGACACCTGTGCTGGCCAGGAGGATAGTTAGAGAGGTGAAAAAGAATCCAAGGATCACCACCAAGGCCATCCTGGTGAATCTGGGCTCTGCTGGTGGCAATGTCTCAAGGCAGACAATCCAACGGACACTGCACAATGCAGACCAAGGAGGACGCCACTTCTCCAGATATGGCACACAAAAGCTTGCTTGGCCTTTGCAAAAGCTGATCTGGACTGGTCTTCTGTGTTATGGTCAGATGAAACAAAAATGTAATTGTTTGGTCACAATGATGTTTCTTTCATTTGGTGTAAAAAAGGAGAAGCCTTCAACCCAAAGAACACCATCCCCACTGTCAAACATGGTGGTGGGAACCTAATGCTTTGGGGGAGTTTTTCAGCCAATGGACCAGGGAACCTAATCACAGTAAATGGCATTCTCAATGACAACATCATGCAGTCTACAGAGAAACTTGGCCTTGGGCACCAGTGGACATTTCAGCATGACAATGACCCAAAACACACAGCAAAAGTAGTGAAGAAATGGTTAGCAGACAACAACATTAACGTTTTGGAGTGGCCCAGCCAGAGTCCAGACTTGAATCCAATTGACAATCTGTGGAGGGAGCTAAAGATCAGGGTGATGGCAAGAAGACCCTCCAACCTGAAAGATTTGGAGCTCATTGCTAAAGATGCATGGGCAAAAATACCTGTGGAGACATGCAAAAAGCTGGGCTGCAATTATAGGAAGCATTTGATTGCTGTAATAGCCAATAAAGGCTTTTCTATTGATTATTGAGAAGGGTATGAATAATTTTGGACTGGACACTTTTTGCTCAACTATAAATAAAAGCGGAGAAATGTTTTTTTTTCCCCACAATAATGCCTCTTGTACACCGTCTTATTATCTTTTGGGAGACACCTATGTCATTTCCCGTCAAAAAATTACTTGCTGGTTGAACAACAGTAACTTTAAGTCAAAATTTGCCAGGGGTATAAATAATTATGGGCAGCACTGTAAGCTTGAGTCACGTAGCGCTGCACGTCACTCTGCTGTTACAAGTGTAGGGAGAGGATGCTGCTGGACTTGTGATTTCATGGAGAGAATGTAACTCAGCGATCTACAGAGAAATAGTTGTGTGGGTGCAGGACACAATCGTTTTACCCTGCCCTGAGGCAATTGACAAAAAAAAACTAACTTTTATAATTCTGTTAGTTAGGTGGGTGACGGCTGCGGCCATTTTATGCAAGCTCAGTGCACCAGTACTGCATCTGAGCTTTTGGGACATTGCAAATCACAATTTGGGCAAACTGCAACATCTGGATTAGTCAGTGTGCAATTTAAGGTAGAAATACACCCATCATTTTCTGGGGTTTTAAAAACACACTTTTTTTTGCCAAAAAACTGTAATTTCCTGATCTGCAAGTGTTAAATTCAAGTTTAAAGAGGACCTTTCATCGGTCCAAACATTGTGAACTAAGTATCATGACATATACAGCGGCACCCAGGGATCTCACTGCACTTACTATTATCCCTGGCAGCCGCTCCTTTCTCCCGTTATGTCCTCCGGTATGTTCGGGGACTTGGTTATAGTAGGAGGAGACTGCCCTTGTTCTGCTGGGCATCTCCTTCTCTTAGGCTGTAGCGCTGGCCAATCGCATCGCAGAGCTCACAGCCTGGGAGAAATAACCTCCCAGGCTGTGAGCTCTGCGCTGCGATTGGCCAGCGCTACAGGAAATGCCCAGCAGAACAAGGGCAGACTCCGCCTACTATAACCAAGTCCCCTAAGTCTCCGCCTACTATAACCAAGTCCCTGAACATACCGGAGGACATAACGGGAGAACGGAGCGGCGCCCAGGGATAATAGTAAGTGCAGTGAGATCCCTGGGCGCCGCTGTATATATCATGATACTTAGTTCACATGTTTGGACTGATGAAAGGTCCTCTTTAATATATACAGCTATCATATTCAGCTACCAAAAAAATAATTTTTGGGCAATCTACAACATCTGAATTAGTCAGTGTGCGATTTAAGCTAGAAATACACCCATCATTTTCTGGGGTTTTAAAAACACACATTTTTTTGTCAAAAAACTGTATTTTCCTGATCTGCAAGTGTTAAATTCAAGTTTAATATATACAGGTTTCATATTCTGTTACAAAAAAAAAAAAAGTTTTTGGCAATCTACAACATCTGGATTAGTCAGTGTGCAATTTAAGCTAGAAATACACCCATCATTTTCTGGGGTTTTAAAAACACAGTTTTTTTTTTTTTTACAAAAAACACTATTTTCAGGCCTTGCAGCATCAGCACGTGTGAAATTACAGGCTTATGAACTGCTGTCAAATTCAGTTGTCAAACAAACACTTTAGTTGGCAGACTTTGATGGAGATGTTATTGTGAGATACTTAATACATTTGGGTTATATTCAGAGATTTTAAATACCACCATTTGGTGCACCAATATTGAATTCAGGCCTACAGGCCAAAAGTTTTGAGAATGACACAAATATTAGTTTTCACACTAATATTTTTAGATCTTTGTTTCAGTTGTTTCTATGATGTAGTGAAATATAATTACACGCACTTCATACGTTTCAAAGGCTTTTATCGACAATTACATGACATTTATGCAAAGAGTCAGTATTTGCAGTGTTGGCTCTTCTTTTTCAGGACCTCTGCAATTCGACTGGGCATGCTCTCAATCAACTTCTGGGCCAATTCCTGACTGATAGCAACCCATTCTTTCATAATCACTTCTTGGAGTTTGTCAGAATTAGTGGGTTTTTGTTTGTCCACCCGCCTCTTGAGGATTGACCACAAGTTCTCAATGGGATTAAGATCTGGGGAGTTTCCAGGCCATGGACCCAAAATGTCAACGTTTTGGTCCCCGAGCCACTTAGTTATCACTTTTGCCTTATGGCACGGTGTTCTATCGTGCTGGAAAATGCATTGTTCTTCACCAAACTGTTATTGGATTGTTGGAAGAAGTTGCTGTTGGACGGTGTTTTGGTACCATTCTTTATTCATGGCTGTGAGTGAGCCCACTCCCTTGGATGAGAAGCAACCCCACACATGAATGGTCTCAGGATCCTCTACTGTTGGCATGACACAGGACTGATGGTAGCGCTCACCTTTTCTTCTCCGGACAAGCCTTTTTCCTGATGCCCCAAACAATCGGAAAGAGGCTTCATTGGAGAATATGACTTTGCCCCAGTCCTCAGCAGTCCATTCACCATATTTTCTGCAGAAGATCAATCTGTCCCTGATGTTTTTTTTGGAGAAAAGTGGTTTATTTGCTGCCCTTCTTGACACCAGGCCATCTTCCAAAAGAATTTGCCTCACTGTGCGTGCAGATGCGCTCACACCTGCCTGCTGCCATTCCTGAGCAAGCTCTGCACTCCAATCCCGCAGCTGAATCCTCTTTAGGAGACGATCCTGGCACTTGCTGGACTTTCTTGGATGCCCTGAAGCCTTCTTAACAAGAATTGAACCTCTTTCCTTGAAGTTCTTGATGATCCTATAAATTGTTGATTGAGGTGCAATCTTAGTAGCCACAATATCCTTGCCTGTGAAGCCATTTTTATGCGACGCAATGATGGCTGCACGCGTTTCTTTGCAGGTCACCATGGTTAACAATGGAAGAACAATGATTTCAAGCATCACCCTCCTTTTAACAGGTCAAGTCTGCCATTTTAACCCAATCAGCCGGACATAATGATCTCCAGCCTTGTGCTCGTCAACATTCTCACCTGAGTTAACAAGACGATTACTGAAATGATCTCAGCAGGTCCTTTAATGACAGCAATGAAATGCAGTGGAAAGTTTTTTGCGGATTTGGTAAATTTTCATGGCAAAGAAGGACTATGCAATTCATCTGATCACTCTTCATAAAATTCTGGAGTATATGCAAATTGCTATTATAAAAACTTAAGCAGCAACTTTTCCAATTTCCAATATTTATGTAATTCTCAAAACTTTTGGCCACGACTGTACACTGGTTTAGGCCGTGTGAGATACACCCCCTACATACAGGGGTTTGATTCAGCCATTTGAAATACAGCCATTTGAAATACAGCCATTTTGGGCAAAAACATCTTTAATTGAGGCCTTGTCTGGTTCAGGCCGTGTGAGATACACCCTTTACATACTGTTGTTCTATACTACTATTAATTAAACACCCATTTAGTGCAAGATCCTAAATTTGAAAAATATGAGGAGAGCGTCAAATAAGGGACGTGCCCCCAGGTGGTGGAGCTGCTGGTGGAGCTCCTGTTGCAGGAAGAGGACGTGGTCAATCTGATCCAGCTACATTCCTCAGGTGCGAGTAGGCGACAAAACCTGCAGCGGTATTTAGTCGGGCCTAATGCTGCTCTACGAATGGTGAGGCCTGAACGAGTACAGGCGATAGTAGATTGGGTTGCTGACAGTGGATCCAGTTCCTTCACATTGTCTCCCACCCAGTCTCCTACTGAAAGACCACAGTTGGCAACAGCAGCCGATGTCCATCAGTCTTTCACCTCAGCCCCTTGTAAATCAGCCAAGCAGTCTGAGCCCCAAGTCTTGCAGCAGTCTATTCTGCTTTTTGATGACTCTGTTAGCAGGGTTTCCCATGGCCTTCCACTTAGCCCTGCCCCAGAAGTGGAAGAGATTGAGTGCACCGATGCCCAACCACTTGTCTTTCAAGATGAGTACATGGGAGGACCATCGCAGCACGTCTCGGATGATGACGAAACACAGGTGCCAACTGCTGGGGCTTTCGAAAGTGTGCAGACTGACAAGGAAGGGAGGGGTGAAGACTGGGTGGAAGATGATGTGGAGGACAATGAGGTCCTCGACCCCACATGGAATCAAGGTCATGCAAGTGACCTATGTAGTTCGGAGGAAGAGGTGGTGGTCACACAGAGCCACCAGCACAGCAGAAGAGGGAGCAGGGTGCAAAAGCGGAGCGGCCGTCCTCTAGACAGTACGCCTGCTACTGCCCAATGCAGCAAGGGACCGAACACACCAAAACCAGCTCCAAGGAGTTCCCTGGCGTGGCATTCTTCAGACAATGTGCTGACAACAAGACACGAGTGGTTTGCATGCTGTGCAATCAGAGCCTGAAGTAAGGCATAAATGTTCTCAACCTGAGCACAACCTGCAGGACCAGGCATTTAAGTGCAAAGCACGAGCTGCAGTGGAGTAGACACCTCAAAAACCAAGAAAGGTCTCTGGCTCCTCCTGCTTCCTATTCTGCTGCAGTCTCGGCCTCTTCATCCATCTCTGGAGTGACAGTGCCACCTGCCATGCCGCAAACAGAGGATCTGCCAGCAACACCAACACCTGGGTCACCAAGCATCTCCACAATGTCCCACGGAAGCGTTCAGCCCTCCATCTCCCAAACGCTGGAGCGGAAGAGGAAGTACCCCCCCCACCCAACCCCGATCTCTAGCCCTGAATGCCAGCATTTCTAAATTACTGGCCTTTGAAATGCTGTAATTCCGTCTGGTGGAGACAGATAGTTTTAAAGGCCTTATGGCGGTGGCTGTCCCACAGTATGTCGTGCCCAGCCACCACTACTTTTCAAAGCAAGCCATCCCTTCCCTGCACAACCAAGTAGGGGACAAAATCAGGTGTGCACTGTGCAGCACCCTCTGTGGCAAGGTGCACCTGACTATGGATATGTGGACCAGTAAGCACGGTCAGGGACGTTATATCTCCATAATAGCACACTGGGTAAAATCAGTGGTGGCTGGGCCTGATGCGGATAGCAGTTTGGCGCATGTCCTTCCACCACCGAGGATTGCAGGGCGCTTCAGTTTGCCTCCTGTTGCTTCCTCCTCCTACTCTGCTTCCTCATCCTCTACCAGATCCTCATCCGGACAGCGTAACACCTTCATCACCAACTTCAGCACAGCCAGAGGTAAATGACAGCAGGCAGTTTTAAAACGTATCAGTTTGGGGGACAAACCCTACACCGTGCAGGAGCTATGGACGGGCCTTGAACAACAGACCAATGAATGGTTTGTGCCAGTCAGCCTCAAGCCCCGCCTGGAGGTGTGCGATAATGGGCGAAATCTCGTAGCAGCTCTGGGACTAGCCGGTTTGACGCACATCCATTGCCTGGCGCATGTGCTGAATTTGGAGGTGCAGAGATTCCTTAAAACTTACCCCGATATGTCAGAGCTGCTGCATAAAGTGCGGGCCGTCTGTGCACACTTTCGGCGTTCTCACCCTGCTGCTGCTCGCCTGTCAGCACTGCAGCGTAACTTCGGCCTTCCTGCTCACCGCCTCATATGCGACGTCCCCACAAGGTGGAACTCCACCTTGCACATGCTGGCCAGACTGTGCGAGCAGCAGCAGACGGTAGTGAAGTTTCAGCTGCAGCATGCACGGGTGAGTCGCTCGGCGGAACAGCACCACTTCACCACCTATGACTGGGCCTCCATGCGAGACCTGTGTTCCTTGTTGCGCTGTTTCGAGTACTCCACCAACATGGCCAGTGTCGATAATGCCGTTCTCAGCGTTACTATCCGACTTCTATGCCTCCTTGAAAAAACGCTCCTGGCGATCATGGAAGAGGATGTGGCACAGGAGGAGGAGGAGGAGGAAGAGGGATCATTTTGTAGGGGTTCTGGCCATTCATTCCCAAGTGGCTCCGAGGGTGGGTTCCTGCACCCACAAACCCAAGGTACACAATTGTCCAGCCAGGGCACAGTTCTGGAGGATGAGGAGGTGGAGGATGAGGAGGAACCATGTTCACAGCAAGGTGGCACCCAGACCAGCACAGAGGACACTGCCTTTGGGCAGCCTGGCACACATGAGCGATTACATGCTGCAGTGTCTCCACAATAACCGCCGAGTTGCCCACATTCTAACTTGTGCTGCTTACTGGGTGACCACACTGCTGGATCCCCGTTACAAGGACAACATACCGTCCTTAATTCCCTCACTGGAGCGTGATCGTAAGATGCGCGAGTACAAGCGCACACTGGTAGACATGCTGCTGGTGGCATTCCCACCTGACAGAAGGGACACAGTGGAAGAACAAGGCGAAGGCAGAGGACGAGGAAGAGGCCCCTAGCACCTCAGAAGGCAGGGTTAGCATGGCCGAAATGTGGAAAAACGTTGTCAGCTTGCCACAACAACCAGCACCACCAGCTGATATGGGATGTCTTAGCAGGAGGCAGCATTTCACCAACATGGTGGAGCAGTATGCGTGCATACGCCTACACGTACTGAATGACGGGTCTGCCCCCTTCAACTTCTGGGTCTCCAAATTGGGCACATGGCCATGAGCTTGCCCTTTGCGCCTTGGAGGTGCTGGCCTGCCCTGCAGCCAGTGTATTATCTGAACGTGTGTTTAGCACAGCAGGGGGCGTCATCACAGACAAGCGCTGCCGTCTGTCTACAGCCAATGTGGACAAGCTCACGTTCATTAAAATTATTATTATTTGTACATATTTTATTTTATATCATTTCACTACTTTGTCATTAACATTTTCAGGTGAAATGCACAAATTTTTGGGTGTATAGTACCACTGCTATACCTAGTAGGCCGGTTAAAAAAAAAAAATTGGCATTAACATTTTCGGGTGAAATGCAACAATATTTGGGTGTATAGTACCACTGCTATACCTAGTAGGCCGGTTAAATTTTTTTTTTTTTAAATTGCCATTTACATTTTAGTGTGAAATTCACCAACTTTGGTGTGTATAGTACCACTGGTATACCTAGTAGACCGTTAAAATAAAAAATTGGAAGTTACATTTTCTGGTGAAATTACCAAATTTTTGGGTGTATAGTACCACTGCTATACCTAGTAGGCCAGTTAAAATATAAATACATTTTAATTTACATTTTAGTGTGAAATTCACCAATTTTGGTGTGTATCGTACCACTGCTATACCTAGTAGACCAGTTAAAAAAAAAAAAAAAAAATTGTCAGTTATATATTCTGGTGAAATTCACCAATTCTTGGGTGTAATATACCCCTCCTCTACCTAGTTGACAGCTTAATAAATTTCAATAATTTTTCTGTTACATTCTTGAGTTGACATTATACAATTTAGACGTGAAGAAACAAACACCTGCTATGCATAGGTGACAGGGAATACAATTTAATATATTATTCAGTAATTAATGTGCGCCACATCCTTTCATTCAATGCTTAAACTTTGAAAAGTTTTCACACTTTTACGCTTTAATAATTTCTCCCATATTTCAACTCTATAATTTTAAATTTTAAAAAATGAATCCTCCCTTGGATGTGGTCTCTCTTTCTCACCCTACCTCCCTGGCCTGGAACCCTGATTCCCCGCCACCCGTGATCACCATGGTAGGCGCATAAAAGAACATCGAAAGTTGATAGAGCAGATATCAAATTGGATCGTGAACATCACGAGGACGTGCGACATGGTGGGGCACTAAGTGTGCACACGCCTACACAAACTGTTGTGGCACATGGCCTGAGCTTGCCCTTTACCCCTTGGAGGTCCTGGCCTGCCCTGCAGCAAGTGTGTTGTCTGAACGTGTGTTTAGCACGACTGGAGGGGGTTATCACAGGTTATATTTCCCAATGTTTTGGGGTGTACCCTAATTTAAAAAAATACAAATACATTTAAAACCAAAAAGAAGTGTAGGCTACCTCCTCCTCCTCCACCGTCACTTCCAACTACACCGCCACATCCACCGCCTCCTCAACCTCCTACTCCATATGGACCTGGTCCTCCTAGAGCAAGATTATTATTTTTTTAAGCTATTTTTTGTTATTTTAAGTCATTTCCATATCCACATTTGTTTGCAGAGCACTTGCCATGCTCTTAACCACATTTTGACGACATTTGCAGCCCTCTAGCCCTTTCCATTACATTTTTATAGCCATTTTAGTGCTCAAAAGTTCGGGTCCCCATTGACTTCAATGGTATTCGGGTTCGGGGTCTTGTTCGGGTCAAGTTTGGATCCCGAACTCAAACTTTTTTCCGAAGTTCGTCCGAACACATCGAACTCGAACATCCAAGTGTCCGCTCAACTCTATTTGTAGCATCAATTTTAAAATGTAACTCAATTTTATGGAGATAAGAATGTACCGCTGTCACGGATCAGTGAGTGTGGACCCACTGTGCCAACTAACTGGTTTTGCTTTAGACTAAACCTTAAGGGCATTATTCTGGTGCTCCCCTGGTATTCATCCTTTAACCCCTGTCAGGGATCTAGAGTTCACTGCAGTAATATAACCAGACCACTACCTCTTATACTATACACTACAGTTGGCAGCTGACATACTGGGTGAGGGACTCTGGTTCAAGCACCATTCAGTCTGAAGAGCCACTTTTATAGATTATGTGTTTTTGGCAGACTGTAGGAAACTTGGCTGGATGGCTTAAATACGGGGAAACAACACCAATATAGTAGAAATAGTCTATACCATCTCTACTGGAACTACAGATAATGGCAACAAAAATTTGGAGATACTAGGAGCTTGCCAGCAGGGTAGTGATGGATGCAGGAATAAGGCAGGTAGGAACCAAGATTGTAGCACAGACAGGCAGGGAGACTAGGAGAATTTAAACACAAGCTTGAACTAAAAACTAAACTGTGAGGTCAGGATTACAAAGGCAGGATGGGTACACAACAGGAACACAGATGGAAACACAGACTGTAAAACACAAGAGAATCGCTGAGGCACAAGTTACCAAACACCTTTGCTGGTCACAGGGTATCTTCTCCTTAGGCACCCTCTGGCCACCTAATATACCCAGGAACCCCACTGGATTTTCAGATGTGCATCAGGCCTCAGGTGAGTGTGCATACCTTAAGGGAACAGAGACTGGAGCAATTGAGACAGCAACTTGCAGAGGATGCTGGGCAGTATGACAAATAGCAGGGCAATGGTGAGCATGTACCTCTGACCTAGCAACAGCTAATTCTTAAAGGGGTTGTCCTAACTGGCACAGTTATGGCATATCAATAAAATATAGGAATTTAAAAAAAGAGCCGAGCACTGGCTTTTTTCAGAAGTCCCATGGAAGTGAAAGGAAAGCACACTGTGCATGCATAGTAGTAGTGGTGCCATACCAGGCTCACTGCATATGTACAGCACAAGAACCTAACACAGTAGAACACTATAACCAAGCACAGTACATATATACAACACCAGAATCAGCTCATTACATAAATACAGTACCAGAAGCAAGCACAGTACATAAATACAGCACCAGAACCATACTCGGTACATAAATACAGCACCATACCCAAACAAGGTAGAAAAAAAGAATACAGCACTAGAACCAAGCACAGAACATAAATGCAGCTCCAGGACCAAGCTCATTACATAAATACAGTACCAGAACCAAGCACAGTACATAAATACAGCACCAGAACCATGCTCGGTACATAAATACAGAACCAGAACCAAGCACAGTACATAAATACAGCACCAGAACCATTCGGGACATAAATACAGCATCATAGCCAAACACAGTAGAAGAATAGAATACAGCACTAGAACCAAGCACAGTACATAAATACAGCACCAGAACCATGCTCGGTACATAAATACAGCACCATAACCAAATACGGTAGAAGAATAGAATACAGCACTAGAACCAATCACAGAACATAAATGCAGCTCCAGGACCAAGCTCATTACATAAATACAGTACCAGAACCAAGCACAGTACATAAATACAGCACCAGAACCATGCTTGGTACATAAATACAGAACCAGAACCAAGCACAGTACATAAATACAGCACCAGAACCATGCTCGGTACATAAATACAGCATCATAGCCAAACACAGTAGAAGAATAGAATACAGCACTAGAACCAATCACAGAACATAAATGCAGCTCCAGGGCCAAGCTCATTACATAAATACAGCACTAGAACCAAGCACAGTACATAAATACAGCACCAGAACCATGCTCGGTACATAAATACAGCACCATAACCAAATACGGTAGAAGAATAGAATACAGCACTAGAACCAATCACAGAACATAAATGCAGCTCCAGGGCCAAGCTCATTACATAAATACAGCACTAGAACCAAGCACAGTACATAAATACAGCACCAGAACCATGCTCGGTACATAAATACAGCACCATAACCAAATACGGTAGAAGAATAGAATACAGCACTAGAACCAATCACAGAACATAAATGCAGCTCCAGGGCCAAGCTCATTACATAAATACAGCACCAGAAACAAGACAGTGCATATATATACCTCCAGCTCAAAAACAGCTCAATAGAAATATACAATATTTCACAAAGTGTGTATACCACTCACATTTTTGTAAATACCGGTATGTTATTATATCTTTTTATGGGACAACACTGAAGATATGACACTTTGATACAATGTACAGTAAGTAGTCAGTGTACAGCTTGTGTAACTCAGCACACAGCCATTCATTTCTAAACCACTGGCAACAAAAGTGAATACACTCCTAAGTGAAAATGGTCAAATTGTGCTCAATTAGACTACTTTCACACTTGCGTTCGGAGCGGATCTGTCTGGTGTCTGCACAGACGGATCTGCTCCTATAATGCAGACGACGGATCCGTCTGCATTAAAGTTTAGAAAAAATTCTAAGTGTGAAAGTTGCTCAGACGGATCCGTCCAGACTTTACATTGAAAGACAATGGGGGACGGATCCGTTTGAAAATTGAGCCATATTGTGTCAACTTCAAACTGATCTGTCCCCATTGACTTACATTGTAAGTCTGGATGGATCCGTTTGCCTCCGCACGGCCAGGCGGACACCCGAACGCTGCAAGCAGCGTTCAGGTGTCCATCTGCTGAGCGGAGGCCAAACTGTGCCAGACTGATGCATTCTGAGCGGATCCGCATCCACTCAGAATGCATTAGGGCTGGACGGAAGCGTTCGGGACCTCTTGGGTGAAGGTGTGCAAATCTGTTAAAAACGTTCCAGCCGGTTTTATAATTTCTAGCGATGTGAACACACAGATATTTTTGCACTAGGGACTGGGCTGAAAAATAGCAACATTTTGTATGCCCTGAATGTGCCTGCATGATACAGGAAAATTGTGGCACACGGAAAGCCAGACCAGCCTGCGGACAAAAGACATAATAAAAAGTGACTTTGATCTGCCTTTGGTGATGATGTCTACTACTGCCTGGTTGTCAGTGACAAAAACTACCAAAGAATTGGCCCATTGCCTGCTCCATACTTGGGCAGCCGCTACGATTGGGTAGACCTCTAATAATGGAGAAGACTTAAAAGAATCCTTAGCTGAATAGACTTCTGAGGGGCAGGAACCTGCGAACCACTGATTCACGCAAATTGCCAGGAAACCCCCAGAAGAAGCTGCGTCAGAAAAAAAACATGGCTAATGTGGACCCCATTGAGGAACAAACAAGGAGACTCTGTTCCAATTGGCGAGGAACGTAATCCACATGGCCAAATTGGCGATCGCTTAACCGTCTAAGCATATGGGTCTGTCTTGCTCGGGGACTGAGGAAAGCAACTGCAATAACCTGGACGTGAAAGCCCTGCCTTGGGGCATGTCTCTGGTAACAAAATTTTACATACTTTGCTAGCAAAGATTGTAATTCAACTTTTGTGAAGACTCTGGTACCTACTGATTTGGAGATGGCTTCCTAAATTTTTGAGAGCTTCTCCTCTGGTAGCCTAGCTTCCATTTTTAATGGTATCTAAAACTATATCCAAGAAGGTAATTGCCATCGGAGAGCCTTCTATTTTTGAAGGTGCAACCGGGACATTGAGTTCTGAGAAAACTTGGAAAAGGGACTCAAGTTTACTAGGTCTGCAGTCTGGTTTTTCTATCAACAGGAAATAATCTAGATAATGGATGACCAGCGGACAATCACAACGGTAGACCAAGATCCAATGCAGAGCCTGTGCGAATTGATCAAAAAGCCAGGGACTGCTCTTGGACCTGAAGTTCAAACGGTTTGCAAAATAGTAAAGATCTTGCCACTTCATGCCATAAAAGCCCCTCTGCCTACCTGGAGGATGAGTTGGATAGCCTCATTGACTGAAAAGTATTGCATGGAGAATTCTTTGGAGGGAACTAGGGAATTGAGACTAGGAATGCTTGAACCATGAGGCACGGCGAGGTCATAAATCAAATTTTTTTTATTGGAGAATTTTTTTGTTACAATACCGGTGGGGTTAATCCTCCAATAATCAAAGGAGACAGTGGAAAACGGCCCGATGAGGAACCCCTTTTCCGAATCTGACTGAATTAAATCCCCTACTGAGTTGGATCCCCGGCAGCTGACAGGAGATTGGGACTCTCCCAAGTGGACTGGGGAAGAAGGACTATACCCATGTGGAACCCTTCAGTAAACCCGGCTATCAGGAATTGGACGAACTGAGGATAGTGGTGGTCTTGGAGGAGTGCTGCTAAAAGGTCCACGTTAACCCCCGGCTAGTCATGTGGTTCTGGAAGATCTTTGGGGGCAAGCTGTTAAGGGGTGGGCTCTAAAACAAATTGAACATACATGAATGGCTCTAAACTTGTTTTAGTTGCAGACTGAAAGGTTATAATTGTTGCACACTTGGCTGTTACCCAGAAAGACTATAGCGCGGCCCAATTTGTCTGTGGATGGGGCAGGTCTTTGCTGAAATCCAGAGGTGCTAGGTAAAAATCTACCCTGAGAGATGGGAGGAACTACATTAGGGCACCAATCTGAGGCGTGGAGGATAAACTGGCAAGAGGCACATGCTGGGGCCTTGAGGCCCGCAATATGCAGACAAAAAAGCTCCATGTCCATGGAAGCCCAGTTGGTGACATACTGGAATTGAGCAAGGGTGGCAGCAGCTTTAGCAGAAAATGAGCGGTGGTAGTCATAAAAAGCATGCCCACAGTACTTGTGTCCTAGATCTGTGACCCTGTGTCTAGATCTCGTCTCTCAGGTTGGGCTGAATATTTGATGTCCCTGTATAAACTAAAGGCCAGAACAAACTCTGGGATGGACAGTTTTTTGTTAAGACGGGCGTCCCTAGCTTTAAGGACGATAGAAATGTCACCGCAAGCGATGGTCTTGTTGTCTACTGTGTCATGTGTGGCTATGAGAATGGAAGCTCATCCCTCTAGGGTGTCTTTCTTGATGTTGTCAGGAACAATATGTGACGGAGCTATCTCAGGCGTGTTTGGGACCCTACCTTGGGAAAAAGAACGTGAAGCCGAGGCAACTGGAATGAGAGAGGCAGAGGAACTGAATGCCAGTCCCCTAGATTCTACAGCAATCAGCCTGGCCTGTATGTCCGACACTAAGGTGGAAATGTTGTTGATCGTAGAATGCAGCTGTGCTAAAGACAGTTGAATGGTAGACATGGAGACTTGCTCCACTAGTGGAACTGTTGGCTCAGACATCAAAAGTCTATATAACTCTGCCTTACGGGCAGAAGCTGGATAATGAATCCTTCTTTTGTTAAGTTCCATGATCAGTTTGGGTACTGTCCAACATCTTAGAGACATGGTGCTGGCATGCCCAGAAGCAGAAGTTTCTGGGACAGACAAGGCTTCCTCGCAGGGGCGTACATAGAAATCATTGGGCCCCATAGCAAGAATCTGAATTGGGCCCCCTAACTCCTCCCACTACTCACCCCTGGCCCATCACACCCCCTGCCCTGGCTCCTCCCCTGCCACCCCCCCATCTATGGCTCAAGGAAGATAGGGGGAAAAATTGAAAACGTAAAAACAAAAAAAAGTCCAGTATCCTAATTAAAGCAGGAACGTCCAACCAGCTATTCATCTATTGCAACTACAAGAAAGGGCATGCAAGTGTTTTGCACCAGCTGGAGGGCCGAAGTTTGGACATCCCTGACTTAAATTAGTTCAAGTATACCCAAACTTTAAAAAAAGTTTTGGGTGGGGTTGGGGCAGCCAATAGCAGGCCGTGATGGGAACAGGTCTCCCTAGCGTCACCCGCGTTTTTTTTACAGAGTCACTCACGGTTCACTGCTCTGAGTGGCTGTGGACAGGTGGAAGTGGCACACAACAGAAGAAAGTCAGTGTTTGCGGAGGTGAAGCTGGGGCCCTGGGCTGTGTTCAGACCGTCCTCCGGTTCGGTGGGTGCCTGACTGAGCAGGCAGCACGTGACCGCAGTATACAACTGCCGCGCCCGCCTGCACAACAGCTGAGGCTGCTGCGAGCGATACACTGGCCAATCAGCAGCAGGAGCTTTGCACTGCTAAATGCTGGTTGGCCAGTGTGCAGCAAAGCCCAGCAGACTGAAAAGAGAGTGGCAGCAGCAGGGAGGGAGAGCTATCAGAGCATGCTGTGCACACAATGGGGAAGAGGGGCCCTGAGCAGAGGGGAAGGGCCCGGGACGGAAGACAAGTAAGCCCCATCAATGATATTAACTAGTAGCCCGATATTAGCTAGTAGTGTAGCGTAGGCGGGGCCTTCCATGTGCTCCGGGCCCTCCCCTGCCACGGGCCCCATAGCAGCTGCCTGGTCTGCGTATATTGGCACTACGCCACGGCTTCCTCGATGTCCAATATGTGTGACATACTGTGACTGTGAGATAATAATGACAGCAATTCACGGCCAGACTGGAAGGCCCTGAAGTATAAGATAGAGACCCGAGACTGTGAAATGATGAAAGAGGAAATAAACTAGTGATGGTGCCGGTGGCTGGTGGACAACTATCGCATGGGCGCTTACCCGTAAGGAACCTGGGGAAATAAAGGTACAACAATGGAAGTGAACTGAACAGAGGAAAGGGGGGGGTTAACTGATTAAAAAGGTGTGCACCAATGTGTTAAAAGTATGTCTAGATGGTACCTGAAGGAACAAACCAGGGAAAAACAAAAGATAAAAAAATAATAATATGGCACCGGACCTGAATCGTACACGGGGATGAAGGTTAATTCGCATGAGCCTGGGAAGTGACAGGCCAAAAGACAATGTAAAAATATATATGTATAAAAATATATATATTTTTTTTACAAAAAAACGTGAGCATAAATGAACAGAGGCCTGAGTAACATAACAGGTAACAGACATTAAATAATTTATAAATGTACAGATAAGCCTAGATAACATAACAGGCACAGACATTAATAAATTATAAACGTAAGCCTGGATGATGTAACAGGCAACAGAAATTAATGAATTATGAACGTAAGCCTGAATAACGTAACAGGCACAGACATTTAAATGAATTAAAAACGCAAGCTTGAATAACGTAACAGGCAACAGACATTAAATGAATTAAAAACATAAGCCTGAAAAACGTAACAGGCAACAGGAATTAATGAATTATAAACGTAAGCCTAAAGAACGTAACAGGCAACAGACATTAAAGTAATAAAAAATGTAAGCCTGAAAAATGTAACAAGCAACAGAAATTAATGAATTATAAACGTAAGCCTGAAGAACGTAACAGGCATAGACATTGAAGATTTATGAAAGTAAGCCTGAAAAGCGTAAACAGGCAACAGATAGCAACGAATTTAGTAAACGTCAATATTTTGAGATAGAGCCAGGATGTACCCAGTAAACCCCAAATTTGACAGATATGATACTGCATGGACTGGAATGGATTATTGTCTTTGAATTGATTTAGTAATTGAAGGTCCATTGGGAATGATAGGAGCCTAAAGCACCCGGATATGGATACATTTTTTGAGTCATTTGTTCGAGAGCAATGACTGTGGAGCATTAAAATACTGTGAACGAAAAAAGGGGAAAGTAAAATTCCAAGTATAAGCTCAGGAAGGCATCTTGAAATTCAATAATAGTTAGTATTACTAGAATCAGACATACTCCGGATGTAAGTATTAATACATTTATCTGAAACTATCACCACACAGGAGACATATTGGTTAACTATGGCTGGATTAAGGAAAGGAATTTATATACATTTGGGTTGGGCTGGCGGATTAAGGAAGCCTGGTTAGCCTTGCAGAAAAATTCTGGAGGCAGACACCCCTTGACTGCAACAGTAGAAGCGGCGAACGAGAGATCAGGGTGGCAAAATCAACAGTGACAGACGAATCAGCCACACCGTGGCCACTAGTGCAGGTAAGGGAAAGTTCAAGGGGGGGGGGGGGGTGAGATCAAGCATGAGCCTTGTGCCCGAAGCTGCGGGAACTTTACCTGACCTGCAAGCCTAGCCAGAAACAAAACCAGAGGCCGAGTCGTATTTACCATAGGAAGCTTTGGCCGGCTTAGGGCACTGTGGACCATGCACAGTTACAAGAGTCGATGGCACTTCACTGCTGGTGTGAGCTGCTTGGACCAGGGATGAAAACGCGCCCCCTCCCTGGCACTGAGAAACGCGTGTGCGGCTGGGGACAGTGTGCCGCTGTATTTAAAGGTACCTCCACCCCCTCCCACAAATACAGACTGACATGTCAGCCTTAACTATACATATATATATATATATATATATATATATATATTTATAGTAGGAAGGCGCAAGAGGCCATCATGGAAGGTATGTGTCACCGAGATTCCTGGCCTTGGTGAAGTAATAGCCGGTAGTTTTAAGTGTCAGCGGCAGCTATTTCTGACTGACACTGTTTTGTTGTTAGTATGGCTGTAAAGCCGATCTGGGCCTGCTCTTACTGGGAGTAGCCAAAGTGCTGGGTGGGTGGCTCCTCCCCACGCTCCAGGCTGGGTCTTTTTTGGCATATATAAAACCCAGCCAGCAGTCCTCCTTCTGACAGAGAAGCTGGGGAGTCTCTGTGTTTTGGGACCTGTGAATTTGTGCCGTGCTGAAGGGCTGAGAGCGGCATGCTGGGAAACAGGCCCCTAAAGCCTGCTGTGGACTGCGGATGGAAAACTGCTAACCAGGTGAAGATTTTGTTCTATGGACATTGCATGGTGTGAACAAACACCAAGACTGTGAACAGTCATTTTGTTTTTCCTTATGTGTGAATAAAGACCGAACTGTTTAAGTTAAAGACTTTGTGATTGCATCTATACTGCGTCCGCTAGCCTGTCTACCAGAGCAAAACCCCACTATATCTAGTAACATAGTAACATATTACATAAGGCCGAAAAATAAAACTGTGAGGTAGATGCCAATTTTTCCCACTTTAGGGAAATAAAAAATTCCTTTCCCGACTCCAATCAGGCAATCAGACTAACTCCCTGGATCAACTACCCCTCTCTAGTAACTATAGCCGGCAATATTATTACACTCCAGAAATACATCCAGGCCCCTCTTGAATTACTTTATTGTACTCACCATCACCACCTCCTCAGGCAGAGAGTTCCATAGTCTCACTGCTCTTACCGTAAAGAATCCTTTTCTATGTTTGTGTACAAACCTTCTTTCCTTCAGACGCAGAGGATGTTTCTCGTCACAGTCACAGTCCTGGGGATAAATAGATGATGGGATAGATCTCTGTACTGACCCCTGATATATTTATACATATTAATTAGATCTCCCCTCAGTCGTCTTTTTCTAAAGTGAATAACCCTAATTTTGATAATCTTTCAGGGTACTGTAGTTGCCCCATTCCAGTTATTACTTTAGTTGCCCTCCTCTGGACCCTCTCCAGCTCTGCTATGTCTGCCTTGTTTACAGGAGCCCAGAACTATATACAGTACTCCATGTGTGGTCTGACTAGCGATTTGTAATGTGGTAGGACTATGTTCTTATCACGGCAACTATGCCCCTTCTGATGCAACCCATTATCTTATAGGCCTTGGCAGCAGCTGCCTGACACTGTTTTTTGCAGCTTAGTTTGCTGTTTATTAAAATTTCTAGATCCTTTTCCATGTCAGTGTTACCGAGTGTTTTACCATTTAGTATGTACGGGTGACTTGCATTGTATGTACAGGTGACTTGCATTATTCCTTCCCATGTGCATAACTTTACATTTGTCAGTGTTAAACCAAATCTGCCACTTATCTGCCCAAGCCTCCAATCTATCCAGATCCCTCAGTAGTAGTATACTGTCCTCTTCAGTGTTAATTACAGTGGCATGCGAAAGTTTGGACAACCTTGTTAATCGTCATGATTTTCCTGTATAAATCGTTGGTTGTTACGATAAAAAATTTCAGTTAAATATGTCATATAGGAGACACACACAGTGATATTTGAGAAGTGAAATGAAGTTTATTGGATTTACAGAAAGTGTGCTATAATTGTTTAAACAAAATTAGACACGTGCATAAATTTAGGCACCACAAAAAAAAAAAAATGAAATCAATATTTTGTAGATCCTCCTTTTGCCGAAATTACAGCCTCTAAATGCTTCCTGTAGGTTCCAATGAGAATCTGGATTCTGGTTGAAGGTATTTTGGACCATTCCTCTGAACAAAACATCAGGTTTGATGGCTTCTGAGCATGGACAGCTCTCTTTCAGAGAAAATTAAAAGAGGAGGGAAACTTACAATTGACCCCCTTAAATACTCTTTCTCATAATTGGATTCACCTGTGTATGTAGGTCAGGGGTCACTGAGCTTACCAAGCTAATTTGAGTTCCAATAATTAGTTCTAAAGGTTTTGGAATCAATAAAATGACAACAGTGCCCAAATTTATGCACCTACCTAATTTTGTTTAAACAATTATAGCACACTTTCTGTAAATCCAATAAACTTCATTTCACTTCTCAAATATCACTGTGTGTGTCTCCTATATGATATATTTAACTGACATTTTTTATCGTAGCAACCAATGATTTTTTACAGGAAAATCATGACGATTAAGAAGGTTGCCCAAACTATCGCATCCCAGTGTACTTTACACAGTTTAGTGTCATCTGCGAAAATTTATACTTTACTATGCAAGCCTTCTACAAGATCATTAATAAATATATTGAAGAGATAAAATCATACTTCTGATATACAGTACAGACCAAAAGTTTGGACACACCTTACATTCAAAGAGTTTTCTTTATTTTCGTGACTATGAAAATTGTAGATTCTCACTGAAGGCATCAAAACTATGAATTAACACATGTAGAATTATATACATAACAGAAAGGTGTGAAACAACAAAAAATATGTCATATTCTAGGTTCTTCAAAGTAGCCACCTTTTGCTTTGATTACTGCTTTGCACACTCTTGGCATTCTCTTGATAAGCTTCAAGAGGTAGTCACCTGAAATGGTCTTCCAACAGTCTTGAAGGAGTTCCCAGAGATGCTTACCACTTGTTGGCCCTTTTGCCTTCACTCTGCGGTCCAGCTCACCCCAAACCATCTTGATTGGGATTAGGTCCGGTGACTGTGGAGGCCAGGTCATCTGGCGCAGCACCCCATCACTCTCCTTCATGGTCAAATAGCCCTTACACAGCCTGGAGGTGTGTTTGGGGTCATTGTCCTGTTGAAAAATAAATGATGGCCCAACTAAACGCAAACCGGATGGAATAGTATGCCGCTGCAAGATGCTGTGGTAGTTATGCTGGTTCAGTATGCCTTCAATTTAGAATAAATCCCCAACAGTGTCAACAGCAAAGCACCCCCACACCATGCTTCATGGTGGGAACCAGGCATGTAGAGTCCATCCGTTCACCTTTTCTGCGTTGCACAAAGACACGGTGGTTGGAACCAAAGATCTCAAATTTGGACTCATCAGACCAAAGCACAGATTTCCACTGGTCTAATGTCCATTCCTTGTGTTCTTAAGCCCAAACAAGTCTCTTCTGCTTGTTGCCTGTCCTTAGAAGTGGTTTCCTAGCAGATATTCTACCATGAAGGCCTGATTCACACAGTCTCCTCTTAACAGTTGTTCTAAAGATGTGTCTGCTGCTAGAACTCTGTGTGGCATTGACCTGGTCTCTAATCTGAGCTGCTGTTAACCTGCGATTTCTGAGGCTGGTGACTCGGATGAACTTATCCTCCGCAGCAGAGGTGACTCTTGGTGTTCCTTTCCTGGGGCGTTCCGCATGTGAGCCAATTTCTTTGTGGCGCTTGATGGTTTTTGTGACTGCACTTGGGGACACTTTCAAAGTTTTCCCAATTTTTTGGACTGACTGACCTTCATTTCTTAAAGTAATGATGGCCACTCATTTTTCTTTACTTAGCTGCTTTTTTCTTGCCATAATACAAATTCTAACAGTCTATTCAGTAGGACTATCAGCTGTGTATCCACCTGACTTCTCCACAATGCAACTGATCGTCCCAACCCCATTTATAAGGCAAGAAATCCCACTTATTAAACCTGACAGGGCACACCTGTGAAGTGAAAACCATTTCAGGTGACTACCTCTTTAAGCTCATCAAGAGAATGCCAAGAGTCTGCAAAGCAGTAATCAAAGCAAAAGGTGGCTACTTTGAAGAACCTAAAATATGACATATTTTCAGTTGTTTCACACTTTTTTGTTATGCATATAATTCCATATGTGTTAATTCATAGTTTTGATGCCTTCAGTGTGAATCTACAACTTTCATAGTCATGAAAATAAAGAAAACTCTTTGAATGAGATGGTGTGTCCAAACTTTTGGTCTGTACTGTATATGAATGCATAATATGTGGGAAACTACTACTGATGTTTTAGCCATAATGTATTTACATATATTATAATATATTATATATTCTAAATATATAATAAGTGTAAATATATTATGGCTAAAAACTTTATTTATATATTTAAATTAAGTTTAGCCTCTATTTCTAAAAAAGTTTGTGACAGGATTTAAACTCACAGTTTCTGCATCACAGCCCACTACACTATATAGCTGCATAGCTAGTCACTAAAAAAAAAGAGACTTCTACTGTACAGTCCAGTAGAAGTAATTTATTCATTTATTTTTATTTATTATAATGGTTGCAGAGGAGGCATTGCACACAGACTCAGGAGACTGTGGTTGCCTGTTCAATATGGAAACTATAAATTATAGTTGATTAAGGCTCCGTTAGAATTTTTTCATTGGGCCCAGGCACATCTAGGTTTAATTTTAAGAATAGTTCACATTGTGCTGTCTTTGGAGAGAACCTGGAAGTACTTAAATGGGTTCTCTGGGATTTACATATTATTGACCTATCCTCAGGATAGGTCATCAATATCAGATCGGCGGGGGTTTGACTCCTGGGATGCTTGATAATCAGCTGTAATGAGGAGGCCACAGCACTCTGTGAAAACGTAGGTACGGCATACATATTAGGACATCGTCAGACATCATCCACAACTCCATCCTCCGTCAGGCAAAACTCAATCAGCCCTCAGACATCAGACAAAACTCCGTCCTCCGTCAGGCAAAACTCCATCAGACATCAGACAAAACTCCGTCCTCCGTCACCCAAAACTCCATCAGACCTCAAACATCAGACAAAACTCCGTCCTCCGTCACCCAAAACTCCATCGGACCTCAGACATCAGACAAAACTCCGTCCTCCGTCACCCAAAACTCCATCAGACCTCAGACCTCAGACATCAGACAAAACTCTGTCCTCCGTCAGGCAAAACTCCATCAGACCTCAAACATCAGACAAAACTCCGTCCTCCGTCACCCAAAACTCCATCAGACCTCAGACATCACACAAAACTCCGTCCTCCGTCACCCAAAACTCCATCAGACCTCAAACATCAGACAAAACTCCGTCCTCCGTCACCCAAAACTCCATCGGACCTCAGACATCAGACAAAACTCCGTCCTCCGTCACCCAAAACTCCATCAGACCTCAGACCTCAGACATCAGACAAAACTCTGTCCTCCGTCAGGCAAAACTCCATCAGACCTCAGACATCAGACAAAACTCCGTCCTCCGTCACCCAAAACTCCATCAGACCTCAAACATCAGACAAAACTACGTCCTCCGTCACCCAAAACTCCATCAGACCTCAGACATCAGACAAAACTCCGTCCTCCGTCACCCAAAACTCCATCAGACCTCAGACATCAGACAAAACTCCGTCCTCCGTCAGGCAAAACTCCATCAGACCTCAGACATCAGCTAAAACTCTGTCCTCCCTCAGACATCAGCCAAAACTCCGTCCTCCCTAACTCAAAATACGCCCTACTACACACACTCTTCACCTGACGGAGCTGCTAGCTGCTGGAGAGGCAAAGGACCTGTGATGACGTCATGACCATGTGACGAGTCACGTGTGTGGGAGGGGTCAGATGTGCACAGCAGCTGGTAGAGTGTACAGAACAGTAGCCATCAAATAGAGCTCTGTACTAGAGATGTGTGTGTAACCTGCATGTAGCAGAGCTGTGTACTGTGTTACAGAGATGTATGTGTAACCTGCAGGTAGCAGATCTGTATGTGTAACCTGCAGGTAGCAGAGCTGTGTACTGTGTAGCAGATCTGTATGTGTAACCTGCAGGTAGCAGAGCTGTGTACTGTGTTACAGAGATGTATGTGTAACCTGCATGTAGCAGAGCTGTGTACTGTGTTACAGAGATGTATGTGTAACCTGCAGGTAGCAGATCTGTATGTGTAACCTGCAGGTAGCAGAGCTATGTACTGTGTAGCAGATCTGTATGTGTAACCTGCAGGTAGCAGAGCTGTGTACTGTGTAGTAGATCTGTATGTGTAACCTGCATGTAGCAGAGCTGTGTACTGTGTTACAGAGATGTATGTGTAACCTGCAGGTAGCAGAGCTGTGTACTGTGTAGCAAATCTGTATGTGTAACCTGCAGGTAGCAGAGCTGTGTACTGTGTAGCAGAGCTGTATGTGTAACCTGCATGTAGCAGAGCTGTGTACTGTGTAGCAGTGCTGTATGTGTAACCTGCATGTAGCAGAGCTGTGTACTGTGTAGCAGTGCTGTATGTGTAACCTGCATGTAGCAGTGCTGTGTACTGTGTAGCAGAGCTGTATGTGTAACCTGCATGTAGCAGTGCTGTGTACTGTGTAGCAGAGCTGTATGTGTAACCTGCATGTAGCAGAGCTGTGTACTGTGTTACAGAGATGTATGTGTAACCTGCAGGTAGCAGAGCTGTGTACTGTGTAGCAGATCTGTATGTGTAACCTGCATGTAGCAGAGCTGTGTACTGTATAGCAGAGCTGTATGTGTAACCTGCATGTAGCAGAGCTGTGTACTGTGTAGCAGTGCTGTATGTGTAACCTGCATGTAGCAGAGCTGTGTACTGTGTAGCAGAGCTGTATGTGTAACCTGCATGTAGCAGAGCTGTGTACTGTGTAGCAGAGCTGTATGTGTAACCTGCATGTAGCAGTGCTGTGTACTGTGTAGCAGAGCTGTATTTGTAACCTGAATGTAGCAGAGCTGTGTACTGTGTAGCAGAGCTGTATGTGTAATCTGCATGTATCAGAGCTGTGTGCTGTGTAGCGGAGCTGTATGTGTAACCTGCATGTAGCAGGCTGTGTACTGTGTTACAGGGATGTATGTGCAACCTGCATGTAGCAGTGCTATGTACTGTGTTACAGAGATGTGTGTGTAACCGCATGTAGCAGAGCTTTTTACTGTGTAACAGAGATGTGTGTGTAACCTGGGAACTATAAAAAAGTGTAAAATAAAACATAAAAATTCAGATCACCCCCCCTTTTCCCAAAATGAAAATAAAAGAACTAAAAAAATACACATCATGGGTGTCGCAATGTGTAAAAACACCCATTGTATAAAAATATATTCCCCATACGGCAAACGGCAAAACAGAAGAAAAAAAAGAGTCCAAATGTCCGATTCGCCATTTTTGGTCGCTTCATTTGCTACAAAAATGTAAATAAAAAGTGATCAAAAAGTCTTAAACACCCCAGAATGGTATCAGTGAAAAGTTCAGATTGCCCCGCAAAAAATGAGCGCCCATCCAGCTCTGTACACATAATTACAAAAAAGTTATAGAGCTCAAAATATGACGACAAAAAAAATAAATCTGATTCTGTAACTCTCCTGTCACTCCGAGTTACTCAGAATTGGTAACCCTAATTAATAAATACATGCAACACGAATGCATACATGCCGCTTCACACAGATCACAAGTGTTAGGCCTCTTGCACATGAACGTTGTTGGTCCATTCCGTGCATTGGGGACAGCAATTTGCAGTCCCCAATGCACGGGCAATGTGCGTGCAGCGGCCGGGACAGATCCAGACCCATTCAACTTGAATAGGTCCGTGAATATGTTCTACTTTTTTGCTGTGCGGAGGCAGGGCCAGAAACACCACGGAAGCACTCTGTAGTGCTTCTGTGGGGATCCGATCCGTGTTTCTGTTCCGTTCAAGTGAATGGGTCGACATCACGGATGCGGGATGCACACGGCTGGTGCCCTGTGTATTGCGGAACCGCCGTATGTGGTCCACAATACGACCACAGGCACACAGCGGCCATGTGCAAGAGGCCTTACAAAGATGGGATTTATGGTGCACATCCTCTTGTGCTTCCCATATTCCACAGATTTAGATCACAGAGCTACTTACAGTTGTGCTGATAAGTTTACATACCCTTGCAGAATTTATGATTTCTTAAAGGGGTATTCTCATCTTCCCTTTTTCATACTTACCTTCCTTGAGCGTGACGTTCACTTCCTGTATTCTTCTCCCGGCCGGGCCGCGCTTGCGCAGAAGACTGAAGATTCTCTCCCGGCCGGGCCGCGCAATGTCCTGAACGCGCACAGCGCCGTGCATGTGCCATGGTGACTTATTCCTGGCCTGTATAGTACAGAGTCGGCGTGCGCATTCGCGGCTCTGTACTATACTGGCCAGGAAGAAGTCATCATGGCGCATGCGCGGCGGCATGCGCGTTCAGGACATTGCGCGGCCCAGCCGGGAGAGAATTTTCCATCTTCTGCGCAAGCGTGGCCCGGCTGGATTCGACAGGAGAGGTGGCCGTGACCAGGGGAGACCAAAGACAACATCAGGTAAGAGGGGACTTATTTTCTAAAAAAGGATGGGAATTGGGTAATAAAATGTATTTAGAAAAATTATCACTGTCAAATCATTAACAGATTTACCAGTGATCATTAGGATGAGAATACCCCTTTTACCATTGTGCAGAGAATATGATTGATATCACGGACACTTTTCTCTCGCTCACGGTTAGTGGTCGGCTGAAGCCATTTATGTCAAACAACGGTGTTTACTTTTTATAAATCATAATCACAACACAAACTCCCCAAATGACCCTGATAAGAAGTTTACACACCCCAGTTATTAATACCATGTATTGCCCCCTTTAACATCAATGACAGCTTGAAGTCTTTTGTGGTAGTTATGGATGAGGCTCTTTATTTTCTCAGATGGTAAAACTGCCCATTCTTCCTGTTGAAAAAAAAAAAGCAATTCCACCACAGTTTTACGTAATTTTATTTACGACATTCGATGTGCGATAAAACTGACTGGTTACTTTTATTCTACAGGTCAGATCGAATCCGGCAATACCTTATATGTATAGTTTTTCTTGCGTTTTAATAGTGATAAAAAAATAAAAATATCCGATTTTTTTTGTCGCCATATTTTGAGCCCCATAACTTTTTTGTAATTATGTGTACAGAGCTGGATGGGGGCTCATTTTTTGCGGGGCAATCTAAACTTTTTACTGATACCATTCTGGGGTGTTTAAGACTTTTTGATCACTTTTTATTTACATTTTTGTAGCAAATGAAGTGACCAAAAACGGCGAATCGGACATTTGGACTCTTTTTTTTTCTGTTTTGCTGTTTGCCGTATGGGGAATATATTTTTATACAATGGGCGTTTTTACACATTGCGAAACCCATGATGTGTCTTTTATTTTAATTTTGGGAAAAGGGGGGTGATCTGAATATTTATGGGTTTTTTTTACACTTTTTTATAGTTCCCAGGTTACACAAACATCTCTGTAACACAGTACACAGCTCTGCTACATGCAGGTTACACATACTTCTCTGTAACACAGTACACAGCTCTGCTACATGCGGTTAGACAAACTGCTCTATATACACAGTACACAGCTCTGCTACCTGCAGGTTGCACATACATCCCTGTAACACAGTACACAGCTCTGCTACATGCAGATTACACATACAGCTCTGCTACACAGTACACAGCTCTGCTACATGCAGGTTACACACACATCTCTGTAACACAGTACACAGCTTTGCTACATGCTGTTACACACACTGCTCTATATACACAGTACACAGCTCTGCTACATGCAGGTTACACACACATCTCTATAACACAGTACACAGCTCTGCTACATGCTGTTACACACACTGCTCTATATACACAGTACACAGCTCTGCTACATGCAGGTTACACACACATCTCTGTAACACAGTACACATCTCTGCTACACAGTACACAGCACTGCTACCTGCAGGTTGCACATACATCCCTGTAACACAGTACACAGCTCTGCTACATGCAGGTTACACATACAGCTCTGCTACACAGTTCACAGCTCTGCTACATGCAGGTTACACATACAGCTCTGCTACACAGTACACAGCTCTGCTACATGCAGGTTACACATACAGATCTGCTACACAGTACACAGCTCTGCTACCTGCAGGTTACACGTACATCTCTGTAACACAGTACACAGCTCTGCTACATGCAGGTTACACACACATCTCTGTAACACAGTACACATCTCTGCTACACAGTACACAGCACTGCTACCTGCAGGTTGCACATACATCCCTGTAACACAGTACACAGCTCTGCTACATGCAGGTTACACATACAGCTCTGCTACACAGTTCACAGCTCTGCTACATGCAGGTTACACATACAGCTCTGCTACACAGTACACAGCTCTGCTACATGCAGGTTACACATACAGATCTGCTACACAGTACACAGCTCTGCTACCTACAGGTTACACATACATCTCTGTAACACAGTACACAGCTCTGCTACATGCAGGTTACACACACATCTCTGTAACACAGTACACATCTCTGCTACACAGTACACAGCACTGCTACCTGCAGGTTGCACATACATCCCTGTAACACAGTACACAGCTCTGCTACATGCAGGTTACACATACAGCTCTGCTACACAGTTCACAGCTCTGCTACATGCAGGTTACACATACAGCTCTGCTACACAGTACACAGCTCTGCTACATGCAGGTTACACATACAGATCTGCTACACAGTACACAGCTCTGCTACCTGCAGGTTACACGTACATCTCTGTAACACAGTACACAGCTCTGCTACATGCAGGTTACACACACATCTCTGTAACACAGTACACATCTCTGCTACACAGTACACAGCACTGCTACCTGCAGGTTGCACATACATCCCTGTAACACAGTACACAGCTCTGCTACATGCAGGTTACACATACAGCTCTGCTACACAGTTCACAGCTCTGCTACATGCAGGTTACACATACAGCTCTGCTACACAGTACACAGCTCTGCTACATGCAGGTTACACATACAGATCTGCTACACAGTACACAGCTCTGCTACCTGCAGGTTACACATACATCTCTGTAACACAGTACACAGCTCTGCTACATGAAGGTTACACACACATCTCTAGTACAGAGCTCTATTTGATGGCTACTGTTCTGTACACTCTACCAGCTGCTGTGCACATCTGACCCCTCCCACACACGTGACTCGTCACATGGTCATGACGTCATCACAGGTCCTTTGCCTCTCCAGCAGCTAGCAGCTCCGTCAGGTGAAGAGTGTGTGTAGTAGGGCGTATTTTGAGTTAGGGAGGACGGAGTTTTGGCTGATGTCTGAGGGAGGACAGAGTTTTAGCTGATGTCTGAGGTCTGATGGAGTTTTGCCTGACGGAGGATGGAGTTTTGTCTGATGTCTGATGTCTGAGGTCTGATGGAGTTTTGGGTGACGGAGGACGGAGTTTTGTCTGATGTCTGAGGTCTGATGGAGTTTTGGGTGACGGAGGACGGAGTTTTGTCTGATGTCTGAGGTCTGATGGAGTTTTGGGTGACGGAGGACGGAGTTTTGTCTGATGTCTGAGGTCTGATGGAGTTTTGGGTGACGGAGGACGGAGTTTTGTCTGATGTCTGAGGTCTGATGGAGTTTTGGGTGACGGAGGACGGAGTTGTGTCTGATGTCTGAGGTCTGATGGAGTTTTGCCTGATGGAGGACGGAGTTTTGTCTGATGTCTGAGGTCTGATGGAGTTTTGGGTGACGGAGGACGGAGTTTTGTCTGATGTCTGAGGTCTGATGGAGTTTTGGGTGACGGAGGACGGAGTTTTGTCTGATGTCTGAGGTCTGATGGAGTTTTGGGTGACGGAGGACGGAGTTTTGTCTGATGTCTGAGGTCTGATGGAGTTTTGGGTGACGGAGGACGGAGTTTTGTCTGATGTCTGAGGTCTGATGCAGTTTTGGGTGACGGAGGACGGAGTTGTGTCTGATGTCTGAGGTCTGATGGAGTTTTGCCTGATGGAGGACGGAGTTTTGTCTGATGTCTGAGGTCTGATGGAGTTTTGGGTGACGGAGGACGGAGTTTTGTCTGATGTCTGATGGAGTTTTGGGTGACGGAGGACGGAGTTGTGTCTGATGTCTGAGGTCTGATGGAGTTTTGCCTGATGGAGGACGGAGTTTTGTCTGATGTCTGAGGTCTGATGGAGTTTTGGGTGACGGAGGACGGAGTTTTGTCTGATGTCTGAGGGCTGATGGAGTTTTGTCTGACAGAAGACGAAGTTTTGTCTGATGTCTGATGGAGTTTTGCTTGACGGAGGACGGAGTTTTGTCTGATGTCTGAGGGCTGATGGAGTTTTGCCTGACGGAGGATGGAGTTGTGGATGATGTCTGACGATGTCCTAATATGTATGCCGTACGTAGGCTTCTTCCTAGGCCATGTGACGTCAAATTCATTAGTCACATGGCCTAGGCTCAGTGCTATACATTGTACGGCGCTGTGCTTGGTAAGCTGCGATAAAGCTGATATGCTCACAAGAGCACTGCGGCCACCTCAAACAGCTGATCATTGGGTTTCCTGGGAGTTGGACCCCCGCTAATCTCATAGTGATTGCGTATACTGAGTCTAGGTCATCAATATGTAAATCCCGGAGAACTCCTTTAAGTGAAGACACAATATGAATCCCTTTTAATACTAAACCTAGGTACTCCAATATCCTTAAACAGGAGCATTATGGTGGTGGTGCCATTTTGGAAGGGCATCATGTTTCAAAGGGTAACCTTAACAGCTCAGTCATACATAGATGCAAAGTGACTACTCCAACAAAGAGAACACCCCATTATCTGGAAAACCAGAATACTTTTGGGTAATAAGGGATTACCTGGGGCAGTGAGTTTATATCCCTTCATAATCACTCTGCAGATGATTACAGTTTATGTGGCCAGATTATATAGTCTCCGGTAAGAACATTCCTTTTTTTACCCTGTGCACTAGTTCTATATGCCACTATGGGTTTATGTTTTTATATTTTCTGCTTTTATATTTCAGCAGAGGCATGCTCCTGGATAGTTATATTTTGTTCTATTGACCAATACCAGAAATTGTCGACCACCACGTACTGTAGTTTGTGATTATTATACATAGATGCTATCCTCTAACATAATATCTAGCTGTTCTTTCTGTGGCCATAGCACACTATATAGAGCTGTTGTGGTGAATAAATACCTTGAAGGAGAGGAAAACAGGACATTTTGTGGACAATCCTTTCACCTGATTTAAAGCATATGTTACCTATAATAATCATATCTCTGCCACTTAGTTGGATCATTTTAATATTTATGCCATTGGACTGCACATTATTTAGTGCACCTAACATTCTCTGTCTTTCATCACTGTATCTTTTCTTTGTATGTCTGCCATTACCTTTCATTTCACTTTTATTATACAGGTGAATCAAAAGTCTCAGGACACCCTTTTATTTCAGAACTGAAAGGGAAACTTAAATATTTGAGTAATGGGTAAGGGGGGTCTATCTTTTAGGCTATGTCCAGAACATGGTCCCCATCTTGAAACCCGCCATTTCGAATCAAGGACAACATTTTCCAATGGTAAGGGGTAGCATATCAAAGAAGACCAGAATTTTCTCAGAAAGCAATTGCCACAATCATATTTTCAATATCTCCTGTGGTTCAAAAATGATCAACACAGAAAGTGTAGCAATTGATTTCTGAGAAAATTCTGGTCTTCATTGATATGCTACATGATCCCCTACCCATTGGAAATCTTTGTCCTTGATCCAGTATGGCAGCTTTCAAGATAGGTGCCATGTTTTGGACATAGCCTAAAAGATAGGCCCACTCCCACATTATGTGCTAGGGCATTCAGATATTTCATTTTTCCTTTTATTTCTGAAATAAAAGGGTGCCCTGAGGCTTTTGACTGAACTTCTACAAATTATTTTTGTCAATGAGTATACGAGTATATTTTAACTGGATTCCCTGATTTAAAGCATAGCATTAGATTAGGTTTCTTCAGGAAATCAGGACAGGGGTCTTGTATTAGTGTGGCTCTACCAGATAATTTTGTTCCCATTGTGCCATCTTGCTTCACTGTTTGATCATACAACATGTTGAACTTTTCCTACACGGCCACAAATTGGTGGCATGACTTGTGAGGGGAGATAAACCTACATAAACTTTGACACTATGATAGAAATGGATATGTACAACATTTTGTTGAATAGTCCTTAATTGAACTTTCCTTTGTTTTAAGCTATTTTGACCTCCTGTCTACTCAAGTGATGCTAGAAGAATGGTGATAAGTAAAGGCTTTCAATATCAATTCTAAGTCTATCGACGTCAATTCTATGTTCTGTAAACCATAAATACACCCGGGCCTATTTAGCTATGCATTATTGACTCACAGGTCAGAAAGGATCTCCGATTATGTAGTCAAATCCTTTTTCCATGATGGTTTCTATAGAGAGATAGAGAAGGATGAGGAGTGAATATTAGCAGCAAGGTTGCTAGATGTAAGGTAGCCAAAAGATGTATCAAGGGAACAAGAGAAGAAGGAGCTCAGAAATTACCAAAGGTCAGATACATCATTGTCAGTATTGCAGAAGTGAGAAAGGTGCAGAACACTTTACTGTACGAAATACAGCAAATTGTCCTTTAAAGTATCAGATCAAAGTGAAAATAATGGATGACACTTTTAGAGGTTACTTCTTGCACAATACACTTCTTAATCTCCATTCCTGAGGTAGAAATTGTATTTCAGTGAGAAATAAGCGTGAAGTATAGAGAGTGTTTAATTATCGACTTTTCAAGATCACTTAAACCGTGTTCAGACTTACTGCACTCCAAAATAAGATCTAGCAAAACTACTTCCAACATCCACTTTAGTAAATGAAGGTTTATAACAAGTTTTCTAAGAGCTGCGCATTCTGGTGAGGCGTGTGCTTACAGTCTACTACCCTGAAGGATAAAAAATTCTTACAAAATTTTATTTATTTTAGTTAGCCAGGATCTATGGTGAAATTTAAAAAAATCTTAAAAAAGGAACAGAATGATTTAAAAAAATAAAGCGAGCATCCGCTGCTGTGTCTCGTTCCACCATTTACTGGATTAAGGGAAATAAACCCTCAGTCAATCATTGGCTAAAGGGGTGACCCGCCTCAGACAGCAATTGGCTGATCAGGCATATCCTGTGTGATGAGGCAACAGGAAGAATAGATTGACATGTTCACATGAAAGACCCATTCACCACACAGACAAACATTTGCTTATTTGTTGGGCAATCTTTATTCCTAATAACTGGCTGAATATTCAGCCCAGGTGAAAAGACCCTTACCATACATTTGTGCATTATCCCTCAATTTTAAGACATGGGGGGTCATTTACTATCAAATATATCAGGGGACAGTACAGAGATCTATCCCATCATCTATTCATTCCCAGGACTGTGACTGTGACGAGGGGACATCCTCTGCGTCTAGAGGAAAGAAGGTTTGTACACAAACATAGAAAAGGATTCTTTACGGTAAGAGCAGTGAGACTATGGAACTCTCTGCCTGAGGAGGTGGTGATGTTGAGTACAATAAAGGAATTCAAGAGGGGCCTGGATGTATTTCTGGAGCGTAATAATATTACAGGCTATAGCTACTAGAGAGAGGTCGTTGAAGTATTTTTTTTATTCCCCTAAAGTGAGGAAAATTGGCTTCTACCTCACAGTTTTTTTTTGCCTTCCTCTGGATCAACTTGCAGGATGACAGGCCGAACTGGATGGACAAATGTCTTTTTTCGGCCTTATATGTACTATGTAAATATACTCTTATTACAGATTGCAGTGCAAAGGTTATTTGTGCCGCAATCTGTGACTTTTATGCGCTCATAAAAGGGGACATAGTATGGGCGGGGAAGGGGACTGGCCGGGAGACCCATCTTATTTATCATTTTCTATGCCTGTTTCAGGTGTAGAAAATGGTCTAAACTTGAGCCAGTGTCATGGTCTTACCTCCTTGCTGTTCTCCTTCGTTTGACATGTGCTGGCGGCCATCTTGGTTTCTGGGTTTCTTGTAGCCTCCCACCCTGCGGCTCCTCCTTCCCACTGGGAGGAGCTGGATGCCTAGCTCATATATACAGGAGGTCTGTGGCTTCAGTTCCCTGCTTGGTCCTCCTGTGCTCACATGCTTCTAAGACTGCTGCTGCTTCTGGTTCCTGATCCTGGCTTCGTCTGACTACCCTGCTGATTCCTGATCCTGGCTTCGTCTGACTACCCTGTTGGTTCCTGATCCTGGCTTCATCTGACTACCCTTCTGGTTCCTGATCTCTGGTTTCGCAAGACCCTGCTTCGGTTTAGCCATCCGTTTGGACTTTTGCCTTACAGCTTTATTTTCAATAAAGCCTTCTTATTTCCACTCATCTCTTGTTGTACGTCTGGTTCATGGTTCCATGACATTAGGACCAAGCCATGAATTCTGACGGTACAGGGCCATCCTCGCTACCTACGCTGGTTGCCAGACTTGATCAGCAGGATCACCTGTTGGGTCGGTTCGCTGTGGCGTTGCAAACCCTGCTTGAACGCACGGCTCATTTAGCTTCCGTTGCCGATGGGTCGGTTGTCGCTCCTGGGCCCGCTCCTACTGCCGCTCCGGTTGTTGCGCCAGAGTCTACCCCGACACCTGTTGCTGCGCCTGCGGTGTTTCGGGGTATGACCGGTTCTGCCCCCCTTCCACAGCGCTTTGGGGGAGAGCCAACTCAGTGCCGAGGTTTCCTTAACCAGGTGGGCATTTACTTCGAGTTGCTGCCACATGCCTTTCCTACTGAGAGATCAAAGGTGGGCTTCTTGATCTCTCTGCTCTCGGACAAGGCCTTGGCCTGGGCCAGCCCTTTATGGGAGAACAACAATCCGGTGGTTGCCAAGTTTTCCGGTTTTGTTGCTTCTCTTCGGAAGGTATTCGATGTGCCGGCTCGTGCTGCCTCTGCTGCGAAGCTCCTTATGTCCATCAGACAGGGTTCACGATCCATAGCTGAATACGCCATTGAGTTTCGTACCCTGGCAGCAGAGGTGGGCTGGAATAATGAGGCTCTGGTCGCTGCTTTCTCTCATGGTCTCTCGGATGCCTTGAAGGATGAGGTTGCAGCTAAGGACCTACCTGTGGAGCTCGAGTCTCTTATTTCTTTCCTGATTTTGATTGACACCAGACTCAGGGAGAGACCTTCCTTTCAGGAGAGCCTGCGGAGGCCTTCTAACAGATTGGCGCCTACGTTTGCTGTCCCACCCGTGCCTCCCTCTCCTCCCACGCCTCCTGGGGATGACTTGTCTGGGGGTGAACCCATGCAGCTGGGGTTTGCTCGCCTGTCCGAGGGGGAGAGGGTACTCCGGAGACGCGAGGGCCGATGCATGTACTGTGGTCTCGGTGGGCATTTTCGGTTGGCATGCCCGAACCGTCCGGGAAAACGCTCGCACCTGAGATCCTGTCGGGGGCAGATCTTGGGTGGAGTCTCCTCGTCCCCGGTTTCCCGTGTTGACAAACCACTGATTACTGTTGTCCTCTCCTGGGTCGGGGGCTCGGTGACGACCCAGGCGTTGGTGGACTCTGGTGCTGGTGGTTTGTTCCCCTTCTGCCGCCACACGTGACTCATGAGACCCTTCCAGTGGGGATGGCCATTGGTGCCGTTCACAGAGAGTCGGTCTGTCTCCAGGTTATTTCGTCTCCACACTACTCGGTGGTCTTGGGGTACCCCTGGCTCCAGAAGCATAATCCGACTTTCGATTGGAAATCGGCCGAGATCCTCTCGTGGTCACCGCAGTGTGGGGCTAGTTGCATCCATGGGCCTGTCAAGTTGCTGTGTACTTCCTCGGACTCTCTGTTGCCTCCTGAATACGAGGAGTACCGGGATGTATTCGATAAGGTGCGTGCGGTTGCCCTACCTCCGCACCGCCCATACGATTGTGCCATAGAGTTACAATCTGGTGCCGTTCCTCCTCGTGGCAAAGTCTATCCACTGTCGGTAGCGGAGAATGAGGCCATGGAGGAGTACGTGAGGGAGGCGCTTTCACGCGGACACATTCGCAAATCCTCGTCCCCGGCAGGGGCTGGATTTTTCTTTGTGAAAAAGAAGGGCGGTGAGTTGAGGCCTTGCATCGATTACAGGGGTCTCAATCGCATCACGATCAAGAACGCTTACCCGATACCCTTGATTTCCGAGCTGTTCGATCGCCTCAAAGGGGCCACGGTCTTTACCAAACTCGACCTGAGGGCGGCATATAACCTGGTAAGGATCAAGGCGGGCGATGAGTGGAAGACCGCGTTTAACACCAGGACCGGTCATTATGAATCCTTGGTTATGCCCTTTGGGTTGTGCAATGCGCCCGCAGTCTTCCAGGAATTCATCAACGATGTTTTCCGTGACCTGTTGCAGCAGTGTGTGGTGGTCTATTTGGATGACATCTTGGTATATTCTGAATCCATGGAGGCCCACATTCTGGATGTCAGACGAGTGTTGCAACGGTTACGAGAGAACAAGCTGTTCGGTAAGCTTGAGAAATGCGAATTTCACCGATCCCAGGTAACCTTCTTAGGTTACATCATTTCCGCTGAGGGGTTCTCCATGGATCCTGAGAAGGTTTCGGCTGTCTTACAGTGGCCCCAGCCCAGTGGTCTTCGTGCCCTGCAGCGCTTTTTGGGCTTCGCCAATTATTATCGGAAGTTCATCAGGGACTTTTCCATGCTAGCCAAGCCTCTCACGGATCTGACCAGGAAGGGCAGTAATCCCCAGGTCTGGCCGCCCGAGGCCATCCGAGCTTTTGAGGCTCTAAAGTCCGCCTTTGTGTCGGCTCCGATTCTGTCGCATCCCAACCCTGGGTTGCCGTTTGTCCTCGGGGTGGACGCGTCTGAGACGGGAGTAGGCGCCCTCCTGTCTCAGCGTAGAACACCAGAGGGTCCTCTGCTTCCTTGTGGGTTTTACTCCCGGAAACTGTCTTCCGCGGAGTGCAACTATCAGATTGGTGACAGGGAGTTATTGGCCATCGTGCAGGCCCTTAAAGAATGGAGGCACTTGCTCGAGGGCTCGGTGGTTCCGGTTCTCATCCTGACGGACCACAAGAATCTGACCTACCTCTCTGAGGCCAAGAGATTGACACCACGTCAGGCCAGATGGGCTCTGTTCTTGTCACGTTTTAATTACGTGGTCTCCTACCTACCCGGTTCCAAGAACATCAGAGCGGATGCCTTATCACGGCAGTACTCCGAGCTGTCCGTGGAGGAGTCGATTCCGACTTCGGTCATACCTCCGAATCAGATCCTGGCCGCCATTCGCACCAGCCTGACCTCTCCCCTGGGTGAGCAGATTTTGGCGGCTCAATCTGGTGCTCCCTCTGGGAGACCCAACGGCAGGTGTTTTGTGCCTGAGGAGTTGCGCACTCGGTTGTTGCGAACCTACCATAACTCCAAGGCCGCGGGGCATCCTGGAAAGAATCAGCTGTCCTGGGCTGTTTCACGTCTGTTCTGGTGGCCTTCTCTACGTTCCGACATCGCCGCATATGTAGCGGCATGCTCCGTTTGTGCCCAGAGTAAGTCCCCTCGGCACCTTCCGTTGGGCCTTTTGCAACCCATAGCCACCGGGGAGCGTCCATGGTCACACCTGGGGATGGATTTCATTGTGGACCTCCCTGCATCCCGAGGCCATACGGTCATTCTCATGATAGTGGATCGGTTTTCCAAAATGTGCCACTGTGTACCTCTCAAGAAGTTACCCTCTGCACAAGAGTTGGCCTCGATTTTTGCCAGGGAGGTCTTCCGGTTGCACGGTTTGCCCAAGGAGATTGTGTCGGATCGGGGGAGTCAGTTTGTGTCCAGGTTCTGGCGCGCCTTTTGCTCCCAGTTGGGGATTCATCTCTCTTTCTCATCGGCCTACCACCCTCAGTCCAATGGGGCCGCAGAACGATCCAATCAGGCCTTGGAGCAATTCCTTCGTTGCTATGTCTCCGATCACCAAGACAATTGGGTTGACCTTCTGCCTTGGGCTGAGTTTGCCAGGAACACGGCGGTGAACTCTTCCTCTGGGACGTCTCCCTTCATGGCCAATTATGGGTTCCAACCTGCCGTGTTACCGGAGGTATTCTCTCCCCAGGATATTCCGGCTGTGGAGGATCACCTTTCCGTCCTACGTGCTTCTTGGGTACAGATCCAGAGGTCCCTTGAGGTCTCTGCGCAGCGCCAGAGACTCCAGGCTGATCGCAGACGAGCGCCCGCTCCTTCCTACCAGGTCGGAGACCGCGTATGGTTGTCCACCCGCAACCTCAACCTTCGAGTGCCCACTCCCAAGCTGGCGCCTCGCTTTGTTGGTCCCTTCCGAGTGCTTTGCAGGGTAAACCCGGTAGCCTATGCCCTTGCGCTTCCTCCTGGCATGCGGATCTCCAACGTGTTTCATGTCTCCCTCTTGAAGCCACTGGTGTGTAATCGTTTCACTTCCTCGATTCCTCGGCCTCGACCGGTCCAAGTGGGCAATCGTGAGGAGTATGAGGTGAGCAATATCCTGGACTCACACCTGGTCCGCGGCCGGGTGCAGTTTTTGGTCCATTGGCGTGGTTATGGTCCAGAGGAGCGTTCCTGGGTTCCCTCCGCAGATGTCCATGCTCCTGCCTTGCTCCGAGCCTTCCACGCACGCTTCCCTCAGAAACCGTTCCTTACTCCGCGGAGGAGGGGCCCTTGAGGGGGAGGTACTGTCATGGTCTTACCTCCTTGCTGTTCTCCTTCGTTTGACATGTGCTGGCGGCCATCTTGGTTTCTGGGTTTCTTGTAGCCTCCCACCCTGCGGCTCCTCCTTCCCACTGGGAGGAGCTGGATGCCTAGCTCATATATATAGGAGGTCTGTGGCTTCAGTTCCCTGCTTGGTCCTCCTGTGCTCACATGCTTCTAAGACTGCTGCTGCTTCTGGTTCCTGATCCTGGCTTCGTCTGACTACCCTGCTGATTCCTGATCCTGGCTTCGTCTGACTACCCTGTTGGTTCCTGATCCTGGCTTCATCTGACTACCCTTCTGGTTCCTGATCTCTGGTTTCGCAAGACCCTGCTTCGGTTTAGCCATCCGTTTGGACTTTTGCCTTACAGCTTTATTTTCAATAAAGCCTTCTTATTTCCACTCATCTCTTGTTGTACGTCTGGTTCATGGTTCCATGACAGCCAGCAAGGAAGCTGGCTTACATTTAGACCAGCGATGGATGCGCTGAAGTAATGTAGAGGCTAGTGCTTCTACATAACTTTGGCAGATCCAGCACCAGCACAAGGGGTTATTAAGACTGGCGTCTAAAATGCTGGTCTTAATTAATGACCCCCACGATCTTTACCTATCAATGTAAAAACTTAAAATGACAAACATGCAGTTGCTGCTTAAAGGTGTTATCCAGGAATCCTCAGGATAGGTCATCATTATTACATTGACGAGGGTCCCGGCACTCTCGAAAATCCGCTGTTGCTCCTGCTCTGGTGAGGACGTCTGGCTCCAGACAGCTTTCAAAGCGCAGTGCGGCACATTATATAGCACCTGTGCTTTGTATTGCATCTCAGTCCCATTGTCTTGAATGGGGCTGAGCTGCAACTAGGCTATGTGAATGATGTACGGGGACATCACATGGCCTAAGAAGAGTCCACAGAGCACATGGAGTGCCCAGCCTCTCCTAAAAGCTGGAACTTTTTTCAGCCATTTTCCATTCCCTTCTCTAAAGGAAAATATATATATTTTTTTTAAAGGGCAGCTATAAATGCAGTAAAAAATTATGTAATATACAAAAAAAACATGTATTTTTATGGCATTTTTTAAGCTGTAAAACAACTCCAAACCAAGTTTGTTTGTGAAGGGGGCCTAAAAATGATTTGCTTCTGCAAACAAAAGAAAAACAGTTAGAGTATGGAACTTTATTAGATCTGGCTGCGCCAGTTCATGACCCATCAAGCCTAATTTCCTCCACCCCAAAGCAAAACATGTGTCCTCTCTCCTCTCTGTACTTCATAAGATCTTCAGCTGAATATCTGTAGGAATAGAGTTTGTGAGGTGACATGAAGTACAAACAGGCAGTGAGGATTAGGCTATTGATCAGCAGCAATTGTGTGTCGTCTTCATTACCACAGTCCGTCCTGTCCATCCTCTATGTACTTCATGTCTCCTCATGAACTCCATTCCTACAGAGATTCAGATAAAGTTCTTATCAGCTGTGTTCAGGATCATAATCCCTAATAGGCAGAGCAGAGAGGAGGATGAGGGAGCTCCTTACCTAAGTGTTCTGAAGTAACTTCTCCTCCTGTGTGATTAGGACAGGTTTTGTGTGGACTAATAGGATGGCGGCCATTTCATTTCTTCTTATGATTGTTCCCTAGACAAAATGAGCCATTAATATATTTATAATAAAGTAATATTTAAGTATTTTCATTTTCTTTATTCCTGGAAAACCCCTTTAAAGGGGTTATCCAGAAATATAAAAAAAATGAAAATACTTAAATATTATGTTATAATAAATATATTCACAACTACTTTTTATTACTTAGAATGGCTTGTTTTGTCTAGGGAGCAATCATTAGGATAAATAAAATGTCCGCCTTCCTATCAATACACACAAAACCTGTTCTAATCACACAGGAAGAGAAGTTACTTCGCCACAATGATTCATAGTGCTGCCTCATCCTCTTCTCTGCTCTGCTTGTTAGGAATCATGATCCTGAATACAGGTGAATCTCTGTGTCGATTGGATATAATGAGGAGACATGATGTTGGGGATGTGAATAAGAAGCAGCAGCTTTTGTCTGCAGTCTCCATTACCACACCCCCACATTACAACAGTCTGTCCTGTCCGTTCTCTCTGTACTTCATGTCTCCTCGTGAACTAAATTCTCTAGAGATTCAGCTAAAGTTCTTATAATCTGTATTCAGGATCAGTGGAGCAGAGAGGAGGATGAGGCAGCTCTTTACCTCAGTGTTGTTAAGTAACTTGTCCTCATGTGTGATCAGGACAGCGGCCATTTTGTTTCCCCCCGTTGATTGATCCCCAGACAAAACGAGCCATTATAAATAATGAAAGGTATTTGAGAATATATTTATAACAAAGTAATATTTAAGTATTTTGATTTTCTTAATTCCCAGAGAACAGGTCCTTTAAAGAGGACCTGTTTGCTTTAGTAACTACTTGCATTCCCCATGCAACAACAATTCTGGTGCATCTTTTCTTATTCCTTTGTATTATTCCATTCCTCCATTATTCCTACTACAAGTTTATTAATAAATTGTTAACTGGTTGCTACCAGTTTGGGGTGTGTCCTTGAACAGAGTCATGATGTCCAGTCTGTGCTAACAGTGTCAGCCTGTGCAGGGATACCCCCCTCCCAGATGGTAACGCCAAAGTGGCAATTCATTATTAAATGTCTAGTAGGCATGATAGAGGAATGGTACAGCATAAAGTTATAAGGAAGATGCTCCAGAACAGTATTTAATGTGGAATACAATAATTTACTAAAACATATATGTCAGTAGTGATGGCAGGTCCTCTTTAAGTTCTTTTTTTCCCATGCATGGGGCTCAAATAACATTCACAACCTGTGACCTTCTGCATTCCTAATTTGCATAGCTAGAAGAATGATATCTGGGAAGGGAACTGATGCCCTGAATGATAAATTTGTAAGAAAAGGTAACCATTAGTTTTGCTTAGAATACCTGCACACCATAATTATGTCATTGGGGAGAAAATGGTGACAGATTCTATTAGCACATTATCAGTTTGAATGAGACACATACGTCCATTTTCTTCTTCCTGAATTATATGTTATTAAGTGAGCTGCATTACATTTCTGTACAGTAAGATTACAATGGTAAGGTAGGGCATTTGACATTGATTTCTAACCTGGAACATATTCTAATAATTTGTACAAGATAATATTGAGAGAAGTTGGCCAATTATCTCCATTAGAAGTTTTAGAAGAATCTCTGTGGCACCTACAGACAGAATGACTGATAAAATGATTCTCACATAAGCACTTGTGTCTCAGCTTACACTGTATAGCTCATCATTGTTCTGTTATGGTGATAATGAGATTTCCATTGATCTCCAGTTACAATAAACACATGGCACAAGGCCAAATGTCAGAGAAAGCAAGTCTACAACCCTAGCATTTAAAGAATGCTTTCTATCTGGCCTTACCATAGGTGTCAATTGAAACACGCTCCCTCAGTAAGACCTGAGAGCTTAATAATGGTTGTCTTGCAGAGATACAATTATAAACTATTTTCCTGTGATATTTATAACAGATTTAAAATAATTATCCAAGAAAAAGCAATCACTATAAATGAACATGTAATCACTCTAAATATACACGCGTGTGGGCTGGAGGTTTACTGGGGAATTCTAACAAATAATTTTGTATAAATGCTTTTTACATTTTTGTATCAAAAGCACACTACGAAGTGATTAGGTGAGCCACTCATAGCAGAGCACCATTGCCATTACTGATAAGAGAGGTGAGCCACTTTATACCAAAGTGTATCTTTTGTATCAAAAAGCCAATGAAGAAAAATAATTTTGCAGGTCAATGCAATCTAGTGGTTGGAGGTAAATGGCTGCATAGCATCAATTCCCCATTTAATTAATTAATGGAACACATACCAAGGGAAATTTTGACTGACATTTCTGTAATTTCCCAGACCACTAACCCAACTGGTAGGCCGCCTTCATTTTTACAGAGGAACAACCCAGGAGCAATAAACAAATCTGTGATACTAAGCATAGGCGCTAGTATGGTATTGCACAGTACAGAGCCATGTAAACAATGAAGAGGCCTCAACCTTTGCCTGATTGCCGCAACGCCTTATAATAGCTGATCAGTGGAGGGCCAATAATCTGACCCTAGCAATCTAATATTGATGGCAGAAGCTACTGCAGCACGTCCACTGAAGTCAATAGGAGCAGCATGTAGCAGGTAATATGCTTCATCCAGTACAGAGTGGATGGAGCTGCAATTCTGGTGCCGAAGCTACTGCAGAACAGCTGCTAGGGAGGGGTTTCTGGGTGTCAGACCCCCCCCCCCCCGCCAACTAAATATTTCAGGCCTCTTCTGAGGATAGGTCATCACTTGCAAAATCTTGGTCAACCAATTTAAATGACCTAGAGAGCTCTTGTAATCTGTCAAGACCTTTAAAGACCCTGGGTTTTTCAGTTTTTACGTTTTAATTTTTTACTCCTTGCCTTCCCAGAGCCATAACTTTTTTTCTTTGTGGGACTAGTTGTACTTTCTAATTGCACAATTTACTGTTGCATACAATATAGTGGGAAGCTGGAAAAAATGTGGTGGAATTGGAAAACAAAATTCAACTCCACCATAGTTTTATGGGTTTTGTTTTTATGGTGTTCCCTATGCAGTCAAACTGATCAAATGCCCTTCATTCTCTGGGTCAGTACTATTACAAAGATACCACATTTGTATAGTTACATATATCTTAAAAATAACTTTAATCGCCATATTCTGACTACCATAAGTTTTTATAGTATGTCTATGGAGCTGCTTCAAGGCTATAGATATATATATATATATATATTAAGGTTTTTTTTTAAACTTTTTTTTAGCTCCTTCAAGGGGACTGGAATATGCAATCTTCAGATCACTCTTATCTTACATTGCAGTGCATTAGCACTGCATTGTAAGCCTAATTTGTTTTTATCCTATGGAGTACTGACACCTGCAGGCCTCCAGATCTGATATGCTGGGTTTCTTCAGAGAGACCCAGTCAGTCAGAGAAATGGAATGGCATTGTGCATTCACCCATGGAGGAGCCGTTCAAGGTCCGGTAGTGCAGCACTTCTGGATTTTCAGCACTCAAATGATATGGTCACATTTGACCATGGCATCTGAGGGGTTAAATTTCTGCAATTGGTGTTATCACCACCATATCGATTCAGGGTGTTCAGCATCTCCCCTAGCCAGCTTGATTGCCAGATCTCTCCTCCATCAAGAATGTCTTGGACTGGCTATGGCAATTGGTTTCCCATACAACCACATTCACTAAATTATGAAAGAGCTTGAAATGACATACCACAGGAGGATAGTCAACATCTCTATGACCATTACCATGTCAGAGTGGCAGCCTTGTATTACAGCAGGGGAAGATGCCACCCAGTATCAATGTGAACCTACTGTAGATTCTAAAATAAAGGCTGCATCACCTTGGTTGTGTGATCATTGACTAAGCACTACTAACAGTTTATACGCCATCAAGCTCAGCTCATTCACATTATGTTTTTTAAGTGTTCTTTTTTCATTTTCCACTAGTTTATAAATTTTCTCCTGATGTATAATATTGCTCAACTTTCTACCTACCTACCTACCAGAAACCTAAATGGTAATTTTTATAGCACACCTCAAAGCAGAAAATACATCAGTCATCTTCATACAGAAGTAGAGAATGTACACCAAATAGTATCCAAGACAGTAAATCAATCAGCCACACATCCAACCATAATGCTACTGGAATCTTAGAATAGGTGATCAACAAATAATCCAGGGGTGCAACCCCGTAAGCCCTTATTGAGTAGCGGAAGGAAGAGGCTGCTTTTACAGGTGAGATGTGAGTAATGTAGAATATATGAAATATATGAAAAGCTAATTCCTCCACCATAGAGGTCCTACAGAGTAACATACATTTTGAAGATGAATAAAATAACAAAACAACAGTTTCAAACGTGTCTACATGAGAAAAGTTTCATAGGAACCAGGTAAGTTCTTTTCAGTTGATTAATTTTATGTTAACATTTATAGAGACTATATACTCTGTTAGCATATCTTACTGTAAAATATGAGTACTTGAGCTTAAAAGTTTTCAACTATCAGAACATCAACTATTGATTTATCAAGTTCAAAAACTGTGTCAGAACTTTGGCAGAAAACAACAGTCCATTTGGCTTAAATAACGACAATCAGCACACTTGGGCGCACCAGTCCATTACTAAACCAATTTTCACAGTGGCTTTAATACTATTAAAGCAATGTGTAGCACAATTGAGTACATTCACACAAACTGCTCAGGGACTTACATAATTAGGTATTGTTTAGCTATTTGTGGATAATTTGTAAAATGCTTGTAAAATATTTCAAATGTTATGTTTTATGAGATTAATGATGCTGTAATTCCACAAAATAATATTAATTTATAAGCATATATGTTTATGAGCAGAGCCTGGGAATGTGAGAAACACAAGCTCATCTGAAGGGAAGTAGAATGAACTGTATGCTAATATTTTTGAGAATATAAAAATTGAACATTTTAAAGGTTTGGAATATTTTTTCATCCATTCAATATTTTTAAGTTCCTGTTAACACAGAAGTACTTATTAAACACGTAAGCCTACATTTACTAGTTTGCGTCCAACTAAAGTGTGGCAAAATTTTCTTCAATTTGGCTCATCTAGACTTTGAGAAATTAGCTGTGCCTAGTCTGACAGGGTAGGTAGCTTGGCAGGAAAGGGACATAGCCTAATATGCAACATTTTGCGCCAAATTGCATTACAGTTCTGTTTTAAATCTGTCTGAAACTACAGGTAAGCCAATCAATAGTTACAGAATCTCACAAAAGTGAGTACACCCCTCACATTTTTGTAAATATTTTATTATATAATTTCATGAGACAACAATGAAGATAGGACAGTTTGATACAATGTAAAGTAGTCAGTGTACAGCTTTGACTCACAAATCAAGACACAGCTATTAATGTCTAAACAGCTGGCAACAAAAGTAAGTACACCCCTAAGCAAAAATTGCCAAATTAGCCATTTTACCTTCCCGTGTCATGTGACTCATTAGTGTTACAAGGTCTCAGGTGTGAATGCGGAGCAGGTGTGTTAAATTTTGTGTTATTGCTCTCACATTCTCTCATATTGGTCACTGGAAGTTTAACATGGCACCTCATGGCAAAGAAATATCTGAGGATCTGAGAAAAAGATTTGTTGCTCTACATAAAGATGGCCTAGGCTATAAGAAGATTGCCAACACCCTGAAACTGAGCTGCAGCATGGTGGCCAAGACCATACAGTGGTTTAACAAGACAAGGTTCCACTCAGAACAAGCCTCGCCATGGTCAACCAAAGAAATTGAGTGCACGTGCTCAGCGTCATATCCAGAGGTTGTCTTTTCAAAATAGACATATGAGTGTTGCCAACATTGCTGCAGAGGTTAAAGGGGTGGGGGGTCAACCTGTTAGTGCTCAGACCATATGCCAAACACTGCATCAAATTGGTCTGCATGGCTGTCGTCCCAGAAGGAAGCCTCTTTTAAAGATGATGCACAAGTAAGCCTGCAAACAGTTTGCTGAAGACAAGAAGACCAAGGACATGGATTACTGGAACCATAGAACCATGTCCTGTGATCTAATGAGACCAAGATTAACATATTTGGTTCAGATGGTGTCAAACGTGTGTGGCGGCAACCAGGTGAGGAGCACAAAGACAAGTGTGTCTTGCCTACCGTCAGGCATGGTGGTAGTGTGCGTCATGGTTTGGGGCTGCATGAGTGCTGTTGGCTGTGGGGATATACAGTTCATTTGGGGGACCATGAATGCCAACATGTACTGTGACATACTGTAGCAGAGTATGATCTCCTCCCTTTGGAAACTGGGCCGCAGGGCAGTATTCCAACATGATAACAACCCCAAATACACCTCCAAGATGACCGCTGCCTTGCTAAAGAAACTGAGGGTACCGCTGCCTTGCTAAAGAAACTGAGGGTGAAGGTGCTGGACTGGCCAAGCATGTCTCCAGACCTAAACCCTATTCTAATCTGTGGGGCATCCTCAAACGGAGGGTGGAGGAACGAAAGGTCTCTAACATCGACCTGCTCTGTGATGACATCATGGAGGAGTGGAAGAGGATTCCAGTGGCAACCGGTGAAGCTCTAGTGAACTCCATGCCCAAGGGAGTTAAGCCAGTGTTGAAAAATAAGGGTGGCCACACAACATATTTGGTCATGTTCACTAAAGGGCGTACTCACTATTGTTGCCAACAGTTTAGACATTAATGGCTGTGTATTGAGTTATTTTGAGGGCACAATAAATTTACACCATTATACAAGCTGTACACTGACTACTTTACATTGTTTCACAGTGTCATATGTTCATTGTTGTCTCATGAAAATATACAATAGAATATTTACAAAAATGTGAAGGGTGTACTCACTTTTGCGAAATACTTTGTAGTATAAAGTTAGACAAAATGATTGAGCCATTCGACAAATTTGTCATCCAGCCTGAGCCACTGTGATATACTGCATTTTGTGCACCACTCAAAGCTGTACTGAAATACTGTTCACAGTCTAGATAATGGAGAGGGCTCCTGTGCATGCAGCAGTCTTGACAATTGATTTCAGCACAGATTTGAGCACTGATATTTGGGGAATGGGGACAGTAGGGAAATAAAAAATAGTGTTCTGGACTTCTTATCTGCAGTACTTCTCATACAATACTGCAGATAGTTGTCCAGGATCATGTTGACAGACTCATGTTAAGTAAACAATGGAAAATATTAAGAGAATATTAATTAGCTTTTTTAATGGTTTTCAATGGCTCTTGTGTTGTGATATCATGGTGTGACGTGATGCAACACTCAATTTTAGATATAATACATCTGTATTTTACTATTTATCATATCATCCATTCTTGTAGTTCAACAAGGCAGGAATTTGTGGCTGGAAGATGGTTCAATCACTCTCGGCTTAAAAAGGACAGGTACAGTTGACTATCGTCTGCATATCAGTGGTATGCCAGACGTCTCTGAATTATTTTGCCCAGTAGTGACATACAAAACTACAAGGCAAAGGCAATAGGCTAAGACCGAGTCCTGAGAAATATTTGGACAGAACTGGTGAAGAGGATGATGAACCAAGAAATACTCTTTGTGGCCTTTAAGTCAGAGAATAACTAAACCATTGTGTATTAATATATCGTGGTGAACTGTTTGAAATACTGCTGAAAGGTTTATGGGATGGTATATTTTTGATACTTTAGATAGATTGTTTAGGATAATCCTCGGTGGATATGGCCATATGACAGTTGCCTTTCTGAACTGTCCAGACAAACTTGCTGCTGTTCAACTTAAAGGGAATGTGTCACCAATATTTTTTCTGCCAGTTAGAACCAGATAGTGGCACATATGCCTTTTTCTAAACTGCTTTTATGTTCCGATTGTAGATGTTTAAATTCTATTTCCTATACATGATTTCCTGAGCTGTTTTTAACAGCAGTTAGAGATATGCTTTACAGCAGCCACCATGGGCCATAGACACAATAGACTGGGGAGAACTCATTGACTTCTATGGGAGAGTTTTTGGAAAAGCATAGCCAGGCTTGGATGTTTTTCTTTGTAGGAAAACGCTTCCATCTTGTCACTCTACCCGACAGCTCTCTGCTTCAATATTATGTTCAACTGTATCCATGTCCCCAGGGATATGTCCAGATAGCAGGCAATACTGGTCCCGATTCTGACCATGGTCTGCCAATTGCATGTCCCTGATATAGAAAATGTAGATACAATATTTTTTTTGCAAACCAGTTTCATTATTCATTTCTGCCAAAGCGAGACAGCCTTTAAAGGATAACTGTCACACTTAGACCCTAATTTCAATTTTCATATATGTAGTTACTAATAACATGATATTCCAGAATCAGTTACTATTAGACTGACTTACCCCATATTTAATAAGATTCAGCCCTTAGCAACCAGTCTGCATAAAACTGCAATTTCACTATTCAGTTAAGATGGCCGCCACTGCCCTCACCCTGAGGCTAATCCCGCCTGCCCTCACTAGCCAGTAACAATAGCCCCCAAAAAGGGTCAGTAACCAGAGCCCTCCCCCTAAAGGGTTCATCTCCTGCAGCACAAAGGGGTCCTCTTACCACATGTTGCTTTCATTTATACACTGAGCAGATGGCAGATCTCCCTTCCCTGCTCTGCGCTGCTTCGACTCTGCATTGTCCCAGTCTGCTGAGTGAGGGAGCGTCTGCCAAGCGCAGGGACAAGAAGAAGTGCACACAGCCCAGGCACTGTTATCAGCTGCTGGGGAGGACCTGGCTTTAATCATTTACTTACAGTCCCTGGCTGTCAGGAATGTGACCTTGCACGCTGCGTGCTTCTGCGTCCTTCATCCTTCAACAGATAGATGGACCCTGCATAGAAACCTGATTTTAAGCACAGGTAAAAGTAGGCAGTACAGGGAACAAAACTGTGGAATTAAGGGGTAATTGAGTACACAGTGAAAAGTTGAAATAGGGCCACCAAGGAGATATTAATCACCACAATCCAATACTCCCCAAAAAAAAATATATATTATGTTATCTTTAAGGTTCATGCACATGTTACTTATCCATGTTACAGTTCTATAGGCCCCTCTGCTGTTTCTAGGAGAAACTATGTAATGAAACATACCATGATTGTTTTTGTCACGTGTTTTGTATGGCTCCATGAGAAAAAAATCCCTATATCTCCATATTAAAGAGAATGTGACATAAATTACCTATTATTTAATCACATTTTGGTTTTAAACATGTTTTAGAATTTTTGGTGAGTTTTTAAAATTGTCCATGTCTATTGAAAGGATTTGGACCTTTCTGGACCTCTACAACCTTGGTTTGAGACACTGACGTCAGGAGAGATGTTTCTCAGTTGGCAATAATAGACACACACATCTCTGAGAAACACTCTAACTTTATTATGCTATAGCTTGGCCTTATATAGGCAGTAGAAAAGTTTTCATAACAACAGCGTTAAACCAATCATAAAATATAAACATTGGTGCTCACACAGATACTACCGGAACAACCTTTTATGGTATGCAATACGTCACATATAAGAATGTACGCAGTTGTGCCGAATGGCCGTGAATGAGACGGAACATTTTTTCTACAAACCGGATTCCAAAAAAGTTGGGACCCTATACAAATCGTGAATAAAAACTGAATGCAATGATGTGGAGGTGCCAACTTCTAATATTTTATTCAGAATAGAACATAAATCACCGAACAAAAGTTTAAACTGAGAAAATGTACCATTTTAAGGGAAAAATATGTTGAATCAGAATTTCATGGTGTCAACAAATCCCCAAAAAGTTGGGACAAGGCCATTTTCACCACTGTGTGGCATCTCCCCTTCTTCTTACAACACTCAACAGACGTCTGGGGACCGAGGAGACCAGTTTCTCAAGTTTAGAAATAGGAATGCTCTCCCATTCTTGTCTAATACAGGCCTCTAACTGTTCAATTGTCTTGGGCCTTCTTTGTTGCACCTTCCTCTTTATGATGCGCCAAATGTTCTATATAGGTGAAAGATCTGGACTGCAGACTGGCCATTTCAGTACCCGGATCCTTCTCCTACGCAGCCATGATGTTGTGATTGATGCAGAATGTGGTCTGGCATTATCTTGTTGAAAAATGCAGGGTCTTCCCTGAAAGAGATGACGTCTGGATGGGAGCATATGTTGTTCTAGAACCTGAATATATTTTTCTGCATTGATGGTGCCTTTCCAGACATGCAAGCTGCCCATGCCACACGCACTCATGCAACCCCATACCATCAGAGATGCAGGCTTCTGAACTGAGCGTTGATAACAACTTGGGTTGTCCTTGTCCTCTTTGGTCCGGATGACATGGCGTCCCAGATTTCCAAAAAGAACTTTGAATCGTGACTCGTCTGACCACAGAACAGTCTTCCATTTTGCCACACTCCATTTTAAATGATCCCTGGTCCAGTGAAAACGCCTGAGCTTGTGGATCTTGCTTAGAAATGGCTTCTTCTTTGCACTGTAGAGTTTCAGCTGGCAACGGCGGATGGCACGGTGGATTGTGTTCACTGACAATGGTTTCTGGAAGTATTCCTGAGCCCATTCTGTGATTTCCTTTACAGTAGCATTCCTGTTTGTGGTGCAGTGTCGTTTAAGGGCCCGGAGATCACGGGCATCCAGTATGGTTTTACAGCCTTGACCCTTACGCACAGAGATTGTTCCAGATTCTCTGAATCTTCGGATTATGTTATGCACAGTTGATGATGATAGATGCAAAGTCTTTGCAATTTTTCGCTGGGTAACACCTTTCTGATATTGCTCCACTATCTTTCTGCGCAACATTGTGGGAATTGGTGATCCTCTACCCATCTTGGCTTCTGAAAGACACTGCCACTCTGAGAAGCTCTTGTTATACCCAATCATGTTGCCAATTGACCTAATTAGTGTTAATTGGTTTTCCAGCTCTTCGTTATGCTCAAATTTACTTTTTCCAGCCTCTTATTGCTACTTGTCCCAACTTTTTGGGGATTTGTTGACACCGTGAAAATTTGAATCAACGTATTTTTCCTTTAAAATGATACATTTACTCAGATTAAACGTTTTATCTGTCATCTACGTTCTATTACAAATAAAATATTGACATTTGCCATCTCCACATCATTGCATTCAGTTTTTATTCACAATTTGTTTAGTGTCCCAACTTTTGGGGAATCCGGTTTGTAGTTCTGGGAGATTCCCAGAATCTGTCCTGGGACAGATAAGTGACCCTAACTCACAGCGGGGGGAATGTGAAGCAGTGTGTGGGTGAGATATTATAACAATTCTGTACATGTAAGAGAAGACAAGATGGAGTCACATTTCCCTTCAATCCCCTCTTAGAACCAAATTTCTTAGATAATATGGTTCTTACCCTTGCCCTTTTTCCTGTATACCGCCAGATATTTTCTATATCCTTCATGTGAGTTGTCTTCAGGATTAGGCAGCAGAGTCTCATAAAATGACATATTTGATACTCCTTTCATTATCAGTTTCCGTACACATTGTATGATACATGTTGCAACTATTGCTATTCCTATAATAATTATCAGGATAATGATTCCCAACTGTACAAGTGCCTGTTTCCAGGTAGTGAACCAGACAAAATACTGATCCCAAGGGTTATTGATACCTGAGTTTCTTTTGAGCTCGATTGATAAATCCTCGAGTTTCTTTATTGCCAGTGTGACCTTACCATTAGGGCCGGTGTTGTTGGGTATGAACGCGCAGCAGGATGAGGGGTCTGTCAATACCTTACAGACACCACCTCTTTCTGCAAGTATCATATAGAGTACCATGCGGTTTTGAAATGTCATAATGGAATCTGCCTGTAACTGTTCTGCTGGTGTAGTTTACAAACCTTTGTTGATTATAGTAAATATAGTTGATCCAGTCTACATTTTTGTTGATTGTTATGTGGGTAATTATGGATTCAAATCCTGCTGCCACCTGACCTCTGGCCTTGAATTCATTAGGGAACCCTCTTGGGACCCCGATTGCATCAATATACACGTGTGGGTCGAAGCTACCTTTTGGGAGGGCGTGACGGTTGCGGATATGTGTGTTGGTGTCTTTTTTATTTTCAGTGAAGATGTGTATGTTGCTTTAGCAAGAGCACATTCATCTTTCCAAGAACCCTCTAGTCTAGATCTTATCTTTCCATCCCCACAGATCCAATATACATCTCCAATCGAGTATACTTGATTCTGTCTGAGGGAGGTATCTGTTTCACTGTAAGTTGCACAGTATCATTCAGTGAAATTACCCAGGGATCTTCCTTGATCTCCCCATCTGTGGCAGGTATAGTTACCATGATAGATATGTATACCTACACCAGGGCGGGGAGTTTTTATGAGGAGTGGGTATTTTTGCTTCCATTCTTCACATGCAGACTGGTTACTAGATAAATTTGAGAATAATTACAAAAAACATTCCTCAACACTAGAGGGCAATAATAAGGGCACAGTACCTCGGTGAGGGTTAGCGGTCCCACATATATAACAATTACTTTAATTTACTGAAGCTGCGCTGTACTTCATCCATTCTAACCATAGGTTGGCATCAGAGAACCCAGTTTCTGCTGCAAGAGCCTCCTCATATGTTGGGTCAGATATTGCTCTCATATTGTTAAAAGTTAAGATACAGGGTTTGAGGGGGTTTGTTTGTTTCTGAGGGTATGTCCATTCTTATAGTGGTTACAGCATCTCGTGGAAGGACTGCATTTCATTATGCTACATAAACAGAAGGAGTAAGTTGCAACGTGAGTACTGGAGGAATTGTACCAGAAGGTAGTGATTCCACCTTTCTGAGTTATAGCAACTTCAGATTGGTTATCCTCCGGCAGAGTCATTAGGATCGTCAGTAATCCCACAGTCTAAGTGGACCGTCTGTGCCATCTTCCAGAGTTGAGGGAGTGCATCCTGGTGGAGGTCAGAGCTGTCTGCTCCCGTTAGTACCTTACTTTGTCCTTTTTTGAGGTCAGGACTGTCTGTCCCCGTTATTACCTCCTTTTGGGGTGCCTCCTTCACCAGTTTTACTCTGGTGGCGTGGATCCAAGTAGGTGCTTCTTCTGTGAGTGCTGCTGTGCGGGTCGCGGCTACCACTGTAGTCGGTGGTCCGTAGGTGAAGTCTCCTGCAAAATTTCCTTTCTTTAAGTTCTTTATCAGCACGATATATCTCCCACTTGGAATGGGTGAGTTGGTTCCTGTGGAAGACAACTTTTTTCTCAATTTCACTTAGGGCTTTAATCAATCTGGTTACATTGGTGTTTGGGTTGTTCCTCAAACATGTGATACACCTTCCCACATAATCTGACACTAACTGTTTAATGCCTGTAATATAGAAATTCTGTGCCAGCAGCATGTGTGTTGTTTAAATGCTGTTGTGTCCTACTCCATGAAAATGTGCAATGAACAGAGGGGAGCTGTGCTGTGGTATGCATGTTTCCCCCTCTTTGCAGATTAATCCTGTCCTAGGATTCTTCTGCAAGATTGGATAACACCAATCGGTCATTTCATCGTCAGTAGCTGAGGACTGGAGATCCACAAGCATCTGAGTTAACTCAAGTGAAGGAGGTACTAATTTCACCATTTGCAATGTGGCCGGGGCCATCAGTGCAGCCTTCTTGGCCTCTGCGGCATTGCCTTGGGACACATGATCTTTACCACCAGTATGCGCCCTGCAGTGGACAATTGCAATCTGTGAGGGAAATTTTATGGCTTCTAAAAGTTGTATGACAAGTTGTGAATGTGAGGTGTGCTTACCATCAGCTGCAATGAATCGTCTCCTTTGCCAAATGACCCCATGGTCCCAGACCACTCAATGTGCATACCTGCTGTCAGTGTAAATGGTGACTGGCTTGCCTTCATGTAGTATGCATGCTCTCGTGAGTGCAATTAATTCTGCTGCTTGTGCAGATTGGTATGTGATGGGTCTGGCTTCCAGGACAATATCTGTGTCATGCTGTATGGCGTGTATACAATCATGTGCCTCTGTCAAGTGATCCTTAGGTCCTTTAAGCCCTAATAGGTTATTTAAGATAGGTGCTGGACCTGAGGTGTGTGTTGCATATTTGATTTGGAGGGAGGGAGGGATTGCTGAGGAGTAGAATCTCACATCCAGATAGTATTTGTGCGGACATGTGCTGTGTGTGTATATGCCCCCGAGAAGGCCCACTACATCATGTGTGGTGTACAGGATAGTCTGATGTCCCATTGTGAGTGGCTTTGAAAGCTCAACCATCATAGCACAGGCTGCAAGAGATCTCAGACAGGCCGGTATTCCTTGGACGGATGCCAGAACCACCTTTGAGAAAAAGGCACAAGGACGTAACTTGCCTCCGTGATATTGTCAGCACACCCGCCATGGTTTTACAATTTTGTCGAGCATATACATGGAATGTGAGTTTGTAGTCAGGGAGACCCAAACCATGACTTGTCATTAAAGAACATTTCAAATAATCAAATGCATTAAACATTTCTTCAGACCACCTGATGAGATCTGGAATGTCTGCCAGAGTGGCTTGTCTCATTACATTGTCATAGTAGGAGCAATCAGGAATCCATTGTCTGCAGTAGTTTATCATACCAAGGAAAGATAACATTTCTTTCTTGGTGTGCGTGGTGACCAGGCCCGTAACAGACTGGACTCTTTCTGTGCTGATTCTCCTTTCTCCCTTTGTGAGAACAAAGCCCAAGTATTCAACTTGCTTAATATACACCATTGCATTTTCTTGCGTGACACCTTATGTCCACATTCAGACAACCATTTCAACAAAGATAAACCATCTGTTACATTGGCCTCCTCTGACATACTACACAATAACAAATAATCCACGTATTGCAAGAGTACAGAACCCTGGGGTGGAGGGGTGCTAGTGTTTAAACTGGCTGAATCAGCATATCCCTGGGGCATCCTGCACCAGGTGAGTTGACGACCCTCAAAGGAAAAAGCAAGAAAGTCTGGTCTACTTGTCAACCAAGATAGAGAAGAAAGCATTTTTCAAGTCTATCACACTGAAACAGACAGCATCTGCAGTAAATGGCTGACAGCAACTGAGAAATGTCTCGGCTGTCTCTGTTTACTCACGGTTTTGGCTCCTGAACTTTTGTAACTATGTGTGGGGGTCTGTATCTTCCTGATCTCAAAGCATCCCGCTGCCTCCTTCTCATATAAATGTTTCTCAAAGTCTTGTATTTTGCGCTGCTTTACAATCAACATGAGGTTGGGAAGGAGAATTAGGCTGCCACTATTTGCAGCTGCAGTCACTGGTTGGGAGGGGGGAACTCACACTTAGATTTTCGACACTGACGTCAGGAGAGATGTTTCTCAGTTGGCAATAATAGACACACACATCACTGAGAAACACTCTAACTTTATTATGCTATAGCTTGGCCTTATATAGGCAGTAGAAAAGTTTGCATAACAACAGCGTTAAACCAATCATAAAAGATAAACATTGGTGCTCACACAGATACTACCGGAACATCCTTTTATGGGTAAGAAATGCGTCACATATAAGAATGTATGCAGTTGTGCCGAATGACCCTGAATGAGACAGAACATTTGTTCTAGTTCTGGGAGATTCCCAGAATCTGTCCTGAGACAGATAAGTGAACCTAACTCACAGCGGGGGTGGTGAAGCAGTGCGTGGGTGAGATTTTATAACAATTCTGTACATGTAAGAGAAGACAAGATGGAGTCACATTTCCCTTCATCTATCTACTTATATATATAAAGAAGGACGTATATATATATATATATATATATATATATATATACAGGGAGTGCAGAATTATTAGGCAAGTTGTATTTTTGAGGATTAATTTTATTATTGAACAACAACCATGTTCTCAATGAACCCAAAAAACTCATTAATATCAAAGCTGAATATTTTTGGAAGTAGTTTTTAGTTTGTTTTTAGTTTTAGCTATTTTAGGGGGATATCTGTGTGTGCAGGTGACTATTACTGTACATAATTATTAGGCAACTTAACAAAAAACAAATATATACCCATTTCAATTATTTATTTTTACCAGTGAAACCAATATAACATCTCAACATTCACAAATATACATTTCTGACATTCAAAAACAAAACAAAAACAAATCAGTGACCAATATAGCCACCTTTCTTTGCAAGGACACTCAAAAGCCTGCCACCCATGGATTCTGTCAGTGTTTTGATCTGTTCACCATCAACATTGCGTGCAGCAGCAACCACAGCCTCCCAGACACTGTTCAGAGAGGTGTACTGTTTTCCCTCCTCGTAAATCTCACATTTGATGATGGACCACAGGTTCTCAATGGGGTTCAGATCAGGTGAACAAGGAGGCCATGTCATTAGATTTTCTTCTTTTATACCCTTTCTTGCCAGCCACGTTGTGGAGTACTTGGATGCGTGTGATGGAGCATTGTCCTGCATGAAAATCATGTTTTTCTTACCTTGCAGACTTCTTCCTGTACCACTGCTTGAAGAAGGTGTCTTCCAGAAACTGGCAGTAGGACTGGGAGTTGAGCTTGACTCTATCCTCAACCCAAAAAGGCCCCACAAGCTCATCTTTGATGATACCAGCCCAAACCAGTACTCCACCTCCACCTTGCTGGCGTCTGAGTCGGACTGGAGCTCTCTGCCCTTTACCAATCCAGTCATCTGGCCCATCAAGACTCACTATCATTTCATCAGTCCATAAAACCTTAGAAAAATCAGTCTTGAGATATTTCTTGGCCCAGTCTTGACGTTTCAGCTTGTGTGTCTTGTTCAGTGGTGGTCGTCTTTCAGCCTTTCTTACCTTGGCCATGTCTCTGAGTATTGCACACCTTGTGCTTTTGGGCACTCCAGTGATGTTGCAGCTCTGAAATATGGCCAAACTGGTGGCAAGTGGCATCTTGGCAGCTGCACGCTTGACTTTTCTCAGTTCATGGGCAGTTATTTTGCGCCTTGGTTTTTCCACACGCTTCTTGCGACCCTGTTGACTATTTTGAATGAAACGCTTGATTGTTCGATGATCACGCTTCAGAAGCTTTGCAATTTTAAGAGTGCTGCATCCCTCTGCAAGATATCTCACTATTTTTGACTTTTCTGAGCCTGTCAAGTGCTTCTTTTGACCCATTTTGCCAAAGGAAAGGAAGTTGCCTAATAATTATGCACACCTGATATAGGGTGTTGATGTCATTAGACCACACCCCTTCTCATTACAGAGATGCACATCACCTAATATGCTTAATTGGTAGTAGGCTTTCGAGCCTATACAGCTTGGAGTAAGACAACATGCATAAAGAGGATGATGTGGTCAAAATACTCATTTGCCTAATAATTCTGCACGTAGTGTATATATGTGTGTGTGTGTATGTGTGTATGTTCCACGATCACTCAGAAACGCAACCATTGATTTCAACGATACTTGGTATACACATCCCTTGCTATCTGGAAAGAAATCTTGTCGGGGTCCCAGCTCTCTAGGACGTACCGTTCCTGAGATATTCCCCAAAAAATGATGCATTAGCCAATACAAGCCAGCAAGTCTTTCTCTTCATATCCCAACTGCCATACACATGGTCACATGTCTATTATCAGCCAATAGAAGCTTGCAGGCCGTTAGCCTCCACATACACAGCTTTACTCCAGGTTTCCATAACCACCCAGCCACTTTTCTGCACTGCTGTAGGTCAGCTTTAGGCTAGGGCTGCACGACACATAGGGCACAACTACACTGCTATATGCATCCATCTTAGATGGATTTTTGTGACTGTCATGTCGCAGTCGCAGCATGTCGCAGTGCGACACCTTAGCTTATCATTATAAAAATTGTTGGGTGACATTGGTACGACAAAATGTCACGCGACACATGTCGTCATGGAGGTCACTGTTAATGGGGCAGGGGCCTCTATTAAAGGGGAAAGGCACTGTGGAGGACACTGTTAAGTTGGCAGGGGCCACAATTAAAGAGGCAGCTGCTGTGGAGGTCACTATTAATGGGGCAGTGGCCACTGTTAAAGGGGCAGGCCACTGGGGAGGTCACTGTTAAAGGGGAAGAGGGGAAGGCACTGTGGAGGTCACTGTTATAGGGGCAAGGGCCACTATTGAACGGGCAGCTGCTGTGGAGGTCACTTCTAAGGGAGCAGGCAACTTTTGAGGTCACTGTTAAAGGGGTGGGCACTGTGGAGGTCACTGTTAATGGGGCGGGCACTGTGGAGGTCACTATTAAAAGGCAGGGTGCTGTGGATGTCACTGTAAAGGTGGCAGGGGCCACTATTAAAGGGGCAAGGGTGCTGTCCAGGTCACAGTTAAATGGGCAGGCACTGTGGAGGTCACTGTTAAGGGGGAGGGCACTGTAGAGGTCACAGTTAAAGGGAAAGGCACTGTGGAGATCACTGTTAAAGGGGTGGGTACTGTGAAGGTCACTGTCAAAGGGACGAACACTGTGGAGGTCACTATCAAAGGTGCGGGCACTGTGGAGGTCACTGTTAAAGGGGGAAGGCACTTTGGAGGTCACTGTTAAAGGGGCAGACACTGTGGAAGTCACTGTTAACCCCTTAAGGACTTATGACGTACCTGTACGGCATGTTTCCCGAGTCCTTAACCCCATAGGGACACAGCCTTATTTCACCTTAAGGACCAGGCCATTTTTTGCAAATCTGACCACTGTCACTTTAAGTGCTGATAACTTTAAAATGCTTTGACTTATCCAGGCCGTTCTGAGATTGTTTTTTCGTCACATATTGTACTTCATGACAGTGGTAAAATGAAGTCAAAAAAATTATTTTTTTTGCACAAAATAATACCTAATTTACCCCAAAATTGCAAAAATTTGCAAATTTCAAAGTTTCAGTTTCTCTACTTCTGTAATACATAGTAATACCCCCAAAAATTGTGATGACTTTACATTCCCCATATGTCTACTTCATGTTTGTAGCATTTTGGGAATGATATTTTATTTTTTGGGGATGTTACAAGGCTTAGAAGTTTAGAAGCAAATTTTGAAATTTTTCAGAAATCTTCAAAATCCCACTTTTTATGGACCAGTTCAGGTTTGAAGTCATATTGTGAGGCTTAGATAATAGAAACCTCCCAAAAATGACCCCATCTAAGAAACTACACCCCTCAAGGTATTCAAAACTGATTTTACATACGTCGTTAACCCTTTAGGTGTTGCACAAGAGTTATTGGCAAATGGGGAAGAAATTTGAGAATTTAATTTTTTTGTCTAATTTTCCATTTTAACCCATTTTTTCCACTAACAAAGCAAGGGTTAACAGCCAAACAAGACTGTATCTTTATTGCCCTGACTCTGCCGTTTACAGAAACACCCAATATGTGGCCGTAAACTACTGTACGGCCACACAGCGGGGCGTAGAGGTAAAGGTGCGCCGTTTGGTTTTTGGAGGGCTGATTTTTATGGACCGGTTTATTTACACTGTGTCCTGTTTCAACCCCCCTGATGCACCCCTGGAGTAAATACTCCCTAAAAGTGACCCCATCTAAGAAAGTACACCCCTCAAGGTATTCAAAACTGATTTTACATACGTTGTTAACCCTTTAGGTGTTGCGCAAGAGTTATTGGCAAATGGGGATGAAATTTGAGAATTTCATTTTTTTGTCTAATTTTCCATTTTAACCCATTTTTTCCACTAACAAAGCAAGGGTTAACAGCCAAACAAGCAGTCCAGCAAGGATACCCTGTTAAATCAAAAGATGACTAAATTTAATTTTAAAAGAAATGTAAAAATATACATATACAAAAGACTCTATATAATTAATCCGAGGTAAGAGGCCAGGATATAGTCAGATGCACTGGGTAAGTGGTGGGTAAAAATGGGGGGGTAAAAGAAGTCCCTAGCACTGATACCATATACTGGTCCTCTGCCCAGGGACGTCTCCTAGTGGTGGGGACGCCCTGTCCACGTACCTAATCTCCACCTCCTGGCTGTCCCTGGTGAAGTGAACGGTGGAGGGAGACAGGTAATAAGTGGTGCCCTAACGGATAACTAGCACACAATGAGAGAGTAAGAAGGGTGTCCACTGTATACTGCCCTCGTGAAAATATGCCAGGAGGTACAGGGTACACCAAGAGGATAAAAAATACTGTATACGAACAGACACACGCACAAAGAAACACAGATATAGTAAACAATAGATGACCTACAACCCGACGCGTTTCACCCATACCAGTGGGATCATCAGGGGGTTATATGGGGTAGGTGTACTAAGGACCGGGAGCCCATGACAGTGGCTATAGCAGGCCCAGTCCAATGATACGTGCGTAAATAAATGCGTTGATAGATAATCGCTTATAACACGACAACAGACCCAGGGTTGGTAAGTAGTTGCCTAATAGCAAATTACATACGGTCACTCGGCGGCATGGTTAGTGAAGTCGACCGCCTAGATCAGGCTGCAGATCTGAGATTGGCGAAGGCTGAGGATCACGTAAAGATAATTAGTGAAGAGGCTCATGAATAATCACCCCGAACATACCTAGCTGATGAGCACTCGAGGAGTATGATACCAAGGTTCGTAGCTCCTAAGGTGTAGGGCTACCCGCCAAAAAGATACATAGTGCCGCCGTCGGTGTGGAGAAGTGGGTCTGAGGCCAAACAAGACTGTATCTTTATTGCCCTGACTCTGCCGTTTACAGAAACACCCAATATGTGGCCGTAAACTACTGTACGGCCACACAGCGGGGCGTAGAGTGAAAGGTGCGCCGTTTGGTTTTTGGAGGGCTGATTTTTATGGACCGGTTTATTTACACCGTGTCCTGTTTCAACCCCCCTGATGCACCCCTGGAGTAGAAACTCCCTAAAAGTGACCCCATTTTGGAAACTATGGGATAAGGTGGCATTTTTTGGGGGACTATTTTTAGGGTACATATGATTTTTGGTTGCTCTATATTACATTTTTGTGAGGCAAGGTTACCAAAAATTGAAAAACTGAAATTTCATCTCCATTTGCCATTAACTGTTGAGGAACACCTAAAGGGTTAATAAAGTTTGTATAATCAGTTTTGAATACCTTGAGGGGTGTAGTTTCTTAGATGGGGTCACTTTTAGGGAGTTTTTACTCTAGGGGGCATCAGGGGGGCTTCAAAAGGGACATGGTGTCAATAAAAAAGGCCATCAAAATCGGCCTTCCAGAAACCATGTCGGTCCTTTCCTTTTGCGGCCTCCCTTTTACTGATACAGCAGTTTACGACCACAAATATGGCATTTCTGTAAACTGCAGTATCAGGGTAATAAATATTAACTTTTGTTTGGTTGTTAACCCTTGTTTTGTTACCGGAAAAAACGGATTGAAATGAAAAAGTGCCAAAAATTGCGTTTTTGGCACCGTTTTCATATTTTTTTTTTAACCGTGTTAATCTGGGGGGTTAGGTCATGGGATATTTTTATAGAGGAGATTCTTACGGACGCGGCAATACCTAATAAGTCTACTTTTTTTTTTACAATTATTTAGGTTTTTGACTATATTATCCTTTTTGATACAAAAATAAATTTTTTGTATCTCTAAAGTCTAGGTGTCATTTTTTTTATTTATTTTTTATCCGATTATCTTATGTGGGGGCTCATTTTTTGCGGGACGAGCGGACTGTTTTTTTGGCACTATTTTGGGGGCTATATGACTTTTTTATCGCTTGCTATAAAAAAAAATGTTATGTTTGGTGAGAAAAAAATTCTTTTTTTGAACTTTTTTTTTTTTTTTGGGACCGTGTTAATCTGGGGGGTTGGATCATGGGGTTTTTTTATAGAGGAGATTCTTACGGACGCGGAAATACCTAATAAGTCTGAGAACCAGTTTTTTTTTATCCGATGTCAGTCCTAAATTGGGATATAAATTTAGTACTCCATGGAAGTGTGATACTCCCTGAAGCAACCAATAATGCAGAGGCCCGGATGATCGGGGCACGTGTCACATTGAGTTGTGGTGTCCTTCCGTATCCCCCTCCTGTGACACACTCTGCACCTTTTTTGGGTTCGTCCCTTCTTTCCAGTATGGGGGACCACACCTGGAAAGTGTTGGCCAGGGACGATCCGGGCGCCTACAGTTCCCGAGGTACTCCGGCCTGCTCTTTCCCGGTCCGAAAAGATCAGGGCCTTGAGGACTGCCTCATAGAACTGGAGGAATGTCCCTGTGCTGCCAGCGCTTCGGGATAGTACAAAAGAGTTGTACATGGCAACCTGCACCAAGTAGACCGCAACTTTTTTGTACCATGCCCGGGTTTTGCGCATGGCGTTATATGGCTTGAGGACTTCATCAGAGAGATCAACTCCTCCCATATACCGATTGTAGGCGACGATACAATCGGGCTTGAGGACCGTTGCCGCGGTACCTCGCACAGGGACAGGGGTGATGCCGTTACCATGAATTGTGGACAGCATAAGGACATCCCTCTTTTCCTTATACCTGACCAGCAACAGGTTTCCAGTGGTAAGGGCACGGGTCTCACCCCTGGGGATAGGTACCTGGAGGGGGAGGGCAGGGAGGCCGCGTTGATTTTTCCGCACGGTCCCACAAGCGAATGTGGATCTGGCGGCAAGGGACTGGAACAAGGGGATACTGGTATAAAAGTTATCCACGTACAGGTGGTAACCCTTATCCAGCAGTGGGTACATAAGGTCCCACACAAGTTTCCCGGTAACACCCAGAGTGGGGGGCATTCTGGGGGTTGAATCCGGGAATCTCGCCCCTCGTATATACAAAATTTGTAAGTGTACCCTGAGGTACTCTCACAAATTTTGTATAGCTTCACGCCATACCTCGCCCGCTTGGAGGGCACATACTGGCGGAAAATGAGTCTCCCCTTGAACGCAATGAGAGACTCATCAACCGCGACCTCTCTTCCAGGTACATAGGCCTCCATGAATTTGGCCCCAAAGTGATCGATGACCGGCCGTATCTTGTACAGACGGTCATGGGCAGGATCACCTCGGGGGGGGGGGGGGGGGGGGACATGCTGCATTATCGGAATAATGCAGACATTTCCGGATGGCCTCAAACCGGGAGCGTGTCATGGCCGTACTGTAAAGTGGGGTCTGGTATAGGACGTCCGCACTCCAGTACAGCCTGACACTGGGTTTCTTGACCAGGCCCATATGCAGCACGAGGCCCCAAAATGTCCTCATTTCGGCTGCACTGACCGGCGTCCAGCCACCGGGCCTGGCCAAAAAGGAGCCCGGGTGTTGAGCGACGAACTGTTGGGCGTACAGATTCGTCTGCTCCACCATCAGATTTACCAGTGGGTCACTGAAAAAATGACGAAAAAAGTCATATTCAGTGTAGCCCACTGTGGAAATCTGGATTCCTGATTGGCCTACAAAATCAGGAATCACGGGCTCGTATCGCTCTGGGCTACACCAGACAAATTCACCGGCAGGGTGCTCCGGTGGATTTAACTGGTGGGCCGGGAAACCAGTACGAGCCCCAGAGCTGCTCGTACTAGGCTGGGCCACAGGGTCCCTAACATGGCGGTCCCCTTGCTCCGCCTGGTGGCGTCTCCGCCGCCTTAGGGGCTCATCATCATCGCTAGATGATGAGGAGGATGCGGATGACAACAGGAATGTGGGGTCATCCTCATCCTCACTGGGACTCTCGGAGTTGGAGGCAAGCTGGGCGTATGCCTCATCGGCCGAGAACGTCCGGCGGGCCATAGGGGAGTGTGTGTCTGCGTGTGTATGTGCGTGCGTGGAAATCTTTATTTTGTGTGCGTGTGTGTGGGGGCACGGGTGTTCACGAACTCACCCTAAAACTAACAAAACAAAACAAAACAAAAAAAAAAACTGACTAAAAAAAGACCAAAAAATGTGAAAAAAAATTCAAAACCGCTGATCAACCGTCCGAAGTTGATCAGCGGTGGGGTGTGCGATGCGTTAACAGTGGCCGGACGCTAAGAGTGCCGGCCACAGTCAGCGTACACAAAAAAAAATAAAAAATCCTGCACCCCAAAAAAGTGTGGGGGGGGGGCAGGTGGGGGGGGGGGCAGGGGGGGGGGGCAAGTGGCAGCACCCCTGGGGGACCCCAGACACCCTAACTAGGGTGATGCAATGAAAAGTTAAAAAAAACTAACTTTCCCTTTTTTTCCCTGCCTAACCCAAACTTTCCCTAGCTGTCCCTATGTACCTGATGGGGGGGGGGTGCTGGTGGCAGAGATCGGGTCCTGGGGGCACAGATCAGGTGCAGGCAGCGGTGCAGCGGTGGCAGCAGACACGTGCAGGCAGCTCCTCTCTCCTCCGGCTCCGGAACACAAAAGGAGGAGGAGAGGAGCGCCTGCCTCTTTTGAGTCTGCCGCCGGACTGCCCACTGACCAATCAGAAAGCGATCCTGAGTGGTAATGTCACCATCACCACTCAGGATCGCTGGATGGTGATTGGTGGAGTGAAATCACACCACCATCACCATCCTGTTCCGGGTTATCGGGTCTTCAGAGACCCGAATAACCCGGAAACGCAGAAAACTGCAGGTCTGAATTGACCTGCGGTTTTCTGTGATCGCCGACATGGGGGGGTCACAGGACCCCCGGGCGCATTTAACCTAGGTGCCTGCTCAATGATTTGAGCAGGCACCGGGTTCCGATCACCGCCCGCCGAGCGGCGGTGATCGGAACCATTCATGACGTACCGGTACGTCATGTGTCCTTAAGTACCAGGACATCATGACGTACCGGTACGTCATGTGTCCTTAAGAGGTTAAGGACCCATGACATACCGGTACGTCATAACTTTCAAAACTAGATTGTGGCTAATAGGATTGTGGTTAATAGGAACATGATGTCCGCTGAAATCATTTAGCGGGCTTCCTGTCACAATGCCAGGGGGGTCATATGACCCCCCCATATCGGCGATCGCAGCCAACCGCAGGTCAATTCAGACCTGCGGTTTGTGGCTTTACCTGCGGTTTGTGGCGGCAATCTGGTCCCCATGCGGCTGTAGGGGGGACCCGATGGCATGGAAGGCATCGCGCTGCCTTTCGGTGATGAGCCTGTGAGATCCAGCCCCCTGGATCTCACAGGCCGGAAGCTGTATAAGTAATACACACAGTATTACTCATACAGCCAATGCATTCCAAAACAGAAGTATTGGAATGCATTGTAAAGGATTAGACCCCAAAATGTTAAAGTCCCAAAGTGGGACAAAAAAATTAAGTAAAAAAAAAGTTGAAAAAATTAAGTTTTCCCCCCAAAAATTGAAAGTTTTAAGTAAAAATAAACAAAAACATCAATTTCTCCAAATAAAGTAAAAAAAAAAGGTAAAAAATAGGGTAAAAAAAGTATGCATATTAGGTATCGCCGCGTCTGTATCGACTGGCTCTATAAACATATCACATGACCTAACCCCTCAGATAAACACAGTAAAAAATAAAAACTATGATAAATAAACAATTTTTTTGTCACCTTACATCACAAAAAGTACAACAGCAAGCGATCAAAAAGGTGTTTGCCCACCAAAATCGTACCAATCTGTCACTTCATCCCGCAAAAAATGGGCCCCTACCTGAAACAATCGCTAAAAAATTTTAAAAAACTATGGCTCAGAATATGGAGACACTAAAACATCATTTTTTTGTTTTAAAAAAGCTGTTACTTACATAAATAAATAAAAAGTATACATATTAGGTATCGCCGCGTCCGTATCGACCGGCTCTATAAAAATATGAACTAATCCCTCAGATGAAAATCGTAAAAAATAAAAAATAAAAACTGCTAAATAAACCATTTTTTGTCACCTTACATCACAAAAAGTGCAAGCGATCAAAAAGTCATATGCACCCCAAAATAGTGCCAATCACTAGGGAGGACCAAACGTGTACTAAAAATCTAAATATGGGAACATATAAAAAACATTAATGAGAAGTTTGATTGTCATCCATTGTCACGTCACTTTACTGAGAAACACGAGGGTAGATTTGAAGGTTCCTCCTTTGGACGCATAGAACAAGTGAGGCAGGATCCTAGAGGAGGCGACTATATTAAATTGATGTCTTGTAAGGAGAGTGAATGAACATATAACCTAAATACCCTGGCTCCCATTGGCCTCAATCACGAAATTGAATTATTCGCTTTTTTATAACTCACACTCCCTGGTAAACCCATAATATGTGTAATGCAACTAAACAATGGGCCCATAAAACATATATGGGAAAATACCAAGAATTAAAATGGAGTTGAGAGCAAAAATTACTAATCATTATTAGCAATCAACTACTATGGATCTCAAGTATGGAATGTATACCCACGGACTTGTGGAGAAAAAATCCATAAGACTTACTACTAACTACGGCAAGACTTTTCCCTCGATCATTATAGTGTTCTCTGGTGTTCTCTATTGCTCCTGCACTGTCTTCCAAACAAAAGCTGTCTCCATGGGAACCAACTCGCTTAAAAACTGGCCAAACAGGATCTACATTCATCCCTGAGGAAGGAATACGCTTATTCCGAAATGCATCGGAGGTATTGTAGACCCTAGAGGCTTCCGTAGTTTTGGGTGTGATGTCACACGAAAGGTTTCCAGGACGACGAGTAAACATCGCTTCCCTGCATGCGCGAGAGCTACGCGCGTGCCACGAGGTAAGCAGAAGATAGAACTGGGAGAGACACCAACAGGAGAATTGTAACAAGCAGCGTACGAACCCAACTATAGCACCACACCTGCCTGGCAGTGCGCATACCAGTAAGTGTCCGTTGCCTAATTCTATGCACACACTGTATCCGACTATACTGGATTCTTATCTGCCATAGACTAGTGATACATTTATCTATTTCAGATTCTGCTGTATTTGAATCAAGGAGTCAGTGAATATTTAGTCAGTTAATATTACGCATTCAAATAAATTTCACATATTACGGTATTACCCTATTTCACAAAACCACTTAACAAGTCTGTGAGGGTTCTATTTTTCTTCTCTTACTATTAGGTTGTCCTTACATATTTGGGTGTTTTTGGCAATTGACCCCATATTGGAACCCTGCAGCGACGCAGCCCACACACAGTCTGACATTGTGCGGGCTCACTTCCCCTATTTAGACGGCAGCACGAGCATCTTTTCCCTGACTACAAACAGTCATCTCATCCCGCAAAAAATGAGACCCTACCTAAGATAATTGTCCAAAAACTAAAAAATGATGGCTCTCAGAATATGGAGACACTAAAACATGATTTTTTTTTGTTTCAAAAATGATATTATTGTTTAAAACTTACATAAATAAAAAAAGTATACATATTAGGTATTGCCACGTCTGTATCGACCGACTCTATAAAAATATCACATGACCTAACCCCTCAGATGAACACCGTAATTTTTTTTTAAATAACTGTGCTAAATAAAAAAAAAATTGTCACCTTACATAACAAAAAGTGTAATAGCAAGCGATCAAAAAGTCACACGCACCCCAAAATAGTGCCAATAAAACCGTCATCTCATCCTGCAAAAATCACATCCTACAAAAGGTAATCGCCCAAAAACTGAAAAAATTATGGCTTTCAGACTATGGAAACACTAAAACATGATTTTTTTGTTTCAAAAAAGAAATCATTGTGTAAAACTTACATAAATAAAAAAAGTATACATATTAGGTATCGCCACGTCCATGACAACCTGGTATATAAAAATATCACATGAACTAACCTGTCAGATGAATGTTGTAAATAACAAAAAATAAAAACAGTGCCAAAACAGCTATTTCTTGTTACCTTGCCTCACAAAAAGTGTAATATAGAGCAACCAAAAATCATATGTACCCTAAACTAGTACCAACAATACTGCCACCCTATCCTGACGTTTCTAAAATGGGGTCACTTTTTTGGAGTTTCTACTCTAGGGGTGCATCAGGGGGGCTTCAAATGGGACATGGTGTAAAAAAACAACGTCTAGCAAAATCTGCATTCCAAAAACCGTATGGCATTCCTTTCCTTCTGCGCCCTGCCGTGTGCCCGTACAGCAGTTTACGACCACATATGGGGTGTTTCTGTAAACTACAGAAACAGGGCCATAAATATTGAGTTTGGTTTGGCTGTTAACCCTTGCTTTGTAACTGGAAAAAAAATATTAAAATGGAAAATCTGCCAAAAAAGTGAAATTTTGAAATTGTATCTCTATTTTCCATTAATTCTTGTGGAACACCTAAAGGGTTAACAAAGTTTGTAAAATCAGTTTTGAATACCTTGAGGGGTGTAGTTTATAGTATGGGGTCATATTTGGGTGGTTTCTATTATGTAAGCCTCGCAAAGTGACTTCAGACCTGAACTGTTCCCTAAAAATTGTGTTTTTGATACTTTCAGAAAAATTTCATGATTTGCTTCTAAACTTCTAAGCCTCGTAACATCCCCAAAAAATAAAATATTATTTCCAAAATGATCTAAACATGAAGTAGACATGGGGAATGTGAAGTAATAACTATTTTTGGAGGTATTACTATGTATTATAGAAGTAGAGAAATTGAAACTTGGAAATTTGCAATTGTTTGGTAGTTTTTTCTAAATAAAAATGATTTTTTTTTTACTTCATTTTACCTGTGTCATGAAGTACAATATGTGACGAAAAAACAATCTCAGAATGGCCTGGATAAGTCAAAGCGTTTTAAAGTTATCAGTACTTAAAGTGACACATGTCAGATTTGCAAAAAATGGCAAGTCCTTAAGGTGAAATAGGGCGGAGTCCTTAAGGGGTTAAAGGGGCAGGCACTGTAGAGGTCACTGTTGTGGGGGCTGGCACTGTGGAGGTCACTGTTAAGGGGGTGGGCATTGTGGAGGTCACTGTTAAAGGGGTGGGCACTGTGGAGGTCAGTGTTAAGGGGGCGGGCACCGTGGAGGTCATTGTCAAAGGGACGGACACTGTGGAGGTCACTGTCAAAAAGGCGGGCACTGTGGAGGTCACTGTTAAAGTGGCGGGCACTTTGGAGGTCACTGTTAAAGTGGCGGGCACTGTGGTGGTCACTGTTAAAGGGCAGGCACTGTGGAGGTCACTATTAAAGGGGCAGGGTGCTATGAAACTCACTGATAAAGGGGCAGGCTGCTTTGAAGGTCAAAGTTAAGGAGATGGGCTGTTGTGGAGGTCCCATTTTAAGATGGCTGGGTACTGTGCAGGGGTCAGTGTTAAGGGGTGGGGGGCTGTGGAGTTCACTGTTATGTAGGATAGTGTTGATATCTTTTAACGACACACACAAACATTAAGTGAAATAGATGAAATATACCCGTGCAAAGCTGGGTCCTTCTGCTAGTATTTTAAAAAAATGTATATAAGCCTCCAATTTTCATACTGGCCACTAGGTCTTATAATAGGTCATGATTTCTTATTCTGTACAGGTAACTTTTCAGTATCCATTATCATTATCAACAAATGCAGAATTACAATGATAATTAACACCTCTATATAGATAACACAGAATCCACCATTCACAAGCTGTAATACAGTCCTGATCAAAAGTTTAAGACCACTTGAAAAATGGCAAAAAATCTTATTTTACATTGTTGGATTTTAACAAGGTTCCAAGTAGAGCTTCAACATGCAACAGCAAGAAACGAGAGTGAGACCCCAAAAAATTTGAGCATTCAATTAATTGAAAATAACGATTAAACTGAAACAGGCTGTTTTTCAGCTGATCCAAATTTTAGGACCACATGCCTTTAAAAGGCCAAATCTGTGCAAAGATGTGGATTCATTGTCATTTTCTGTCAGGTAGTCACACGTTGTGATGGCAAAGGCAAAAAAGGTTCTTTTTGAACGTGGTTGGGTTGTTGAACTGCATAAGCAGGGTCTCTCACAGCGCGCCATCGCTGCTGAGGTGGGACACAGTAAGATTTCTTAAATGATCCTGAGGGTTATGGAACAAAAAAGTCAAGTGGAAGACCCCCAAAAATTTCATCAGCACTGAGCCGGAGGAACCAATTTGATGTCCGTCAAGACACTGGACGATCCTCGACCCAAATTAAGGCCCTTACTGGTGCTGACTGCAGCCCCATAACCATCAGACGGCATCTGAGACTGAAGGGTGTCAAAAACAAAAAATGTCTTCAAATACCTCGTCTCCTTGAGCGCCACAGAACTGCTCGTTTGGACTTTGCAAGAAAGCATCAAACATGGGACAGTCAAAGGTGGAAGAAAGTTTTATTCTCTGATGAGAAAAAAAGTAACCTTGATGGTCCTGATGGTTTCCAACGTTACTGGCATGACAAGCAGATCCCACCTGAGATGTTTTCATGCCTAATTTTTCTGTCCTCTGGTGCTGCACTGTGGATGCAAAAACAAAACAAAACAAAACAAAAAAAGGCACATACAAGTGTCAATTCCCCTTCGTGATTGTTACCAGATGATAAGGCCGTTACTTCATTATGATCAGACCAAAAGCGATCGGCTGGATAATTTTTCATAGAAAAAACATTTTTTTCTTTTTTTAAGTTGTATAGGTTTTTAATACATAACATAAAACAATCATAATAAAGTCTCTTAATAGTTTATTAGAAATAATGCAGAAAATTTAAAAAATCCCCATCAATTCCAATACAAAGCAAGAACAGAGCTCAGAAATAAATTATTTCAGGATGTCGTAATGGTTTGTTAATTCGACAATGATTAATCAATTCGACACACGTCCCCGGATAGGGGACGTAACAGGGATTAAACTGATAGGAATAGTTCTAGTTAAGACACCACTCATATAGGGTGTCACAGCACATTGCTCCGTGCACGCGCAGTGCCCCAACTTGGGAGTAAGAGGACCGACCAAGCTGCTTTTTCTATTTCCCGGTTCCTAAAATCAATTCAGTTTGGTGTATCAGAGTTTGGTCTGTCACTGTGAAGGCAGTCGAAGGTACCCGGATAATTTTTCTTTTTACAAAAGGCAATCCCTGATATGGGACGTAACAGGGATTAAACTGATAGGAATAGTACTAGTTAAGACACCACTCATATAGGGTGTCACAGCACATTGCTCTGTGCACGCGCAGTGCCCCAACTTGGGAGTAAGAGGACCGACCAAGCTGCTTTTTCCATCTTCCGGTTCCTAAAATAAATTCAGTTTGGTGTATCAGCGTTTGGTCTGTCACTGTGAAGGCAGTCGAAGGTACCCGGACAAATTTTTTTTTTTTACAAAAGGCAATCCCTGATATGGGACGTAACAGGGATTAAACTGATAAGAATAGTACTAGTTAACACACACCTCATACCGTGTGGCAGAGTACATTGCACGGCGCACGCGCAGTGCCTCAGATTGGAAGTAACAAGAAGGACGCACACAGATAAATCCCATTTCTGCAAGGAGCTTGTCAACTTTTGACAACAGTTTGCGGTTGTCTTAAAGCCATTCAATACACAGCGCAGACGCAGTGACCGTGGATTCAAACAAAGGGGAGGGAGCCAGCGTTTTTTTAACCATCTCCCAGTTCGAAAAATCAATTCAATAAATGGACCCCAGATTGGGGACGTAACAGGGATTAAACTGATGAGAAGAGAACTACAGAAAATAACACTCATATCGGGTGTGAGAGTAAATTGCACGGCGCAGACGCAGTGACCGTGGATTCAAACAAAGGGGAGGGAGCCAGCCTTTTTTTAACCATCTCCCCGTTCGAAAAATCTATTCAATTCACCTTTCGGGGACCCTTGGTGTTGTACGTGGCTGGTTGGAGGAAGAAACCTTCAATGACATCAACGGGACATGGCTAGCTTGGTATCCAACCTTGTGCAAATGGGGAGTTTGCGGTTGGGCAAATGGACTGTTTGCGGTGCATTAAAAGGGGAGTTTGGTCTGTCAATGTCTGTGAAGCGGGCGTAACCCTTACACTACCTGATCGATACAACATCATACCTGATCGTATACACACACTGGATGTTTTAAACCACGTTGTTCAAAAAAATTTAGGATTGTTAGGTGATTTCTGCCCTTTATGGATTAAAACCCAACTCTGCGTCAACCATGTAATTTTCCATGGGAGTTTTGCCATGGATCCCCCTCCAGCATGCCACAGTCCAGGTGTTAGTCCCCTTGAAACAACTATTCCATCACTACTGTGGCTAGAAAGAGTCCCTGTGGGCTTTAAAATTCGCCTGCCTATTGAAGTCTATGGCGGTTCGCAAACATTTGAGGAAATTTGCGTTCGCCGTTCGCGAACTGAAAATTTTATGTTCGCAACATCTCTAATGGTGACCACAACTCTTCCTCTTCATGCTCATCTACAGCCTGATCCAGCACTCTTCGCAGGGCATGCTCCAGGAAGAAAACAAATGGGATGATGTCTCTGATGGTGCTTTCGGTGCGACTGACTAGGTTTGTCACCTCCTCAAAAGTACGTATGAGCCTACAGGCATTGTGCATGCGCGTCCAGTAACGTGGCAAAAAAATACCCAGCTCTGCAGAGGCTGTCCTAGCACCCCGGTCATACAAATACTCGTTGATGGATTTTTTTTGTTGGAGCAGGCGGTCGAACATTAGGAGTGTTGAATTCCAACATGTCGGGCTGTTGCAAATCAAGCGCCTCACTGGCATGTTGTTTTGCCGCTGAATATCTGAAAAGTGCGCCATGGCCGTGTAGGAACACCTGAAATGGCCACACACCTTCCTGGCCTGCTTGAGGACGTCCTGTAAGCCTGGGTACTTAGACACAAAATGTTGTACGATCAGATTCAACACATGTGCCATGCACGGCACATGTGTCAACTTGCCCAAATTCAATGCCGCCAACAAATTGCTTCCGTTGTCACACACCACTTTGCCAATCTCCAGTTGGTGATCCACCTGTGCGTTCAGGGCAGACAGGAGTGCTGGTCCGGTGTGACTCTCTGCTTTCAGGCAAGTCAACCCCAAGATGGCGTGACACTGTCGTATCCGGGATGTGGACTAGCCCCTGGGGAGCTGGGGGGGTGCAGTTGATGTGGAGCAAGACGCAGCAGCAGAAGAGGACTCAGCCGAGGAGGTTAGTGAAGATGATGGAGTAGGAGGAGTAGAGGAGGTGGCAGCAGGCCTGCCTGCAAGTCGTGGCGGTGTCACCAACTCCTCTGCAGAGCCACACATTACATGCCTGGCAGCCGTCAGCAGGTTGACCCAATGCACAGTGTACGTGATATACCTGCCCTGACCGTGCTTTTCAGACCAGGTATCAGTGGTCAGATGGACCCTTGCCCCAACGCTGTGTGCCAGACATGCCATGACTTCCTTTTCCACAATAGAGTACAGGTTGGGGATTGCCTTTCGTGAAAATTTTTTGTCCGGGTACCTTCCACTGCGGTGTCCCAATAGATACAAATTTTTTGAAGGCCAGCTGTCAGACGCTGGGCAAGGGGGTGACTCTGTGACATTGGCTTCTTACGCTCAAACATTTCCTTCACAGACACCTGACTGTGGGCAGATGAGCAGGAACTGCTGAAAGTGAGAGGCGGAGTGGCGTGTGGTTGAGAGGGGGCAAGGAGGACAGCAGTGGTGGACGTGGTTGAAGATGCTGGACCAGGAGGAGGATGGTGGCTTTGATTTTGTGTGCTGCTTGTACTCGTCATCATGTGTTGATCCCATAGGCGTTTGTGATGTGAGATCATGTGCCTTCGCAAAGCAGTTGTACCTAGGTGAGTGTTGGACTTCCTACGACTCCGTTTCTTTTGGCACAGGTTGCAAATGGCATCGCTGTTATCAGAGGCAGACACACAAAAAAAACGCCACACTGCTGAGCTTTGCAATGACGGCATTTTGGTGGTGGCAATAGCATGCGTTGATTTGCGTGCTGTCTGGCTGACCTCGGGTGCCGATACTTGCTGTCTGACTGTGCCACTGGCTCCTTGCGACGACCTTACCCTGCTTCCAACTCGTCTCCTCCTCCTCTCTGTCTCCCCATCTGAACTTTCCCCCTGTTCTTCTTCTATTCGAGCGGGCACCCACGTGACATCTACGGACACATCGTCATCATCAACCGCTTCACTTGTATCTGACAACTCAGCAAAGGAAGCAGCAGCGGGTACAACATCATCATCATCACACCGTATGTCCATGTGTGTAATGCTGCCTGACTGAGACATATCCCTGTTATCTATATCCTCTGGCAATAATGGTTGCACATCACTCATTTCTTCCAACTGAAGTGTAAATATCTCCTCTGACAGATCATGTGAAGCGGCTGTGGGGCTAGTGTTGGTGGTGGCGGCAGGCGGGCGAGTGGTAACTTGAGAGGTGCCCGAAGCTGAGCTGGAAGAGGATGGTGCATCAAGGCTCCGAGAGGAAGCTGTAGAAGATTGGGTGTCCTGTGTTAGCCAGTCAACTATGTCCTCATAACTTTTCGAGTTCAGGGTATGTAGTCTCTGAACACTGGGCATTATTCTAGGGCCAAAGGAAATCACAGCACCACGACCACGACGGCCCCTGCGGGGTGGCCTGCCACTGCCTGTAATTTTTTTTAGATTAGTGGTACTATGCGTGCAAGGTACTGTGCTACCCGATATGAGTGGTGGGCACTGGCAGTGGGCACAGTACACTCTGTGGGCCTGACACACGCTGGCAGGCAACTGCAATTATATTACAGAGAAAAAATTGTTTTATTGTTTTAAATGCAAGCTACTGTGCCACCAGATATGAGTAGTGGGCACTGGCAGTGGGCACAGTACACTCTGTGGGCCTGACACACGCTGGCAGGCAACTGCAATTCTATTACAGAGAAAAAATTGTTTTACTGTTTTAAATGCAAGCTACTGTGCCACCAGATATGAGTGGTGGGCACTGGCAGTGGGCACAGTGCACTCTGTGGGCCTGACACACGCTGGCAGGCAACTGCAATTATATTACAGAGATTTTTTTTTTTTTACTGTTTTAAATGCAAGCTATTGTGCCACCAGATATGAGTGGTGGGCACTGGCAGTGGGCACAGTACACTCTGTGGGCCTGACACACGCTGGCAGGCAACTGTAATTATATTACAGAGAAAAAATTGTTTTACTGTTTTAAATGCAAGCTACTGTTCCAACAGATATGAGCGGTGGGCACTGGCAGTGGGCACAGTACACTCTGTGGGCCTGACACACGCTGTCAGGCAACTGCAATTATATTACAGAGAATTTTTTTTTTTACTGTTTTAAATGCAAGCTACTCTGCCACCAGATATGAGTGGTGGGCAATGGCAGTGGGCACAGTACTGTCACGGCTGAGAATAGGGAAAACCCTGAGCCGTGTGATGCCAGAAGATGAATGGTCGATGCAAGGCCAGGACAGGAATCAGGGAGCAGGTCACCTCCTATCAATCCCTAATTCTGACCCTGTCTCCTAGCCGTATGAGTCGACCCTGATGGTAGGAGGGCTCATACTCCGGAACCTGATATTCCTGCTAGCCCTCAGGGTGGCCCTGGACTAGTAGCTGGGTAAGACTACCTGTTCCTCCTAGATACGGACGAACAGGAGTCTCACTGGCCAAGCTATATAAAGAAAGGGGAAACATAAACAGACATATGGCAATGGCAGGTAAGTGAAACTAGTACCACACCTACCTGCCACACAACCTGGAACCCATGTACAAGTGCTGCTGTCCACAACAACACAAAGGACACAGAACACACCACACATCACACGGGAACCCAGGAAACCATAAGCTGCAATAAATAAAGAGACCAAAGCAACATCTTCACAACATCATACATTAACCTATGACCACAAGGGTGGCCCCCACTGGCAGATGGTATAACACTGGAGGCTGACTCCAGCTAAACATGGCTGAAGTACCCCCTCAGCTTCAGGTCTCCAAAGAGGCTTTATAGCCCAAAGTGGCCACACCCACACAGACACACACAGGAAAGGGAATTAACCCTTCCAACACCAACCAGGGAAGTGAAACCACTTAAAGGGGAGTACACACACAAACACACTGGAGCTGTTACCGCCGGCAACGACATGCGTGGCAACCATGTCCTGGGAGTCAGCCAAAAGACTGAGACACTGCCACCACATGTACAATATAGAACACGTTGCCACGGGCAGCCACCAGTGAAGGGAAGTGTCACAGTGCACACACCTAAACCTCGTGCACACCAAACACATAAAAGGCACATCTACAAAGACAGGTAGCCAGGTGCAACCGCATACACAAACTGCAAGCTGCCATATAAAAATGTTGCCAGCGGCACAGTACACTCTGTGGGCCTGACACACGCTGGCAGGCAACTGCAATTATATTACAGAGAAACATTTTTTTTACTGTTTTAAATGCAAGCTACTGTGCCACCAGATACGAGTGGTGGGCACTGGCAGTGGGCACAGTACACTCTGTGGGCCTGACACACGCTGGCAGGCAACTGCAATTATATTACAGAGAAAAAATAGTTTTACTGTTTTAAATGCAAGCTACTGTACCACCAGATATGAGTGGTGAGCACAGGCAATGGGCACAGTACACTCTGTGGGCCTGACACATGCTGGCAGGCAACTGCAATTATATTACAGAGGAAAAAATAAAATAAAAAGCAGACTGATGTACTAGCCGTAAAAAGTACTTTTTGGGGTGCTGTCAGGACGCTGTCCTTACAGCAGATCAGATGAGTCTTTGGGGACTGGAGTGGACACAGAACACTGGCCTAGCTAATGATTTCCCTATTAAATCAGCAGCAGCTGCACTCTCCCTGCTCTAACACTGCAGCTTCAGAATGAATCTAAGATGGATGCTGTCCTTGCTTTATGATAGGAGGTGGGAGGGTCTGGGAGGGAGGGTATGCTACTGATTGGCTGGAATGTGTCTGCTGACTGTGATGTACAGGGTCAAAGTTTGCTCAATGATGACAAATAGGGGGCGGACCGAACATCGCATATGTTCGCCCGCCACGGCGAACGCGAACAAGCAATGTTCGCCGGGAACTGTTCGCCAGCGAATAGTTCGGGACATCTCTAGTCTCAAACTTTTGATCAGGACTGTATCAGAGCATGCCTAGAAAACCTTCCCATGGAAGTCATTGGGGACATTTATCAAGACTGGTTCTCCCATATGCTAGCCTTGTAGTAGGATGTGCCTAATTTATTAAGAGGCAGATGACTTGTACTAGATTAATCGTATCTCTGGCACTGAGTGCACCAGAAACTCAAGTCTATGCCAGCCAGGAGTTGATGTAGACTTGGGCTATAACATGTCAGTTTTTGGTGCAAGTTATAGTAAAATCAGCTGACTTTGGGAAGCCCCGTCCCTGTCACAATGCTAACCCCTTTTCTCATCACTTCGGAAAAGTGATGAGAAGCTGAAAAAGTAGGAAATTATGGTAAGAATATGGCATGCACCATAGTTTGAGATATTTTTACACCACAATAAACCCATTAAAGACCAGGCTGATTTTCACTTTTGCATTTTGTATTTTTCCTCCCCACGTTCCAATAATTATAACTTTTTTATGTTTTTGTTCAAATAGCTATATGAGGGCTTATTTTTTACAAGATGCATTTTCTTTATGCCACCATTTAATTTACCATGTCTTGTATTGGAAAACAGGAAAAACATTCTTTGTATCGTAAAATTGAAAAAACAGAATTCCGCAAAGGTTTTGGGGGTTTTGACATCACAGCATTCACTGTGCACTAAAAATAACCTGACGTCCTAATTCTGCGGCTCTATACAAATGTAGCGATACCAAACGTATATATATTTTTTTGTTTTATCACCAAAATCAAAATTTTCTTTGCCATATTCTGGCAGCCATAACTTATTGATATTTTAATCTACAGACCTGTATGAGGGCTTTTTTTTCTGCAGAACGAACATTTTTTATTTTTTTTTTGTGTGGTATGTATGAATTTTTGATTATCGGTATAAATTTTTGGGAGGGACAAGATGACAAAAAATGTTGAATAGCGTGTTTTAATTTTTTTTCCATTATGGCATTCACCAAAATTTTGGGTATTTTAATAGTTCAGACATTTTTGGATGCAGCGATACCTAATATGTTTATTTTTTTATTGTTTATGTAAAATGGAAAAGGGGTGTTTTAAACGTTTATTATATATTTTTTTTATTAATAAATGTCTACCAATGAGTTAACTCCTGTCCTGGTCCATGGCTGGTGTAGCTTCTCTCAAAAAACAGGAAGTCTTAACATATTTTAGGCCTAGTAATGCAATGTAAAAGCAGCAGGATTTTATTATATTTTAAAATTATAGATACTGATTTGGAAAATGAAAAAAGACCAACAATTCTTAATAAATATGTTTAACATAAATATGTGACTTAAACAATAGGTCATCTGATAACACATTTTCTTTAAATCAGTGTCTCAGGATGGAACAGTATGGGCCCACAGCAGTATATTGATGCTGTTATATGGACCGTTAATAGTGCGTTAGAGGGGTTTTCCAAGATATTTTAACTGATGACCTATGCTCTGGATAGGTGATCACTATCTAATCGGTGGGGGTATGACACCCGGCAGCTGTTTCAGAAGGCACTGGCTCTCACAGTAACGCAGTGATCCCCACTGATCAGATAATGATGACCTATACTTTAAAGTATCCTAGAAAACCCCTTTAACCAATCAAACCAGCATGGAATTGTTTTCCAATGACTTTTTTCTCAATTTTCTTTCTTACTCCCCTGTGGTATCTGTGCTTATTTTGTAAATAGAAAAAAACTGATAACATTTCTGTCAGGAACTTATCTACTGTAGCCACAATCCTTCTGTGTCTTTCTTTCTACTTACAGTGGATATAAAAAGTCTACACATGAGACACAGATAAATTAATTCAGAACTTTTTCCACCTTTAAAAAACAAATTAAAAACAAACTGAAATATTTTAGGTAGAGGGAAGAAAAAATTAAAAAATTAAATTATAAGGTTGCATAAGTGTGCACACCCTTAAACTAATACTTTGTTGAAGCACCGTTTGATTTTATTACAGCACTCAGTCTTTTTGGGTATGAGTCTATCAGCATGGCACATTTTGACTTGGCAAGATTTGCCCACTCTTCTTTGCAAAAACACTCCAAATCTGTCAGATTGCGAGGGCATCTCCGGTGCACAGCCCTCCTCAGATCACCCCACAGATTTTCAATCGGATTCAGGTCTGGGCTCTGGCTGGGCCTTTCCAAAACTTTAATCTTCTGATGAAGCCATTCCTTTGTTGATTTGGATGTATGCTTTGGGTCGTTGTCATGCTGAAAGATGAAGTTCCTCTTCATGTTCAGCTTTCTAGCAGAAGCCTAAAGGTTTTGTCCCAATATTGACTGGTATTTGGAACTGTTCATAATTCTCTCTAGCTTAACTAAGGCCCCAGTTCCAGCTGAAGAAAAACAGCCCCAAAGCATGATGCCGCCACCCCCATGCTTCACTGTGGGTATGGTGTTCTTTTGGTGATGTGTAGTGTTCTTTTTGTAGCAAACATATCTTTTGAAATTATGGCCAAAAAGTTCAACCTGTTTCATCAGACCATAACACGTTTTCCCACATGCTTTTGGAAGACTTCAGATGTGCTTTTGCAAAATGTAGCCTGGCTTGGATGTATTTCTTCATAAGAAAAGACTTTCGTCTTGCCACTCTACCGCATAGCCAAGACATATGAAGAATACGGGAGATTGTTGTCACATGTGCCACACAGCCAGTACTTGCCAGATATTCCTGCAGCTCCTTTAATGTTGCTGTAGGCCTCTTGGTAGCCTCCCAGACCAGTTTTCTTCTTGTCTTTTCTTTAATTTTGGAGGGACATCCAGTTCTTGGTAATGTCACTGTTGTACCATATTTTCTCCACTTGATGATGACTGTCTTCACTGTGTTCCATGGTATATCTAATGCCTTGGAAAAAAAAAATTCCTGACTTATACCTTTTAACAATGAGATCCCTCTGATGCTTTGGAAGCTTTCTGTGGACCATGGCTTTTGCTGTGGGATGCGACTAAGAAAATTTCAGGAAAGACCAACTAGAGCAGCTGAACTTTATTTGGGGGTTAATCAGAGGCACTTTAAATGATGGCAGGTGTATGCTGACTCCTATTTAACATGATTTTGAATGTGATTGCTTAATTCTGAACACAGCTGCATCCCCAGTTATAAGAGGGTGTGCACACTTATGCAGCCACATTATTTATTTTTTATTTTTCTTCCCTCCACCTAAAATATTTCAGTTTGTTTTTTAATTGATTGGTACATTTTATAGTTCACATTAAAGGTGGAAAAGGTTCTGAAAGGAGTGTGCAGACTTTTTATAGCCACTGTAGATGCTTCTCAGGTGCATGAGGTGGAACTGGTTGGAGATCAGGAACAACGCATACCCTAGTCCCCTCTAATCAGAGAGAGGGAACATAAAGCCAATAAGGGCTCTGGCTCAGCGTCCAATCAGAAGGCTGGTCAGGGGATTTAAACCAAGCAATGATTTCGACTCATTGTTGGTGATTGTGTATAGTCCTAGCACCTGTGAGTCCTAGCACCTGTGCATTGTCGTATTCTCAACTCCTGCATTTGAACTCCTGGTGAAGTGACTTATGGCTTCTTTCTGGATTAACCCCTTGTCTGCTGATTGAGCTTCATCAGATTCTCTGTGTGTACTCATTTTTGGCATATCTCTGCATAAACCCCTTGTTTACTGAATTGGCTGTATCTGTCTCTCCTGCTTTAGACCCTGCTTGCTGACTACTCCTTGTACCTCCCTGATGATTCTAGTCATTCCGGTAGTTTCTGTTACCTTACTATGCAGACGTAAACTGGGTTCCTAGCAGCCAAGTACATTTGTCCTCTGGTGAAGAACCTAGATGTCGCCTTATCTTCCTACCAGGTGGAGTGGTTGAGGTAGACTGGTAGCATATTTTAAGTTTGCTGGCTGTGATAGAACAGAGCAAAAAAAAAGATAAAAAAATAAAAAACATTATAGAAATACTCTCCTTGAAGTAAATGCAATAAATCAATATGAGAAACTTGGACAAGTCATAGCAGTACACAGATAATGTAGACTATACCAGATCTGACAGTGTACACATACTGAAAGTCCTATTAAATGTCAAGATATTTTTAACTAATGCACTTATTTAGAACATGACCTAGAAATTAAATTGCTTCTCTATACCTAATGTTATTGAAATCATTACATTTAATGTTTTCCTCATTGGTTATATATTCAATTTTATTTCATCTTTAACTCATTAAAAAGTCATCATTAAGCTTGGTGAGTGCTGCATACATGATTACCTTAAAGCTACGTTCTCTGAAGTTCTTTCAGGGTGGGGATGCTTAATCTGAACGGCACACTAAAAGCATTTAATGAGAATGTGTTTTAATACAATGTTTACAGAGATTATAAACATGTTTTATATTCACCCATAAATGTTTTCAAGTCAAAATATATTTCTAATGTTATTACATGAATTCTATGGCTATATAGAGGTCAACCTTTTATATGCCTGGATCAATGGGAAATCAGCAAACTATTTGTCTAACCTTCAGACAAATGTATACCAAAAAAGACAGCTTCTGAATGCTGTGGTCAATGATTTACTATATATTGATATATACTTGAGCTTCAAGGGTTACATTATGTTGTACAATACTATACTCGTACAACTGCTGCAGATCCTCTTTTTGTGGCAGCTTCTTCTTGACAATTACTGATTGTGATGAAATGTCACTTCTCTGTTTAATATGTTCTGCAGGGACTGTAGAGTCCCATCATGAATACAAAATACTGCAGAAACTTATTTTAAGAATGACATAGGAGCTTCATCTCGATCAATGTTTGATAGCAAGCATTGCTTTCTCAAATAGTTTTTATTGCATATTATACTATACTCTTGCAGTGGTCAGGTTTGGGGTGGCCCCAACGCTATGCTGAGTCCCCCGGACACCGTAAAGGTGTCACCACGTGATGCTGTTCTCCGGAAGGGTTGGAAAGGCATGATGCACCCCAATGGGAAATAAGTCCAGAGAATCAGGGTCTGCAGCTAACCAGTGCGCTTCTTTACTGGAGGAATTCAGGTTCAAAACAATACAGATGAGGCATAGGGCTGGCTTCTTTAGTCTCCTCCCTGGCAGAACAAGGGTTTGCTACTGAGGAAAGGCCTAAGCTAACTGTCCCTCTCTCAGAAGGCTGGTACCCTAGTCAAAGGCCCACGGTCTGTAGCTCAGTAGTCTGAGTGGCTCCTTGGCCACAGGGTTGGTGACTCATAGTCTGTGGCTCAGCTCCCCCAACTCAGCGTCTTCTTCTAGTCACTCATGCAGACTGGCATGGATCTTCCCCACCAAGCACTGGTCTCTAACTGTGGAACACTAGGGGCTCTGACTGCTCTCCTTTTATACAGTTTCTAGCTAAACTAAAAACCTTCTAGTGGGAAGGGTGGAGTGGAGAAACTCAACACAAACAGATATATTGTAATGCTTTTCGTCTCTCATAGTCAGAAGACAAAGGCATTGTCATGTGCAAGATCTGCAGTATTAAAATAAGCAGTGGGCATTCAAACACAAACTTAGGGACCTCGGCTCTGTCACAGCACATAAAGCGGCATCACCGGTTACTGTGCGAAAATAGAAGTGTTCGCCATCTAGCACCACAAGAGTTTCCTCCTTCCCCCACTTTTCCTTTGAGGCAGCCAGGCCGTATTCATGAACAGCACAGTGTCCTTGTCATCCTCATCATCACTCACTTCTTCTCTCACTCAGACTCCTCCTCCTCTGCTTCGTCTCCAGATATCAATAACAGAATTTGTGGCTAGGAAACAACTCTATATGCCCAGCAATCTACTGGTGCACGGACTTAACTCCCACCTGGTGAAGATGCTAATGGTACAGTCTGTGTACACCTAGAGCAGCTATTATGGACAAGGACAGTACATGTCTTTTATGGCCCGCTGGGTCAATGTGTTTTGTGGTGAGGCAGCACCATTGCAAGAAGGCCAGTTCCTATTTACATCTCCATGTTTTTCAGGCTCTGCTTCCAATACCAGTATTATACACCACCTCCTCTATGGACATCCTCCTGTCCCTATAAGTGGCAGGACAGAGCATTACTTCCACTCTCCCTCCCTCTTATCCAGCATCATACTGAAGTCCCTTCTGAGGACCCACTCTTTATGTATATAGAACCTTAAGGGCCCTGTTTTATTAGGGTTCCATTATTGTCAGAGATTGGGCCCACTGGAGGATCCTCTGGTACTCTAGTGGGCATGTTCAACCATGCTCTTTTTACATGTGCAAAGTGAAGTGTTGCCATGCAGAGCTGATCGGCCTGGGCGAGAGTAGCTTCACCAAGCAGAAAACATTCCACTGGCTGTTGTCCCACCAACTCTAACTGGGCAAGGTGGTTGGTGATAATGGCCGTGACATCATGGATGCACTGCATTTAGGGAAAATAACACATGCTCCCTCCATGGCGCATGGAATAAACCTTGTCCTGCAACCTTTAAAAAAGAACACTGGCTTGCAGAAGGTGCTGGCAATGTCCAGGAGAATGTCCTCACATTTCAGCCATTCTTATGTGGCAAGGAACAACCTTTTGGACTTGCAGCGACAGGACAGTTTGCTGTTATACTACTTAACCAGCGACATTCCAGCTTGCTGGAATTCCACCTTGCACATGCTAGAGCGTCTGTATGAGCAGGGGGAATCATGACACCCAAACAGACCAAGTTGTCCTCCCTTTTGTTAAAATGAAAGAAGCATGGATCCATGAGGGTATTCACAGTCATCCAGATGAGGTCAATGAATAGATCAGCTTTCTATGATGGTGCCCAATCTTGCCACTCCTGCTGTCTGTCTACCTACAATTATGTTCTGTACCCTATGGATGCTGCTGATGCCAATGCTACCATCATTCCACTATGCTATCTGCCTACCTACCATCATGTTCTGTTCCACAGTGATCCCCAACCACCAGCTGTGGACCAGTACTGGGCCGTTGATAAAAAAAAAACTAAGAGAGAGAAAATCTTTTAAAAATATGATTTCTAGGAGACTAGATGGTGTTATATATCAATTTTCAGGGAAATTGGAGCAACTTCGATTTGTGTAGAATAGATTCTGACAAAAAATTGTATTCAATAAATCAGATAAAGCCTGACACAAATACCTATTTTTAGTGCCCCAAAAAGCATAATATAGTTGAATATAACAAAATCAGTGAACTTCTGTACAGTCAGCAAGTGTTGTAAAACCTTCAAAGGAAATACAACTACCCTTCTTGAACAACTGTGAAATCAAAGTCACTTCCTTCTTTTTCAAAAATTGCTCAGATAACAATTAGGCCCCTTTCACACGGGCGAGTATTCCATGCTGGTGCGATGCATTACACCCGCACTGAATCCTGACCCATTCATTTCTATGGGGCTGTTCACACGAGCGGTGATTTTCACGCATCACTTATGCGTTGCGTGAAAATCGCAGCATGTTCTATATTCTGCTTTTTTCACGTAACGCAGGCCCCATAGAAATGAATGGGGACCATGTGATTGGAGCATGTGATCTGACGTCACCACAGGTCATTTAGCCCACAGCTAGTAAAGAAGGGACCGGGAACTACGCGATCAAGAGGATAAGGTGAGTTAACTTTATTTATTTTTTTAACCCCTCCAGTACTATTATACTCTGCATTCTGTATTCAGAATGCTATTATTTTCCCTTATAACCATGTTATAAGGGAAAATAATACAATCTTCAGAACATCAATCCCAAGCCCGAACTTCTGTGAAGAAGTTTGGGTTTGGGTACCAAACATGCGCGATTTTTATCACGCGAGTGCAAAACGCATTACAATGTTTTGCACTCGCGCTGAAAAATCGTGCATTTTCCCGCAACGCACCCGCCTCTTATCCGGGCAAAAATACTGGCGCCCGTGTGAAAGAGGCATAATTCTATAACAGTAAAATTTTGTTTCATTTGATGTTTTGTAATAAAATTAGCCAAATTGTGTCTATTTCCGACCTCTGGCTACCTTTAGTTGAGAAGAGACAAGCCACAAGTGGGAGCTCCATGCCACAACTGAAACTGGTGCATGTGACAGCAGAAACCTACTTCATCTCCTGGCTGGAGTAGATTTCTGTTCTGACACATGGGCAGCTGAAGATGCAACAGATTTATTAAGAGACATGTGCTAAAGGGTTTTACTTAAAGCATTAAAACTGTGTGTGAACATTTGTCTTACAGAAAAACAAACAAAAAAACAAGGCTTGCAAATAGAACTTTTTTTCTCAGACATTTTTCCTGCATGTTATTCTATCTAGATTTCTGCGGCTCAGCTTTTTGAATGTCGTGTTGTGTAATAAATTGAAAAACCCTTGTGGATTTTGATTAAGAAAATGAGGACATTTCCACAGATTTTGAGAGGTTGCACAAAGAAAGACAAACATTTGCTACGTACTCTGCTGCTTTGTTTTGCTTTGTTTCCTGATGCTAATGTCGGAAAAAGTATTAGCAGAAATAATACCACAGTAATTCTCAGTTAATCTAAACCTCAAGGAGAGTGATATGAATTCTACAGACATCTTCAGTCAGTGTATTCTCAGCAGAGCTATTATAAATGGAACATAACCAAAAGAAGATAAAAAATGATTATTAAGTCAATTACGTACTTCAGTGTTTTCATTTTCTTCTGTGTGTACAGGTTTCTCTAACTTATATATCCTCAATATCTCTCTTGTGACCCATATAACCTAGATTTTGCCTTCAATTGAGAACCTGTGGGACAAGCAATTTTGAAACAATATAGAACAAAAAAATTGATTGGGTCCCTCCTCTGCTACATCTTTTCTATCAGACATAAAATAACACAATTTTCATGAAATCCTCTGTGTTCAGAAACCCATTTACTTTCGATGTGACAGGTTTATTAGTGTCTTGTATTGTACTGTGTTGTCTTGGAAGATATGTTGCTTCCATTTACCTATATGTATGTGTATATATTCTTTCCTTAGTATAGGCTATTAATATTAAAGCTATTTGTTCTTAGTAAATATGATTGTTTGGGTAAATAGTAGATGCCAAAGCTCCTGCAAAGATCACCTACTGTAATTAACACTTATCTATTGTATTCCCATATTCATTAGACCCATCTTATTAACAATTAATGAAGGCAAGGGTGATACTGAATGAATTTGAAATGTTTTGCTAGAACATACTTATTTGTAAACTAAAGACCTTGAAATTGGTAGGGAAAGACCTGGATAAATCTGACTTTGCTTAGTCAAGAAGAAAATTAAAGGAAGTAGTAAAGAAGTGGTTATTGGTATATTGGCATATCCTAAAAAACAAATAGGTAGAATAGATCGACCAAACATGATATGCAATGAGCCTAATGGCAGGTTTACGTGGCCTGATTGTCGGGCAGATTATTGGGGACAAATGTTCCTATGAACACTCCTTCCCGACAATCTGCCCAACTAAAGGTGCAATCAATCACCTGATGAGCTAATGAAAGTGCAGGCAATTAAATGATCATTTCTGGGCAGCAGATTGGGTTGTCTAAACAGTACCCTGTGCCCAGAAATAATGCAGCTGTATGAGGACCAATGATTGCAGTAGTGATCGCTCATTCTCATACTGTGGAGGTGATCGCAGCGCTTCACCCCCATTGATTGAACAGCCAGTTGTTTGGAAGGAAAGCTTCTTTCCTGGCTGCTCCTGTGGCTGTGTAAACCCACCAGAAGGTCATATAGTTAGTGCCAGGGACATAATTGGATTGTGTCTTGTGATATCAGGAAAGTGTTACTGTGTTTGGCTTTAAAAGGTATTGTCTAATATACTTCTTCCATAAACTTCAAAAGCCAGCAATTCTCTTAAAATACTGACATTCTCACCTATGTCATCACCCCCCACTTTAGCAGACCCATTCCGATCCTTCCCTCCAGCTACGGTTTCATCTTTCTAGCCGTAGTAATATTGTGCCCATATACACCGAACACCACTACAGCTAATCATTAGCCTCAGCAGTATATGTGCAAGATCTCTGTGGCTACACATGGAGTATTGTCACAATCACCTTCTCTGGAGTTCGCGTGATGTATGGGTTTGGCTCGACAAAAACAACTGATTTATCAAAATAATTACTATTAGAGATGAGCGAATCGAAGATGACGAAGTGGAATTCGATCCAAATATCAGGAAAAATTCGATTCACACCGAATCCGAATTTACTCACGCTTGGTGGTAACGAATCGCATTTTTAAAATGGCTGCTGCACGTGTGAGGACATGGAGCAAGGAACTCTGGGAACGTGGGATCACCCATAATGCCATGCATGCAGCCAATCAGCAGCCATCCAGCCCTGTGATGTCACAGCCCTATAAATAGCCTCAGCCATCTTGGATTCTGCCATTTTCCAGAGTACTTGGAGGGAGTGCAGGGAGAAATGTCAGTACGCGCTAGGGACAGTGCTAGGAAGGACTTTATTGTGCTAAAAAAACGATTTACAAGTTCAGGGAAAGATTATTCAAGGTGTAGGGAAACGATAGGGAGGGATCATTCCACAGCATTTATGTTGAACAGGGTTCAGTAGTGGAGGTTACAGCCTGGGTAATAGGGACAATCCTATTACACCTTGCTGCACTGAATGGGGATCCAAATAGCCATTATACAGCTCTGTAATTCCAGCAAACCGTTCTTGTTTTTGGGGTGCAAGTGCTGTTTGATACAGCCATTAACAGGGTTTATTACAAGGAAATATTTATACGTCTTATTTTCCCTTGTTATATGTTCTAAAGCATTTTTTGGCTTGTATTAGTGGGAATAAAAAGGCTTATTAGCCGTTGTGTGGTGAATAGGGTTGAGCAAACCCGAACTGCAAAGTTTGGGTTCCTACCGAACTTTAGGATTTTTGGACCCCGGACCCGAACCCGAACATTTCAGTAAAAGTTTGGGTTCGGGTTAGTTGTTCGGCGATTTCTTGGTGCTTTTTGAAAGGCTGCAGAGCAGCCAATCAACAAGCGGTTAACTGTCTGACCTTAGAAGCCATCACAGCCATGCCTACTAATGGCATGGCTGTGATTGGCCAGTGCAGCATGTGACCCAGCCCCTATATAAGCTGGAGTCACGTAGCGCTGCACATCACTCTGCTGTGCTTAGTGTAGGGAGCGGATGCTGCTGCTGGTGATTTCAGGGAGAGAATAGGACAGAATCTGTGATCAGAACTCTAATTGAACTCAACGATCTACATAGATTTAGTTGTGTGGGTGCAGTGCACAATCTTTTTACCCTGCCCTGAGCCCAGTGATAGAAAAAAATAACTTTTATCTATCTGTTAGTTAGGTGGGCGGCGGCGGCCATTTTATGCAAGCTCAGTGCACCAGCACTGCATCTGTGCTTTTGTGACATTCAAATCCAAGCTTGAAATACTGCACTAATAATCTGGGTTTAAAAAAAACACAATTTTTTAGCAATATACAACATCTGGTGCCTTTGCAGGATTAGTCAGGTTTTTTTGCAAAATGCACTATTTTACAGCCCTTGCTGCATCTGCACGTGTGAAATTCAAACGGCATATACAGCTTTCATATTCTGTTAGTAAAAAAACACACTTTTTTGGCAATATACAACATCTGGTGCCTTTGCAGGATTATTCAGTGTGCAATTTAAGCTAGAAATACAGCCATAATTTTCTGGGTTTTTAAAAACACCCTTTTTGCAAAAAACACACAATTTTACAGCCCTAGCTGCATCTGCACGTGTGAAATTCAATCGTTATATACAGCTTTCATATTCTGTTAGTAAAAAAACACCCATTTTTGGCAATATCCCACATATGGTTCCTTTGCAGGATTAGTCAGTGTGCAATTTAAGCTAGAAATACAGCCATCATTTTCTGGGTTTTTAAAAACACCTTTTTTTGGCAAAATACACAATTTTGCAGCCCTTGCTGCATCAGCACGTGTGAAATTAAATCATTATATAGAGCTTTCATATTCTGTTAGTAAAAAAACACCCATTTTTTTGCTAAATACTTAATATTGAAGCCCTTGCTGCATCTGTGATTGTTAAAAACAAGTTTTAAAAAATTAAATCATTTTCTGGCTTTGAAAAAACACCAATTTTTGGCAATATCCAACATCTGGTGCCTTTGCAGGATTAGTCAGTGTGCAATTTAAGCTAGAAATACAGCCATAATTTTCTGGGTTTAAAAAAAACCACACCTTTTTGGGGCAAAATACACAATTTTACAGCCCTTGCTGCATCAGCACGTGTAAAATTCAAGGGTTATATACTACTGTCATATTCTGTTATTAAACAAACACCCATTTTAGGCAAAAAACTTTAATTGTGGCCTAGTCTGCATCTGTACGTGTGAAATACACCCTTCACATACTGTGGTTATATTCTAATGATAAAACACCCTTTTTGGGCAAAATATACAATTTTACAGTTCTTGCTGCATCAGCACGTGTGAAATTCAAGGGTTATACAGTCCCTGACAAAAGTCTTGTTGCTTGTGTACAAATTGACCTGAAGTGCCGCTAAAATATATTTCTAATCAAGATTTTGTTACAAGAAATGGGTAATTTTAATCCCAACAGCTTTTGTAATGATGTTTCAGTGCAAAACGAAACTGACAAAAACTATTCTAATATTCACAGCTTGGTAAAACCCATTGAGTCAATTTTTGCCAAGACATAAGTGTTGTTGCCTTGTCATATGAGCTTCACCTGTGACTAATAATGGATAATTAGGTCTCGGGTGTGTATAAAAAGAACCCCAAACTAAAGTGTTGATTATCAAGAGGCTGAAGACCAGATCCACTGCTGATGTAGCAGACACCTTCAATGTGTCTCAGCGTCAAGTTCAGAGGATAAAAAAAAGATTTGAAGAGACTGGAGATGTTTTGGACAAGGCCAGGTCAAGGTCAACCCTGCAAGACAACTGCTCGAGAGGACCGTTTGTTGACTCGAAGATCCAAGGCCAGGCCATTTTCCACTGCAGCAGAGCTCACCTGAAGTCCCTGTGTCAACCAGAACAGTTTGTCGGATTCTGTCTCGAAATGGCCTCCATGGTCGAATCAGTGCCCATAAGCCAGCACTAAACAAAAGAGGATTGAAAAACCGTGTGGCATTTGCCAAGGGCCACAGCCTGCTAAAAGTATGGACGCAGGAAAAGTGGCAGAAGGTGGATTTTTCAGATGAATCTTCTGTTGAATTACACCACAATCACCGCAAATATTGCAGGAGACCAACTGGAACCCGCATGGAGCCGAGATTTACCCAGAAAACAGTGAAGTTTGGTTGAGGCAAAATCATGGTCTGGGGTTACATCCAGTATGGGTGTGTGCGAGGGATCTGAAGGGTGGAAGGCAACTTCAATAGTCTAAAATACCAAGAAATCTTAGCTACCTCTTATATTCCCAACCATAAAAAAGGCCAAATTCTGCAGCAGGATGGTGCTCCATCGCATACTTCCATCTCCACATCAAAGTTCCTTAAGGCGAAGAAGATCAAGATGCTCCAGGATTGGCCAGCCCTGTCACCAGACATGAACATCATTGAGCATATGTGGTGTAGGATAGGATGAAAGAGGAAGCATGGAAGATGAAACCAAAGAATATTGATGAACTCTGGGAGGCATGCAAGACTGTTTTCTTTGCTATTCCTGATGACTTCATCAATAAATTGTATGAATCCTTGCCAAACCGCATGGATACTGTCCTTCAAGCTCATGGAAGTCCTACAAGATATTAAATTTGGATCTCACAGCACCACTACTTAATTTGCTGACATATTTTTGGATTTGCAGTAAAGTTGTTAAATTTCTGTATAGGCGACAAAACTTTTGTCTTGCCAAAATCTGACCTTTCTGTCTTGATTAAATGATAAATCTTTTTTCAGTGAAACTAATTTATTTCAGTGCATTAAACATCATTTGGGAGGGCTTTAGCTTTTCATATGAGCTATTTCTAACACCAATTGATTAATTAAAAGTCAGGTTAATAGCAGGAGTTTGTACAAAATAGAGAAGCGAGAAGACTTTTGTCAGGGACTGTATACTGCTGTCATATTCTGTTATTAAACAAACACCCATTTTGTGCAAAAAATGGAATTTTGCAGCCTTTGCTGCATATGTCATTGTGAGATACACCCTTTACATACTGTGGTTCTATTCAGTTTTTTTTTAAAACACCCATTTTGGGCAAGAAACTTTAATTGCGGCCTAGTCTGGATCAGTCCGTGTGAGATACACACTTTAGATACTGTGGTTATATTCTTCTACTAATAAAACACCCATGTTAGGCAAAATACACAATTTTACAGCCCTTGCTGCATCAGCATGTGTAAAATTCAAGGGTTATATACTGCTGTCATATTCAGTTATTAAACAAACACGCATTTTGGGCAAAAAACTTACACACTTTAGATACTGTGGTTCTATTAAATTATTTAAAAAACAACCATTTTGGGCCAAAAACTTTAATTGCGGCCTAGTCTGGATCAGTATGTGTGAGATACACACTTTATATACTGTGGTTCTATTCAGTTATTTGAAAAACAACCATTTTGGGCAAAATCCTAAATTTGAAAAATATGAGAAGAACGTCAAATAAGGCACGTGGCGCAGGTCGGGGTATTGCTGGTGGAGCTCCTGTTGCAGGGAGAGGACATGGTCGATCTGTGCCAGCTACACGCACAAGTGAAACCCCCTCCTCAGGTGCGAGTAGGCGACAGAACCTGCAGCGGTATTTGGTCGGGCCTAATGAGGCTCTGGGTTGCTGACAGTGCCTCCAGTTCCTTCACGTTGTCTCCCACCCAGTCTCCTGCTAAAAGATCAGAGTTGGCACCTGCAGCCTATGTCCATCAGTCTTTCACCTTACCCCCTTGCAAATCAGCCAAGCACTCTGAGCCCCAAGTCATGCAGCAGTCTTTTCTGATTTTTGATATCTATGTTAGCAGGGTTTCCCAGGGACATCCACCTATCCCTGTCCCAGAAGTGGAAGAGATTGAGTGCACCGATGGCCAACCACTTATGTTTCAAGATTAGTACATGAGAGGACCATCGCAGCACATCTCGGATGATGACGAAACACAGGTGCCAACTGCTGGGGCTTTCAAAAGTGTGCAGACTGACAAGGAGGACGGGGTGAAGACTGGGTGGAAGATGATGTGGAGGACGATGAGGTCTTCGACCCCACATGGAATCAAGGTTATGCGAGTGACCTATGTAGTTCAGAGGAAGAGGTGGTGGTCGCACAGAGCCACCATCACAGCAGAAGAGGGAGCAGGGTGCAAAAGTGGAGCGGCCGTCCCCTAGACAGTACGCCTGCTACTGCCTACCGCAGCAAGGGACCAAGCACCCCAAAGCCAGCTCCAAAGAGTTCTCTGGCGTGCCAGTTTTTCAGACAATGTGCTGACGACAAGACACAAGTGGTTTGCACGCTGTGCAATCAGGGCCTGAAGAGAGGCATAAACATTCTCAACCTGAGCACAACATGCATGACCAGGCATTTAAGTGCAAAGCACGAGCTGCAGTGGAGTAGACACCTCAAAAACCAAGAAAGGTCTCTGGCTCCCCCTGCTTCCTTTTCTGCTGCAGTCTCGGCCTCTTTATCCACCTCTCGAGTGACAGTAGTGCCACCTGCCTCTCCGCAGAGGATCTGCCAGCAACACCAACACCTGGGTCACCAAGCATCTCCACAATGTCCCACGGAAGCGTTAAGCTCTCCATCTCCCAAACACTGGAGAGGAAGTGGAAGTACCCCCCTACCCACCCGCGATCCCTAGCCCTGAATGCCAGCATTTCTAAATTACTGGCCTTTGAAATGCTGTCATTCCGTCTGGTGGAGACGCAGAGTCTTAAAGGCCTTATGGCGGTGGCTGTCCCACAGTACGTCGTGCCCAGCCGCCACTACTTTTCCAGGCGAGCCATCCCTTCCCTGAACAGCCAAGTGGGAGACAAAATCAGGTGTGCAATGCGCAACGCCATGTGTGGCAAGGTGCACCTCACTAAGGATACGTGGACCAGTAAGCACGGTCAGGGACGTTATATCTCCATAACAGCACACTGGGTAAATGCAGTGGTGGCTGGGCCTGAGGCAGATAGCAGTTTGGCGCATGTCCTTCCACCACCAAGGATTGCAGGCCGCTTCAGTTTGCCTCCTGTTGCTTCCTCCTCCTACTCCGCTTCCTCATCCTCTACCGGCTCCTCATCCAGTCAGCGTAACACCTTCACCACCAACTTCAGCACAGCCAGGGGTAAACGACAGCAGGCAGTTTTAAAACTTATCTGTTTGGGGGACAAACCCCACACCGCGCAGGAGCTGTGGACGGTCCTTGAACAACAGACCAATGAGTGGTTGGTTTCAGTGAGCCTCAAGCCCGGCCTGGTAGTGTGCGATAATGGACGAAATCTCGTAGCAGCTCTGGGACTAGCCGGTTTGACGCACATCTTTTGCCTGGCGCATGTGCTGAATTTGGTGGTGCAGAGATTCCTTAAAAATTACCCCGATATGTCAGAGCTGCTGCATAAAGTACGGGCCGTCTTTGTGTCCTTTCAGCGTTCTCACCCTGCTGCTGCTCGCCTATCAGTGCTGAATCATAACTTTGGCCTTCCCACTCACCGTCTCATATGCGACCAGAGTGTGCGAGAAGCAGCAGGCGATAGTGGAGTTTTAGCTGCAGCACGCATGGGTGAGTCGCTCTATGGAACAGCAGCACTTCACCACCAATAACTGGGCCTTCATGCGAGACCTGTGTTCCTTGTCGCGCTGTTTTGAGTACTCCACCAACATGGCCAGTGTCGATAACGCCGTTCTCAGCGTTACTATCCCACTTCTATGCCTCCTTGAAAAAACGCTGGTGGCGATGATAGAAGAGGATGTGGCACAGGAGGAGGAAGAGGGATCATTTAGTAGTGTTTCTGGCCAGTCATTCACAAGTGGCTCCGAGGGTGGGTTCCTGCACCCACAAACGCCAGGTACACTATTGTCCAGCCAGGGCACAGTTCTGGGGGATGAGGAGGTGGAGGATGATGAGGAAGAGATGCAGGAGGAGGAACCATGTTCACAGCAGGGTGGCACCCAGACCAGCTCATGGCCATCACTGGTGCGTGGCTGGGGGATACAGAGGACACAGACGATACACCTCCCACAGAGGACAGCTTTTCGTTGCCTCTGGGCAGCCTGGCACACATGAGTGATTACATGCTTCAGTGTCTCCGCAACGACTGCCGAGTTGCCCACATTCTAACTTGTGCTGATTACTGGGTGGCCACGCTGCTGGATCCTCATTACAAGGACAATGTACCATCCTTAATTCCCTCATTGGAGCATGATCGTAAAATGTGCGAGTACAAGCGCACAGTGGTAGACTCGCTGCTGGTGGCATTCCCACCTGACTGCGGGACACAGTGGAAGCACAAGGCGAAGGCAGAGGAAGAGGTCGCCTACGCAGCTGGGGCACCACCAGCACCTTAGAAGGCAGGGTTAGAATGGCCGAAATGTGGAAAAGCTTTGTCAGCACGCCACAACAACCAGCACCACCAGCTGATATGGAACGTCTTAGCAGAAGGCAGCATTTCACCAACATGGTGGAGCAGTATATGTGCACACGCCAGAGGAGCTACAGGGTGATGAGGAAGATAAGGCAGAGGACCCAGACACACTGTGGCAGTATGCTGTGGAGATGTAGGCAGGGTGTTCCTCAAATTGGCTTGCACAAATGGCCCGATACAGGCTTACTTGCTTGTGTAGTGACAGCCGAATTGTCACCATTCGGAAGAGAGATGACTTCTGGCTCTCAACCTTGTTGGACCCTCGCTATTGGTCCAAAATGGGGACCTTTTACACCCGCTGAGAGGAAGGACAAACTCAACTACTATAGAGACATCCTATGTAGTCAGTTGGCCGCTGCCTATCTGCACCAACATCCCTCCTCTCGCAGGTCTGAAGGAGGGTGCCCTCTGCGCTCATGTTCCCCTGCCATGCCTGCTGTGGCAGGGTCAGGGGGTAGGAGCAGTTCCAGCTCCATCAGCAGAAACTTGAGTCTAGAGTCGCTGATGAGCAGCTTTCTTCACCCGCCTAGTTAAGAAACTACTAAACAGCAACAGCAGCAGCTAGACCTGGAGAAGGACCTGAACTAGCAGGTGGTGGCATACTTGGACAGTACCCACCCACCCCACATTGAACGCTGGACTACTGGGCAGCCAAATTGGATTTGTGGCTGCAACTGGCAGAGTTTGCCCCGGAGAAGTTGTCCTGCCTGGCCAGTAGTGTGGCATCAGAGCGGGTGTTTAGTGCAGCGGGGGCCATAGTTACCTCATAAAGAATTTGCCTGTCCACCCAAAATGTGCAGAGACTGACCTTTGTCAAGTTGAATCAGGAGTGGATCAGCCAGGATTTCCACCCACCAATGCCTGATGCATCAGACTAGATCATCCATGGTGCCACACTAACACTTTGATAAATGAAACTGGTTTCTTCTGGATACCTGCCTCAGCTACTATTCTGATGCTGTCACCCGCCACACATCTGATACCAAGTGCTCCTTCTTTTTACCCATCTTCCTTCAGCTGGTACTGGTATTGCCACCCACCTCCCACTCTGTCATTGTGCCACTCTGTGGTCTCCTGATGCTGCTTATACCTCAACACTATGTCACCTTGCCACTCTGTGGCCTCAGAATGCTGCTGCTACCGCCTCCACACTGTCATTGTGCCACCCTGTGGCCTCCTCCTGAGGCTGCTGCTGCCGTCGCCACACTCTGTCATTGTGCCACTCTGTGGTCTCCTGATGCTGCTGCCACCTCCACACTATGTCACCTTGCCACTCTGTGGTCTCCTGATGCTGCTGCCACCTCCACACTATGTCACCTGCCACTCTGAGGCCTCCTGATGATGCTGCCACCTCCACACTGTCATTGTGTCAACCTGTGGCCTCCTCCTGTTGCTGCTGCTGCCACCTCCACACTTTCATTGTGCCAACCTGTTGCCTGCTCCTGTTGCTGCCCTCACCTCCAGACTCTGTCATTGTGCCACTCTCTGGCCTCCAGATGCTGCTGCTGCCACCTCTACACTGTCATTGTGCCACCCTGTGGCTTCCTCCTGATGCTGCTGCCACCTCCACACTATGTCACCTTACCATTCTGTGGTCCCCTTCAGCTGCTGCCACCTCTACACTATGTCACCTTGCCACTCTCAGGCCTCCTGATGCTGCTGCCACCTCCACACTGTCATTGTGCCACCCTGTGGGCTCCTCTTGTTGCTGCTTCTGCCGCCAACTCCACACTCTGTCATTGTGATACTCTGAGGCCTCTTCCTGATGCTGCTGCCACCTCCACACTGTCATTGTGCCACTCTGAGGCCTCCTGATGCTGCTGCTACCGCCACACTGTAATTGTGTCAACCTGTGGCCGCTTCCTGTTGCTGCCGCCACCTCCACACTCTGTCATTGTGCCACTCTCTGGCCTCCAGATGCTGCTGCTGCCACCTCTACACTGTCATTGTGCCACCCTGTGGCCTGCTGATGCTCCTGTCACCTCCACACTATGTCACCTTGCCACTTTGTGGTCTCCTGATGCTGCTGCCATCTCCACACTATGTCACCTTGCCACTCTGAGGCCTCCAGATGCTGATGCTATCTCCACACTGTCATTGTGCCACTGTGTGGCCTCCTCCTGATGCTGCTGCCACCTCCACACTGTCATTATGCCACTCTGTGGTCTCCTCATGCTTCTTCCACCTCACCACTATGTCATAGGGCCACTCTGTGGACTTCTCATGCTGCTCCAACCCTTCCCACTTCATGAGTGGGCCACTATTTTGCCTTTTGGCCTGGCTGACATCATCATTTATTTGACCTTTCTTCTGATCTGTCAGAAGGAAGGAAATATGAGACGCAGAATGATCCTGTCTATGTAACAGCTGTAAGGCCTACATGGTACCTATTTTGCATCAGAATTGGCTTACGATTTGGTAGCTAAAAGCAGGAGAGGGTACAAAACACAGAAGACATGCAAATGTTCCATTCTCGTGTCATCTCTGTTTTGGATCCACTCCTGGTTTTTTTGGCTTTAGCAATAATGAGGGATTACTGACCAAATGGTGACAGAGTGAAGGTGGATGCTCCACAGACAGGATCAGTTTTTTTGGGGTTATTGTTCTGACAGATCAGAGAAAGGGCAAAATAATCAGTGACATCAACACAAACTTACTGCTGACAACCTCTCCACTCTGTCGGGGGGCTCTACTTGTATAAGCATTGAATAGAACAGGTTCTAGACAACTATGTGGAATCAGCTGCCAACAGTGAAAAAAGAGTGCCCTTCTTCTTGACGCTAGCATTAACCTGTAAGGCTGAGTTCACACTTATATTAATAAGCGAAGTGTGCAGTGATTCTAAGAGTAACGCCTGTCATCTGCATGTCATACTGACTCACTGTATTGTTTCACTACCACAGCAGACTCCCTATGCGTGTTACTGCAAGGCACAGTGTTTTACACCACTATAAGGCTCTCTGCAGCCAGGAAATATCAGTTTTTTAAATTGATTTGCAACAAATAAATTCGGATCAAAATGATTTTTTTCCAAAAATTCGGCAAACCGGCCGAATCAGGTTTTTGAGAAATTCGCTCATCTCTAATTACTATTCCCCAATAATACCTTAAAGAGAACCTGTCACCGGGATTTTGTGTATAGAGCTGAGGACATAAGTTTCTAGATGGCCGCTAGCACATCCGCAATACCCAGTCCCCATAGCTCTGTGTGCTTTTATTGTGTAAAAAAAAACAATTTGATACATATGCAAATTAGCCTGAGTTGAGTCCTGTCCCTGACTCATCTCAGGAACAGGACTCATCTCAGGTTAATTTGCGTATGTATCAAATAGTTTTTTTTACACAATAAAAGCACACAGAGCTATGAGTACTGGGTATTGCGGATGTGCTAGCGGCCATCTAGCAACCCATGTCCTCAGATCTATACCCAAAATCCCGGTGACAGGTTCCCTTTAACACTGCCACCACTAAGGTTTATTTCACGAGCTCGCACTCTTACAGGAAGCCTTTAGTTACGCCCTATTATCTCTACATAATGCAAATTTGTTAGTTAAATACTACAAGTTCCTCCCAAACTGGGACAAGTCGCCTTATATGCTTTGAGCTTAGCACGTAGATTCATTCAAGAACACAACACAGGAAATCTGGTAGAATTATACTTTGGAATGCAAGAGCATTGCAAAGTATAGTACAGCCATCAGCTCCACAGGATCTTCAAGATCCAAGAGGGACTTGATAAAAAAAAAGTGAAAATAATAAAATTTAAAATAAATAAATAAAAATGTAAATAAAATAAATAAATTGCCTTTTCCTATAAAAAATGCAAAAAAACAAAACAAAAAACACATACAGTGGGATGCGAAAGTTTGGGCAACCTTGTTAATCGTTGTGATTTTCCTGTATAAATCGTTGGTTGTTACGATAAAAAATGTCAGTTAAATATATCATATAGGAGACACACACAGAGATATTTGAGAAGTGAAATGAAGTTTATTGGATTTACAGAAAGTGTGCTATAATTGTTTAAACAAAATTCGGCAGGTATTGCCACATCCGTAACAATCTTCTCTATAAAATGTCACATGACCTAACCCCTCAGATGAACGCTGTAAAAATAAATAAATAAAAACTGTTCCAAAACAGCCAGTTTTTTTGGTCACCTTGCCCCATAAAGTGTAATAATGAATGATCAAAAAATCAAATGTACCCAAAAATGGTACCAATAAAAACCTCAACTCTTCCTGCAAAAAACGAGCCCCTGCACAAAACGATTGGCAAAAAAATAAAAAATATATGGCGTTCAGAAAATGGACACACAAAAATGTAATTTCTTTTTCAAAATGCTTTATTATGTAAAACTGAAACAAACAAAGTAGACATATTTGATATCACTGTGTCCGTAACAACCTGCTCTATAAAAATAGCACATGATCTACCCTGTCAGATGAATCTTGTAAAATATACAAAACGGTGCCGAAACAGTTTTTTTGTTACCTTGCCTCACAAACAACGTAATATAGAGCAATTAAAAATCATATGTACCCCAAAATAGTACCAATAAAATTGGTACCTTATCCTGTAGTTTCCAAAATGGGGTCACTTTTTGGGAGTTTCTACTGTAAGGGTACCTCAGCGGGGCTTGAAATGGGACATGGCATCTAAAAACCAATCCAGCAAAATCTGCCTTTCAAAAACCATATGGCTCTCCTTTCCTTCTGCGCCCTGCCGTGTGCCCTGCCGTGTGCCCTTACATCAGTTTATGACCACATGTGGGGTACTTCTGTAAACTGCAGAATCAGGGTAATAAATATCTTTATAATATTTTTGTTTGGCTGTTAACCCTCAATGTGTTAAAGAAAAAAAAAATATTAAATGGAAAATCTGCCCAAAAAGTGAAATTTTGAAATTTCATTCCCATTTTCCTTTAATTCTTGTGGAACACCTAAAGGGTTAACAAAGTTTGTAAAATCAGTTTTGAGTAACTTGAGGGGTGTAGTTTCTACAATGGGGTCATTTATGGGGGGTATCCACTATGTAAGCCCCACAAAGTGACTTCAGACCTGAACTGGTCCTTAAAAAGTGGGTTTTGGAATTTTCTTAAAAATTTTAAGAATTGCTTCTAAACTTCTAAGCCTTGTAATGTCCTAAAAAAAAAAAAATGACCTTTCCAAAATGATGCCAACATAAAGTATACATATTAGGAATGTAAAGTAATAAATATTTTATGAGGTATCACTTTCTGTTTTAGAAGCAGAGAAATAGAAATTTCAATTGCAAATTTTTCTAATTTTTTGGTAAATTTTGGATTTTTTCATAAATAAAGGTGAAATATATTGACTCAAATTTATGACTGTCATGAAGTACAATGTGTCACAAGAAAACAATCTCAGAATGGCTTGGTTAAATAAAAGTGTTCCAAAGCTATTACCACATAGAGTGATGCATGTCAAATTTGTAAATTTTGACCTGGACACTGGGGCATCCCCAATGACCTTTGGTCATGAAAGGGTTAATATTTGCAATATTTGCATGTCATCAGTGCAGCCCAAAAATAATTCCCGTTGGGGAGGATTGGAGCAGCCATGCAATGTTAGGTAATCGTTAATTTCTAACGATAATTTGTTTTCCCTTAGTCCTAACAGCAGCACAGATGGGGTTAACTGCCCCCTGTGGACTGGTAGGACCGGCTGAATTTTTAATGAGCCTAAGAACCAATAATAAAGTTCCCACTCCTTCAACTACCCCCCAGTCACCGTGTTTTCAGCAAGCATACGTACTTAGGGTGGGAAATTTGTGTGCTGCTGTTAGGACTAAGGGAAGAAAAAATATCGTTAGAAATGAACGATTCCCTTACGTCCTACCAGCAGCACAGATGGGGAGATAACAAGAAGAACCCCTAGGGAGGGCCTTCCTACCTGGCAGAATCAAGAATAGTCTGCCCAAAGGCCGAAAACTCCGCAAACTTAGCACCGACTCTGTACTGCGAGATAAAGGTTGATTCGGAGCGCCAGGAAGCCAACTTGTGATTAACTCTAAGGGAAGCTGATTTCTTTCTGCCACTGAGGTTGAAACGGCCCTAGTAGAATGGACCTTAACAAACTCTGGAGGGCCCAGAGATTAAGACTAATTGATCCAGCGACTAATGGATTCCTTAGACACTTTGCGGCCTTTAGATTTACCGGCAAACAGGATGAAGAGATTCTCATCAATCCTGAACTCCTTGGACCTATCCACATAGGTCTGGAGGCATCTCGAAATGTCCAGAGGATGTCTGACAGGAACATCGGAGGAGGCGGAAGAAAATAAAACTGGTAAAGAAATTGCCTGGTTAACATTCTGAAAAGATAACACCTTTGGTCCGAAGTAGGGTAAGAATTTTAGGAGAACCCGGTCCTGCAAAAAGGTTATATATGGATGCAGAGCCAAAAAGGCTTGTAACTCCGAAACCCTTTTAGCTGAAGTCACAGCTAGCAGAAAGACTGTCTTTAAGGTGACAAACTTGAATCTGACCTCCTCCAATGGCTCAAAGGGGGGAGATGCTAACCCATTGCGTACTACTCAAAGATCCCGCTGAGGAATGGGTCTCAGTATTGTAGGCTTCAATCTCTCGGCTCCTTTAAGGAAGCATTTGATGAGCGGGTCCCGAGAATATGGCCTGTTTAAACAGGCCGAGATGGCAAAAACCTGCACCTTCAAAGTGGCCGGAGCAAGGCCCTTGTCTAGTCCATCCTGAAGGAACTGTAATATGGCGGAAAGGGACGGATCTGCAGACGCCACCTGGTTAGAATCACACCAAAAGGTGAAGATTCTCATCACTCTGGAGTAGGCCTTCTTAGTGGATTCCGCTCTTGAATGTGATAACGTTCTCAGGACCGCCTTAGAGAGCCCTTCTACTCTGGGAAGGGACTGATCAACCTCCAGGCTGTCAGGTTGAATCTGTGCAGATCTGGGCAGAGATGTGTGTCCCACGACACCAGGGTCTGCTCCGGGGGGAGTCTCCAGTATTGTCCTCGACTCATCTGAATGAACTGGGTAAACCATTCTGGATCTCTTGGGCCAGAATGGAATGATGGCTATTACCGAGGCCTGATCCTGACGAATCTTCATCAATACCCTCGGTATCATGGAAAAGGGAGGGAAGATGTAAGCCTGCCTGAACCTCCACGGTATCGACAGAGCATCTATCGCCAGGGGGTTGTCCTCCCTGTATAGAGAGCAGAACCTCTGTACCTTGGCGTTGAACCTGGTTGTCATGAGATCCACCTCCGGTAATCCCCATCTTAGGACTATCTGCTTGAAGATCTCCGGATGCAGAGACAACTCCATGGTTGGTAATCCGCGACTTAAAAGATCTTCAATCATGTTGAGGGACCCCCGAATGTGGGTGGCAAATAGATGGGATAGGTTCAACTCTGCCCACCGTAGAATTACCCCGATCTCTGCAAGAAGGGGTAGGGATCTCATACCTCCCTGTTTGTTTATGTAAAGAACTGCAGACATATTGTCTGACTGTACTTTCACCGCTTTGCCCCGGATTTGAGGGGCGAAGTGAAGGAGGGCTAGCCGGATAGCTTGCATCTCTCGGAGATTGGAGGAGAGGCGCTGCTCCATGAGAGACCAAGTTCCCCGAACTGTGGAACCGTCTAGATGAGCGCCCCAGCCTACTAGGGACATGTCTGTAGTCAATATGAGCCAGGTCCCACCTGTTCAAAACTTCTGTTTGAAGAGGGCGGAGGTACCATAATGCCCAAGGGACAGCATCTGCAGCCGCTGACATGAGCCCCAGCATCTTCATGAGAGTCCGATTGGATACTCGTCGTGGTACCGATAAGAACCTTGCCAGGTCTTGTACCCGGGACTTCCTTTCTGGTGTCAACTGAAGAGACATCGCCACATATATGAAACCTAGATATTGTATTGAAGTCGAAGGGCTCACATTCGATTTCTGCCAGTTGATGATCCACCCTAGGCGGAGCAGAAAGGAAATTGCTAGATGAAGATGGTGGGTCAGAGCTGGTACGGTGGCCACCAAAAGGAGCCAGTCGTCCAGGTAAGGGACAATGGTCAGTCCTTTAAGTCTCAGTTCAACCACCACTGCTACCACCACCTTGGTGAAGATAAGGGGGGCGGCTGCGATTCCAAAGGTGAGGGCGGCAAACTGAAAATGCCTGAGAACCCCGGAAATCTGGACCGCGATCCTGAGATATTTCAAAGACGCGGGATGGATCGGGATATGGAGGTAAGCATCCCTGAGATCCAGAGTGGCCGTCACATCTCCGAGTTTGAGAATGTGGCTGACTGACCTTATGGTTTCCATGCGAAACTTTGGCCTTCTTATGAATCGATTGAGATATCTCAAATTGATTATCATCCGGAGATCGCTTGTCTTTTTGGGAACCAGAAACACTGGAGAATAGATCCCTAGGCCCTGCTCCCCTGCCGCAACCTCCTCCAGAGCCCCCTTTGAAATATAGTGCTGGATGTAGGATTCTCAAATCCTCTGTTTGGCAGGCTGAAAGCCCCGACTGGTGAGGAATCTATCTTGGGGGAGAGAGGCGAGATCTATAAGGTACCCGGCGGAGATGATGCTTAGAACCCAATGGTCTGCAATCTCCTGGGACCAAATCTCCTTGAAATGGGCAAGGCGTCCCCCCACGGGGATCTGGGGAGAGGGTTCAGGGAAAGCCAGAGGCGTAACGGCAGGGACCGCAGGGGGAAACCAAGAGCCTCTGGGAGGCCCACAGTCAGGAGTGATTAGCCTCCTTAGTGGGTCTGCGGGGGCACCTCGAAAGTCTTCGCTGCCCCCCCCAGTTTCTACAGGAAGTAGCCTGCTGGCCCTGTCTGCCCCCCCGATGTTGACTGGGGCATCCTCGAAAGGGCTGTTGAGGAAGACTCTTGCCCTTTTTGTCAGAGAGGCCCTCCATGATCTTATCTAGCTCGGATCCGAAAAGCCGATCGGGCTCAAACGGAAGCCCACTTAAATTATATTTTGAGGCATTATCTGCCTTCCACGGTTTCAGCCATAAATGTCTACGAGCCGCAAAGACTAGGCCCATGGTCTTGGCTGCTAGTTTAAGCTGCACTTGCGACGTATCGCATAGAAAGTCCATGGCCAGATTCACAGTTTTGAAGGCAGCCAGGATGTCATCACGGGATACACTCTGGTTCATGTCGGTCTGAATTTGATTTAGTTTACTGCTCAGGAAGGACGACACCTCAGATGCTGCTATAGCAGTAGAAGCTGAAGCGGCTGAATAGCCTCTTCTTAAAGTGCACTCCGCCCTCCTATCAAGAGGGTCTTGCAGACTCGACCCATCATCTGCAGGCACCAGAGTGCGTCTAGACAACTTGGCTATGGCCGTGACAACCCTGGGAATGGAACCCCACGATTCCATCAAGGGTTTCGCCATTGGAAACATCATTTTAAATTTGCGAGTCAGGACTGGTCCTTTCTCAGTTTTTTTCCATTCAGTATGCATGACCAAACAGAGGGTCTCATCCACTTTGAAGACACGCTGTGCCCGACCAGCGGGATCGGAGGACTCCCCAACGTCAACATCCTGGTTCCCCGGCCGGATGGACTTCAAAAGCTTTTGAGTTTTTTCTGGCGGAAAAAAACATGAGGTTAATTTGATCTAATTTCTGAGATGGAAATGATGAAAATGATAGGAAAGCATAAAAATATAATTAATTCGGAGTGCTTCCGTGGGGTTTTGTCCCGTACTTCCGTTCCGCAAAAAGATAGAACATGTCCTATCTTTTTACGATCCGCTGCGGCTGCTCAACGGACTGTGCTCATGCATTGCGGGCCACAGCATGACCACGGGCCGCACACACCAGTGTGATAGAGGCCTAAAGGGGAAAGGGGCCGCATGAAAATCGCATCACATCCTCAAGCAAGTGCGGATGCGATGAGTTTTTCACAGATGGTTGCTAAGAGATGTTGTTTGTATACCTTCAGTTTTTTATCAAGCACGTGCAAAACACATTAAATCGTATTGCACCCACGCAATAAAAAATTAATGCAATTGCATACTAAACTGAATGAACTTGCTTGCGAAATCGCACATTTTGCACTGAATGCATCTGCAACGCATTCGGACCTTATCCACACACGCTCGTCTGCAAGGGGCCTAAGTTGTCATGTTAAATAATAATACTATCTTTAAATGGGTTTTCTGAGAGTACGATATTGATGACCTATCCTTAGAGGGGGTCAGACTCCTGGCAGCCCCACTGATCATAAAAGCCTGCAGAGCTGCAGCCTCCTAAAAGCATACTAAGCGCAGCACCGTACAGTATACAGCTTCTGTGCTCGAAATTGCAATCCAGTCCATTCACTTGAATGGGATTGAACTGCAAATATGCCATATGACTAGAGTTGAGCGAACACCTGGATGTTCGGGTTCGAGAAGTTCGGCCGAACATCCCGGAAATGTTCGGGTTCGGGATCCGAACCCGATCCGAACTTCGTCCCGAACCCGAACCCCATTGAAGTCAATGGGGACCCGAACTTTTCGGCACTAAAACGGCTGTAAAACAGCCCAGGAAAGGGCTAGAGGGCTGCAAAAGGCAGCAACATGTAGGTAAATCCCCTGCAAACAAATGTGGATAGGGAAATGAATTAAAATAAAAATTAAATAAATAAAAATTAACCAAAATCAATTGGAGAGAGGTTCCATAGCAGAGAATCTGGCTTCCCGTCACCCACCACTGGAACAGTCCATTCTCAGATATTTAGGCCCCGGCACCCAGGCAGAGGAGAGAGGTCCCGTAACAGACAATCTGGCTTCATGTCAGCAGAGAATCAGTCTTCATGTCATAGCAGAGAATCAGGCTTCACGTCACCCACCACTGTAAGAGTCCATTTTCATAAATTTAGGCCCAGCACCCAGGCAGAGGAGAGAGGTCCCGTAACAGACAATCTGGCTTCATGTCAGCAGAGAATCAGTCTTCATATCATAGCAGAGAATCAGGCTTCACGTCAGCCACCAATGCAACAGTCCATTGTCAGATATTTAGGCCCAGCACCCAGGCAGAGGAGAGAGGTCCCGTAACAGAGGATCTGGCTTCATGTCAGCAGAGAATCAGTCTTCATGTCATAACAGAGAATCAGGCTTCACGTCACCCACCACTGTAAGAGTCCATTTTCATAAATTTAGGCCCAGCACCCAGGCAGAGGAGAGAGGTCCCGTAACAGAGGATCTGGCTTCATGTCAGCAGAGAATCAGTCTGCATGTCATAGCAGAGAATCAGGCTTCACGTCACCCACCACTGCAACAGTCCATTTTCATAAATTTAGGCCCAGCACCCAGGCAGAGGAGAGAGGTCCCGTAACAGAGGATCTGGCTTCATGTCACCAGAGAATCAGTCTGCATGTCATAGCAGAGAATCAGGCTTCACGTCAGCCACCACTGCAACAATCCATTGGCATATATTTAGGCCTAGCACACAGGCAGAGGAGAGAGGTCCCGTAACAGACAATCTGGCTTCATGTCAGCAGAGAATCAGTCTGCATGTCATAGCAGAGAATGAGGCTTCACGTCAGCCACCACTGCAACAATCCATTGGCATATATTTAGGCCTAGCACACAGGCAGAGGAGAGAGGTCCTGTAACAGACAATCTGGCTTCATGTCAGCAGAGAATCAGTCTTCATATCATAGCAGAGAATCAGGCTTCACGTCAGCCACCAATGCAACAGTCCATTGTCAGATATTTAGGCCCAGCACCCAGGCAGAGGAGAGAGGTCCCGTAACAGAGGATCTGGCTTCATGTCAGCAGAGAATCAGTCTTCATGTCATAGCAGAGAATCAGGCTTCACGTCACCCACCACTGTAAGAGTCCATTTTCATAAATTTAGGCCCAGCACCCAGGCAGAGGAGAGAGGTCCCGTAACAGAGGATCTGGCTTCATGTCAGCAGAGAATCAGTCTGCATGTCATAGCAGAGAATCAGGCTTCACGTCAGCCACCACTGCAACAGTCCATTGTCATAAATTTAGGCCCAGCACCCAGGCAGAGGAGAGAGGTCCCGTAACAGACAATCTGGCTTCATGTCAGCAGAGAATTAGTCTGCATGTCATAGCAGAGAATCAGGCTTCACGTCAGCCACCACTGCAACAGTCCATTGTCATAAATTCAGGCCCAGCACCCAGGCAGAGGAGAGAGGTCCCGTAACAGACAATCTGGCTTCATGTCAGCAGAGAATCAGTCTGCATGTCATAGCAGAGAATGAGGCTTCACGTCAGCCACCACTGCAACAATCCATTGGCATATATTCAGGCCTAGCACACAGGCAGAGGAGAGAGGTCCCGTAACAGACAATCTGGCTTCATGTCAGCAGAGAATCAGTCTGCATGTCATAGCAGAGAATGAGGCTTCACGTCAGCCACCACTGCAACAATCCATTGGCATATATTTAGGCCTAGCACACAGGCAGAGGAGAGAGGTCCCGTAACAGACAATCTGGCTTCATGTCAGCAGAGAATCAGTCTGCATGTCATAGCAGAGAATGAGGCTTCACGTCACCCACCACTGCAACAGTCCATTTTCATAAATTTAGGCCCAGCACCCAGGCAGAGGAGAGAGGTCCCGTAACAGAGGATCTGGCTTCATGTCACCAGAGAATCAGTCTGCATGTCATAGCAGAGAATCAGGCTTCACGTCAGCCACCACTGCAACAATCCATTGGCATATATTTAGGCCTAGCACACAGGCAGAGGAGAGAGGTCCCGTAACAGACAATCTGGCTTCATGTCAGCAGAGAATCAGTCTGCATGTCATAGCAGAGAATGAGGCTTCACGTCAGCCACCACTGCAACAATCCATTGGCATATATTTAGGCCTAGCACACAGGCAGAGGAGAGAGGTCCCGTAACAGACAATCTGGCTTCATGTCAGCAGAGAATCAGTCTGCATGTCATAGCAGAGAATGAGGCTTCACGTCACCCACCACTGCAACAGTCCATTTTCATAAATTTAGGCCCAGCACCCAGGCAGAGGAGAGAGGTCCCGTAACAGAGGATCTGGCTTCATGTCACCAGAGAATCAGTCTGCATGTCATAGCAGAGAATGAGGCTTCACGTCAGCCACCACTGCAACAATCCATTGGCATATATTTAGGCCTAGCACACAGGCAGAGGAGAGAGGTCCCGTAACAGACAATCTGGCTTCATGTCAGCAGAGAATCAGTCTGCATGTCATAGCAGAGAATGAGGCTTCACGTCACCCACCACTGCAACAGTCCATTTTCATAAATTTAGGCCCAGCACCCAGGCAGAGGAGAGAGGTCCCGTAACAGAGGATCTGGCTTCATGTCACCAGAGAATCAGTCTGCATGTCATAGCAGAGAATCAGGCTTCACGTCAGCCACCACTGCAACAATCCATTGGCATATATTTAGGCCTAGCACACAGGCAGAGGAGAGAGGTCCCGTAACAGACAATCTGGCTTCATGTCAGCAGAGAATCAGTCTGCATGTCATAGCAGAGAATGAGGCTTCACGTCACCCACCACTGCAACAGTCCATTTTCATAAATTTAGGCCCAGCACCCAGGCAGAGGAGAGAGGTCCCGTAACAGAGGATCTGGCTTCATGTCACCAGAGAATCAGTCTGCATGTCATAGCAGAGAATCAGGCTTCACGTTAGCCACCACTGCAACAATCCATTGGCATATATTTAGGCCTAGCACACAGGCAGAGGAGAGAGGTCCCGTAACAGACAATCTGGCTTCATGTCAGCAGAGAATCAGTCTGCATGTCATAGCAGAGAATGAGGCTTCACGTCACCCACCACTGCAACAGTCCATTTTCATAAATTTAGGCCCAGCACCCAGGCAGAGGAGAGAGGTCCCGTAACAGACAATCTGGCTTCATGTCAGCAGAGAATTAGTCTGCATGTCATAGCAGAGAATCAGGCTTCACGTCAGCCACCACTGCAACAGTCCATTGGCATATATTTAGGCCCTGGCACCCAGACAGAGGAGAGGTTCATTCAACTTTGGGTAGCCTTGCAATATAATGGTAAAATGAAAATAAAAATAGGATTGAATGAGGAAGTGCCCTGGAGTCCAATAATATATGGTTATGGGGAGGTAGTTAATGTCTAATCTGGACAAGGGACGGACAGGTCCTGTGGGATCCATGCCTGGTTCATTTTTATGAACGTCAGCTTGTCCACATTGGCTGTAGACAGGCGGCTGCGTTTGTCTGTAATGACGCCCCCTGCCGTGCTGAATACACGTTCAGACAAAACGCTGGCTGCCGGGCAGGCCAGCACCTCCAAGGCATAAAAGGCTAGCTCTGGCCACGTGGACAATTTAGAGACCCAGAAGTTGAATGGGGCCGAACCATCAGTCAGTACGTGGAGGGGTGTGCACACGTACTGTTCCACCATGTTAGTGAAATGTTGCCTCCTGCTAACACGTTGCGTATCAGGTGGTGGTGCAGTTAGCTGTGGCGTGTTGACAAAAGTTTTCCACATCTCTGCCATGCTAACCCTGCCCTCAGAGGAGCTGGCCGTGACACAGCTGCCTTGGCGACCTCTTGCTCCTCCTCTGCCTTGGCCTTGGGCTTCCACTTGTTCCCCTGTGACATTTGGGAATGCTCTCAGTAGCGCGTCTACCAACGTGCGCTTGTACTCGCGCATCTTCCTATCACGCTCCAGTGCAGGAAGTAAGGTGGGCACATTGTCTTTGTAGCGTGGATCCAGCAGGGTGGCAACCCAGTAGTCCGCACAGGTTAAAATGTGGGCAACTCTGCTGTCGTTGCGCAGGCACTGCAGCATGTAGTCGCTCATGTGTGCCAGGCTGCCCAGGGGTAAGGACAAGCTGTCCTCTGTGGGAGGCGTATCGTCATCGTCCTGCCTTTCCCCCCAGCCACGCACCAGTGATGGACCCGAGCTGCGTTGGGTGCCACCCCGCTGTGACCATGCTTCATCCTCATCCTCCTCCACCTCCTCCTCATCCTCGTCCTCCTCGTCCTCCAGTAGTGGGCCCTGGCTGGCCACATTTGTACCTGGCCTCTGCTGTTGCCAAAAACCTCCCTCTGAGTCACTTCGAAGAGACTGGCCTGAAAGTGCTAAAAATGACCCCTCTTCCTCCTCCTCCTCCTCCTCCTGGGCCACCTCCTCTTCCATCATCGCCCTAAGTGTTTTCTCAAGGAGACATAGAAGTGGTATTGTAACGCTGATAACGGTGTCATCGCCACTGGCCATGTTGGTGGAGTACTCAAAACAGCGCAACAGGGCACACAGGTCTCGCATGGAGGCCCAGTCATTGGTGGTGAAGTGGTGCTGTTCTGTAGTGCGACTGACCCGTGCGTGCTGCAGCTGAAACTCCACTATGGCCTGCTGCTGCTCGCACAGTCTGTCCAGCATGTGCAAGGTGGAGTTCCACCTGGTGGGCACGTCGCATATGAGGCGGTGAGCGGGAAGGCCGAAGTTACGCTGTAGCGCAGACAGGCGAGCAGCAGCAGGATGTGAACGCCGGAAGCGCGAACAGACGGCCCGCACTTTATGCAGCAGCTCTGACATGTCGGGGTAGTTGTGAATGAACTTCTGCACCACCAAATTCAGCACATGCGCCAAGCAAGGGATGTGCGTCAAATTGGCTAGTCCCAGAGCTGCAACGAGATTTCGCCCATTATCACACACCACCAGGCCGGGCTTGAGGCTCACCGGCAGCAACCACTCGTCGGTCTGTTGTTCAATACCCCGCCACAACTCCTGTGCGGTGTGGGGCCTGTCCCCCAAACATATGAGTTTCAGAATGGCCTGCTGACGTTTACCCCGGGCTGTGCTGAAGTTGGTGGTGAAGGTGTGTGGCTGACTGGATGAGCAGGTGGAAGAAGAGGAGGAGGAAGCCGAGAAGGAGGAGGTGGCAACAGGAGGCAAAGAATGTTGCCCTGCGATCCTTGGCGGCGGAAGGACGTGCGCCAAACAGCTCTCCGCCTGGGGCCCAGCTGCCACTACATTTACCCAGTGTGCAGTTAGGGAGATATAGCGTCCCTGGCCGTGCTTACTGGTCCACGTATCTGTGGTTAGGTGGACCTTGCTACAGATGGCGTTGCGCAGTGCACACTTGATTTTATCGGATACTTGGTTGTGCAGGGAAGGCACGGCTCTCTTGGAGAAGTAGTGCCGGCTGGGAACAACATACTGTGGGACAGCAAGCGACATGAGCTGTTTGAAGCTGTCTGTGTCCACCAGCCTAAATGACAGCATTTCATAGGCCAGTAGTTTAGAAATGCTGGCATTCAGGGCCAGGGATCGAGGGTGGCTAGGTGGGAATTTACGCTTTCTATCAAATGTTTGTGAGATGGAGAGCTGAACGCTGGCGTGTGACATGGTTGAGACGCTTGGTGACGGAGGTGGTGGTGGTGGTGTTGGTGGTACATCCCCTGTTTGCTGGGCGGCAGGTGCCAACGTTCCTCCAGAGGCGGAGGAAGAGGCCGAGGCGGCAGCAGCAGAATAGGCCGAGGCGGCAGCAGCAGAAGAGGTAGCAGGGGGAGCCTGAGTGACTTCCTTGGTTTTAAGGTGTTTACTCCACTGCAGTTCATGCTTTGCATGCAGGTGCCTGGTCATGCAGGTTGTGCTCAGGTTCAGAACGTTAATGCCTCGCTTCAGGCTCTGATGGCACAGCGTGCAAACCACTCGGGTCTTGTCGTCAGCACATTGTTTGAAGAAGTGCCATGCCAGGTAACTCCTTGAAGCTGCCTTTGGGGTGCTCGGTCCCAGATGGCGGCGGTCAGTAGCAGGCGGAGTCTCTTGGCGGCGGGTGTTCTGCTTTTGCCCACTGCTCCCTCTTTTGCTACGCTGTTGGCTCGGTCTCACCACTGCCTCTTCCTCCGAACTGTGAAAGTCAGTGGCACGACCTTCATTCCATGTGGGGTCTAGGACCTCATCGTCCCCTGCATCGTCTTCCACCCAGTCTTGATCCCTGACCTCCTGTTCAGTCTGCACACTGCAGAAAGACGCAGCAGTTGGCACCTGTGTTTCGTCATCATCAGAGACATGCTGAGGTGGTATTCCCATGTCCTCATCATCAGGAAACATAAGTGGTTGTGCGTCAGTGCATTCTATGTCTTTCACCGCTGGGGAAGGGCTAGGTGGATGCCCTTGGGAAACCCTGCCAGCGGAGTCTTCAAACAGCATAAGAGACTGCTGCATAACTTGAGGCTGAGACAGTTTCCCTGGTATGCATGGGGGTGATGTGACAGACTGATGGGGTTGGTTTTCAGGCGCCATCTGTGCGCTTTCTGCAGAAGACTGGGTGGGAGATAATGTGAACGTGCTGGATCCACTGTCGGCCACCCAATTGACTAATGCCTGTACCTGCTCAGGCCTTACCATCCTTAGAACGGCATTGGGCCCCACCATATATCGCTGTAAATTCTGGCGGCTACTGGGACCTGAGGTAGTTGGTACACTAGGACGTGTGGATGTGGCAGAACGGCCACGTCCTCTCCCAGCACCAGAGGGTCCACTAACACCACCACGACCATGTCCACGTCCGCGTCCCTTACTAGATGTTTTTCTCATTGTTATGGTTCACCACAACAACAAATATATTATTTGGCCCAATGTATTGTATTCAAATTCAGCGGGATATAAATTTGAGGCCTAGTATTTAGGCGCTGGGTGACCGGTATGGATTTACTAACAGAATTAGACTTGGAAATGCACAGTAGCGTGTGTGTGAAGTTATTCTGAATGACCCTATGTGCACCTTGAATATTATATACCCTTTTTGGGATAGATTTCAAATAGCTCTGATATAGCAGGAACCACTAAATTATGAAATTGCTAAATTGGGAATTGTACTTCAACCCAGAACAAAAAATGTGCTTTGACGGACACTAAATAACTTTCCCAGCCACAACAGGACAGCGGTAACGAGAGATTTAGCGGGATATAAATTTGAGGCCTAGTATTTAGGCGCTGGGTGACCGGTATGGATTTAGTGACAGAATTAGACTTGGAAATGCACAGAAGCGTGTGTGTGAAGTTATTCTGAATGACCCTATGTGCACCTTGAATATTATATACCCTTTTTGGGATAGATTTCAAATAGCTCTGATATAGCAGGAACCACTAAATTATGAAATTGCTAAATTGGGAATTGTACTTCAACCCAGAACAAAAAATGTGCTTTGACGGACACTAAATAACTTTCCCAGCTACAACAGGACAGCGGTAACGAGAGATTTAGCGGGATATAAATTTGAGGCCTAGTATTTAGGCGCTGGGTGACCGGTATGGATTTAGTGACAGAATTAGACTTGGAAATGCACAGAAGCGTGTGTGTGAAGTTATTCTGAATGACCCTATGTGCACCTTGAATATTATATACCCTTTTTGGGATAGATTTCAAATAGCTCTGATATAGCAGGAACCACTAAATTATGAAATTGCTAAATTTGGAATTGTACTTCAACCCAGAACAAAAAATGTGCTTTGACGGACACTAAATAACTTTCCCAGCTACAACAGGACAGCGGTAACGAGAGATTTAGCGGGATATAAATTTGAGGCCTAGTATTTAGGCGCTGGGTGACCGGTATGGATTTAGTGACAGAATTAGACTTGGAAATGCACAGAAGCGTGTGTGTGAAGTTATTCTGAATGACCCTATGTGCACCTTGAATATTATATACCCTTTTTGGGATAGATTTCAAATAGCTCTGATATAGCAGGAACCACTAAATTATGAAATTGCTAAATTGGGAATTGTACTTCAACCCAGAACAAAAAATGTGCTTTGACGGACACTAAATAACTTTCCCAGCCACAACAGGACAGCGGTAACGAGAGATTTAGCGGGATATAATTTTGAGGCCTAGTATTTAGGCGCTGGGTGACCGGTATGGATTTAGTGACAGAATTAGACTTGGAAATGCACAGAAGCGTGTGTGTGAAGTTATTCTGAATGACCCTATGTGCACCTTGAATATTATATACCCTTTTTGGGATAGATTTCAAATAGCTCTGATATAGCAGGAACCACTAAATTATGAAATTGCTAAATTGGGAATTGTACTTCAACCCAGAACAAAAAATGTGCTTTGACGGACACTAAATAACTTTCCCAGCTACAACAGGACAGCGGTAACGAGAGATTTAGCGGGATATAAATTTGAGGCCTAGTATTTAGGCGCTGGGTGACCGGTATGGATTTAGTGACAGAATTAGACTTGGAAATGCACAGAAGCGTGTGTGTGAAGTTATTCTGAATGACCCTATGTGCACCTTGAATATTATATACCCTTTTTGGGATAGATTTCAAATAGCTCTGATATAGCAGGAACCACTAAATTATGAAATTGCTAAATTTGGAATTGTACTTCAACCCAGAACAAAAAATGTGCTTTGACGGACACTAAATAACTTTCCCAGCTACAACAGGACAGCGGTAACGAGAGATTTAGCGGGATATAAATTTGAGGCCTAGTATTTAGGCGCTGGGTGACCGGTATGGATTTAGTGACAGAATTAGACTGGGATATGGCCAAAAAATAACCACACTATTGCTGGTTAAATGCACTTGGTGACAGGCGCAGCTTGCCCCTGATTTAGTATATGGCCAAAAAATGAACAGACTATTGCTGGTTAAATGCACTTGGTGTGACAGCTTCACCCTGATGTAGGCTTTAGCCAAAAAACAACCACACCATTGAGGGTTAAATGCACTTGGTGACAGGCGCAGCTTGCCCCTGATTTAGTATATGGCCAAAAAATGAACAGACTATTGCTGGTTAAATGCACTTGGTGTGACAGCTTCACCCTGATGTAGGCTTTAGCCAAAAAACAACCACACCATTGAGGGTTAAATGCACTTGGTGACAGGCGCAGCTTGCCCCTGATTTAGTATATGGCCAAAAAATGAACAGACTATTGCTGGTTAAATGCACTTGGTGTGACAGCTTCACCCTGATGTAGGCTTTAGCCAAAAAACAACCACACCATTGAGGGTTAAATGCACTTGGTGACAGGCGCAGCTTGCCCCTGATTTAGTATATGGCCAAAAAATGAACAGACTATTGCTGGTTAAATGCACTTGGTGTGACAGCTTCACCCTGATGTAGGCTTTAGCCAAAAAACAACCACACCATTGAGGGTTAAATGCACTTGGTCGCAGCTTGGATGCACTTGGTCGCAGCACCGCACAAGACACAAAATGGCCGCCGATCACCCCATAAAAAAGTGACTGACAAACGGTCTGGGCAGCCTAAAAACAGTGAGTGAGCATTTGAGTATCAGCAGCTCAATGATGCACAGCTGCAGATCGATCGATTAATCAAGTGAAGTCCTTTGGAGGAGTTAATCTGCCTAATCTCGCCCTACTGTCGCATCCGCAACCTCTCCCTACGCTAATCAGAGCAGAGTGACGGGCGGCGCTATGTGACTCCAGCTTAAATAGAGGCTGGGTCACATGGTGCTCTGGCCAATCACAGCCATGCCAATAGTAGGCATGGCTGTGACGGCCTCTTGGGGCAAGTAGTATGACGCTTGTTGATTGGCTGCTTTGCAGCCTTTCAAAAAGCGCCAAGAAAGCGTCACAAAAGCGCCAAGAAAGCGACGAACACCGAACCCGAACCCGGACTTTTACGAAAATGTCCGGGTTCGGGTCCGTGTCACGGACACCCCAAAATTCGGTACGAACCCGAACTATACAGTTCGAGTTCGCTCATCCCTACATATGACCAATGAATATGAGTCACCTCAAAAACTGAATAGAGTGACAAAGAAGTCATATGTACTCCAAAATGGTACCAATGAAACTACAGATGGCATAACAAAAACAGCTCTGTCAATTTTTGTGAAAGTGAACAGAAGATTAAAAAAGTTTATTGTTTGGGAAAGCAGGGAGAAAAAAAATTACAATTAATTTTTTTTTACAGTGAGTAAGGATTAATGTAATGGCCAATCAAGGTGTATTTTTTTTATAAATCTACTTCTGTTTGAAAATATGCTTTTATATATATTATCAAATATCTTCACATCCAGAAGCAATGCTCATATTATTTTTTTCTGGAAATTATTCTTATAACATTCCATTTGGCTGTTTCTTTAAATACAAACCACATTTCCACATTTTTTCAGCATTTTGTTTTTCAACATCGTGGTGCCGATAGCCAAGAGACTCATGTGGCCCGTCCAAGTGCAGCTTTTTAAAGCATAGCAGTGCAGTATGATAAATAAGGCTTTCTGTGAAATATTGAGCAGCGTGGAGGCATTTCGCTAATTCATGGTATATTAAATAATGCTTTGCAGAGGTTACCAGTTCAGAAATATTTTTTCCTTTAAATTATTTCTGAATCTTGTTGCTAGATTAGGCAGCAGCACTAAATAAATAATTTTCTGTGCTCCCTCCTGCATTTAATATTCCAGCCTACTGTTTTGTATAGATCACTGATATTAATACACCTGCTACTATTTATACTGGATTTTCTAGTGCAGACATTACACAGAGAGGTAAGTGAATTAATAAAATATGACCACATTTTCATATTTGTGATAGTTCAAATAAATGACCATTAGCACAATGTACCAGCATTTTCAGGTTAGTGAATATATTGCTGAGCTCCTGCGCTTCATGTGCACCTGCGTTGTGGTTTATCAGCTCTGTCTATCTGAAGAACAAAACACAGAACTTACTGTGATCACTAATTTACCGACAGCAGTCTAAACCTCAGCATACAAGTATACTGTACAGAAAAGTCAATACGGTAAGGAAGGTTTTTCTTAAAGGGGTTTTGCAGTTTGTTTAAACTGATGATCTATCCTCTGGATAGATCATCAGCATCTGACCGGCGGGGGTCCGACACCCGGGACCCCCGCCGGTCAGCTGTTTGAGAAGGCAGCAGTGCTCCAGGAGCGCCGCGGCCTTCTCACTGTTTACCGCTGGCCCAGTGACGTCACGACTAGTATAACTGGCCTGGGCGGGGATAAGCTCTGTTCACTTGAATGGAGCTTAGCCCCGCCCAGGTCACTTGATACTAGTCGTGATGTCACGGGGCCAGCGGTAAACAGTGAGAAGGCCGCGGCGCTGCTGGAGCACTGCTGTCTTCTCAAACAGCTGATCGGATGGAGTCCTGGGTGTCGGACCCCCGCCGATCAGATGCTGATAATCTATCCAGAGGATAGATCATCAGTTTACACAAACTGCAGAACCCCTTTAAGCTTGCACAGTGTGTACAATTCAATTTCCTTCTTATAAACAGGTTAAATCTACTTAAAGGGTTTTTGTTTACTGATGACCTATCCTTTGGATAGCTCATCAGTATCTGATAGGTGGGGGGTCCGACACCCAGGATGCTAAATGTTTGTCATGGCAGCCTGGAGCTTTGTAAAAGTTCCCTGGGCTGCCGTGAAGTTCTTCCTAGTAAGTCGTTAAAAAATAATCCCAAGGGGTTTTCTGAGAGTAGGATATTGATAACCTACAGATATAGTACAGTTAACACTCATGCTTTCTGAGACGTGTTATTATGTAAACTAAATGCATTAAGCAAACACCTTCAATTGCTTTTCAATGGCTTTTGTTTTAAGATAACGCGATCAGTTAGGAAATTTGAGTAAAGAGTTTGTATTTAAAACCTGCTACATCTGAATCCTTAGGATAGGTCATTAAAATCTGATCAGACAGGGTCTGACTCCAGGCAGCTCCTGTGAGCTTAGCAGCCTCTGGATAGATCATCGGTATCTGATCGGTGGGGGTCCGACACCCTGGATGCTTTTATAAGGCCTTTTTCACCCAGATGATACAGATTGTATCAGAATCTGTTCAGGAAAAAAACGGAGGAATTACAGACAACATCTCCTAGCAACCATCAGTGAAAAACGCATTGGATCCAGATTGCATCCGGATGCAATCCGATTTTCACTGAAGTCCCATTCAATTCTATGAAACCAGAGCTGCGTGATAAACACAGAATATAGAACATGCTGCGATTTTTCCTGAACGCAGAAATGATGCACAGACCTATTTAATTGAATAGGTCAGAGTTCAGTACAAATGCTGTGTGTTTCCTTCACGCATCGCACCCAGACGGAAAAGTCGTTTGTGTGCGAAAGAGGCCTAAAACAGTGATGTACTTAGATATCACAATAGATTAAGTTTTTCTTCTAGGGCTCCTACACACATGATTTTGGCTTAGCATTTTTTGCTCACTACAAAAATGACATTGAAAGCGCGTGTGGTCTCTATACTGTTTTGAATAGCGTTTACTCTTTTTTTCTGGCATTTTTTCTCTTACAGAGAAGGAGATGTAAAAATGCTAGAAAAATGCAACGAGCTTCAACATGCTGCATCTAAAAAATATGCCACAGACCCCCAAAAATCACCACCTAATTAACAGAAACAACAGTAGCAAAAAAACTTCAGTAGTAACTAACACTTGTAGTTTTTACTGCTACGGTTTGAGAATGAAAAATTAGGAATTATTGCCCTTCTACAAAACGAAAACCACTGCAGTACAAAAACTGCGTACATTGGAAATGGCAAGGTGTAGGGATGGATTGGATAAGTACCACAATTCAGACCCCAGCCGATTATGGAAGTCTATAGTCAGAGGCAAGGGGGGGAGATTTATCAAACTGGTGTAAATTTGGATTGGCTTAGTTGCCCATAGCAACCAATCAGATTACACTTTCCATAGGAGCTGTGAGAAATTAAAGGTGGAATCTGATTGGTTGTTATGGGCAACTAAGCCAGTTCTACACAACCAATAAACGTGCAGGTAAAAACTGCCCTTCACTGTAATGCCGTAGCCATGTTGGTTACTGGCATTACAGGGATTGGCTGTCTGGAATGCGTCATCAGGTGCTATATAGCACCCGATGACACGTGTTTGGCTCAGTGTTAGTCAGGGAGAGCTCTGCTGAGAAAGGGAAAGATAGTGTAGGGAGTGAAATTTTTTTCTGTTGAAAAACTAGTCCAAAAGACCCAAAAGTCCTTTGAAGGACTATTGTTGTGTGTGGCAGCAGCAATATTTATTTTTAGCGCATCCTGTGCTAAATAGCGTGCAATAGTTAGGCCACTGCAGACAGCGACATTATCTGCGCTACATCTCCTGTGTAACATGTGCGCATCCCAAAAATATCAGATATCCAGTGTACTTTTTCTGTAGATGGTGTCCGCTGCGGACAGTGACATTACCTGGGGTACATCTCCTGTGTAACGTTTCCACATCCCAAATACCTGTGACATTCCCTGTAATTTTATATTAGCTGCTGCTGACATCAGCGACATTATCTGAGATATTTCTCCTGTGTAACATGTGAGCATCCCAAATACTTTTTAATTTTTTTTGCACATACACTCCCTACAAATCGTACGCTACTGTAATTGTGACATACTTTCAAGCATATATAACATTTAATATGAAGAAGGCGAACAGTAAGGGACAAGGAAGTGGCCATGATGCTGATGGTGCACTCAGAGGCCGTGGCCTGCTGCCAGAGCACAAGAAAAACAATCATCCATGATACCTAGCTTCATGTCCCAGTTTGCAAGGTGGCACAGGACAATGCTCTCGAAGTCAGACCAGTGCGACCAGGTGGTCGGTTGTATTGCAGCAGATAATGCTTCCAGTTGGTTAAGCAACACCCTGTCTTCCACCAAGTCCATTCTCAGTAGCCAAGAGTCTGGTCAACACAATCCTAACACTGATCCTCCTTCCTCCCATCATGGAGAGTCTTGCTAAACAAGTGATCCCACACTCGGAAATTCCTAGAGACTCGAGCATTACACTCGAGCATTGCACTCGAGGAGCTCTTTTCAGCGCCATTCCTTCATTGGGGCCTCTCGACAAGCCCGCTTGAAGAGGGACATGAGATCTTGTGCCCTGATTCCCTCATCCACAGTCACAAGAAGATGACGGTGGGGAATGGAAATGAGTGTTTCACGAGGTGGATGATGATGATGAGACACAGTTGCCAATAAGTCAATGGCAATTAGTGTCTCAAGAGGTTGATGATGAGGATGAGACACAGTTGTCAATAATTGAGGTGGTTGTTAGGTCAAAAAGTCAGGAGGATGAGCAGAGTGAGAAAGTGGAAGAGCAGGTGGTGGACGATGAAGTCATTAACCCAACCTGGGAAGGTGGCAAGCCGAGCAAGGAAATCAGTACAGAGGGGGAGGGAACAACAGCACCTCAACAGGCTGGAAGAGGCAGTGGGGTATCAAAAGGGAGAAGGCGGGCCACACCAAACAGGCCTGCAACTGTTCCCTGGAGAACACCCTTGGGGCAATCTCCCTTGCCAAGGGCTAGGTGTTCGCAGTCTGGTACTTTTTTGAGAAAAGTGCGGACGACAAAGAATTGTTTATTTGCAACCTGTGCCATACAAAAATGAGCAGGGGCGTGAACACTAGCAACCTCACCACCACCAGCATGATCTGCCACATGGCATCAAAGCACCCTAATAGGTGGGCTGAACGCCTGGGTCCACAATAGGTGTCTACGGGTCACACCACTGCCTCCTCTTCCCCTGTGTTACGTGCTGGCCAATCCCCTATCAAAGGCGCAGGCCTGGATGCCTCCCACCCTGGAACTGGACCTTCGCAAGCACCATCAGCGACCAGATCCACTTCCGTGTCCCAGCGCAGCATACAAATGTCCTTATCCCAGGTATTTGAATGCAAGTGCAAATACCCAGCCACCCAGCCACAGGCTATAGCACTAAATGGGTAACTTTTTAAATTACTTGCCCTGGAAATGTTGCCATTTAGGATTGTGGACGCTGAGGCTTTCCGCAGCATGATGTCGGCGGCCGTCCCGTGTTACGCAGTCCCCAGCCGCCACTATTTTTCACGGTGTGCCATGCCTGCCTTACACCAGCATGTGTCCCATAACATCAACCGTGCCCTGACTAACTGGGAAGGTCCACTTAACGACTGACACATGGACTAGCGCTTGTGGCCAGGGACGCTACATTTCCCTGACGGCATACTGGGTGAACTTTGTGGAGGCCGGGAGTGAGTCGTACCCTGGGATGGCACAGGTGCTACCGATGCCAAGGATTGCATGCCCTATTCCATCCTGGTTTCCGCCAGCACCTACGTTAGTGGCTCCAACCCCCACATCTCCTCCTCTGCCTCCTCCTCCAGCTCCACCTCAGAATTATCCTCTTGCGGCACCAGTCAGCCATCAGTCGGTAGGTAGCTGGAAGCAGTGTAGCACTGCAGTTGGGAAGTGGCAACAGGCTGTGCTTAAGCTGATCTGCTTACGTGACAAACAGCACACCGCCGCAGAGCTTTGGCAGGGGATAAGAGACCAGACTGAGCTGTGGCTCTCGCCAATCAACCTAGAACCAGGCATGGTTGTGTCTGATAATGGCCGTAACTTGGTGGCGGCTTTGGAGCTCGGGAAGCTCACACACATACCATGCCTAGCCCACGTCTTCAACTTCAACTTCTCAAAACCAACCCCAATTTGCCTGAGCTACTGGTGAAGGTGCACCACGTGTGTACCCATTTCCACAATTCATCGACAGCTTCTGCCAGTCTGTCAATGCTGCAGAAGCGCTTAAAATTGTCAGCTCACCGACTGTTGTGCGACGTGAGCATGCGCTGGAACTCGACGTTCCACATGTTGGCCAGGCTTTGTGAGCAGCAGCTTCTGCTCTTCACAAGCGAGGAGTGGGCATGGATGTCTGACCTATGTGAGGTTTTAATAAACTTTGAGGAATCAACACAGATGGTGAGCGGCGATAACGCTATTATCAGCGTCACCATTCCACTTCTGTGTCTACTCAAACGCTTGCTGCTCACAATTAAGGCCGACGCTTTGCATGTGGAAGAGGTGGAAATGGGGGAAGACATTACACAGGGTGATAGCCAGACTACCCTCAGTTCGTCTTCTCAGCACAAATTGGATGATAATAAGGAGGAGCAGGAGACGGTTGCCTCTGCAACAAAGGGTAGTACCCATGGAAGTTTAATTCTATCTGTTCAGCGTAGATGGGCAGAAGAGGAGGAAAAAGATAAGGAGATTGAGAGTCATCCTACTGATGATGACAGGGAAGTCTTGCCTGTTGGGACTCTGGTGCACATGGCTGACTTTATGTTATGCTGCCTTTCCCGTGACCCTTGCGTTGTACGCATTTTAGATAACACTGATTACTGGCAGAGTACATACAGTAGTTCCTTGGGCAACCGAGGAGGGGAGAGGAGGGGAACACACAGCAGTTCCAACAGAGGCAAGGCAACACTCTCCAAGGCCTGGGACAGTTCCATGACACCCCGCCAGCACGCTCACCCTGATGCGTGGCCTAGTGTCACAAGGAGAGAAAAGTTTTAGAAGATAGTGAAGGAGTACGTAGCAGACTGGGTCAGCGTCCTCAATGATCCATCTGTGAGAAAAGTTTTGGAAGATAGTGAAGGAGTACGTAGCAGACTGGGTCAGCGTCCTCAATGATCCATCTGTGCCTTACAACTATTGGGTGTCCAAGCTGGACACGTGGCACGAGCTGGTGAAGAGCGGGTATTTAGTGCAGCTGGAGGCATAATAACTGATAAGCGCATTCACCTGTCAACTGAAAATGCTGACAGGTTGACTCTTATAAAAATGAACAAGGCCTGACTTTTCTACTCCACCAGAGAAAAGCGGCTGAACATAAAGGCACTTTAAGTGTGTTTTTTATAATACACTGAATACACTGTATTCCCATGCACCCCTTCCACCACAAAAAAGGGTATATGGTTCAATCTTCCTTTTCTTATCCTCTTCCTCCTCTTCCATCGTATCAACATGTTTATAAGTCTTCCCTCGCTTCTAATGTTGTAGAGGGTCAGCTCACCTGTAGGCCCTCACCTACAATCTTTTAGAGGGTCAGCTCACCTGTAGGCCCCCACATATAATGTTTTAGACGGTCAGCTCACCAGCAGGCCCTCACCTACAATGGTTTAGATGGCCAGATCACCTGCAGGCCCTCACCTACAATCTTTTAGAGGGTCAGCTCACCTGCAGGCCCTCGCATGTAATGTTTTAGAGGGTTAGCTCACCAGCAGGCCCTCGCATATAATGCTTTAGAGGGTCAGCTCACCAGCAGGCCCTCACATATAATGTTTTAGAGGGTCAGCTCACCTGCAGGCCCTCCCATATAATGTTTTAGTGGGTCAGCTCACCAGCAGGCCCTCACATATAATGTTTTAGAGGTTCAGCTCACCAGCATTCCCTTGCATATAATGTTTTAGAGGGTCAGCTCACCAGCTTGCCCTCACCTACAATCTTTTAGAGGGTCAGCTCACCTGCAGGCCTTCGCATATAATGTTTTAGAGGGTCAGCTCACCAGCAGGCCCTCACCTACAATATTTTAGAGGGTCAGCTCACCTGCAGGCCCTCGCATGTAATGTTTTAGAGTGTCAGCAAACCAGCAGGCCCTCACCTACAGTCTTTTAGAGGGTCAGCTCACCTGCAGGCCCTTGCATATAATGTTTTAGAGGGTCAGCTCACCTGCAGGCCCTCGCATGTACTATTTTAGAGGGTCAGCTCACCAACAGGCCCTCAACCGTAATGTTTTACAGGTTCAGCTCACCAGCAGGCCCTCACCCATAATTTTTCAATGGTCAGCTCAGCAGCAGGCACTCGCTCATAATTTTTTTAATGCTCAGATCAATATCAGGCACTTGCCCCTAATGTTTTAGAGAGTCAACTCTGCAGCAGACCCTCACCCCTAATGTTTTAGATGGTCAGCAGCAGGCCCCTGCTCCTAATGTTTTTGAGGGTCACCAGCAGGCCATCAATCATAATTTTTCAAGGGTGTATGATGCCCTCCTTTATGTGTAATAAAGTGTGTATTGGAGTGCCGGTTCCTTGTACTTTTTGGAAGCCCTTTCACTTAGTGCAAAGGCTTTATGAGTGTAGGAGTCCCACTACCTGAACAATTGTACCACAATGTGAATGAGGCCCTCCATTATGTGATATACAGGTTGTATCCGAGTACCTGTTCCTTGTAATTTTTGGCAGCAGTTGCACTTTATATACAGTAAATATACAGGAAAAAATGTTTCCTAGCAATTTTTCCTCTAAAATCGATTTTATTGTCGGTTTTGTGCATATTAATGTCAGACTGTAAAAGTGCCGTACTACTCGGACAACATCGTTCCAAGCAGCGACCTGGGAGTCCAAGATGCATCCAGGTATCCTCCCCATGCTGTTCCCGAACCATTTCAGTGGTGTTTCCATCAATTTCTGACCTTTTCCTATGAACCAGACACCCTCCCCTCTTCAGAGCAGGGGGTACCTGGTTTAATGCTCAGGTTCTCCCATTGACTTCCATTGTGCTCGGGTGCTCGGTGGAACACCCGAGCATCCTGAGGTGTTTGACCCGAGCACCTGAACACCCGAGCACTTCATGCTCGATCAACACTACTTATCATGATTAATAGAAATAAATCCAGGGCAGTCTAAACATAAATGCTATTATGTACATTCATAATTGAATTGAAATGAGTCATATTTATCAAAGAAACCTCTTATATAATATGGCTCATTGATTTAAACAAACATTGATAATAGAAGTAATGCTATAGATTACACTGCAGTAACTAGGTTAATGTGGACCTCCTGCACTGGATAAGGAGTTGTATAAACTAATAAAACTCCATGACTTTAACATCTTTGAGAAATATCATTTAATTAGCTAAACACAAACAAGAAATATCTTCTATGATACGGAAAAGCAGACAATAAATTGCATAGATTACAGCAAGAAAAGAACTTCTGGAAATCCAGTGTGCTTATTCCCTACTTCACATTGGCTGACTGTATAAGCAGAAGGGTTTGAATGGATTGAATTGACTTTGTTATTTAAACCCTTCCTGATGCAGCAATTTTCTCTTTCTTTTTTTTTCTTTTGCTTTTTACTCCCTGCTTTCCATGAGCCATTTTCTTTCTGTTCACATAACCTTAAGAGGCTTGTTTTTTTTTTGCAGGACAAGTTGTACTTTTTAATGGCACCATTTAACATAGCATATGATGTAGTTGTAAGCTGGAAAGAAATTCTAAATGGGTTAGGATTGGAAAAAAAATGCAATTCCGCCCGAGTTCTGTTCTCTCAACTTTCCCTATGCAGTAAAAATAAAATATTACCTTCATTCTATAAGTCAGTACAATTACTGCAATACCACATTTTTATAGTTTTTTCTGTGTTTTAATATATAAAAAAAGAACTTTGCAAAATATTTCTTTTTCTGGTGCATCATTTTTTTTTATATTTATGTCTGCAGAGCTGCCTTAGGACTCATTGGTTACAGAGTGATCTACATATTTCATTGATACCATTTTGGGGGGGTGTATGACGTTTTATCACTTTCTAGTTTTATTTTATTTTGTAATGCCATTTATCTTATGAGATACTTAGGGGCACATTTATTAACTAACACCAGCATTTTAGACGCCGGTCTTAATAAAGGCTCTGTGCTGGCGGTGGATCCGCCGAAGTTATGAAGAGGCACACTCACACGTTGCCTGACCACGCTTTATGGCAGACGTGTGAGTGAGACGCTCCTGCTGCTGCCGCACGCCTAAAGTAGCTAAAAAAGTGACCCCAAGGCAATTATGGTTAAGAATTCCAGGAGGGAGAAGCAGACAGAAGGCCAAGGGATGAACAGACCACCAACTGCACAATATGGCGCCGACTAACTCCGCTGCCAAATCTGGAACTGAGGAGTCATTGGTAGAGAGCGCACCAGACTTGCTATGGCACCCCTGGTCACACAAATATCAGAGATGAGGGCGGATGTACGCCAGATCGGCAGCCGGATAGAGAAATGATAAATAAGACAGGCCTCCTCGCCCGTCCCCTTCCCTGCCGCACAACACGTCCACAATTTTAGACCTGGCGTGAACATGGAGAGGTCTCAGATGGCGGTGCAACTTACTGTTGTGCCGCCACCTGCCCCTGAAATACACCACACTTTGATACTCTCCAGTCAGTATTGGCAGGACAGACTGTGCAGTGATATACCCCTTTGAGACTTTTGCAGGACTCCATAGAAACATGGTGAAATTCTCATAGACTCCAATGCTAATGCATTAAAAAATATAAATATGGAAATCATTTCCCTTTCCCCAAAATCTAAGTAAAAATAAACAATAAAAAAATATCATGGCCATAGTAACATGTGAAAATGCCCGTACTATTAAAATATTTATCTCATACGGCAAATTAAAATATGACCGATTCACAGTTTTTTTTTGTTTCGTCTCACAAAAATTTAATAAAAAAAAAGTCATATACACCCTAATGTGGTATCATCAAAAATGTGGTATCACTGTAATCATAGTGACCTGGAGAATAAAGTTAGTATAGCTGCATAGGAAATGTTATAAAAACAAAATCCATAAAACTGGTGGAATTGTTATTTTTTTTTTCCGAATTCCAACCCATTCGGAATTTTTTTTCCAGCTTCCCACTATATTGTATGACATATTAAATTGTGCCATTAGAAAGAACAACTTGTCCCACACAACTCAAATACAGCTTGTAAAAAAATAAATTATGGCCCCAGAAAGGCAGGGAGTGAAAAACGAAAACGGAAAAATGAAAAACTTGTGAAGACTGGTCAACCCTCCTGACATGTCTATGTTACTAAATAATGGAGCGTCTTTTATTACATCTCTTTGTTGTGTCATGCCTCTGTTTTTCCTTCCTAGAAATGTATAAATAAATTGACAACTAGGTGTTACCAATTGGGGTGTGTAGCTACATAATTGGACACTGCCAAATCAGTGCCTTCTAGGATACACCCCTTTGACAAGTGTTAATCGTATACAACAGTTGTCAATTTATTTCTGAATATTCAGGAGGAATAGAAAGGGAATAACACAACCCAGAGTTATAAGAAAAGATGCCTCAGAATTTCTATCTTGTGGGGAATAAAAGACATGTCAGGATTGGTGACTTTAGTGACTAGATGCAGTACTGCAATGACAGACATGACCACTGGATGGCGCTGTTTAGTTCCATTTCAGTTGATAGCCTAAAAGCAATAATTTTTTAGATATCAGCATTAAAGGGGTTGTCTGTTTTTTAATATTGATGACCTCTCCTCAGCATAGGTCATCAATATCAGATTGGCGGAGGGCCGACTCCCAGCTCCTCTGCTGAGCAGCTCCTCACTGTTTACCGTCTCGCTGTCGCAAGCAATAGCGTTGAGCAGGTGTAATTATATTGCCGTTCCATTCATATTCATTTGTATAGGAAGGAGCTGTCCCATAGAAGTGAATGGGACGGCTTAGATGTAATTACACCTGCTCACTGCTACGGCTGCGGTTGGGACAGTGAGCAGGTAAACAATACAGAGATTCCTGAAGATAGATCATCAATATAAATAAAGCGGACAATCCCTAACATTGTTCCATTGTAGATTGTTTCCAAAATTTACCGAATGTTGGGATATTTGTGATAAAATATATATTTATTAGCATTTTTGTCTGCTGAGTATTATTGCTCCTTCAGTTTTAGTTAGACTACATCTTTCCTTTCTGTTCTTGGTGTTTAGGCTTTTTACCATATCTAAAATAGATGGACACCACTGGGTAACGGTGGAACCACCTTCACTAAAATAGGATCTGATGGGGATCCGGCAGGTTTCCGGATATGCTGGATACAATAACTCTCGTAGTCTGCTCCACTGCTGGAACGGACTATTGGATTTACCTAACAGAGATGTGAGCCTAGCCATAGAGAGAGATGTGTATATGAGAGTTCTTGGTTTTGAGTATGTTTTTTTTGACGATTTAGCCTTAGGGCTCATTCAGATGAATGTAGCTTCTTTATGAATTCTGTCTGCATTTTTTGTGGATCAGATGGTAACTCATTAATTTAAATGGGGCCTCAAACGATTCGACCAGCACCCTGTACGCAGTCCACACCCACATGTCCCTTTAGCACACAACAAAATAGAACATGTCCTATTTTTGTCCATTTTGCCGACAAGCATAGGACATTTTTACAGAAGCTAATAAATAAATAGCACCATGCACTTGGCTGAGATATCCGTGTTTTGTGGATCCGTGATTTACAGACCACAAAATGGATGCGGTAGTGTTTATGAGCCCTTACTGACAGAACTACTGATCGGGTCTAGTTCTAATTACGGTTATATCTAAAACTGCAACAAATTTCCCCAGCTGATCAGCTCATTGCCATCTCAGCAGTCCCATCTGTGCCATTCTCCGCAGTACAAGCTGGGTGGATGAACGCACAAATAGATTATTTGTCCCTACTGAAAATATATGATAAATGATGCTTCCAGTCGACTTAGGCTTCTTGCTTTGATGCTGATTATCAAGATATACCACATAAATGTAGTGCAGGCAATAAAATCATGTATTTGTGTCAGTAAGATGTGAGTATGGCAAAGTACATACGTGAATGGCCTAATACTAGATGACTAATTATACAATAAGAAGATTACTTAAAATTAATAACATCATTATAAGAAAAAGTAAAGAGAAGATTTAAACAAGTATCTTAGTTTCCTTCACAATTTATGGACAGATAAGCCTTAACGGATACCCTTAGCCTAGGTTCACACTAGGAAAAAGACATGTGGAATCTGTATCAGGTTTTTCTCCATACATTCCTGACATGTTTGGAAACACTGTTTTGCGAGAATTTTCATTCCTGACCATTTCCCATGGAACTCTAGATGGAGAATGGACAGGACACTTTTTTTTTTCCCCCCCGCAGCACAGTTTTTAAAACAGCAAACGTAAAAAAGCTCTGCGTGGTTTAACTGTCTGAATGTGTTTTTGGTGAAGATTTTTGGCGCAGAATCCATGCGAAAACCCTTTCCCAAAATACTCCTTGCAGACCTAGCCTTAAGCAGTGATGGTCAGTTTGCAGTGTTTGCCAGCAAACACATGCGGGCTGCCATCTTTAGTAAGGTAGACTCACATCGCCGGACAGGTGAGTCTACCTTACTAAAGATGGCAGCCCGCATGTGTTCGCTGGCGAACACTGCAAACTGACCATCACTGGCCTTAAGGTATAACCACATGCGGTTGCATGCAGTTGTAGAAGTCAAAATCAGGAGTGGATCATAAAAGGAAAGAAATTGTACATGACAGATGCAGATTTTTAAAAATTCTCTCCTGGTTTCAGCTTTCGTAACTGCATGTAGAAACCTGACCGTATGACCATACCCTTGCAGTTTACATACTGAATCCAGGTTTATTTCACTTTGCATCTTGTATACAATTAAACACAGAAAACACATCTTAGGCTACATTCACACTCGCGCTTGGTGCGGATCCGTCATGGATCTACACAAACGCACCGATAATGTAATATCTTTAACATAGCCAAAACAGATACGTCTTGAACACCTTTGAAAGTCAATGGGGGACGGATCCGTTTTCTATTGTGCCATGTTGTGTCAGTGAAAACGGATCCATTCCCATTGACTTACATTGCGTGTCAGGACGGATCCATTTGGCTCAGTTTCATCAGACAAGCAGCGTTTTGGTGTCCGCTTCTAAAGCAGAATGGAGGCGGAACGGAGGCAAACTGATGTATTGTGAGCGGATCCTTATCCATTCAGAATGCATTAGGGCAAAACTGAACCGTTTTGGACCGCTTGTGAGATCCCTTAACGGATCTCACAAATGGAAACCAAAACGCCAGTGTGGAAGTAGCCTTATATCCCATATCTAAAGCATCTCTGACCGGTGTTGCCCTTTCTAAACAGAAGTTTCAGGCTGCAACAAAGCTTTTAAATGCCAATTCTGAGATTGACCTTCATATTGCTGATTGATAGACAAAGACACCAGAGGCTTCTACCAGTTTGGCTTCCTTCCATTCCTTTAGGATATTATCTTCACAAATTTCTCATATTTGTTAGACAGCTTTTCTGCTTTTCTGCTTTCTAGTCCTGGCTTTGTCAATTGCGGAAAAGCTTTTCTTATATATTGTGATGATGCATTCAATCTTATATGTAGAAACTGAAGTTCAGATTTTATTTTTACAGTTAAAATTTTGTATTAAACCATTAATGACATGGAGATTTTTGCATTTTTGTTTTATTTACTCCCTGCCTTTCCAGAGCCATATGGTTTTTTTTGTTCACATAGACGTATGTATTTGAGGGCTTGTTTTTTCCAGGACAAGTTGTACTTTCTATTGGCACCTTTTCGATTTTATACTGGGAAAGGTGGAAAAAAATTCCAAATGGAGTGGAGCTGGAAAAAAACACAGTTTCACCACAGTTTTATGGGTTTTGTTTTTACGGCGTTCACTATGCATTAAAATGTATCCATGTCTCTAATTCTCTGGGTTTGTATGATTTCAATGACCCCCATAACTTATTTATAGTTATATCTATGGAGCTTTGTGAGAGCTCATATTTTGGAAGACAATCTGTAGTTTTTATTTGTACAATTTTGAAGTATGTATGACTTTTTAATCAACTTTTCAAAAAAAAAATAATTCAGGGAGGTGAAGTGATGAAAACATGACTAATTGTCCATCTTAATTTTTTCCATTGTGTCATTCATCATATGGGATAAATATTTTTATATTTGAATAGTATTGCATTTTTTGATGTGGTCATGCCTATTATGTTTATTTATTTATATTTTTTTTTACTTTGGGGAAAGGGCAGTGTGATTGAATTTTTATATTTTATGTTTTTATTTTAAAAACATATTTTTTTATTAACCTTTTGTAGGCCCCCAAGAGGAACCTAACATGCAATAATTAGATTGTTATTTACAGAGAGCAGACTAACTAAGGCTACTTTCACACTAGCGTTCGTCGGTCCGCTCGTGAGCTCCGTTTGAAGGAGCTCACGAGCGGACCCGAACGCAGCCGTCCAGCCCTGATGCAGTCTGAATGGAGCGGATCCGCTCAGACTGCATCAGTCTGGCGGCGTTCAGCCTCCGCTCCGCTCGCCTCCGCACGGACAGGCGGACAGCTGAACGCTGCTTGCAGCGTTCGGGTGTCCGCCTGGCCGTGCGGAGGCGTGCGGATCCGTTCAGACTTACAATGTAAGTCAATGGGAACGGATCCGCTTGAAAATGTCACCAATTGACTCAATCTTCAAGCGGATCCGTCCCCCATTGACTTTACATTGAAAGTCTGAACGGATCCGCGCAGGCTACTTGCGCACTTGCGCACTTGCGAATTTTTTTAAAGTTATTAATGCAGACGGATCCGTATTGAACGGAGCCTCCGTCTGCATTAATATGAGCGGATCCGTTCAGAACGGATCCGCCCGAACGCTAGTGTGAAAGTAGCCTAAACTTGATGGTTAATGTGTTAAGTAAAGAATGGCAAGAAAAAGATAACTTACTTTTCAATGGATTTCAATGGCTTTTGTCACAAGATAATCAAGATAAGGGTGGGTTCACACTAGCGTTATGGAGTCCATTATGGCTTTCCGTTATAAAAGGGTTATAACAGAACATAACGGAATCCATAGGATGGAATGCTAAACAGAAGCTTTTAAGAGGCATTCCGTTTTGCTCCGTCCTAATAGAAGTCTATGGGAAAACATAACGCATCTGTCTGGGTCCCGTTATGCAAGACGAAAAACAAAGTCCTGTCGACAGGACTTTGTTTTACATCTTGCATAACAGGAACCAGATGGATTTGTTTTGATTCCCATATACTTCTATTAGGACAGAGAGCAAACGGAATGCCTTTTAAAGGCGTCCGTTTTGCATTCCGTCATAATGCAAGTCTATGGGCAGCAAAACAAATCCACCCTTCCGTCTTATAGATTCAGTTATGTTACCTTATAACCCTGTTATAACGGAAAGCCATAACGACACCATAACGCTAGTGTGAACCCACCTTAACACTGTGTCATGTGTTATCAGAGTGAAGTTTAGCTCAGCTAAATCTGTATATTCACCAATGGATCTTTATTCATTATGGAATACAAAATTCAGCAGGCATTAGAATATACCAGTAATAGGCCTAGAAACCTTGTACAGCCTCTGGCCTATTATTACTAAGGAACAACTTTCCTGATCTAAGCCAAGAGAAGGCCTTCCTCCCCTATGAGTGTACATTTCTGGATTTTTTGCCTTTCAGGTGAAGTGGTCACATTTGACCATGCCATCTGAGGGGTTAAATGTCTGCGATAGGTGTTATTGTCAATTGTAGACATTAGTCCCAGGTGTCTTCTGTGCGAAACAGCAGGCCCCCAGTGGCTATGGTGCTCACTCCACTCTGGAGTGGGCGTCATCTTTAAAGACCTGACATCAGCTGTACTAACAAGTATGTACATCAGCTGTACAAACAAGTATCTAGGCCTAAGATGGTGAAGGGGAATAGAGCCAGCCTGCTCCCTCAGAACAATCCTTCCTTCCTTGCTTTCACAGAGCCAGACAGAAGCTATAACCCGCAAGGACAACCTGATGTCCTGGTACTTAAGGACACAGGGCGTACCTGTACGTCCTGTGTATTTCCGATCACTGCCGTGCGGCGGTGATCGGAACAAGGTGCCTTCTCAAATCATTGAGCAGGCACCCTGGGACAATGCGCCGGGGGGTCCTGTGAACTCCCCGTTTTGGCGATCGCAGAAAACCACAGGTCAATTCAGACCTGTGGTTTGCTACGTTTCCGGTTTATTCGGGTCTCTGAGGACCCGATAATCCGGAACAGGATGGTGATCAGTGATGTGATAATACACCACCAATCACCATCCTGCGATCCTGAGAGGTGATGGTGACATTCAAATTACTGCAGCCTCTCTTCCTCCTGCATGTGGATCTCCAGAGCTGCAGGGATCATCAGATAGCACCCCCATCTGTGCCCCAGCAACCCCATCTGTGCCCAGCACCACCATCTGTGCACCACCTTCACAAAGGTATTTAGGTAAAGGTAAGGGACAGGTTAGGTTAGGTAGGGATATTAGGGGAAAGTTAGTGGAGAAAAAAAAAAACCTGTTTTTGATTACATCACCCTAAATCGTGTGTCTGGGGTCCACAGCACAGATGTGTGACCCTAGACCCCCCCGGGGGGGGGGGGGGGGGGGGGGCACGCAAGCAGTTTTTTTTTTCTGCGTACACTGACTGTTGCCAGCACTCTTATCGTCCGGCCACTGTTAGGGAATTGCACACCCCACCACTGATCAGCTTTGGACGGCTGATCAGCGAGTTTGAAATTATTTTTATTTTTTTTCACATTTTTTGCCCTTTTTTTAGTTATTATTATTTTTTGTCTGTTAGGTTTAGGGTAAGTTCGTGAACACCTGTGCCCCCACACACATACACACCAAATAAAGTTTAACACGCGCGCACACACACACGCACACATACACTCCCCTATGGCCCACCGGATGTTCTCGGCCGAGGAGGCATACGTCCAGCTTGCCTCTGATTCCCAGAGCCCCAGTGAGGACAAGGATGAGCCCACTTTCCCTTTGTCATCCGCGTCCTCATCATCTAGCGATGATGATGAGCCTCCAAGACGGCGGAGCAAGGGGACCGCCATGCTAGGGACCCTGTGGCCCACACTAGTACGAGCAGCTCTGGGGCTCGTACTAGTTTTCCGGCCACCCAAATCAGTCCCCCTGAGCCCCCTGCTGGTGAACTTGTCTGGTGTACGGCAGAGCATTTTGAGCCCGCGATTCCTGATTTTGTAGGCCAACTAGGAATCCAGATTTCCACAGTGGGCTTCACTGAATATGACTTTTTTTCATTGACCACTTTGTAATCTGATGGTGGAGCAAACAAACCTGTACACCCAACAGTTCGATGCTCAACACTCGGGCTCCTTTTTAGCTAGGGCCAGTGGCTGGACTCCGGTCAGTGCAGCCGAGATGAGGACGTTTTGGGGCCTTGTGCTGCACATGGGCCTAGTCAAAAAAACCTAGTGTCAGGCATTACTGGAGTGGGGATGTCCTCTACCAGACCCCACTTTACACTACGGCCATGACACGTACCCGGTTTGAGGCCACCCGGAAATGCCTGCATTATGCGGATAATGCAGCATGTCCCCCCCAAGCATATCCTGCCTATGACCGCCTGTACAAAGTCAGGCTGGTCATCACTTTGGGGCCAAATTTGTGCAGGCCTATGTACCTGGAAGGGAGGTCGTGGTTGATTAGTCTCTCATTGCTTTCAAGGGGAGACTCATTTTCCGCCAGTATGTTCCCTCAAAGTGGGCGAGGTATGGCGTGAAGCCGTACAAACTTTGTGAGAGTACCTCAGTGTACACTTACAAGTTTCATGTATGAGAGGAGATATTCCCGTATTTAACCCCCAGAATGTCCCCCCACTCTGGGAGTTAGTGGGAAACTTGTGTGGGACCTTATGCACCCACTGCTAGATAAGGGTTACCACCTGTATATGGATACATTTTATACTAGTATCTCCTTTTGTTCCAGTCTCTCACCGCCAGATTCAGGTCCGCTTGTGGGACCATGCGGAAAAATCAACGTGGCCTCCCTACCCACCCCCTCCAGGTACCTATCCCCAGGGGTGAGACCCGTGCCCTTACCAGTGGAAACCTGTTGCTGGTCTGACATAAGGACAAGAGGGATGTCCTTGTACTGTCCATAATTCACAGTAACGGCATCACCCCTGTCCCTGTGCAAGGTACCGTGGCAACAGTCCTCAAGCCCGATTGTATCGTCGACTACAATTGGTATATGGGAGGAGTTGATCTCTCTGATCAAGTCATCAAGCCATATAATGCCATGCGCAAAACCCGGGCATGGTACAAACAAGGTGCGGTCTACTTGGTACAGGTTGCCTTGTACAACTCTTTTGTGCTGTCCCGGACCGCTGGCAACACAGGGAAATTCCTTCAGTTCTATGAGGCAGTCCTCAAGGCCCTGATCTTTTCGGACCGGGAAAGAGCAGGCCGGAGTACCTCGGGAACTAGAGGCGCCTGGATCGTCCCTGGCCAACACTTTCCAGGTGTGGTCCCCCATACTGGAAAGAAGGGACGGACCCAAAAAAGTGCAGAGTGTGTCACAGGAGGGGATACCGAAGGACACCACTACTCAGTGTGACACGTGTCCCGATCATCTGGGCCTCTGCATTGACGGTTGCTTCAGGGAGTACCACACTTCCATGGAGTACTAAATTTATATTCCCCTTCCCCAATTTAGCCACTGACAATCCGATAAAAAGCTATGGTTCTCAGACTTGAGACACTAAAACAAAATTTTTTCAAAAATATTATTTAGTAAAACTAAAATAAATAAAAAAGTTGATATATTAGGTATCGCCCTGTCTATAAGAATCTGCTGTATAAAAATACCCCATGACCTAACCCCTTAGATGAACTCGGTCAAAAAAATAAAAATAAAAACAGTGCAAAAAAAAGCTGTTTTTTCACCTTACATCCCAAAAATTGTAATAGCAAGCGATCAAAAAGTCATATCCCCCCCAAAATAGTGCCAATAAAACCGTCCTCTCATCCCGCAAAATATGAACCCCTACCTAAGATAATCGGCTAAAAACTAAAAAAAAACTGACTCTTAGACTATGGAGATAATAAAATGTTTTTTTTTGGTTATAAAAAGATAATACAGTGTAAAACATAAATAAATGTAAAAAATGTAGACAGATTAGGTATCGCCACATCTGTAAGAATCTGCTGTATAAAAATACCCCATGACCTAACCCATCAGATGAACACGGTCAAATATTTTTAATAAAAATGGTGCCAAAACAGCAATTTTTTTGGCACATTTTCCATTTTAATCATTTTTTTTTCCAGTAACAAAGCAAGGGTTAACAGCCAAACAAAACCCAATATTTATTACACTGATTCAGCAGTTTACAGAAGCACCCCATATGTGGTCGTAAACTGCTGTATGACCAAACAGCAGGGCGCAGAAAGAAAGCAACGCCATATGGTTTCTGGAAGGCAGATTTTGATGGCCTTTGTTTTTTGGCACCATGTCCCATTTGAAGCCACCCTGATGCACCCCTAGAGTAGAAACTACATAAAAGCAACCTCATCTAAGAAACTACACCCCTCAAGGTATTCAAAACTGATTTTACAAACTTTATTAACCCTTTAGGTGTTCCTCAACAGTTTATGGAAAATGGAGATTAAATTTCAGTATTTATATTTTTGGTAACCTTGCCTCAGAAAATGTAATATAGATATGGGGTAAGTTTTTGTGGTTTCTATTATGTAAGCCTCACAAAGTGACTTCAGACCTGAACTGGTCCCTAAAAATTGGGTTTTTGAAAATTTTCAAGATTTGCTTCTAAACTTCTAAGCTTTAGAACGTCCCCAAAAACTAAAATGGCATTCCCAAAATGATCCAAACATGAAGTAGACATATGGGGAATGTAAAGTAATAACTATTTTTATAGGTATTACTATGTATTTTAGAAGTAGAGAAATTGAAACTAAATTTTGGTAAATTTGGTATTTTTTTTATAAATAAAAATGAAATTGTTTTACTTAATTTCATCAGTGTCATGAAGTACAATATGTGACGAAAAAACAATCTCAGAATGGCCTGGATAAGTCAAAGCGTTTTAAAGTTATCACCACATAAAGTGACACTGGTCAGATTTGCAAAAAATGGCCAAGTCCTTAAGGTGAAAATGAGCCCGGTCCCTGGTACTTAAGGGACCTGTACCTGTACGTCCTGTGTATTTCCGATCACTGCCGGGCGGGGATTAAAACAAGGTGCCTTCTCAAGTCATTGAGCAGGCACCCTGGGACAATGTGCGGGGGGGGGGGTCCCGTAACTGCCCTGTATTGGCGATCGGCGCAAACCGCAGGTCAATTAAAACCTGCAGTTTTACGGCTTTTACGGGTCGTTGCATTGGGCGTCAATCATGTCCCCATGCTGCTGTAATGGGCACCCGATGGCATGGAAGGCAGCGCAATGCCTTCCTTAGGCATCGGCGCTGCCTTCCGGTGAAAAGCCTGTGAGATCCAGCCCCCTGGATCTCACAGGCAGGAAGCTGTGTGAGTAATACACACTGTATTACTCATACAGCCGCCACTGCATTCCAATACAGAAGTATTGAAATGCATTGTAAAGGGGATCAGACCCCCAAAAGTGGGACAAAAAATAATGTAAAGAAAAAAGTTTACAAAATAAAGTTTCCCCCCCCCAAAATTAAAGGTAAAAAAAAAAGTCATTTCCCCCAAATAAAGTTAAAAAAGTAGTAAAAAATAGGAAAAAAAATGACATATTAGGTATCGCCGCGTCCGTATCGGCTTTATAAACATATCACCTGACCTAACCCCTCAGATGGACACTGTAAAAAAAAAAAAAAAAACTGTGCTAAATAAACTTTTTGGGGAACCTTACATCACTAAAAGTACAAGCAAGCAATCAAAAAGGCGTATCTAAGTCCCTATCTAAGACAATCGCTATGGAGAGTCATAGGTGAATCCTCATTGTGAAAAAAAGTGATATACAATTGCAGGGAAACATTACTTGGGGATCCAGACAGTCTCATAATACAGCTCTGTCATTCCAGCAATTAGTTATTGGGGTGCAAGTGCTATGTTATCTGTGGATAAAAGATAAATATACAGATGAAACTTGAAAAATTAGAATATCGTGCAAAAGTCTATTTATTTCAGTAATGCAAATTAAAAGGAATTGCATTAATGCAGCTTAAAATTAGAATTTTGTGAAAAGGTTCAATATTCTAGGCTCAAATTGTCACACTCTAGTCAGCTAATTAATCCATACCCCCTAAGCAAAGGGTACCTCAAAATTGTGACTTTTGTGTTTCATAAATTATAAGCCATAATCATCCAAATTATAACAAATAAAGGCTTGAAATATCTCGCTTTGCATGTAATGAGTCTATCTCATATATTAGTTTCACCTTTTTAAGTTGCATTACCGAAATAAATGAACTATGCACAATATTCAAATTTTTCGAGTTTCACCTGTATATGCAGGTCACTTTTACTGTTAACTGCGCTGATATAATTTAGTGGCCTATTTCAATACAATACGAGAAATATTTGCTGTTATATTTGCTGTTATTTGCGCTAAAAGCGTTTATTGTCATATTTCACTACAATACGAGAAAAATAGACGTGGTTCACATTTGCCATTATTTGCACTAAAAGCGTTTATTGCCATATTTCTAGAGAAAATGAAAAAAATAGACAGTTCATATTTGGTGTCTTTTGCGATAAAAGCATTTCTTGTCATTTAACTACAATACGAGAAAAATTTACGCGGTTCACATTTGGTGTTATTTGCGCTAAAAAGCGTTTATTGTCATATTTCACTACAATACGAGAAAAATAGACGCAGTTCACATCTGGTGTTATTTGCGCTGAAAGAGTTTATCATATTTCACTACAATACGAGAAAAAATATATTTGGCACTTTTAGGGGTGTTTTAATTTAATTAATTTAGTTCAGCTAAAAGTATGTCAGACAGAGTAAGTGCAAGGCCCTGCACAGGGGAGTGGCAGAGGCGTAAATGATTCTGGCGTGGCAGCAGGGGTTTCTTCCCAATGCCTCAGGTCCACATGTCAGCCAATGGTCATGTCTTGACCAGCAACCCAGCGGTTCTTGATTGGTTTACTAGATCTTCGACTTCATCGCGAGTGACAGCAGCACCAGAAGCCTGAGTCTAGAGTCGCTGATAAGCAGCTTTCTTCACCCGCATAGTGAAGAAACTAGTCACCAGCAGCAGCAAGTAGACCTGGAACAGGACATGAACCAGCAGGTGATGGCATTCTTTGACAGCACCCTGCCAGCCGTCATAAAATATCCTCTGGATTACTGGGCAGCCAAACTGGATTTGTCGCCGCAACTGGCTGAGTTTGCCAAAATGTGTAGAGACTTAATTTTGTCAAGATGAATCAGGCGTGGAACAGCCAGGATTTCCACCCACCAATGCCTGATGCATCAGATTAGAGCATCCATCTCCACACTATGTCACCTTGCCACTCTGTAGTATCATGCTGCTGCTGCTACCATGTCCACACTATGTCACCATGCCACTCTGTGGCCTCCTGATGCTGCCATCTCCACACTATGTCACCGTGCCACTTTGTGGCATTCTGATGCTGCTATGTCCGCACTATGTCACCTTGCCACTCTGTGGTATCATGCTGCTGCTGCCATCTCCACACTATATCACCTTGCCACTTTGTGGCCTTCTGATGCTGCCATGTCCACACTATGTCACCATGCTACTCTGTGGTATCATTCTGCTGCTGTCATCTCCACACTGTGTCACCTTGCCACTCTGTGGTCTCCTAATGCTGCCATCTCCACACTATGTCACCGTGCCACTTTGTGGCCTTCTGATGCTGCCATGTCCACACTATTTCACCTTGCCACTCTGTGGTATCATGCTGCTGCTGCCATCTCCCTCTGATGAGAATCTAGTGATTAACCTGACTGACCACGTATTACCTCCAGGATGCCTGGAAGTCCTCAACAAGGGACTGGGTTATAGCTTAACCGAAGAATTTGATTCAACAACCTTTGAAGTGGATCTATTTAAAGCTACCCGAAAATTGTACCTGCACAAGCTGTTTAGGGACACTCCACAGAAACTATCCACTACCCAAGGAGAGATACCACTTCAGCCAGATCCCATGGCTTTTCAAGTATGCAATAAATTTAATGAAGATGAACGGGCCTGTCTGGAGTTCCTTACTGGAACGGATATCACTGAGAGATCCTCAACTGATGTTCTTACGGATCCATTTGTTGGTGGAGTTAAATCCACCTTCTGCCCCCCTATGTCCGCCGGGAGTAGCATTGATATCTTCCAGTATCAAGTCATGAGGGATATTAAAGCAGTGATGTATCCCACTGCCCAACTTAACATCACTACAGAGGAGCAGAAAGCCTTACAGTGGCTACGTTCCCAGGAAGATATAATAGTGAAACCGGCGGACAAAGGGGGAAATGTCGTCCTCATGTCTAAAGAATTTTATGTCAGTGAGGCCATGAGACAACTGGGTGACACCAGTACTTATGAGAGGATACGGGGGGACCCCCTACCCGATACCCAGCGGTTGCTGCTATCACTCGTTAGGAGATACGTGGAGGTGGGTTTTCTACCCAGAAATATGTTGGACAAGCTCGTCCCACCATCCCCAGTCAAGCCATCTTGGTACTTTCTCCCAAAGGTCCACAAGTCACTGAGCCACCCCCCGGGGCGTCCCATCGTCGCGGGGATTGGCTCAGTGACTGAGCCTTTATCCAAGTATGTGGACTGGCTCTTGAGACCAATACTCAGTAGTGCACCTGCTTATCTCAGGGACACTAATGATTTTTTACTGGCCCTGAAAGAAATCCATTGGCAGAAAGGATACCAATTGGTATCACTCGATGTGGAAAGCCTCTACACCCGCATCCCTCATGATGCCGGTGTGGAGGCGGTCCTTGACATCGTGTTGAACCTAGGTAAAAGTCCCGTGTATTGTGAATTTGTCGGAGAGTCATTGAAGTTCATCTTGACTAACAATGTATTCCAATTTAGTAGCGATTGGTTCAGGCAAAAGCTGGGTACGGCTATGGGGACCCCCGTATCCTGCACTTTTGCAAATATGTACCTTGCCAGACTAGAGGACAGATATGTGTACTCTATGAACAACCCTTTTCTTCTAAAAATGAAAACATACCTACGTTTCGTAGATGATGTGTTTATGGTCTGGGAAGGTACAGAAAAAGAGTGCGGTGAGTTTGTTGACTATTTAAACAGTAACGACATGGGTATGACTTTCACCCTTAATTTTGGGGGGAGTAGGTTAGAATTCCTGGACGTGGCTGTCGTGGTGGAAGGCGATGAGTTGGTCACGGAGGGTTTTCGTAAACCCACGGCGACCAACTCCTTGCTCCACCACGACAGCTTCCATCCACGGAGCGTCAAAAAAGCCGTACCATACGGACAATTTATTAGATTAAGACGCATTAACAGCAGAGACAGTGGTTACCATAGACAAGCAGATGAGTTAAAACAGTGCTTAGTAATGAGGGGTTACCCCGAAGAAATACTTAGCAGGGATATGGAGAAAGTGGAGAGAAATTTCTCACAAGTTAGTCTCCTTAGTAAAAACAAAAATAATCAGAAATTGGATAGTGGTAGTGACCGTATTGGGGGCACCAGATTTGCGTTCTCCTTCAAATACAGCCCCATGGCTGACCATATTCGATCAGTCATTTTTAAGAACTGGGATGTTTTGAGGAGGGACGCAACCCTAAAAGAACTGACAGGACAGAGACCCCTCATTTCCTTTAGAAGGAGTCACACTATTAAGGACAAACTTGTCAGGAGCAGACTCCAAACGGATAGTAGCAAAAATTGGCTCAAACGCAACCTTCCAAAGGGCAACTATAGATGTGGAAATTGTTCACTGTGCACTAATAATTCCCAGAAAAAGAGTATTGAGTTTGCTGGTATTAAACATACAGTCAATACTTTTATTAACTGCCGGAGCACTTTTTTAGTATATTTATTATTGTGCACATGTGGACGTTTCTACATTGGTAAAACTATTAGATGCCTTTTTGAACGTGTGCGGGAACATTTTAATTCTATTAAGACAGGGAAAGGTTGTCCGAGGTTCATAGAACATATGAGAGCTGTACATAATGGCGACACTGATTGCATCTCATTCTCTGGCCTGGAGATCGTGTCCACGCCTCTGCAGGGGGGAGACAGACATCGTCTCCTCCTGCAGAGAGAGGCTAGGTGGATAATACACACCCAGGCCCTAGGAGAACTCGGACTCAACGATAGAAATGACCTTAGCCCATTTTTGTAGTGCCTTGTAGTGTGATGTCACACAAATATTCGCCGCTTAATTTGCATACATACTTTAATTATTGCATGGATCTTTGTCTTTTTATGTGCTGTATGTATATCACCTTGTTTATGCAGGTGTTGCCTGATTCGTCAGTTTCTGTGATGACGGGCTGCGCCGGCTTTTAAAAAAGAGTGGTATGGAGGCACGCATTGACGCACAGCCAGAAGAAGTGCAGTTAGCGCGAAACGGCCGCCGCTGATCAATGCGTGCCTGTGTATATCCGCCCCCTGCCTGATGTAACCTTTGAATGAATAAAGCTGCCGAAGTCTTTTGAAACACACGGGTGAGTGCCACTGTTTTCATTTATCTCTCATCACGTCCACACTATGTCACCTTGCCACTTTGTGGCCTCCTGATGCTTCCATTTTTAAACTATGTCACCTTGCCACTCTGTGGTATCATGCTGCTGCTGTTGCTGCCATTTCCACACTATGCCACCGTGCCACTCTGTGGTATCATGCTGCTGCCATCTCCACACTATATTATCACCTTGTCTCACCACTATGTCACAGGGCCACTCTGTGGACTTCTCATGCTGTTACCACCCTCCCCACTCTATGACGGGTCGCTATTGTCCTTGTTTGGCCTTCTTAAGATCACCATTTATTTGACCTTTCTTCTGATCAGTCAGAAGGAAGAAAAAATTAGAAGCACAACGGATCCTGTCTGTGTAGCAGCTGTAAGGCCTGTATAGTCGCATCAGAATTGGCTAATGATTTGGTAGCCAAAAACAGGAGTGGGTACAAAACACAGAAGACATGCAAATATTACCTTCACGTGTCCTCTCTGTTTTAGATTCACTCCTGACAGATCAGAGGAAGCGTAAAATAACCAGTGACTTCAACACAAACTTACTGCTGATACCCTCTCCACTCTGGGGGGCTCTACTTGTATAAGCGTTTAAGAGAACAGGTTCTGTAAACATCTATGTGGAACCAGGTGACAAGGGTGTAAAAGGAGTGCGCTTCTTCTTGACGCTAACATGGACCTGTAAGAGTTCATTCAGTTTTGGCCTCGTGACTGCCCAAATAAGTGAAGTGTGCAGAGATTCTAATAGTGACGCCTGTCATCTGCATGTCATACTGAAAGTATTATTTCACTACCCCAACACACTCCCTATGTGTGTCACTGCAAGGCACAGTGTTCTACACCCATATAAAGGCTCTATGCAGCCCAGAAATAGCCTTTTTTTTATCGCGATTCGTTGTGAATATATTCGTATCGAAGCAAATTTTTGGGTAAAATTCGACAAACCGGCTGAATAGAATTTTTGAGAAATTCGCTCATCTCTAATTGTGAGCTCCATTGGGGACAGTGTGATTCTAATTTCTGTAAAGCACTGAGTAATATAGTAGTGCTATATAAGTGCATAAAATAAAATGTTAATTTCTCAGTGGGTTCTTTTACACATCACATGTTTAGTCCTTGATATGAATAGATGGTCAGAGCATTCATTTGTTTCTGCTGATATTTATTGGATAAGAATGCTTGTTCACAGTTGTTACAGACAATGGTATGTGGAACCACTGTGCTAACTAACCAGTTCCACTCAGAAGGGCTGCCTGGGTGAAGATGGCACAGAAAATCGCTTGAGCTAAAAAAACTTTTGGTAATAAAACAATGGACTTAAAATGGCTTCTTGATTTTCCTATTCTACTGTCTAAAACCCATTTTTATTCAATAGTATATTAGCAACATATAGTTTTTTCACTATTCATTTCAATTAAAGTAACATTAAGAAACGGATGCTTCCAAGGCCAGCAAAACACCAATCTCATCTCCAAAAGTAAAGTGGCAAATCATGATGATGGCCCCCTGGCCAATACATGGATAATGTTAATATGAAAAAGCATTGATTACATCTCATGCTTCTCTTCCTCAGATAGCATGAAGAAGGTTTGCTAAACAAACGTTCACCTACAATCAGGTTTGCCCCTAAAAACATGAGAATCCAATAAAAATCTATTATTTTCTACTGTGTGGAAACTTCAATTACCAGTTGTATTGTGGTTTGGAAACCTACTACCAGCACCTCCCCTCAATAAATATTTTTTTTAAAAACTAAATAATAATTCAAAACACCCTCTTTTCAATAAAAATAAATGCAATTGGTTTAGATACATCTGAAAATGCCCAACTTTTTCAAATATGAAAGGATATATCCTACAGTGCTGCCCATAATTATTCATACCCCAGGCAAATTTTGACTTAAATTTACTTTTATTCAACCAGCAAGTAATTTTTTGACGGGGAAATGACATAGGTGTCTCCCAAAAGATAATAAGACGATGTACAAGAGGCATTATTGTGGAAAAAAAACATTTATCAGCTTTTATTTATTGTACATTTGAGTAAGTGTCCAGTCCATCAAACACTTCCTATAATTGCAGACCAGCTTTTTGCATGTCTCCACAGGTATTTTTCATTCATTTTTGGCAATGAGCTCCAAATCTTTCCGATTAGAGGGTCTTCTTGCCATCACCCTGATCTTTAGGTCCCTCCACAGATTCTCAATTGGATTCAAGTCTGGACTCTGGCTGGGCCACTCCAAATAGTGAATGTTGTTGTCAGCTAACCATTTCTTCACCACTTTTGCTGTGTGTTTTGGGTCATTGTCATGCTGAAATGTCCACTGGTGCCCAAGGCCAAGTTTCTCTGCAGACTGCCTGATGTTGTCGTTAAGAATCCTCATGTATTGCTATTTTTTCATGGTGCCGTTTACTGTAATTAGGTTCCCTGGTCCATTGGCTGAAAAACACCCCCAAAGCATTAGGTTCAAACCACCATGTTTGACAGTGGGGATGGTGTTCTTTGGGTTGAAGTCTTCTCCTTTTTTGCGCCAAATGAAGGAAACATCATTGTGACCAAACAATTACATTTTTGTTTCATCTGACCATAACACAGAAGACCAGTCTTCTTCTTTGTCCAGATCAGCTTTTGCAAAGGCCAAGCAAGCTTATGTGTGCCTGATCTGGAGAAGTGGAAGGCAGCAGTGTGCAGTGTCCATTGGATTGTCTGCCTTGAGACATTGCTACCAGCAGAGCCCAGATTCACCAGGATGGCCTTGGTGGTGATCCTTGGATATTTTTCACCTCTCTAACTATCCTCCTGGCCAGCACAGGTGTCACTTTTGGCTTCCGACCACGTCCTCTGAGATTTTCCACAGTGCGGAACATCTTGCATTTTTTGCTCAAATGTAAATAAAAGCTGAGAAATGTTTTTTTTTTCCACAAGAATGCCTCTTGTACATCGTCTTATTATCTTTTAGGAGACACCTATGTCATTTCCCGTCAAAAAATTACTTCCTGGTTGAATAAAAGTAACTTTAAGTTGAAATTTGCTAGGGGTATGAATAATTATGGGCAGCACTGTTCATGGTGAACACTGTAATGGAAAAGAATTCACAATGACTAAAACACTTTTTGGGTGTGTCACTTTCCCATAATTATTTTGAATGAATGTTGGAGTTTTTGAAAAAAAATTATTTTCATTTTCAGTTCATTTTGATGGTTTCTTATGTTTTTCTGCTTATGCACATTTTGAAGGTCGACCTGACCAAGTTGTTTTGAAGATGCTTTTTTTCAATTCTTTACTCATGTGTGTTAACTGTCAGGAGTCCATGATTGATTGTGGCTCTTTTATACACTCAGTCTTCTCAGACTTTGGTTCTAGAGGTTTGTTTAGATTTTTAAAGGGCCTTATGGAGTTTCCAGCATCATCAATATCATAGTGTGCTACAATATCTCCACCTGTCCTTAAATATTTTTCTTCATTTACAACTGATGGAGAATCCTCTTTAGAGTCAGAACATATAGATTCCACCATTATCTCAAAAGTTCTACTCATTTTAGTAGAGTCAGTATTGCCTTCACCTGGACTATAGGTCCTACTTCTTTCAGTAGAGGCAGTATGACCTTCACCTTGACTATAGGTTCCATTTCTTTTAGAGGCTGTATACCATTTACTTGAGATATAAGAGGCAATATGGCCTTCCTCCTGACTATGGGACCTGCTTATTTTAGAGGCTGTATGGCCTTCCCCCAACTCTAAGTCCTATTTCTTTTAGTCACCTTTTCAGGTTTATCTGTGCTGAAGAGTCTGTCTGAGTAGTTCACCATGGGATCATACTCCATGTTTGTGGAAGGTTTGGAATGATTAATTACATATTTATGGAATCTACAGCTAGGTGTATTTACAGGGCTTTGCTGGCTGCTCCAGGGGGGTCAGGTTGTAACATGCTCTGCTGCTAGCACATCCTTGATTATATTCGCAAACAGAAGGGCTCCCATGCTGCAGAGCCTTTAAGTGGCCATTCTGTGTCTCTAGCAGCTGCTGGTACTTCCTCTGCTCTCCCTCCATTTGACTCTTGACTTCTTCAATGGCTCTGTTCACTCTCTCCAGCTCCAGGACATGATTGATTCCAGCCTCATCCATGGAAGGTGGAACAATGGGAAACCAAGGACTGTGAGGCTTGTAGTCCACATCATTAAAGGCCTTTCCACTCCCAACATTTCTGCCACCTCTTCTGCCATGTTTACAGAGACAGAATGGTTGTAGGCAGCTATCGCTGAATGGATACCCTATTGCTTAGAAGTAGAGATGGCCTTGCAGTTCATCCGGCGGTCATTTCACGGCAAACTTTGCTTGTTCCAGGTTCGCCGAACAGGCGAACATATGGCAAAGTCCGCCGGCAACATATTCTTTTACATTGTGAAGAACTTTGACCCATGACACATCCATCAGGTGGTACAGGACAGCCAATTGAGAAGTTTCAGCACATGGACATGCCCCCTACCTTATAAATAAACCCGATCTGGCTGCCATTTTACTTTCAGTCTTTTGCCAATGTAGGGAGACATTGCTGTGTCGGGCAGGGACAGACTGTTAGGGACACAAAAAGCTAACTAATAGGGCTACAAAAGTCCTTTAAAGGATTGGTATAGGTGTGCTATCGATAGGTGTGACTTACTGAGGGGTGTAATATACTTATGGTGCATTTGGTTAGTGCAGCATTTGTTTGCAGTTTTGCTGCAATAACACAGCTACACAGAGTGACAAACGCTTTTAAAACAAATAATTTCTACTGGTGTGATATACCAGTTGCCCCCCCAAAAAACTGATTGAAGCAAGGGTGTGATATACCAATTATATACTTTTTATATAGTGCATTTGGGTAGTGCAGCATTTGTTTGCGGTTTTGCTGCGTTACCTCAGCTGCAGGTAGTGACAAACGCTATTGGAACAAATAATTTCTACTGGTGTGATATATCAGTTGCCCCCTAAAAACACTGATTGAGATATGGGTATGATATACCTTCTTCCACAAATAGTGTTCTTCTATATGGACTTTTGTCACAGGGTCATTTTTGAAAAAGACAGGCAGAAGAAGAGACAAAATTCACAGGTGCACCACTTTTCTAAAACATAACTTTTAATAACTCAATAATAAAAGCCAATATCCCTAATTCTGGCCCTATTGTTGTCACCCTATCTGCAAACGGAATAGCCGCGTTAGGGGCGATTCCGTGTCTCATACCTCCTGATGACCCTGACACGGGGAAGTATTCCAGCAAGGTGGAATAATGGCTCTTTATTTGGACCTAGACTAATATATGTACCAAAAAATAAAAAAGACATATACAATTCCTAAGATGGGGTGACAGAAAACCACCCAATGACACACAGTGGAGTAAATCGTGATACAGCAAATTCCAGAATCAAGTGTCCATGAGACTGTCCTAACTGTTCCTACGCGTTTCGCCTAGTTGATTTCAGGCTCCTCAGGGGACATACCAAACAAAAGGGTGCCAGTCACCAAGAACTCATCACCAGAGTTCTTGGTGACTGGCCAAGTAGTCGTTGTTATAAAAAACGACTACTGTGCAGATTGCTAAATAGCTTCTTCAATAAAACCAGAAATATACAGATTTATAACATTGGTCTAGATCAATATTCGATACCTCACTTTTTTCCTCTCTTATGCCACAAAACAAAGTAAGCTAGGCTGAACAGAAAACTTCCCTTAGCGGATAAGACACCTGATATATTGATTCATAGATACATATGCGTAAAGATAACAGTACTACATATTAGGTAGAGATAGTATACACAACCGCTACAATATACTTAGTCATCAATCACCAGTGTGTCAATAAAGAAAGAGAGCCGACTCAAAAGAATAGTAGGTGGGCTGGTGGAGCCAGCGGTACTTGCGTGCCCATAGGATAAATAGAAGCGGACCTTAGATGTCTTCAGGAATGGAGGGGCGGTCTGGGAAGAAATGAAGGCGCGTACCGGACGGCAGGAGGTGCCCAGGATGTAAGGCAGATGGAGGCAGCAAGGCGCTTCTAGCGCTGATGCTATTTAAACCCTATTTCCGGGTGCCGTCTGACATCAGTGATCATGTGACTACGCTCGATTTCACATGGATGTTTATTGCATCTTCATTGTTGGACAATGTGAACAGTGTCTTACCTTACTGAGCAGAGGGCTCCACTCTTCCCTCTTTTCCCTTCCCCTGCCCTCCAGGTGGGGGTGGAATCATGTGCTCCCAAACCAATATTTAATCTCTGGAAAAGTCACTGTTCACAGTTAAGAATAAGAACTCTGTTTGAAACGCGTCAATGTTGCTAAACTAGTGGGTGCATGTCCTGTACAATATTTTCTACTGCCTGAATAAAGACTAGGATTTTAGCTACCAAGAAAGTGCTGGAACTTTGTTTTACTATATAGCAATAGAACCCCTCAATCAGTATTTAGTGGAGGAAGGTATATGGCACCCCTCAATCAGTATTTGGCGGAAACAGGTATATAGCACCTCTCAATCAGTATTTGGCAGAAACAGGTATATGGCATCCCTCAATCAGTATTTTGTGGAAGTAGGTGTATTGCACCCCTCAATCAGTAATTGGTGGAAGAAGGTATATAGAAATAGCACCCCGCAATCAGTATTTAGAGGAAGAAGGCATATGAAACCCCTCAATCAGTATTTGGTGGAAAAAGGTATAATGCACCCCTCAATCAGCATTTTGCGGAAACTGGTAAATAGCACCCATCAATCAGTATTTGGCAGAAACTAGTATATAGCACCCCTCAATCAGGATTTTGTGGAAGAAGGTATATTGCAGTCCTTAACCAGTATTTTTGGAGGCAACAGGTATATCACACCCATTACAATTAGTTACTCCAATAGTGTTTGCCCCTCTATCTAGCTGCGGTATCGCATCAGAACCGCACACAACTGCTGCACAATACAAATACACTATAATATAATTTCTTATATACACCCCTCTATATCACACCTATCAATAGCACACCTATACCATTGTGTGGCCCTATTAATTAGTGTTTGATGTTCCTAACTGTCCCTGGTCCAAAATGCAACCTCTCCCTACACTGGAAAAACACATAATGTAAAATAGCTGCCAGATCGGGTTCTGTTATAGGGTTGGGGGTGTGTCCATGTGCTGAAACTTCTCAATTGTGTGTCATGTACCACCTGATGGATGTGTCATGGGTCAAAGTTTGGCGTTATGCAAAAAAAATGGCGCGTGTGAATATCGCCATATGTTCAAATGTTTGGCGAATCGCGAATGAGCAAAGTTCTCTGCGAAACGACCACTGGGCGAACCGCAAGGCCATCTCTAGTCAAGAGGGCATCGGCTTTCTCGCCTGAAGGCAAATGCCCCCCACCCCCTTTCCCACCCCTTAGCGTTTTTTTGATAGGATTTCCTATTTCTTCATTACTGGACGCTGGAATGTAGTCTTGCGCATATGGCGCCTGCACACTGTTCCCCTCTGCTGTGAGGTAGTTTTCAGAGGCTTACTGCTCAGGCAATCGCACATGAGAGCCTGTGCATGCACAAGACTATGTTTGAGTGCCTGGCAGTAAAGGAATTTGACATCCTATCAATCAAACGCTAAGGGGTTGGGAAGGGGGCAGGGCGCACTTGACTTTAGATGAGAAATCCTCTGCCCCCTTGACTTCAAGAATATTGTTTACATAGTGAGGTCAGTTGAATAAAAGTCTTTTTACAGACTTTTGGTACATTTGTATAGCAATGACACAGACAACTTTCTAATCATGGTACAGACTGCAATAAGGTACTGCAGATCCTTTAATATGCGTTTTCTAGGTCACAGGTTCCCTTTAAAGAGGACCTTTCACTTGTATAAACTATGTGAACTGAGTATGCTGCCATATAGAGCGGCGCCCGGGGATCTCACTGCACTTACTATTATCCCCGGGCGCCGCTCCGTTCTCCCGTTATGTCCTCCGGTATGTTCACTCTCTAAGTTATAGTAGGCGGGTCTTCCCTTGTCCTGTGGGCGTCTCCTTCTCCTAGGCTGCAGCGCTGGCCAATCGCAGCGCACAGCTCACAGCCTGGGAGAAAAAAAATTCCCAGGCTGTGAGCTGTGCGCTGCGATTGGCCAGCGCTGCAGCCTAGGAGAAGGAGACGCCCACAGGACAAGGGAAGACCCGCCTACTATAAATTAAGGAGCAAAAGTACCGGAGCCTATAACAGGAGAACGGAGCGGCGCCCGGGGATAATAGTAAGTGCAGTGAGATCCCCGGGCGCCGCTCTATATGGCAGCATACTCAGTTCACATAGCTTATACAAGTGAAAGGTCCTCTTTAAATCTGTTTAAATAGGGCAAAGGTAAGGACGGACACATCTGTAGCAGCTGTATTAATTGCCATTTTCTGTATACACATTCTTATTTGCATACCGTAATATATTCTATATTTTTTACCATCTAAAACATAACTGAGCCAAACGGAGCCTAAGCACCCCATAGACTATAATGGGGTCTGTTATGTTTCAGCTCAGAAGATGATTTGGGAGCGGAGACAAAAGTTGTGCATGCAGGACTTTTGTCTCCGCTTCAAAATCATCTTCTGAGCGGAAACATAACGGACCCCATTAAAGTCTATGGGGTCCTAAGGGCTCCTAAATGGAGCAGGAGAACGGAAAGGCTGAACGGTGATGTGAACGAAGCCTTACCTATTTACGTTGAATATTTAATAGTTATTTTTTATAACCTAAGTAATATAACTTTTTGTATAATAATTAAAATGTTTAAGCAGTTTTTGGATAGTTACTTCTGAGGACAAATCTGCTCTGTATAAGCTGTATTTATTTTACAATATAAAGAAGAGATTGGCTGGATAGGTTGGACTATAAAACACTTTCATTACAGATGGGACAAGCTGAATAATTTGGTGAGTATGGAAAATCTCTCAGAGAAGTCTTGTAATTAGACTGTTGACATTTCAATGTGCGGGGTAAATTATGACAGTATAATACACGGATCTGCACAGATATTTACCTTTATGCTCATTCCTTTATAATTGGAAATGTTTAAAATGCAGATATATCATACCCTTTTTTTGGCCTTTCTTTGCTATTATCTGCACATACGGCTGCTTCTATAAACCACAGCACTATCCCAGCTAAAACATAACACTATGAAAGGTAATTGCAATTTTCAAATTGGCATATTACTGAAACAAATACATGGTAACATTATTTGTGTAACAATGACACTTCAATTCTTTGCTAATTAGTTATAGTTCATGAAAACCCAAATTTAGGAACAGATACTAGGTGTCAGCAGCTATCACAAAAATGTACGCCAGTGCATAATATTTTAGAAAATGTCTGAAAACCATAATTGGGTGTTTTAAATAATGAAAAGTTATGAGTCGAAACCTGCTATAGCTAGCAGCCAGTAATAAGCTCCATTGCAACCAGTTACAAAGAGCAGGGAGTTGTACACAATCAAAATACATTAACTGCAGAAATAACAAGCAATGTAATAGACTGCACAGAGATATTTTTATTGGCCTTTAAATCATGACATATCGATGCCCCATTTTAAAATGATGTTCCATAGATACAACACAAACAAGGTTGGATCGTGCTATGAATTTAAAACATTATAAAGAAGAGGTATCAGTGGCAGACACTATATGGGTATATTGCATGGCAGGTGGTTAACAAACAGGAGCAGCAGGACACGGGTCACGTGTAGAGTCAGCAGTCGGCCACACAAGGTTCAGCTGTGAAACTAAAAAACGCATAATAAATGATTACAATCATGAATTTGAACATTTAATGTTGGCTTTGAGGTGGTGTAATGATGAATCCTCTCTTGTCAGGGCTGAGGGCATCACATACAGTTAATTAATATGAAATCTGAGTTGCAGCAATATTTACAAAAAGCCTATGCTGCTGGTAAATGGTGTCAGTATTCTGTCACAATGTAGGGGAGAACTTAAAGGGAACATTTTCAATACTTAGATGAAGTTACTTTCATCTTATAAATATACCTTACAATCTGTTTTTACTACAGAAAATTCTGATACCCTATGTAGGATTCATTAGGCTACTTTCACACTCGCGTTTTGGCAAACGGTCCAAAACGGATCCGTTTTGCCCTAATCCATTCTGAATGGAAAGGGATCCGCTCAAAATGCATCAGTTTGCCTCCGATCAGTCTCCATTCCGCTCTGAAGGTGGACACCAAAACGCTGCCTGCTTGATGAAACTGAGCCAAACGGATCCGTCCTGGCACACAATGTAAATCAATGGGGACGGATCCGTTTTGACACAATAGAAAACGGATCCGTCTCAAATTGACTTTCAATGGAGTTCATGTTAGATATGTCTTGACTATGTTACAGATAATACAAACTGATCCGTTCATGACGGATGCATGTGGTTATATTATAGTTACGAATCCGTTTTGGCAGATCCATGACGGATCCTCCCAAAACGTGAGCGTGAAAGTAGCCCAAGACAGGATACCTTGTCTCTTTTTCTTTCTAGAGCAGTTTTCCTCAAACATATTACAACCAGGGATAGATAGAATAGACAGAAGACAGATAGATAACTAGATGGTTAGATATTAGAAAGACAGATGATAGCTTGATAGATATAGATATAGATAGATAGATAGATAGATAGATAGATAGATAGATATTAGAAAGATAGATGATATAGCTGGATAGATAGAGATAGATAGACAGACTGACAGACAAACAGATAGCTAGATAGATACCAATGATAGACATCCTGTGATAGGACTGAAATGTTGCTGCTATGAAGATGATTGAATAAATAACTTTTTAGTTTTTTGCTTATGGTAAGGCTACTTTCACACTTGCGGCAGTGTGATCCGGCGGGCAGTTCCGTCGTCGTAACTGGCTGCCGGATCCGCCGATCTGCCGCTGACTGAAAGCATTTGTGAGACAGATCCGGATCCGTATCACAAATGCATTGCAAGGACGGATCCGTCTCTCTGCTTGTCATGCGGACCGGCGGATCCGTCTTGTACATTTTTTCTCATTTTTACCGATCTGCGCATGCGCATGCCGGAACAACGGATCCGGCATTCCGGTATTCTGAATGCCGGATCTGGCGCTAATACATTCCTATGGGAAAAAATGCCGGATCCGGCGTTCAGGCAAGTCTTCAGTTTTTTTCGCCGGAGAGAAAACCGTAGCATGCTGCGGTTTTCTCTTTTGCCTGATCAGTCAAAACGACTGAACTGAAGACATCCTGATGCAAACTGAACTGATTACTCTCCATTCAGAATGCATGGGGATAAAACTGATCAGTTATTTTCCGGTATAGAGCCCCTGTGACGGAACTCAATGCCAGAAAAGAATAACGCTAGTGTGACAGTACCCATATTTGAATCCTCGGCCAAGATTAAGTACTCTGACACTTATCTTTAAACCGCATAGCTAATGAGAGTGCTGATTCATCTTTGCAGATAAGTAAATGGTGTGAGAAGGAAAAGTAATTGGGTGATTGTTATATGTACAGTACAGACCAAAGGTTTGGACACATCTTCTCATTCAAAGAGTTTTCTTTATTTTCATGACTATGAAAATTGTAGATTCACACTGAGGGCATCAAAACTATGAATTAACACATGTGGAATTATATACATAACAGAAAAGTGTGAAACAACTGAAAATATATCATATTCTAGGTTCTTCAAAGTAGCCACCTTTTGCTTTTATTAATGTGTTGCACACTCTTGGCATTCTCTTGATGAGCTTCAAGAGGTAGTCACCTGAAATGGTTTTCACTTCACAGGTGTGCCCTGTCAGGTTTAATAAGTGGGATTTTTTGCCTTATAAATGGGGTTGGGACCATCAGTTGCGTTGTGGAGACGTCAGGTGGATACACAGCTGATAGTCCTACTGAATAGACTGTTAGAATTTGTATTATGGCAAGAAAAAAGCAGCTAAGTAAAGAAAAACGAGTGGCCATCAAGAAATGAAGGTCAGTCAGTCCGAAATTGGGAAAACTTTGATAGTGTCCCCAAGTGCAGTCACAAAAACCATCAAGTGCTACAAAGAAACTGGCTCACATGCGGACCGCCCCAGGAAAGGAAGACCAAGAGTCACCTCTGCTGCGGAGGATAAGTTCATCCGAGTCACCAGCCTCAGAAATCGCTGGTTAACAGCAGCTCAGATTAGAGACCAGGTCAATGCCACAAAGAGTTCTAGCAGCAGACACATCTCTAGAACAACTGTTAAGAGGAGACGGTGTGAATCAGGCCTTCATGGTAGAATATCTGCTAGGAAACCACTGCTGAGGACAGGCAACAAGCAGAAGAGACTTGTTTGGGCTAAAGAACACAAGGAATGGACATTAGACCAGTGGAAATCTGTGCTTTGGTCTGATGAGTCCAAATTTGAGATCTTTGGTTACAACCACCGTGTCTTTGTGCAGAAAAGTTGAACGGATGGACTCTACATGCCTGGTTCCCACCGTGAAGCATATAGGAGGAGGTGTGATGGTGTGGGGGTGCTTTGCTGGTGACACTGTTGGGGATTTATTCAAAATTGAAGGCATACTGAACCAGCATGGCTACCACAGCATCTTGCAGCGGCATGCTATTCCATACGGTTTGCGTTTAGTTGGACCATTATTTATTTTTCAACAGGACAATGACCCCAAACACACCTCCAGGCTGTGTAAGGGCTATTTGACCATGAAGGAGAGTGATGGGGTGCTGCGCCAGATGACCTGGCCTCCACAGTCACCGGACCTGAACCCAATCGAGATGGTTTTGGGTGAGCTGGACCGCAGAGTTAAGGCAAAAGGGCCAACAAGTGCTAAGCATCTCTGGGAACTCCTTCAAGACTGTTGGAAGACCATTTCAGGTGACTACCTCTTGAAGCTCATCAAGAGAATGCCAAGAGTGTGCAAAGCAGTAATCAAAGCAAAAGGTGGCTACTTTGAAGAATGTAGAATATGACATATTTTCAGTTGTTTCACACTTTTTTGTATATTTATAGTTTTGATGCCTTCAGTGTGAATCTACAATTTTCATAGTCATGAAAATAAAGAAAACTCTTTGAATGAGAAGGTGTGTCCAAACTTTTGGTCTGTACTGTATGTAATTAAAATGTTTAATTATATTTTAAGTGTATATGAAGGGATTAATCCAAGAGATATCATGTATACAATGATCAGCGATAACAATTAAACCACCTGTTAAATATTCTACATCCTCCTCTCATGCCAGCAAAAACGATTTTACATTTAGAAGTATGGACTCCACAAGACCACTAAAGGTGGCCTATGTTGTCACAGTGCGGTTCATTGTGACAGTTTTCCATGTAGGCTGGCTGCATGCTCCCTTGCGTACTGGCTGCAGGCCGTTACCTGTGCAGGCTGGTTGCTTTGGGCTGTGTTCTGGCTGCAGTGTCTTGAGCCCGCCTGTATGTTGCTCTCTCCTTGTCTGTTGTGTCTCAGGATGTTTGCCCTTCCCGTGATGCTTCCCTGGTTGTCTGTGGTGTCATGGGTTGGTTGTGCTGTGGCATATTGGCTGCGGGTGTCTGCGTGCATGCTGGTTGCCAGGGGCAATGGCCTGTGCCACAGCCTGTGTGTCTTGTGTTCTGTATTCTGGTTCGGTTGGGGTTAATTTCCCTGATCTGTGCCTGTGGATCTGTGCCTGGGCGGGGCTTTCCATGTGCCCTCGTTATCCATCCTTATCTATCTGTGTGCTTTGGGGGGCTGGGAGTTCTGTTTGTTCTGTTCAGTCTTGTCTGTGCCTGGCTAGGTGTAGTACCTCACTTCTGTCCTGGGGTTCCAGTTACTCTTCTGCGTGGTGTCACCTGGTTTTGCATTGTTGGTCTGTGTTTGTCTGAACCTGCTCTGTTATGATGTTTTATGTCATGTCCTGTTCTGCTCTGTACCTGCCCTGTAGTATGTCATGTTTTGTTCCTGTTCTGTTCCTTGTTCGCTTAGCACTGCATAACTGCGTTCGATAGCCTGGCAGTGCTTAACTGCTTCTGTTTGTTGTCTATCCTGTGTACGCCTTCGTTAGAGGGTCCCTGGCTTCCCCGGAGGGGGAATATCTAGTCTGCCTGATTCCCTTGCCTGTGTGTATCTCTGGCCTGTTCTGTGACGTTTATCTTTGTCTGCTTGGCTCCTCTGATCTGTATTTCGCTTGTTTGTGCCGTTGCTCCTGGTTTCGTCTCTGTCTGCCTGCCTGTCTTGGTTTCCTGCTGATACCTTATTAGGTACCTCCTAGTCTGTATGGACCAGCTGCCACTGACTTGGGATTTGCTCTGGAGTCGCCCCTGGCAACTACCTTACTGGCTCAAGTCTATCCTCACCATTTGAGGCTCTAGTGAATATCACGGGCAATGGCCTGTGCCACAGCCTGTGTGTCTTATGTTCTGTATTCTGTGTCGGTTGGGGTTAATTCCCCTGATCTGTGCCTGTGGATCTGTGCCTGGGCGGGGCCTTCCAGGTGCCCTCGTTATCCAGCCTTATCCATCTGTGTGCTTTGGGGGTTGGGTGTTCTGTTTGTTCTGTTCAGTCTTGTCTGTGCCTGGCTAGGTGTAGCACCTTGCTTCTGTCCTGGGGTTCCAGTTACTCTTCTGTGTGGTATCACCTGGTTTTGCATTGTTGGTCTGTGTTTATCTGAACCTGCTCTGTTATGGTGTTTTATGTCATGTCCTGTTCTGCTCTGTAACTGCCCTGTAGTATGTCATGTTTTGTTCCTGTTCTGTTCCTTGTTCGCTTAGCAGTGCGTAACTGCGTCCGATATCCTGGCAGTGCTTAACTGCTTCCGTTTGTTGTCTATTCTGTGTACGCCTTCGTTAGAGGGTCCCTAGGTTCCCCGGAGGGGGAATCTCTAGTTTGCCTGATTCCCTTGACTGTGTGTATCTCTGGCCTGTTCTTTGATGTTTATTTCTGTCTGTTTGGCACCTCTGATCTGTAATTCGCTTGGCTTGGCTTATTAGGTACCTCCTGGTCTGTATGGACCAGCTGCCACTGACTTGGGATTTGCTCTGGAGTCGCCCCTGGCAACTACCTTACTGGCTCAAGTCTATCCTCCCCATCTGAGGCTCTAGTGAATACCAGGGAGTTGCTTAATTACACCTCTCCAGAGTTATGTCAGTGGCACAGTGGGTCGACACTCGCCATTCCGTGTAGTGCACCTGTGTGTACGTCTATATAACTTTATGCAGCTCTTGCTATGCTATATGTTTTTGCTGGTCTGCGTTGCCATGTCCTGGGTTCCTGATGCCACGGAGGTCTGCCTTGAGCCCCCGACACGTGACAGTATGCAAAACCTAGACGGTTGTTCTGTGCCATGTTTGGTGTTCCTTGCTTTGTGTTGTAGTTCCGTGTGTCTGTTCCTGAATCAGTGTTATATCGTCAGAGCCTGTGTTCTGAGTATCTGTAAGAGGGTGTCTGCATGTTCTGCCTGCCGGGTCTGGCGTTCTAACAATTTTGGCATGTGCCCATATTAAGGGAGATTATAAGTGTACCTCCCTCAATCTACCGCTGTTACAGATCAAAAATATTTAAAGGGGGGGGGGGGGCAGTAGTGACTAGTAAAACTTAGCTTTTAATATATGATCAATACGGTAAGTAAAACTAGGAAAAAATTCACAGTCCTATTATAAACTCCAGCCCACAAAAACAATCAAAAAGGTCCCACTCGACCTATAAAGTATCATGCAAACATATAACAAATAACCCTAAATAGGGTGTATAGGGTGGATTGGTAAAAAAATGGTGGTTCTTACCCCTTCATAGATTCTACAAGGTGTGGATGTGGCTTTGGATCAGGATAGGTGTATGGTTGCTCCATTCCTCGGATGCTTCAGCCTTTTGTTCAGCTGATACTGCTTTAGTCTTTCCAGTTCATGTAGCATAGACTTTGCTCAGGAACAGGTTACAGTTGTGGTATCTATTTTGTAGCAATTATTGACGTTGATTTCTATCTGAAGTTACATCTGGTAGGTATAGATGAAAAAAACAAAAAAGATACCTATGCTGATCCTAATATACAGTACCCTATCAAAGCTATCAACAACCCTAATGACCTTCTAATACTAATTAATCGCCCTGAAAAGAGCGGCCGTGTTCAGAACCTTTCCCTGTCTGGAAACCCTAGACGACCCTATCACTATATTATAAAAATAGTGCCCCAAAAAAAGCAAAAGCAAAAAAAGAGGGAGGTGATAAAGCAAAAATACTGTGCCAAAAACAATAAGACTAGTCAAAAAGTAGATATAAAAACAACTCAAAGGAGTATATAGTGTCCCGATGTGTTTCATCAATTGTTTGCCCCAGGATCATCAGGGGACACAGGGCTGAGGTGTCCTATACAGCCGTGGGTAAAATATAAAACCCACAAAGCTGAAAGTATATACAGAAGGTCACTAACCCACATACAGATGAAGGGGGAGGATATAAGTGACCCAGCACCTCAAAGAACTTCACAGGAGGGACGTCATCTTAATTCCTACTCCATGCTGAGGGTGGCTGCGTGTGTGGGGCTATACTGACCTCACCCCAATGCGGGAGCACTACATAGTGCCAGTGCTCCAGCTTGGTGTAACATATGTGGGGCACGTACCTGTGGGCTGCGTTGGTTTGATTATTTAAATGTTCCCGGTGCGCACCCGTTTCCCCGCCTCATGCCGCGTTCTATGACGACATCACATCCCTGTGTAAACTAGCACATGCACGCTGCAATTGGGAGAAGCCGGGAGGGGGCGTTGTTAAAGACACCCTGATGTACGGGTGTAACTCCACCTCTCATATTTATAATGGGCGGAGAGGGCATGGCGTAGCGGTATGACGTAGCGGAGCAGCTGCGTAGGCGTACTGCGCGTCCGCATGGATACCGCCCACCTCCTTGCCTCGTCCCGGCGTCTCGGCGTCCTGGCCCTCTCCCCTGCTTTACATCCCCCTGCATGGTCTATTGAAATCTGACCGAGGCAGGGAAGAGGCGGAGATGTTGAATGGCCGGACGGATGCCCTGCTGCCCTGCTGTGCCCTGCTGTGCCCTGCTATCGTGTACTGAGGCTTGTGGGACGGCGTCGGTGCTTACCTGACTTCGGCTGCGGTGGATTCAGTGGTGTCGTCGGGTGCAGACTGTTGTACGCTGCATGCTGGGATCGCCGACTGTGGATGGCAGTGGATCGAGGGCTGTCCGTTATGTGCACACTGATGCACTCGATGTATTGGATACTGGCTGCTGTCGAGGACCGGTGAGACCGTCTCTGTGTTGAGTGTTGAGTGTGCCCAGTTCGCTCATTATCATCCCCTCCCTACTAACCCATGTTGTCTACTCTAACTTTGGGGGCATGGTTAGCTGCCGGTTGTTGTGTACAGTTTCGGTCTATCTGCTGACTACCGATTATTGGGTTAGTTAGGTGCTGGACCCCGGCATATATTTTCGCAACGGCTGTGCGGGATGCTCAGTGATAACCTCCCATGGAATTGGTGACGGTGGGGATGGATCCCCGACACTGCATTGGACATGTGGGGACATGTTGACTGCGCGGCTGCGTGGCTTGCCGTTACACGGCCCTCTCTTAAGCTTCTGCAGGTGTTTATTTAACCCTTTAACGGGAACAGTCCTCACACAGTCCCCTACGACGACGAACTAAGTTTGAATAAATATCGAACAACTCCACACCACAAGGAACATATAAGGGTTCATCGGGGCCCACAGCTGATACTTTCCGCTATATAAAAAAAAAAAAAAAAAAAAAATCCAATAGAGGCTATTTTGACCTCCACGTTATTGTGCTGTGTTTGGCTGGATCGGATGGACTTCCTCCATTGCAACTCAAACCAGGGTCTGCCACATTATTTTGGAGTCCCTGGAGTCCCTGTGATCGACACTGATTGCCGATGCCGGTCAGGGGCCCTAGATTGTGGCCCTTATCCACTACTACCGATCACCATTGATCCTGTTTGTACCACCGATTTAAATGAGTGCTTTGCTTTATGCTTGACATTCGCTATTATAGCTTGACACTGCTCAATGGTTTTTGACAATTTACTGAGCTCTCTATGCTATGTAAACAAGCGTTGCTCCATTATATATGTATATGTATATGTTCACATAGTCACACCCGTCCCCTAGACGGGTTGGTATAAATTAACTTTAGGTTTGCATACAACACTTCATTTCGCCAATATTGACGCGTCGCGGAGCCAGATGCTGTGGTAGTGCTGGGATATTTTCACCCCTGGGCGGCACTGTGACAGCATCTGGGTTTGGAACTGCATATGGTGTATCCTTGCTTGATAGATTTAGAAAATATGCCCGCTAAATACAACAGGAGATCCGGGGGTACGGGATCCCCTAGGGCGGGTGGCGGTAGTAGTCCACAGGCGAGAATGGATAAATACCTGAAATCTCCTCCACCAAGACAGAGGGGGGGGAGGAAAATGCCTGAACTGGGGGAAACACAGATAGATCCAGCTACTCAGACTGAGCAACACACGAGATTTGATAATATTGAGAACAAATTAACGGATATATTATCGGTAGTGCAGACCACCAACCAATCAGTTCTAGATGTTTCCATCACTGTACAGACACTGCAGACTGATCTTACTCTTATTAGAGAAGATATGAATCAAATTAGGGCCGGCATCGCACTTGTCGAAACTGGGTTAATTAAGGTCCAAACAGAACAGTTACAGATGGAAAAAAAAAATAGTAGAATTGGATAAGGAGAATAAACGTATTAATGCAAGACTAACTGATATGGAGGATAGGGCACGACGTAACAATCTGAGAATAGTTGGCCTCCCTGAGGGGGTAGAGGGGGGTAACCCCGTGGCGTTTATGCAAAAATGGCTGATTGAAACGCTTGGATCCGGTGGAGATCCCCCCGCACTATGTGTGGAGAGAGCCCATAGAATCCCTCCAAAAAAGAAGCCGCCGGGTGGCCCCCCCCGAGCCATCCTAATTAGGATACTCTCCTCCAGTGATAGAGACTGGGTGCTTCGACGTAAGAGAGATCTAGCTGACACTACACTTGACGGACACTCGATACAGATATACCCTGACTTTTCTAGGGATACCCAAAGTAAGCGCAGGGAATATTTTGATATTAAGAAAAGACTACGTGAGGGAAATATTAAATATTCAATGTTATACCCCGCTAAGTTAAGAGTAGTGTATAGAGATACCGTAATGTTTTTCCACTCTCCTGGAGAAACCGTGGAATGGTTAGACTCTGTCAGGGTTTAGACGCCGGGCCTCGGTTGATGTGGCAGTAATGCCACTCAATCTTGGGTTGGGGCAATAGCGGTGGGCGGCCCATGGACGGATGGGCGAAATGTAAGAGGTTGACAACGATGCATTGCATCAGTGAACCAGTAAGGGGGTTATTGGGGGGTGGGGGTCAAAGGATGTGGGAGGATAATGGGTGGGGGGGGTCCCTGGCTTGGTTGCGGTTGCCTTTGGGGGGTGACGGACGCCTCCTCTACAACTCATGATATGACTAATAATAGAGTCATGATATGGAATGTGCGTGGACTGGCTGATAGAACGAAAAGGGTAGTGGTTTTTGATTTAATTACTCGACATCTCCCTGCAATAGTTGCTTTATTAGAAACGCACGCTACACCGAATATCCCTGAATATTTAATAAAGAGATGGGCAGGACATCAATTTCACTCTGGCCTCTCGGCATATTCCCGAGGGATTAGTGTGTATATACATCATAGCATCGACTTTATCCTGCTAGACCAGTCGATTGATAGGGATGGGAGATATATCTTCCTCTTTGCCCAATGGAATGGCAGTAGGTGCGTCCTTGCTTTCTTGTATATTCCCCCACCGTTTACAATGACAGTTCTAAGGCAGCTGGCGCTTTTTGTACATAATAAAGAGCGATCCCCGATATTAATATGCGGTGACTTTAACTGCGTGCTTGACCCGGCGCTGGATAGATTTTCAACCGCCCGGAAAAGTGCGCAGGGTAAACACGGTCTACTTCGCGGGTTTTGTGAGGAGATGGGTTTAACAGATGTTTGGCGATGGCTCTACGGCAACAAACAGGTGTTCTCTTGCTTTAGTAAAGCGTACAGCGCTATGTCGAGGATCGATATGGCATTGGCCAATGAGCAGATGCTTGAATCTATCTCAAAAATGACATATGAGATCCATGGCATATCCGACCATTCACCGATCTTACTGGTGATGAAGACCGGACAACAAACCGGGATTAGCAGATCGTTCAGGTTGAACGAACACTGGCTAACCATACTAAATGACTCTGTTGGGATAGATAAAGAACTCTCACAATTTTGGCAAGAGAATATCGGTACAGCTCACATCCACTTTGTTTGGGATGCTATGAAGGCATTTATGCGTGGGCTGTACTTTTCCAGAATAAAAAAGAAAAAAAATGATTTTTTTGCTGAACAAAAAAAGCTGGAGGCAAATATCGCATACCTGGAGGGCTGTATCCGAGTACGGAATGATGTGAACACGCGTACCAAGTTAAAATCTGCCAAAGATCACTATACTACCTTTATGAAGGAAAAAGCACAGAATCAATTATTTTTTAGGGGCTATAAAGACTTCTGCGAGGCGGGTACCCCGAGTAAGCTATTGGTTTCTGTCATAGCTAATCAAAAACCCCCTCAAAGAATCAGACAAATACTGACGGGGGACGGGCGTAGAATGGAAAGAGGAATGGGGATGGTAGCAGAGTTTTTTAATCACTTTGATAATTTATATCGGTCCGGCATGGTAGATACAGTGACCAGAATAGACGACTTTTTAGAACAAGTCAAGATCCCGGTGCTGTCGGACTCCGATTCCGCCTCCTTGTGCGCCCCTATCTCTTTGGAGGAATTACAAATGGCCCTGCATAGGACCCGGGGTTCTTCGGCGCCGGGATCTGATGGACTCCCATATGACATTTATAAGTGCCATGCGGAGATGCTTCTGCCCGCACTGTTGCTGGTCCTAAATGAGTCTAGCAAATGTGGAAAGCTGCCCCCGTCCTTGACCGAAGCAACGGTTACACTGATCCTTAAAAAGGGAAAAAAGGGAAATAAAGTTGAGGATTACCGCCCAATATCACTGCTTAACGCAGATTACAAAATAATCGCAAAAGTCCTTTCCAACCGGCTAAAAAAAGTAATAGCCCGCCTGATCCATGTAGACCAGACAGGGTTCATTCCTGGGCGACAGATACAGACCAATATACGGCGGACCTTTCTTAATATTCAGATTGGCGGGGGGGAGGACCGCTCGATCCTATCATTGGACGCCGCTAAGGCGTTCGATCGGGTCGAGTGGCCCTTCCTCTGGCGAGTTATGTATAGGATGAATCTGGGCCAGGAATTTATTGGATGGGTTAAATTGCTATATAGTGGAGCAACTGCTAGAATTAAGGTCAATGAGGTGCTTACCCCTGCCGTCTCCCTAAAGCGGGGAACACGTCAGGGTTGCCCCCTTTCTCCACTTCTCTTTGCAATCTTTATGGAACCCCTGGCCTGCAGGATACGGACTGAACCCGGTATAGCCGGTTTCGGGGGGAGAGGGACGGACGATAAGATTTGTCTATATGCAGATGACGTTCTACTCTATCTGAATGATGGTTGGAGAAGTGTCCCCAATGTTATGCGGATAACAGAGGAATTCGGCAGAATTGCTGGGTATGAAATAAATTGGTTAAAGTCTGTACTCTTCCCCCTAAACCGGATGCCCCCCCCCAATGATCTTAGGATCAGAATTATTCTTCCAACAGATCATTTAGAATATCTCGGGATAAAAATCAGCAATAACATCAGGGAATATAATCAGCTAAATATTTCCCCTTTAGTGGGGAGAATAAAAGACAAAATACGAGTGTGGCAGAAACTCCCACTTTCGCAGATCAACAGGATTGCGTTGATTAAAATGGTTCTGTTACCTTGGATATTGTACACGGTAAGCTCCTCCCCCGCCTGGATTGAGGATAGCGTCTTTAATCTGATTGATCGCCTGATAAATGATTTGATATGGGGCAGAAAAAGGGTCCGTATTAAATTACAATACTTGCGAATGGCCGTAAGCAATGGGGGCCTAGGCCTGCCCCACTTTCAAATCTATTATCTGTGCGCGCAATTACAATGGTGTCTCAATGTCGGGGACGGTGTATTGCTATCACATATCCTAGGTCAACGCCCACTGCAAGCAAACAACATTTTTAGTATATTGGAATCCGGGCGTCTTCAGCGTGTAGATTACTCCTGTCCCATCGGAGCCGCGCTACAGAAAGCTTGGAATAAAATCAAGGTACTGATCCATGCCCCTCAAATTCTGGACTTCTCCCCGCTATGGGATAATCCCGCTCTAACAGAATTCTTGACTCTTAACGAAAATGAATATTGGACTCGAAAAGGTATTACACTATTCTCACATATATACACAAAAGGGAAAAGTAAACCAATACGGGAACTGATACAACAGGCACCAATAACTGCACTTGAGCACTATAGATATTGTCAACTACAACACGCACTTGCATACACGCTCAAAAAAACACCTCTGATAAAAGTTACTCCGGGGTTTTTATTATTTTGTTATAACATAGTAGGGAACAAAGTTAAGATTTCACTAATATATAGGAGATTTATTGAGGAAATAAGCACTATCACTAAATTTAAAAGTGTTGATAAATGGAAGACAGATATTGGGGAATGTAACCCCTCACAATGGCAGGAAATATACCAAAATATTAAGAAGGCCTCCCTCTCACGACAACACCGTCTGATACAATTCAAAATAATACATCGCCTATATGTTACTCCGAGTCTGTTATCCAAAATGTACATCAACAAAGGTCAAGAATTTAGTTGTCTGAAATGCTCTTGTGTAGCCGCTGGGCTTCTACACATGCTGTGGGACTGCCCTGCCATTAGGACCTTTTGGGGCTGCATATTTCAGACAATGGCGGCAAATAACAGGAATAGTCCCCCCTTGACTACCCAAGTAGTTTTACTTGGACTGTTCCCTCCTGAGTACAAAAACAAAACTACTAAAAACGAACAGGCATATTGGCTAAAGGGGTTTCTATTGGCCAAGGTGATAATCCTGAGACAGTGGGTGAAAGATAGACCCCCAACAATGAATGATTGGCAAATCCTAATGACGAGAATAACATACTTTGAGGACATGAAACGACGTGGGTTAAGCGACACCAAGGGAATGGGCCCACAGAGAAGGGCAATAGCTAGTAGCAATATTCCTGATTAGAATTGATGATCATTAATTGGTGGAGACTACTGCATAAATATACCCCAACAAACCATTATATAATCCTAAAAGAAAAACTCTATCAGCACAGCCCACGCTAAACATGCGTGAAACTGCAAAGGCTCGAAGAAAATACTTATGAGGGGGGGCAAGAATACTCCGCCGCCCCTCGCGGCGGCCGCACCAAGCCAGGTGGGAATGGGTGGGGGGCAAGGGGGGGGTGGGGTGGTTTTTTGTTTGTGTCTTGGGTTCTGGATTCTATGCTTGAGAACTGTTATCAGACCTGGATTGTTCTGATTATAGATGTTTTGGTGTATGTGCCCGCTCTACGACATGGATATGATACTTTGTTTTATATGTGGCTATATATGTGAATAGAAACCTGTCTTTATATTGTTTGTAAAATAAAAATATAAATAAAAAAAAAAAATAATAATATAATGGGCGGAGAGGGAGGATGATACTTCAATCCAGGACAAGGTGCTCCCCTAATGCATTAAAGCCCTATCAATTACGGGCTAAATATAGAGCATTGCATGATTTCTCCACAGCCTCTCTGGGCAAATAGTGGACATTTAGAGGCTGGCTTCCTGGCTAGCAGACCCCGACAAGTAAAGCGGTCCAGCTACATTTGTCAGAGAATATTAAATAAATGTTGAATGGACCAAATACTGTATATTACTTCTGTGAGCAAGTGTATAAACGATGGTTATGCTGATATTATTGTATAATTGTTGTACAGTTTGTAAATATTATACAGTGAGGTATACCATAGGCCATCATATACGAATAGCGATCAAATGAAGCAGCTAAAATTCAGCTTCTCATTGAGGCCGTGGGGGCTGGAGGCATTCAGTTTAAAAATTCACCAGCACTCCCTTTGTAGGATATGTCTTTCCCAATCGCCTCCTCGCAATGGCCTATGGACACGCTCGATTCCTTTAAATTTGACAACAGTTACCTTCATGGGTCATATGGACATGTCTGGCGACTGAGGTCTCTCTATTATTGTGTATGTCACTCAAGTGCTCACTCAAGCGATGGCGAAATTCCCTTTGTGTTTTTCCTATGTATTTGGTACCACATTCACAGGTCATTAAATATATAATTCCCGTAGTGCGACACGTTATGAAAACACGTATGGTGTGGACATCATCCATCTCTCCCCGAGTAAAGGACTTTCCAGGCCATATAAAGCTACCAAAACTGCAATTACCACATCTAAAACATCCTATCACTGGACCATCAAGCCAGGTACGTGGTGTTTCAGGTGGAATATATTGACTATGCACAAGGTGATCCCTCAAACTCATGCCCCTTCTGTATGTAATTGCTGGTTGAGGGCCTACGGCATATGTTAAGTCAGCATCCATTAGTAAAGTATCCCAATTCTGACGAATAATGTCCCTGACCTCTGTAGCCGCTGTGCCAAAAGTCCCTATCTAATCCCATCAGATGTAATTTGGTCAGGACAACCAGTGGGATGCAGTAGAGAGGTATGTGTGTGTTGCAATGCTCGCTGGTAAGATGTACGTAGAATACTGTCCAAGTTAACCCCGTTCCTGAAATCTTGTTCTGAGGTCCTTAGCCTGACGTTTGAATTCAGTCAGATCCAAACAGTTTTGTCTCAATCTCAGATACTGTTCAGTAGGTATCCTGCGCTTGAGTGGGGTAGGATGGTTACTTTCCCACCTCAGAAAAGAGTTTGTCGGAGTGGGTTTACGGTATATGGTGGTATCTAAACCTCCCTGGGGATTCCTGCAAATTAATATGTCTCTTTCATTATCACTGATGTGAATCTTAGATTCACAGAGTTGACATTCAATCTCACAACGAAGTCCAGAAACTTCTTCCCTGTCCCACTCCATATGACAATAATGTCATCTATGAAGCGGTACCAGAGAACCACGTCACATTTGCCCTCCATGGGGACTTCCCCATAAACAATAGTTTCCTCCCACCAACTCAGGAGAAGATTTGTGTACGATGGCATACAAGAACTACCCATCGCCGTGCCCCTGAGCTGTTTGTAGAAGTGACCATAGAACAGGAAATGATTTCTGCAAAGTATGAACCTCAAAAATTCCAATACAAAAGTATAGTGTGCTGAAAGTTGCTGCCCTCTGGCTCTTAAGAAATAGGCAGACGCACTTAGCCATGCCTCATATGGTTTCGAGGATTACAAGGCTTCCACGTCTATCGAAGCCAGGAAAAAATTAGGTTCCATTCTGATGCCATCAATCTTAGTAAGGAGGTCACCCGTGTCTCTAATATATGATGTCAGGCTTTGTACGAATGTCTGTAATCTTTTGTCCACATAGACCCCACAGTTCTGCGATAGACTCCCCACCCCTGACTCAATAGGGTGACTCTTTAATGTGGTAGTGCCCTTTTGTACTTTGGGGAGGCAGTAGAAAGTCGCTATCACAGGACTGACCGGGTACAAATAGTCACATTTTTCATCGCTAATCAGTCGATCTAATTTAGCGCTAAGGAGAATCTCACGAAGCTCCCGCTGATATAGCTTAGTAGTATCCTTCGCCATAATTTCATTCCCCGTCCGGTCATTAAGGATATCAAGACACATTTCCTTATAGTTTGACGAGTCCATTAGCAACATGTTACCCCCTTTATCAGATGGTTTTATCGTAATTGATCTATCAGTTTCCAGGTCTTTAACTGCTTTACGTTCTGCCAAGCCGAAATTAAATCTAAAGGGGGTGGAGTCTAATTTAGCTAATTCAGTTGTAGTCTGTTTAACAAATACATCTATACATGATATATTTCCCTGAGGGGGCATCTTGCAGCTCCTGTTTTTCAAATCAGTAAAGGGTCCTTCACCTTCAATATTAACTGGTGTCTTATCTAGACTGTAGAGCAGTTGTACGTCCTTTTATTATGATAATTATAAAAATAAAATTACGAAGCCCGGATCAACCATCCTATTTTGTGTGAAGAAGCTATCAACTGTGAATTCTATCAGGTAGGAAACTGAGACAGTGGGATACTGGGTTAGGGAGAAATCTGTCCTTATTCTTACCCTCCACAATCTGCTCAACCCAGAGATGCGCCTTGATGGTAGATGCACTCTGTCCACGTGCCTAGGACTAATCTGTCCTTAGATAGACCCTATTACATAACGTAGATCCCATATGGCACAGATACCAACGCGTTTCCCCCTCCATGTAGAAGGAGGGTTCATCAGGGGACTTAAAATTGTACGGGTCAATATATAGAGAGTGCAATCACAATGATATTGAAAACAATAAAAATAAATAAAAATGCAAACGCAATGATACACAGGCAGCCAGAACCATAGGTCAAAACAGATACTCTTAAAATACAGAGTCAATAATACAGGATCAACCGGCAAACAGAGATGTAGTGCCAGATAACCAAAATAGTCTGGCAAGTAGTTACCAGTAAACAGCAACAGTGTACAAATGCACAATAACTCGATACTGAAGGCCAGTGCAAGACAAGATATTACCTACAACACAGCGACTGATGTTGTCTCCAATAGGTAATAAGTAAGACTTTACATACCACTCTGCTCCATGTGGGAAAAATGCACATACACACTCAGCCTGCCGGTTGTGTGACCAAAAGAGGGTTCCTGGGGCCAGATGATAGCTCCATTGTGCCTGGGAAAAAACTTGATTAACTTGATGAACCCTCCTACTTGGAGGGGAAAACACGTTGTGATCTGTGACATATGGGATCTACATTATGTAATAGGGTCTATCTAAGGAAAGATCAGTCCTAGGCACGTGGACATAGTGCATCTACCATCAAGGTGTATCTCTGGGCTAAGCAGATTGTGGAGGGTAAGAATAAGGACAGATTTCTCCCTAACCCAGTATCCCACTGTCTCAGTTTCCCACCGCATAGAATTAACAGTTGATAGCTTCTTCACACAAAATAGGATGGTTGATCCAGGCTTCGTAATTGGTATTTAATAATTATCATAATAAAAGTTTTTTTTTAGGATAATGCCCTCAGTGATATATATTTCTATCTAGTGATTTTGTTCAGTTGTACGTCCTTCAGGATCTCCACCGGTATGCCCAGCTCTCGGCTTTCTCTCTTATGCAAAAGTTGAAAGTATTTATGCCACCTCAGTTTGCGGGCAAACAGATGGAGGTCCATAACCCACTGGAATAGATCAATTCTAGACATGGGAACGAATGACAAACCCATCTTAAAATTGTATCCTCTGCTGGAGTGAGTTGGCGACTAGACAGAATGATTACAGCTAATATTATTGTGTCGCTGTTGGTTGTGTCCTCCGATTGCATAATGGATAATGTGTCCCCTGTTTTAAAAAATTAGATTGGGGTGGTTTGTTTTGTGTATACTGTCCTGCTCTTTTCCTGGATCTAGATGACCCTCTCCTTCTGCCTCTTGTCCTAGGCTGTCTATCTCTATCAATGTCTGATGTTTCAGTATCATTTGAGGAAAAGTCTGATCTTTTTTCTTTGGTAGTACTAGGATTATTGAGAAAGAGATATGCTCTGTTGTATCTAAAGTCTTGTAAGTCTTTGACGAATTCCCTATGTTTCCTTTCCTTTAAATGATACTGGAAATGTTCAATGGTATTTTGTAAGTGATTTTTTTTGTTACCAAACTCAGGTTCTTGATTGAATTATTTAGTAATATCAATCTATTCCTGTAGTTGCTTCTCTGCCTGCTCAAGTGTAACTCTTTCTTCCTCCAGTAAAAGTTGCATGAACCGGAAAGAGCTATTAGTCTCTTCCCTTTCCAATTTTTTCATGAGTTCCGGATTTCTGCACCGATTCACAGGGGTAAGAGTGATATGTAAAATACGGGGTACAATACTCTGCTTGATATAGTATTCTAGGGTTTGTACCTCCCACCAGAAAATAATGTGCTGTTTATACAATCTAGTTAATTCCAAAAAGGCACCATTCAGTGTCAGGGTATATTGGGGAAATGGCCTGTGCCGCACCTTCTTTCATAGCCGGCATTACATCATGTTCTGTACTCCGGTTTGGTTGGGCTTAATTTCCCTGATCTTTGCCTGTGGATCTGTGCCTCGGCAGAGCCTTCCATGTGCCCTCGTTATCCATCCTTATCTATCTGTGTGCTTTGGGGGGCTGGGAGTTCTGTTTGTTCTGTTCAGTCTTGTCTGTGCCTGGCTAGATTTAGCACCTTGCTTCTGTCCTGGGGTTCCAGTTACATTTCTGAGTGGTGTCACCTGGTTTTGCATTGTTGGTCTGTGTTTGTCTGAACCTGCTCTGTTATGGTGTTTTATGTCATGTCCTGTTCTGCTCTGTAACTGCCCTGTAGTATATCATGTTTTGTTCCTGTTCTGTTCCTTGTTCACCTAGCAGTGCGTAACTGCATCCGATAGCCTGGCAGTGCTTAACTGCTTACATTTGTTGCCTGTTCTGTGTCCACCTTCGCGAGAGGGTCCCTGGCTTCCCCGGAGGGGAAATCTCTAGTCTGCCTGAATCCCTTGCCTGTGTGTATCTCTGGCCTGTTCTGTCACGTTTATCTCTGTCTGCTTAGCACCTCTAAGGCTACTTTCACACTAGCGTTCGATCGGATCCGTTCTGAACGGATCCGATCATATTAATGCAGACGGAGGCTCCGTTCAGAACGGATCCGTCTGCATTAAATTGGCAAAAAAAGCTAAGTGTGAAATTAGCCTGAGCGGATCCGTCCAGACTTTTACATTAAAAGTCAATGGGGGACGGATCCGCTTGAAGATTGAGCCATATTGTGGCATCTTCAAACGGATCCGTCCCCATTGACTTACATTGTAAGTCTGGACGGATCCGCACGCCTCCGCACGGCCAGGCGGACACCCGAACGCTGCAAGCAGCGTTCAGGTGTCCGCCTGCGGAGCGGAGGCTGAACGCCACCAGACTGATGCAGTCTGAGCGGATCCGCATCCATTCAGACTGTATCAGGGCTGGACGGAAGCGTTTGGGTCCGCTCGTGAGCCCCTTCAAACGGAGCTCACGAGCGGACAGCCGAACGCTAGTGTGACAGTAGCCTAATCTGTATTTCGCTTGTTTGTGAGGTTGCTTCTGGTTTCGTCTCTGTCTGCCTGCCTGTCTTGGGTTCCTGCCGGTACCTTATTAGGTACCTCCTGGTCTGTATGGACCAGTTGCCACTGACTTGGGATTTGCTCTGGAGTCGCCCCTGGCAACTACCTTACTGGCTCAAGTCTATCCTCACCATCTGAGGCTCTAGTGAACACCAAGGAGTTGCTTAGTTACGCCCCTCCAGAATTCCCTCTGTTCCGTGCAGTGGACCTGTGCATACGTCTGTATAACTTTATGCAGCTCTTGCTATGTTTTTCTGCTGGTCTGCGTTGCCATGTTCTGGTTCCCTGATGTCCCGGAGGTCTGCCTTGGGCACATGACATTTGTTATCTAGCACAATATGTTAGCACCACATCCTTTAAAGGGGTTGTACCATGAAAAATATTGTACAGTTTTCAAACCAGCACCTGGATCTGAATACTTTTGTAATTGCATGTAATTCAAAGTGTAACATAGCCAATGAGTTCCTCAATAAAATGTATCTGTATAGCTCCACCTGCAGTTTGTTTTTTTCTTATTTCTTTGACATGCTCACTGAGAAGGCTGCACGTGCTCAGTTTCATCCTTCAACTGCCTCCTGAGCTGTGATAGATAGAGCCGAGACACGCCCCCCTTAGGTGCAGCAGAAAAGACACTCCCTTGGGCTTTCAACTTGATCTTAATCTAACAGAGCAATGAATGGTTGAGATCTCTGGATCCATGTTAGAAAGAGATTGTCATGTACGCTATGATGTCTGGTTTTCGTTTTTTTACATTGGTCATGGGATAACACCTTTTAAATACTAGTTTTTTCATCACATCCTTCAGGTGCTTGATCAGATTGAGATCTGGGAAATTTGGAGGCCAGGTCAACACCTTGAACTTTTGTCATGTTCTTCAATTCAATCTTCATCAAAATTTGCTGTGTGGCAGCGCAAAAGAACTTTACCTGGAGCATTACAATGTTTCTGCTGGTTTGCCTTCTTCCCAATGTGCACTATGGTGTCATCTCTTCCCTAGGAAAGTGACAGACATCCATATGATTTAGAGCAGCAAACAAGGCCATCTTCTTCCATTGCTTCATGGTCCAATTCTGACACTCAGGTGCCCATTGTAGGCACTTTTTGTGGTGGTAAGCATGGATGCTTTGAATGGTTTTCAGCTTCACAATCTGCAGCATGTTTAAGCACCTTCTTTCATAGCCGGCATTACATCAATTTTTCCTAAATTAGATATTTTGTGGGATTGGACTATACTGGCTTGCACCCCATGTCCATGAGTAAACAAGCCCATAACCGTTCTGCACTTCACTGGTTGTCCTTCCTTGGAGCCCTTTTGGTATCTACTAATCACTGCATGCTGGGAACACCTTACAATGCCCTCCATTCTTATTATGCACAGACCCAGTCGTCTATCCATCACAATTTGGCTTTTGTCTTGGTTGCTCAGATCCTTACACTTGTTGAAGATTGAGTCACACAATGCACTACACATTTGATTAATACTAGTTACGTCACATGTGAGACAGCAAACTCTGAATATGTAGATCAATGTAAAGTTAACTTCAGATTTTGTGTGGAAAGGTAAATTTCTCCATCTGAAAGACAATATTTTTAACAATTAATTTTTCTAAAAAAATCTGCAAGTATAACTTTTTGATATTTTGCACAACATTGATCAGATTTTAGATTGCATTATGCATAGCATTTTGAGATAACTCTAACAGAGGTCCAAGGCAGGGGTTTCAGAAAAAGCCCCATAATCTTTGGTCTTTGAAGTTCCACATGATGGGAAAGCTGTAAGCTTTACTATTAATTATTCAAATGCCCTCTACTTCCTTCTTCCTTATCAATCCATAGAAATAAATCTCAAATAGTAAATAGAGGGGACTGCATTTCAGCAGCTTTTCTGCTTCATACCAAAACTTTCTGAGAAAAGAACCATTGAAAGCTAATCGTAATGCCTGTAGTTAGGGACAGACATGGACAGTGAGCTCTAACCTAGAACCCAGCCAGATTTCTCTACCTACTTGCAGTGCAAGCCCTGGTTGACAGTCCCTATGCTACTATGGTGCAGAGACAGACAAACACAAAGACGTACATAAATGGGTCAGAACCAGGAGGACAACACAGTGCAAAAATAAGAGACAGAGAGTGGTAAAAAGATGAGTCGAGGTCAGAACCAGACGTGATGCAAAGTAGAAATCACAAAAGACAGAGAGAGTTCTAAGGACATGCTTAAAAATCGCAATGGCCGCTCAATCATCAGGCAATCGGTGGCAGTATTACACAGCAAGATGATCACTAACGAGTGCTCGTTAGCGATCATCTGACAAAAATTTGGAATGTGTGATATGGCCTTTAGACTTACTAATCCTATAAATGGAACATTTAACAAATTGGCTCAGGCTGGATAAATCTCATGCAGGTCTAGACATTTTTGTCTTACTCTATGCGAACTATGGGTTGGCTTAGTCTCAAATATAAGTTTTGGACAGAATTGTGAGACTAAATGGCACCTTGTATGCCACGACCCCCTTTCTGGTAAGCCATGCCTCTTTGTCAAGAAAGGTGCATGGGATTTCTCAAGAACTACAGTACAGACCATAAGTTTGGACACACCTTCTCATTCAAAGAGTTTTCTTTATTTTCATGACTATGAAAATTGTAGATTCACACTGAAGGCATCACAACTATGAATTAACACATGTGGAATTATATACATAACAAAAAAGTGTGAAACAAGTGAAAATATGTTATATTCTAGGTTCTTCAAAGTAGCCACCTTTTGCTTTGATTACTGCTTTGCACACTCTTGGCATTTTCTTGATGAGCTTCAAGAGGTAGTCATATGAAATGGTTTTCACTTCACAGTTGTGCCCTGTCAGGTTTAATAAGTGGGATTTCTTGCCTTATAAATGGGGCTGGGACCATCAGTTGCGTTGTGGAGAAGTCAGGTGGATACACAGCTGATAGTCCCACTGAATAGACTGTTAGAATTTGTATTATGGCAAGAAAAAAGCAGCTAAGTAAAGAAAAACGAGTGGCCATCATTACTTTAAGAAATGAAGGTCAGTCAGTCCGAAAAATTGCGAAAACTTTGAAAGTGTCCCCAAGTGCAGTCACAAAAACCATCAAGCGCTACAAAGAAACTGGCTCACATGCGGACCGCCCCAGGAAAGGAAGACCAAGAGTCACCTCTGCTGCGGAGGATAAGTTAATCCGAGTCACCAGCCTCAGAAATCGCAGGTTAACAGCAGCTCAGATTAGAGACCAGGTCAATGCCACAAAGAGTTCTAGCAGCAGACACATCTCTAGAACAACTGTTAAAAGGAGACTGTGTGAATCAGGCCTTCATGGTAGAATATCTACTAGGAAACCACTGCTAAGGACAGGCAACAAGCAGAAGAGACTTGTTTGGGCTAAAGAACACAAGGAATGGACATTAGACCAGTGGAAATCTGTGCTTTGGTCTGATGAGTCCAAATTTGAGATCTTTGGTTCCAACCACCGTGTCTTTGTGCGACGCAGAAAAGTTGAACGGATGGACTCTACATGCCTGGTTCCCACCGTGAAGCATGAAGGCATACTGAACCAGCATGAAGGCATACTGAACCAGCATGGCTACCACAGCATCTTGCAGCGGCATGCTATTCCATCCGGTTTGCGTTTAGTTGGACCATTATTTATTTTTCAACAGGACAATGACCCCAAACACACCTCCAGGCTGTGTAAGGGCTATTTGACCATGAAGGAGAGTGATGGGGTGCTGCGCCAGATGACCTGGCCTCCACAGTCACCAGACCTGAACCCAATCGAGATGGTTTGGGGTGAAATGGACCGCAGAGTGAAGGCAAAAGGGCCAACAAGTGCTAAGCATCTCTAGGAACTCCTTCAAGACTGTTGGAAGACCATTTCAGATGACTACCTCTTGAAGCTCATCAAGAGAATGCCAATAGTGTGCAAAGCAGTAATCAAAGCAAAAGGTGGCTACTTTGAAGAACCTAGAATATGACATATTTTCTGTTGTTTCACACTTTTTTGTTATGTATATAATTCCACATGTGTTAATTCATAGTTTTGATGCCTTCGGTGTGAATCTACAATTGTCATAGTCATGAAAATAAAGAAAACTATTTGAATGAGAAGGTGTGTCCAAACTTTTGGTCTGTACTGTAGATGTGACAATGCACCAAATTGCACCACATTTTGGCACAATTTAGGACAGTGTCTAGACACAATTACATTAGTAACTCTGAGCCTCTGTGTACTCTGCTCTTCTCCTTACATGCATATATTTCTGCTTTCGATATATTTGATATGAATTTGTCATGTGACTATTCTAGAAGGTTAAAGAGGTTGCCGTTTTTGTTCTTAGAAGGATCATTTGACAATAAACGAATCAGTGGGTGTCTCAATAGCAGTCAGCTGTAATCTATGGAGAAGCCAAGTAGATGGTGTTCTATCTCCCTCCAGCACCACCACATGGGAAATATGTTATGGGTGGATTGATGAGTCTTTCATGTAATTTATACTTTGTGTCCTTAATTGTAACACGTGTGTCCTTTGCACTATTTTTGATAACACTCCCCATTCAATATATGTCTGCCCCACACTGTTTCTAAACTTTAATTTAGATTCAAAATGAGCCTTATGTATGAAAATGATCAGGTGAACACAGCTTTTGAATCCAAAGCTTTGATGCTACATATTACTTTCAGTACAATATCTAGAGCTAAAGAGCTGCTTAAAGGCATTGTCTATTATTTGAGTACCCATTTTTACATACTCTGAAAGTGAATTCTTAATTTAGAGCAGGGATCCTCTGTTCAAGATCATCATCCTTTTTCCATGGTTAAAAGCGGTTACAAAGATGATTGGAGAATTTTGCAACTGTCCAAAAGGGTAGCATAGAAGAAGCCAGTAACAACACATTAGTTAGTTTAAAGATGTCTTCCAGCCTTGGAGACAACAACCTCTTTGGTCTGGACTACTGCTACTCTGTACCTAGATGTTTCTGGTCCCTGCAGTACCAGGAAGTGCCAGGTCCCGGGACCGTCATGGCCAGTCATAAGCATCAACGGTCACAGCTGCTTGAATGTTATGCCGCATCCCTGATATACTAATAAAACCTCTGGGACTGCTGAGGCCTGTGATTGACTGCAGTGGTCATGGGACCCAGCAGCTTCCTGATCTTGTTGGGACAGGAAGTGGCTGGGAACGCAACAGTGGGGGGACCAAGGACAGGTAAGTCCTCCTTTTTTATGTTCAAGGGTTTCAGGGACACAAGTATGGAACTGAGGTGTTGTACCTAAATATATAGTAGTAAAAATAATGGAACCTCTCCAGAAGATAATTGACCACCTACGAAAAACAACTTTGAATGTTGGAACGTTGATTCCTAAACAGCATAGTCTCTGGTTTCTTTAAATATCTCATAAAAGTGCTGAATGAAAGTGGTGATTACAGATGTGCAAATATTTCAAAAATTCGATTTGGCTGGTTCGCCGAATAAAAAAAACAAAAACTTAGATCCGAATTTATTTGTGGCGAATTGCGTTAAAAACTGCTATTTCCTGGCTGCAGAGAGCCTTCATAGTGTTGTAGAACACTGTGCCTTGCAGTAACATGCATAGGGAGTCTGCTGTGGTAGTGAAATAATACTGTGAGTCAGTATGACATGCAGATGACAGGCGGGGCCAAAACTGACCAAATAACTCAAGTATGAACTTAGCCTTACAGGTAGATGTTAGCCCCAAGCAGAAGCACACTCCTTTTACACAGTCATCAGCTGATTCCACATAGATGTCAACAGAACCTATTCTATTAAACACTTAACAAGTAGAGCCTCCCGACAGAGTGAAGAGGATGTCAGCACTAAGTTTGTGTTGACGTCACTGATTATTTTGCCCTTCCTCTGATCTGTCAGAACAATAACCCCCCAAAAACTAATACTGTCTGTAAAGCATCCGCCTTCACTCGGTCACCATTTGGTCAGTAATCAATCATTATTGCTAATGCAAAAAAAAAAGGAGTGGATCTAAAACAGAGATGGCACGTGAACTGAATATTTGCATGTCTTTTGTGTTTTGTACCCACTCCTGCTTTTGGCTACCAAATCAAGAGACAATTCTGATGGGACCATACAGGCCTTACAGCTGCTACACAGAGAGGTCAAATAAATGATTATGTCAACCAGGCCGAAAGGCAAAATAGTGGCCCAGTCATGAAGTGGGGAGGGTGGGAACAGCATAAGAAGTCCACAGAGTGGTCATATGACATAGTGGGGAGGTGGAAGCTGCATGAGGAGACCACAGAATGACCCAATGACAGAGTCTGGAGGTGGCAGCAGCATCAGGAGGCCACAGAGTGGCAAGGTGACATAGTGTGGAGGTGGCAGCAGCATGAGGAGACCACAGAGTGGAAAAGTGACATAGTGTGTGTTAGCCCAGCAGTCCGTGCTGGCACTGCTGCCCCTAACCACGGGCAGGGGCGCTGGGCTCCCTCTTTCCTTTCTGCGTGCTGGGCTGACAACCGCGGGCAGTAGGTAACTTAATTATTGTATCTGTGTTCCATGCCAGAGTTTCCTTTCAGCTGGAGACTTGTACTGGTGTTTGAGCTTGCATAGGTGTGTTTCTCTTCACCTATGAAGCAGCATATACATGCCCTCTGTCTCACCAGCCTATGGCTAGATTGAAACAGGTATTTAAAGGCGCTTCCTACCACAGGAAGATGCCTGAGCAACCTCATGGTTTTAGCTTGTCTATCTCCAAGTACTAAGGTATCTCTCGTGTCTCCTTCGCTGTGTACCGGACCTTGCTTATCGATCTCCTGGACTTTGCCGCCTGCCTCTGACCTTGGGCTTTGCTTACTGACTTCGATTGATTGCCGCATGTCCAGACCTGGAACCTCCTGGCCACGCAAGTCCCCTTGGTGCTTGCACCGAGTACTCTGACCTCCTAGTCAGCTACCACTGACTCGGGGACTGCTCCAGAGTAGGCCCTGGCAACTACCCTAACGGTCCAAGCCTATCCTCACCATCAGATGCTCTAGTGAAGACCAAGTATTGGCTAAGTTGCGCCCCTCCAGAGTGTACCCATTCAGTGGCGCAGTGGGTCCACACCCGCTTGCATAACAGTGTGGAGATTGCATCAGCATCAGGAGGTCACAGAGTGGCAAGGTGGCATAGTGTGGAGGTGGAAGCAGAATCAGGAGGCAACAGAGTGGCACGTTGACATAGTGTGGGGGTGGCAGAAGCGTCAGAAGACCACAGAGTGGCAAGGTGACATAGTGTGGAGGTGGCAGCAGCATCAGAAGACCAGAGAGTGGCAAGGTGACATAGTGTGGAGGTGGCAGCCACATCAGGAGGCCACAAAGGGGCAAGGTGACATAGTGGGGAGGTGAGTTGCAATACCAGTACCCGCTGAAGATGGTGGGTTAAAAAAGGAACACTTGGTATCAGATGTGTGGCATCAGGTGGGTGGCAGCATAAGAATAGTAGCTGAGGCAGGTAGCCAGAAGAAACCGGTCTGTTTTGTCAAAATGTTAGTGTGGCAACATGGTTGATCTAGTTTGATGAATCAGGCATAGGTGGGTGGAAATCCTGGGTGATCCATCTTGACAAGGGTCAGTCTCTCCACATTTTGGGTGGACAGGCGAGTTCTTCTTGGGGTAACTATGTCCCCCGCCACACTAAACACCCACTCTCATGCCACAATACTGGCCAGGCAGGACAGCTTTTCCAGGGCAAAATCTGCCAGTTGCGGTCACAAATCTAGTTTGGCTGCCCAGTAGTCCAGCGGATCTTCAACTTGGGATGGCAGGTAGCTGTCGAAGTATGCCACCACCTGCCTAATTCAGATTCTGCTCTACGTCTAGCTGCTGGTGAGTAGTTTCTTAACTAGGCAGGTGAAGAAAGCTGCTCATTAGCGACTGTAGACAGGCTGATGCTGATGGAGCTGGTACTGCTCCTGCCACTTCACACCCCCAGCAGCCATGGCAGTGGAACGTGAGGACGGAGGGCCCCTCTGGTAAGACCTGCGAGAGGATGGACGATGGCGCAGATAAGCAACGGCCGACTGACTACATTGGATGTCTCTATAGTAGTTCTGTTTGTCTTCCCTCTCAGCGGGTGTAAATAAGGCCAGGTAGGTAGCGAGGGTCCAACAAAGTGGAGAGCCAGAAGTCATTCCTCTGTCGAATAGTGACAATTCAGCAGTCACTACGCAAGCAAGCATGCATGCATCGGGCCATTTGCGCAAGTGACTCGGAGGGACTCTCTGCTTCCATCTTCACTGCATACTACCACAGTGTGTCTGGGTCCGCTGGCTCGTCTTCCTCATAGCCCTGTAGCTCCTCTGCCTGCTCCTCCTCTCCTATCACCTGTGTAGAAAAAACACCCATTTTGCTACATATTGCTTGTGCTCCAATGTTCTCCTCCTTATCTAGTTCAGCCCCCACAGGGCTCATGTGGCTGTGAGAGCTAGGCGTCACGTCTCCAGTCCCCTGAACAGCCAGATTCACCAGCATCTGTTCCAGGACATGAAGCAGTGACATTGTTCATCCTGTAGTCCTGGTGACTGACAAATAACATGGCCTCCTCAAAGGGCCTGAGCAAATGGCATGTGTCACGCATGAGCTGCCACTGGCTGACATCGAAGTTACACAGGGTAGTACTCCTGTCATCATCAAGAAATTGTTGATGGCCTTTCTCTGTTCGTATAGTTGGACCAACATATGGAGGGTGGAATTCCAACGAGTGGAAACGTTGCATATCAGCCTATGTTGGGGATGATGTTCTGCCGCTCAAGGAGGGTGTGCTTTGCGGTGTATGGGTGGCTGAAGTGCATGCAAAGTTTCATGCCCATTTTTAGATAGTCTTGCAGATGGGTGGAAGACTTCAGGAACCACTTGAAAACCAGATTGAACATGTGTGCCATGCAGGGCACATGGCTCAGCACTCCTTGACGCAGCACTCATCTCTAGTGGTGATGTAGATATCACTTGGATCATATGGATTTCAGCAAGATAAAAATAAAATAGGAAATTTTACAAGGGCATACTAAATGGACCATTTGGTCTTTTTTGCTGTGAATCTTCTATGTTTTATGATTATAGGGATCAATAACAATAATAAGGCCATCAATAATAAAATCCCAGAAAACCACTTTAATGTTGCAATGCTTGAAAAAACAGGAAGACATAACATCACATACAGTATATGTGTTGCTTTCATTAATGAGTTTACTGGAGTGTTTTTGGCAAATAAATGGAGCCAAAGACTAAAAACACTTCCCTTGAATTGGTTCACAGAACTGACATTTTTGAAAGACCATTATTCAAATTAGTTTATAACCATTCTAGCGTCAGAAAGCTCATGACTGTTTACTAATCATGACAAAAATGCCTTTTAACATCCTGCTAACATGATCACTGGACCACTGCTGGAATCACTTGTATTTAAATCACTTAGGAGGTAAAAGCAAGATTACATGCTTGGATTAATAGTGGGGGATGATGGTGCTTGTATGAATGTGTTTCTAAAGGTTATGATAAATCTACTATATATAAGTAAGCACTGAAAGTGCCACGTCTGTAAATAATAAATCATTAATGTACTCTCACGCACTGTGGGTCTTGGAGACTACAGAGAAGGGCACTTTTCATTGATGTGTGTAGACTTGACAATGTTGATACAATACTGACACAGGAATGAATATACTAAGTAGTGTGCTCATACAGAAGCAATGTGTTCAAGCACAGGTAAATAAGCAATGCCACCCCCTTTCCGCATATAGCTATATTTGTAAAGCAGTTTATAACTCTCAGTAGAATTGACCGCATCTGTTTAAAGGGTTTTCTAGGATTGTATTAATAGGTCATCAATATCAGATCGGTGGGGGTCTGACATCCGGAATCCCCGTCGATCAGCTGTTTGAAGAGAAGGCTGTGTCCCATGCCAGCACAGCCTTCCCTTTGTTGTTTACCTGCTCGCTGTCGACATTGCAGAGGTGAGCAGGTGTAATTACAAGAAGCCATCCCACTCACTTCTATAAGACGACTCCTTGCAAGTGTGCCGGGTGACGAACCCCCGCCAATCTGATATTGATGACCCATCCTGAGGATAGGTCCTCAATAATGAAGCAACATTTTCAAAAATCTAATTCGGCTGCTTCGCCGAACTTCAACAAAAATGTGGATTCATTACAAAATACTTCGCCTCAAATCACATTCCATGGAATGCAGTGGGCGCAAGGACAGGGAACGGTAATCGCTCTGCCCCCCCATCACTGAACCCCACAGTTGCCATGTTGGGGCCTTTCAGGGATTAATCAGGGGTTAAGAAAAACATACTTTCCTCATCCATTTGATCGCAGAGAGGCTGTCACGGCCATCTTGATTGAAGAAAATGCGCCAAAACTTGCGCACGCTGGCGTGATGACATCATCATGTCATCTCGCTGGCTGATAACAGTTATCTCATCACTGATGCGAGATTTGGTACATTTTCTTCAATCAAGATGATCGTGATGGCCTCTGTGCGATCAAATGGATGTGGTGAGTATGTCTTTTTTTCCCTACCATTTCAGGAAAAATGTATTTGTTACCAGGAAGGGGTAAAAAATTTAGATTCATGGCAAATTTATTTTTTCCTGAAATTTTGATCTAATTTTACTTTGATAACTTGAATTCGCTCAACACTAGTCATCAGTATTAAAATTCCGAAAAACCCCTTTAGGAGTTGTCCAATGACGGAATACTACATTTTTGTCAAACCTAGCTGAACAATCAGACCAATTCTTCCTTTGGAATTCCTTGAGCAATTGCTCCTTTGTCTAGATACTGCTTTTACATACGTGCTATGATTCCCCCTAGTGTTCTTTAGATATCTTCTCAGGACATACACCTAATGGTGCTCATGGTTAATCCCTTGAGGTTATGGCATTTTTGTTTTTTACTCCATGCCTTTACAGAATCATAACTTTTTAACATTTTTTGTTTGCATAGACCTATTGGTGCTTTTTTTTTTTGCGAGACATAGTTTTATGGGTTTTGTTTTTATGGAGTTCCCTATGCAATAAAATTGACCTGTTACCTTCATTCTCCAGGTCAGTATGATTACAGGGATAACAAATTTATATAGTTCTTCTTGTGATTTAATACTGAAAAAAATATATACTTTGGAAAATGATTTTTTCATTTCATTGTCATATTCTGAACTCCATAACTTTTTATAGTTAAGTCTATGGATTTGTGTGAGAGCTCATTTTTTGTGGGGCAATCTGTAGTTTTTATTGATATTATTTTAGAATGTTTGACTTTTTGATCAATTTTATTTGGGAGGTGAGGCAATGAAAAAAGACGTATCAACCATTTAGATTTTTTCCATTACGCCGTTGACCATATGGGACAAATACATTTATATTTTCATAGTACATGGATTTTGGGACACAACGATTTAAATAATGTTTATTTTTGTAGTGTTTATTTTATAGTATGGCAAAAGGAGGATGATTAGAATTTTTATAAATTTTATTATTCTTTTTATTTTTTAAACTTTAAACTTTTTTCATTTTGTTTAACGTCCCCTTAGGGGTTTTGAACATGCAATCCTCTATGTGTTTCTCCACAGGCAGGGCTCCATAGGAACCATCATGGTGGTAGTGTTAGGTTCTTGAGAAGAACCATGGCTACCACAACGAAAAATTATCTCTCCCAATTGTCGTTCCATCCCTAGAAATACAATGCTCTCAGGGAAAGATCTCTCAGATGCAGTGTCACAATTGTTCACAGCATGTGAGGGGTAAATGTCTGTGATTGGCAAGTTCGTAGCAGGCATTTGTTGGCTATATTGCCCACTCCTCCCTGGAGCGGGCGCCATCTTTAAAAAAAACAACATGAGCTGCAAAGGTACGGCACATGTTGTCAAGGAGTGATTCCTGTTAATGTTCAGCCTCACCAATAAGAACTGGTGCACTAGTAGTAACCCCTTGTCAACAGCCCTAAACATATAAACACTATATAAATGAATTCGTTCAGGATTAATTACAATCTTTGTACACTGCTTTTGAATATGTTTCCACTTTATTATCTGATATCATTAATTTGCTTTCCACAAAGTCCAAGCTTTTTTCTACTAGTGATAAAGAACACAATAGGTGACAATGATAGTGACTACTTGATGAGCGGCTGTAAAGCAGCAGTAGCTCTGGAAGTAGAAGCTAAAACCCATAAAACAGTCTTGACGTCCCCTAGGGTGCCGTGATAAGGACGGAGATTTTAGTAAAGCTTCAAATTTGTTTCTAATCGTCTTTTAATCAGGGAATAAATTGTGCTAATTCCCAGTACTGTTCTACCATGTGGAAATGATGTTGAAGTATCTCGAGACAGTTGTGCCTGTGGTGTGACTTGAAAAAGTGCAACAAGTGACTTGTATATCGTGAAAGAATAAAATTAGGCACATCGCTGCTCCAGACATGAACTACTTGCTTCATTAGAGGAAAACTCTAAGGGATAACTTCAAGCTCCAGTAGAGCCAAGCTTCAAGATAAAACTTCAAGCGGTGAGACAGCTATCTCTGAAGAGAGACTGGAAAAACTATTAACTTGGAATGCATAAGTCATTTCAAATAGCTGATCAAGATGGCTCTTATATGTGTGCTGATGAACTAGTACATTTTTATATAATAATTGAGAACAATATTGTATTACCCCTTTAATCTTTTTTTTTTTTCTGTATTATACTTTTATAATATAATTCTAGCTTATTAATCATTATTGAATAGTTATGGAGCATAAACAGCATAACTTCAGTTTTAAGTTAAGAATACGAATTAGTGGCTCACTGTACACCGAAAGCTGGACAACGTGGGTGCTCAAGCCTGTAGCCGGCCATCTGTAAAGACAGCGAAAGAACAATATATTGGTTGAATACATAGGTGCTGGCACTCACACTGTCTGGCAATGAAACATAATATTTTACATATAATATTTAAAACATAATAATTGGAATTTAATAAATAAGAAAAATAAAACATAAAGCATAAAATATACAGTATATAATTATTCGCATAGAGCTTCTAGCCGTGGCGCCCTCACGGTTAAAAAATATAAAAATAGTTCAATTGGTGGTGCAAAGTATCTGTTTAAAATAACTATTACAAGTCTATTGACAGAAGAGAGCAGTACATCCCATGATAGATTTTGGCTGGTGCTGTGGTAGGCAATCGGCACCTGTAAGAGGAAGATTATATAGTGATACTGCGGCTGCTGCCATGTACTCATGATTCTCTTGTTGTTCTAGTGCTGCTATTTTCACTGTAGTTGATGCGAGGAGTAGCATTGCTGGGTTTGCCTGACTTGGACAGGATTCTGGATGGGGTACGCTGCAGCCTCCTCAGGGAAAGTTTGTAATATACTGTAGGCTGTATTGAGATTAATACATTTGATAATGCCACTAACGTGCCATACGCATCTTGGTTTTGTCTCAAAACCTTCCTCAGTGTGCCAATGTGTTCTCTTGTTTAAATATTTTTTTCGGAGGAAATATTAGGGTGGATCCATGTATCTGGATCATAGAAGAACTGAACCAGACTTTTAGGAGTAGATCTATCAGTATTTCCCAGACAATATTTACAATTAAATATGAAAACATATACAGTACAGACCAAAAGATTGGACACACCTTCTCATTCAAAGAGTTTTCTTTATTTTCATGGCTATGAAAATTGTAGAGTCACACTGAAGGCATCAAAACTATGAATTAACACATGTGGAATTATACACATAACAAAAAAGTGTGAAACAACTGAAAATATGTCATATTCTAGGTTCTTCAAAGTAGCCACCTTTTGCTTTGATTACTGCTTTGCACACTATTGGCATTCTCTTGATGAGCTTCAAGAGGTAGTCACCTGAAATGGTCTTCCAACAGTCTTGAAGGAGTTCCCAGAGATGCTTATCACTTGTTGGCCCTTTTGCCTTCACTCTGCGGTCCAGCTCACCCCAAACCATCTCAATTGTGTTCAGGTCCGGTGACTGTGGAGGCCAGGTCATCTGGCGCAGCACCCCATCACTCTTCTTCATGGTCAAATAGCCCTTACACAGCAGCCTGGAGGTGTGTTTGGGGTCATTGTCCTGTTAAAAAATAAATGATGGTCCAACTAAACGCAAACCGGATGGAATAGCATGCCGCTGCAAGATGCTGTGGTAGCCATGCTGGTTCAGTATGCCTTCAATTTTGAATAAATCCCCAACAGTGTCACCAGCAAAGCACCCCCACACAATCACACCTCCTCCTCCATGCTTCATGGTGGGAACCAGGCACGTAGAGTCCATTCGTTCACCTTTTCTGCGTCGCACAAAAACACGGTGGTTGGAACCAAAGATCTCAAATTTGGACTCATCAGACCAAAGCACAGATTTCCACTGGTCTAATGTCCATTTCTTGTGTTCTTTATCCCAAACAAGTCTCTTCTGCTTGTTGCCTGTCCTTAGCAGTGGTTTCCTAGCAGATATTCTACCATGAAGGCCTGATTCACACAGTCTCCTCTTAACAGTTGTTCTAGAGATGTGTCTGCTGCTAGAACTCTGTGTGGCATTGACCTGGTCTCTAATCTGAGCTACTGTTAACCTGCGATTTCTGAGGCTGGTGACTCGGATGAACTTATCCTCCGCAGCAGAGGTGACTCTTGGTCTTCCTTTCCTGGGGCAGTCTGCATGTGAGCCAGTTTCTTTGTAGCGCTTGATGGTTTTTGTGACTGCTCTTGGGGACACTTTCAAAGTTTTCCCAATTTTTCGGACTGACTGACCTTCATTTCTTAAAGTAATGATGGCCACTCGTTTTTCTTTACTTAGCTGCTTTTTTCTTGCCATAATACAAATTCTAACAGTCTATTCAGTAGGACTATCAGCTGTGTATCCACCTGACTTCTCCACAACGCAACTGATGGTCCCAACCCCATTTATAAGGCAAAAAATCCCACTTATTAAACCTGACAGGGCACACCTGTGAAGTGAAAACCATTTCAGGTGACTACCTCTTGAAGCTCATCAAGAGAATGCCAAGAGTGTGCAAAGCAGTAATCAAAGCAAAAGGTGGCTACTTTGAAGAACCTAGAATATTACATATTTTCAGTTGTTTCACACTTTTTTGTTATGTATATAATTCCACATGTGTTAATTCATAGTTGTGATGCCTTTAGTGTGAATCTACAATTTTCATAGTCATGAAAATAAAGAAAACTCTTTTGGTCTGTACTGTATACTAATCAGATATAATATGTGCAAATATTGTTGGTTCATATGGACAGGAGTACAATCATATTATTGGCAATAATTCTATCATTCTTTATCATGATACTTCTATATCATTGCATGTTAATGCCTTCTTTGTTTTGCATTTTTTTTTAAATCATGTTATTGTGTTTCATGTGCTTCTTACGTGATTTCATATTTATATATTCTTGTCTTTGCCTTAATTTGCTAGGTGGGGAGAGGGTAGGGGCCCCACCATGAGGAGAGGTTGGGCTGCTGTTGAAAGGTCCAATCCCTCGTCACAACAAGGCACCTTGCCCATGTCTGCATTCAAACCATCAGGAAGCAGAGATCCAAACTTAAAGATCAGGACCTACAAAACACCATATTTTGCAAAAGAAAATATATATTTTTATTTTATTTTTTACTGTTTACCGAAAGTACATAAAACCCCTCCAGGTAGACCCATAACATCTGGAATAGTCACCATCATATCCAACCTCTCACAATACACTGATAAACTCTTATAACCATTTGTAAAAGAAACTCTGTCCTATATTGAAGACACAACTGACATTATTAAAACTATCGAAAATCTAGAATATCAACCCTACTGGATACTAGAAAATTAGAATATCAACCCTACTGGATACTAAGAACCTTAGATTCACTTTACACAGACCATTATAATTTACACAGTAAGACTATCAACAAGGCCTTATGATGGTGGAACAAATGTTATCATCTGATGAACTAAAACTATAACAGATTGACTTTGTGTTGAAAGGTATTGACTTTATTCTTACACAAAACAATTTTTATTATGAAACAGATTTTTTTTCTTACACCAGAGGAGGACCACCATGGGTACCAGATTCCCCCCAAGTTACGCAAATCTATTTATGGCACAGTGGAAAGGACCACCATCCAGCCACTATTGGGGTGGATCATAATATTTTGGAAGACCTGAACAACAATTAAATCAACCACACACTAGCAATGCCAATGTAGAATTCAGAGGCCTTTCTATAAAAGTTAAATACCACAAATTAATCTGTAGCACATACCTAAAACCGGTTTAAAAAAATAGCTATATTTTGTATTCTAGCTGCCACCTACATCATGCAACTTGGACAGATCTCCCTTTTTTTCCACAACACTCATTCAAACAAGAAGACAGTTTTGAAAATGAAATCAAATTCATATTACCCTTTAATTCACAACATAGAAAAATAGAAAAAATTAATATATGGAGACACTTGTACCATTTACGCCAAAATACATGTTTCAACTATGCCTGAACATCCTTAAATCATATATACAAAACTCCAAACCTAGGTCTACAAGTAGCATCATCATTCAAACACTATTGCAATAAACAAAAAAAATTATTTATCATCTTGGTAAAACATTAAAGGGTTTTTCAGTTGCAGAATATGCAACAACTGTAGTTGTAAATTCCCAAGAAAAACTGTAGTTATGGGCAGGGCTAAAACGTACTAGACGTGGGTAAGGCATGCCAAACCTGACCTATGGCTGAGTTGTGCCGGGAGCCATGTGCGTGGGTAGGCCTGAAGAGGGCGTACCCTGTTGGAGTGTGTGAAAAAAGGGAGGGAGGGAGGGGTAAGTGAGACACACCGCCTGTGGGAAGGTATTGGAGGGAATATATAGGGAGCTACGCCCCGCCCACAAACACAGGCTGAAATCAGCCTTAATACTTATGGGCAGGGCTAAAACGTACTAGACATGGGTAAGGCATGCCAAACCTGACCTATGGCTGAGTTGTGCCGGGAGCCATGTGCGTGGGTAGGCCTGAAGAGGGCAAAAAGACAAGTACACTCCATTGGTGAGAACCTGTTTATTCGTATGCTTCCAGTTTATGTACTATAACGCCAATGACTGAAAAGCCTGAGATATCTCCCTGTGTGGGTTCGGAATATATCTGTTGAAGCATGATGACCGCCAACGCCCCATGGAACGGATGACATGGGCAGGGACCTGGTGTTGTGACGCAGATGAAGCCGTCCCTATACGGAACGAATGACCCGAGATGGTACTTGGATCATATCCGAGGCCTGCCGCTAGGGAACGTATGTGGGACGTGAATTGGACGGATGAGAGGGGCTTGCCATTAAAGGGGAGGAGAGGACTATTAGGAGGAGTTGACTGTAACTGTGACAGCAGTTTATTTAGGATACGGACTGGGCACCATTTACTATGAGTGGGGAAATATTTAACCTCCGAGGGTGGCCCTGTCTGGTTTGTTTTGGTTAGAGGTAGGCTGAGTATGAAATGGTCGTTGTGCCACGCCAACTGGTCTTTGCGGAGGCAGCCTTGCCCCGGAGGGCTGCCGGTAAATTCCCCTGGCCGGAGAAAGCCATAGAAGCTTAAAAACATGGCCGCTTGTATTATCATGCTGGAAAAGGGCCCAAAAGGATGACCATCTAACGCAGAGGACAGATCCCTGAATAGCTCGGGAGACACCGGTTGTCTGCGGGGGGGAGTTTGTTTGACGGTTTTTTGGATTCCCCTGAGGGCCGCCTTGATGGCCTGGTTCGAAAATATGGAGGAACGACCCGGATTACTGAGCATGAAGTGGTGTTGAAGGCCTGCTAGATATAACTTGATGGAACTATGTGAGAGATTGAGTTGGGAATGACAGAAAGCTATGAACGCCAGTAAGTACAACGTTTCGTCATGGGCGCCCTGGGGGTGAAGGCGTCTGAACCTGTCGAAGGCTTTCAATCCGGCTCTATAATTCCTGGCCGTGTTTGGGGCTAGCGACTGGTTTATGAGGCTTTTCGCTGTCGAGATGAGTGACTCTAGTCCATCGTTAGAGTGTTGTGCGATGGGATTGAAGCACCCGTGGGATCTGCGTCGGGCATCTCCTGAAAAAAAACCGAAAATTTTGATCTAGACAGTGCATCTGCTGCTGTGTTACTAAGCCCCTGAATATGTTCCCCTGAAAAACGAAAGTTGAAGGAAAGGGACAGCCAAACTAACCTGCGTAACAGTGACATGATTTTTGGAGACTTAGCCCTTTGTTTGTCCAGGATGTCGACTAACGCCTGGCTATCCGTGACAAAAAGGACGGAGGAATTGGCCCACTGGTCACCCCAAACTTGGGCCGCTGCCACTATGGGATATAGTTCAATGAGGGGGGATGATTTTAATGCTTCTATATCGGATCTTATTTCTGGGGGCCATCTGCCCGCGAACCAATGATTGCCAAAGATAGCAGCGAACCCAACTGACCCTGCTGCGTCCGAAAAAATGATGGGCGAGCGTGAGGTTCGGGGAGGGATGAATAAAGAAATGCCGTTCCAGTTTGACAAAAAGGAATTCCACATGGATAGATCTGCTCTGGCGTGACTATCTAAAAAAATGGAGCTGTCCTGATCCTGAGCTTCGGGGAGGAGTTGCAGCATCCTTGACATGAATGCTTTCCCTTGCGGCATGACCCTGGTCGCAAAATTAAGCATCCCTAAAAGAGACTGGAGTTCGGTTTTGGTGATGGAGTTGCTTAGCACCGCTCTATTCATGGCTGACCGAATCTTGATTAATTTCTCAGAAGGGAGCCTGGCCTCCATGCGGACTGTGTCCAAGATAATGCTGGCCCTTCTGTTTTGTTCTGAGCTAACGGGACCTGTAACTGACTAAATAACTCCTTCAGAGTGTTTAATGCGGTTGGGAGGGGACGCTGTTTCTCAATAATCAAGAAGTCATCCAAGTAATGGATGACCATTGGCAAACCCCCGTGGTGAACCAATATCCAGTGAAGAGCTTGAGCTAGCTGATCAAAAAGCCAAGGACTGCTTTTGCAACCGAACGTGAGACGGTTGGCAAAATAAAACTTATTGGACCATCTGATGCCATAAAAACCCCAGAGCTGTGGCTGAATGGGCAGTAGCTTAAAGGCGTCAGCTATATCCGCTTTGGTGAGCCAAGAACCCTTGCCTGAGAGCAAAATGAGCTGGATTGCTTGATCAATGGAAGAGTATCTCATTGAGAATTCGTCTGAAGGGATCAGAGAATTCAGGCTAGGAGTGGACGAAGCATGTGGAGCAGACAAATCATAGATCAGACGTTTTTTATTAGATGACTGTTTTGATACAATACCGATGGGATTGATGCGCCAGTGTTGAAAGGGAACGTCGGAGAAGGGGCCTAGCAAGAAACCTTTGGCGACCTCTGCTAGGATCAATGTGTTAACTGCCTCTGGATCCTGACTGGCTGACATTAGGTTAGGACCCTCCCAGTTACTTTGGGGAAGAGAAATTAACCCTGTGTGAAACCCTTGGCGGAAACCGGATATCAGGGATTCAGTGAATGCTCGATCAGGGTGGTCGGCTAGGAGAATCGACAGTAGTTCGACATTGATGTCGGTTAGTCATGGTTGTTGTGAGGTTTTCCTAGGGCACGAGGAGCGAGGATGAGCTCTGAAACACAACGAGCAGATGTGCAAAGCCCGACATGCGTTGAAGGCACAGCTCCCCAGATTAAAGTTGTTGCACAACTGGCTTTTGCCGAGGTAAACTATGGGCCGGCCTAATTTGTCCACTGAACTGGAATTGCCCTGACTGCCGGAGGGGCCGGGCCATGGACCTTGTGGCGTGTTAAGACTGTAGTTTGGGCACCAATCCGTTGTATGAAATATAGACTGGCAGTTTGAGCAGGTGGGGGCCCTGAGCCCCGCGAAGTGCCGGCAGAATAGCTCAGTATCCATCTCCGCCCAATTGGTGACAAACTGGAACTGGGAGAGCGCTGCTGCTGCTTTGGCGGAGAAGGACCGGTGATAATCGTAGAATGCTGATCCACCATATTTCTGGCCCAGGTCGGTGACCCGGTAAAGGTATCTATCCAATTCCTCCCTTCTGTCAGGCTGGGCTGAGCAGACCACATCCCTATAAACACTGAAGGCCAGGACAAATTCCGGGATGGACAGCTTCCTACTGAGACGTGCATCTTTGGCTTTCATGACTATTGATACGTCCCCACAGTTGATCACGCGGTTCTCTGCAACATCATGGGATGCAATGAGGATGGAAGCTAGGTTTATGTCCTTGCCTGCCACTATATCTTTTTTGAGACTTTCTGGTAGGAAGTGGGATGGGACAATTTGGGGGGTAGGAATATTAATACCTTGGAGAGACTGTAGGGCGGCTGGAGTTGATACGGTGGCCTGGCTTTGGCCGGACGTTGAAGGCTGGACTTCCAGGACCTCAACTCTGGACTGGATGTCCGAGACTGAGTTGACTAACCCGTTGATGGAAGCTTGGAGCTGGGAAAGCGACAGCTGTATAGATGACAAGGAAGATTGTTCCTCGGAGGACCCAGCCTCAGACATCAGGATCCTATAAAGTTCCGCTTTCCTGGCTGATGATGGATACCGGATCCCTTTCCTGTTTAGCTCAGCAATTAGCTTTGGAATGGTCCAGTTGCGGAGAGATCTGTTGCTGCTGCGACCTGAGACTACTGAGCCTAAGGAAGACACATTGTCTTCTGTACCAGACAACTGGGACATCTTGGATCCGCTTTGGCTGAACCGAACTTGTGAAGAATGAATTGATCTGGATTGCCGCGGATAGAAAGGTCAACAATAAGAGCTAGGTGAGGAAAACATGGACTGAAATAAACAAGAACAGAACCTACCAATGCTAGGATCTTGTTGCGTGTATCTTACCTTGCAGAACTTTTGCCTACTTTGGATTTTATGACGGCTGGAGACACTCCTAGGAATCTGAGGGAAAATTTTTGTAAACTGAATAAACGTGGCTGTGAGAAGAGTGGGGACCGCGAGACCCCTACGAACGACCGGAAGGCTCGTGCCCGGCCTTGACAGACTCGGACGGGGTATGGTAGCCCCGATGTGACATGAGATGGGAGCCGCAATGGCTAACTTGAAGGAGCTGGATGTTGCCCAACGCCTGGTACGACCTAGGAACTCAAGAAGGACAAAATGACGTGACCTGCCATCAGACAGCTGAACCTTAACGATCCATGTAACCATGCCGATCTTGGCCGGACGAACTAGTTAACAAGGAACGCCAGATCCAGACTGAACGATATAGGTGACACCACGTTGAACGAACCTGAATGGTCCCGAGACCTGTGCCATGGACTGGTCTGGCGGTCCATGTGCCGGGCGACAATGGACTGGGGCCTGGACGATCCAGGAAACGTGCCACACGTGATGGGCGCCTGGATGATTCCGGTAACATACAACAATTGCTTGGGGCTGGACGATCCAGGCAATTGATAGCGATAGGCCATGGCCTGGACGATCCAGGTGACGTACTGACAATGGCCTGAACCTGGATGATCCAGGTGACATACAATATTGAACCGGGCCTGGACGATCCAGGTAACGTATTTACACATGACAGGGCCTGGACGATCCAGGTGACATACAACAATGGCCTGATCCTGGACGATCCAGGTAACCGATAGCAATAGGCCATGGTCTGGACGATCCAGGTGACGTACCACAACGCACTGGGCCTGGACGATCCCGGTGACGTACAGACGATGGCCTAATCCTGGACGATCCAGGTGACATACAACATTGAACCGGGCCTGGACGATCCAGGTAACGTATTTACACATGACAGGGCCTGGACGATCCAGGTGACATACAACAATGGCCTAATCCTGGATGATCCAGGTAACCGATAGCAATAGGCCATGGCCTGGCCAATCCAGGTGACGTACCACCTCGCACTGGGCCTGGACGATCCAGGTGACGTACAGACAATGGCCTAATCCCGGACGATCCAGGCAACCGATGGCAATAGGCCATGGCCTGGACGGTCCGGTGACGTACCGCATTGCACTGAGCCTGGACGATCCAGGAGACGTACAGACGATGGCCTAATCCTGGACGATCCAGGTGACATACAACATTGAACCGGGCCTGGACGATCCAGGTAACGTATTTACACATAACGGGGCCTGGACGATCCAGGTAACATACAACAATGGCCCAATCCTGGACGAACCAGGTAACCGATAGCAACAGACCATGGCCTGGACGATCCAGGTGACATACAACATTGAACCGGGCCTGGACGATCCAGGTAACATACAACAATGGCCCAATCCTGGACGAACCAGGTAACCGACAGCAATAGACCATGGCCTGGACGATCCAGGTGACCTACAACATTGAACCGGGCCTGGACGATCCAGGTAACATAATTACACATAACGTGGCCTGGACGATCCAGGTAACATAATTACACATAACGTGGCCTGGACGATCCAGGTAACATACAAGGAATGGCCTAATCCTGTACTGTCCAGGTACATTAAGGATGCCAGTAGACTGGACCAGCTGAGACGCCTGATGCCAGCCCTTGCCAGCCGTGATGGGAGTGACCCGATCTCTGCGTCTGGCAAGTGGTTGAGGAAAGGTTCAGCAGTGAGGCAGTGAGGCGCGCGCCACCTGTTCCTGACTCACTGCTATGCTCACGCTGTGCGAGGCGAGTTTCAGGCGTCTCCGGTGGGTAAGTGAGCGGCCCGATCTGCGCTCAGCAGGAAGTGGCTGGGGAGACAGCGGAAGCCGATGCGTTCCACCGTGGACCGCAAGCCGGAATGAGAGAGCGCAGCTGCCGGCCGCGCCGATGCGAAGTTAGCAGGACTTACTTGATGAGAAGGAACTTCTCTCCGGACGTACACCGAACAGCGAGACGCACCAGACACAAGTGAACTTGGAGGCCGGCTAGATGTGCTCTTCCTACAAAGTAAGTGAGACACACCGCCTGTGGGAAGGTATTGGAGGGAATATATAGGGAGCTACGCCCCGCCCACAAACACAGGCTGAAATCAGCCTTAATACTTGTAGAATCTACACAAAAAAATTTCACCTGGAAAATCCCTGAAGCCCTTACATGCAAATTTGAAAATGTTCTATATCTCATACAGTGCCAATGCGCCAAACAATACATTGGTAGGACTTCTCAAACATTAACCCCTTCAGGACCCTGCCATTTTTCACCCAAGGACCAGGCCATTTTTTTGCAAATCTAACATGTGTCACTTTATGTGGTGGTAACTTTAAAACGCTTTTACTTATCCAGGCCATTCTGAGATTGTTTTCTCATCACATATTGTACTTCATGACACTGGTAAAATTGAGTTAAAAAAATGTATTTTTATTTATAAAAAATGCCAAATTTACCAAAATTTTGAAAGATTTTCAAATTTCCAAATCTCAATTTCTCTATTTTTAACATAGATAGTAATACCTCCAAACATAGTTATTACTTTACATTCCCCATAAGTGTACTTCATATTTGGATCATTTTGGGAATAACATTTAATTTTTTGGGGACATTAGAAGGCTTAGGAGTTTAGAAGCAAATCTTGAAATTTTTCGGAAAATTTCTAAAACTCACTTTCTAAGGACCAGTTCAGGTCTAAAGTTACTTTGTGAGGCTTACATAAAAGAAACTACACAAAAATGAACCAATTTTACAAACTACCCCCCTTAAGGTATTCAAAACTGATTTTACAAACGTTGTTAACCCTTTAGGTGTTCCACAAGAATTAATGGAAAATAGAGATAAAATAAAGAAAAATCACTTTTTTGGCAGATTTTACATTTGAATTCATTTTTTCCAGTTACAAAGCAAGGGTTAACAGCCAAACAAAACTCAATATTTATGGCCCTGATTCTGTAGTTGACAGAAACACCCCATATGTGGTCGTAAACTGCTGTACGGGCACACAGTATTTCGCAGAAGGAAAGGAATGTCATACGGTTTTTGGAAGCAGATTTTACTGGGATAATTTTAAGTTGCCATGTCACATTTGAAGCCCCCCTGATATACCACTAGAGTAGAAACCCCAAATAAGTGACCCCATTTTGGAAACTATGGGATAAGGTGGCAGTTTTGCTGGTACTATTTTAGGGTGCATATGATTTTTGGTTGCTCTATATTACACTTTTTGTGAGGCAAGGTAACAAGAAATAGCTGTTTTGGCACCGTTTTTTTATTTTTTATTTACAACATTCATCTGACAGGTTATATCATGTGGTACTTTTTTAGAGCAGGTTGTTACAGACGCGACAAGACCAAATATGACTTTTTTAGGTTGTTTGTTTCAGTTTTATATAACAAAGGATTTTTGAAAAAAATTGATTTTTTTGTGTCTCCACATTCTGAAAGCCGTATTTTTTTTTTTAGGTGACTGTCCTGTGTAGGGTATAATTTTTTTTCGGGATAAGATGATGGTTTGATTGGTACTATTATAGGGTGCATATGACTTTTTGATCGCTTGCTATTACACTTTTTGTGATGTAAGGTGACCAGGGTGGATTTGATTTAAATCAAACTGATTTACAGTTGCAACAAAAAGTATGTGAACCCTTTGGAATGATATGGATTTCTGCACAAATTGGTCATAAAATGTGATCTGATCTTCATCTAAGTCACAACATTAGACAGTCATAGTCTGCTTAAACTAATAACACACAAAGAATTAAATGTTACCATGTTTTTATTGAACACACCATGTAAACATTCACAGTGCAAGTGGAAAAAGTATGTGAACCCTTGGATTTAATAACTGGTTGAACCTCTTTTGGCAGCAATAACTTCAACCAAATGTTTCCTGTAGTTGCAGATCAGACATGCACAATGGTCAGGAGTAATTCTTGACTATTCCTCTTTACAGAACTGTTTCAGTTCAGCAATATTCTTGGGATGTTTGGTGTGAATCGCTTTCTTGAGGTCATGCCACAGCATCTCAATCGGTTTGATGTCAGGACTCTGACTAGCCCACTCCAGGAGGCGTATTTTCTCCTGTTTAAGCCATTCTGTTGTTGATTTAATTCTATGCTAAAGGGGCCCCACCATGAGGAGGGGTTGGGCTGCTGTTAAAAGGTCCAATCCCTCGTCACAACAAGGCACCTTGCCCACGTCTGCATTCAAACCATCAGGAAGCAGAGATCCAAACTCAAAGATCAGGACCTACAAAACACCATATTTTGCAAAAGAAAATATAATTTTATTATAGGAACACAAAGATCCCCAGTTTTTTTTACACTGTGCTCTTGCAGTCATCTTTACAGGACGGCCACTCCAGGACGGCCTCCTACTTTTTTAAAAATTTACTTTAGTTTTACACAATAACAGCATTTTTAAAACAAAAAAAAAATGTTTTAGTGTCTCCATATTGTGAGCCATAGTTTTTGTTATTTTTTGTGTGATTGTCTTAGGTAGGGGCTCATTTTTTGTGGGATGAGGTGACAGTTAGATTGGTACTATTTTGGCGGGCAGATGTCTTTTTGATCGCTTGGTGTTGTACTTTTAGTAATGTAAGGTGACAAAAAAAATGTTTATTTAGTACAGTTTTAATTTTATTTTTTTGACGGTGTTCATCTGAGGAGTTAGTTCATGTGATATGTTTATAGAGCTGGTCGATACGGACACGGCGATACCTAATAAGTATACTGTTTTTTTTTTTACTTGAAACGTTTAATTTTTTGGGGGAAAAACTTTATTTTTTCACTTAATTTTTTTGTCCCACTTTGGGACTTCAACTTTTCGTGGTCTGATCCCCTTTACAATGCATTCCAATACTTCTGTATTTGAATGCATTGGCTGTAAGTGTAATACAGTGTGTATTACACATACAGCTTCCTGCCTGTGAGATCCAGGGGGCCCCCCGGAAGGTAGCCCCGATTGCCTAAGGAAGGCATTGCGCTGCCTTCACTGCTATCGGGTCCCCGTCACAGCAGCACAGGGACCCAATGGCAGCTCCGATCCTCACCCGACATCGCACGTGCCGTTAAGGGTTAATGCGCCGACACCCGCCTGATCACCATGAAGTACATGTACCTGACGTCTTTAAGTCCCGGACAGAAATGACGTACATGTACGTCATGGGTCCTTAAGGGGTTAAAAAATATTTACAAAAAATATTTACATCAAAATAGGCTATGACAAATATTTCTTATCTAAACATTACAAGACACACCATAAAAATTCATCATTACTTACCTTTACGACGCTCCACAAAATCTAAGTACACTGGAGAGGTGGGAATCATGTGTCATGGATGTTCAGAGCAGAATCTCATGGATCTCCAGAGCAGAATCTCAGAGCCAGTGGCGTACATAGAGAAGTAAGGGCTCCATAGCAAGGATAAAACCAGGACCCCCACACAGGACAAAAGAGTTTGTGCCTAAACCCCTTTCAATGACCCTTGCGCCATTTTTTCCACTGCCTCAATTTCTAAAAGTTGTTCCTTTAGAAGGTAGAGTCCTGACCACATTTTCACCCCCAGTAGAAGAGGGGATGATCCCAACTGGGCCCCCTCTTGCCCTGGGCCCCATAGCAGTCGCATAGTCTGCCACTATGATAGTTACACCCCTGATCAAATCAATATCAGAGCAAAATCTTTTTCTTTACAGAATTAACCAATAGCAAAGAAAAAAACATATCCATCACAAGTAACCATGGTAACAAGACCCTCCCCTGTGTGACCCAGTATAATAGTCCTGGTCCCCTTAGACTATTCCTCTTTCTTTGAAGATGACACCTCTTCGGAATTGATGAACGGATAAGAACCAATCTCTAACAGAAGACGAACTGCAATGTAACCTCAATGGAACATGAACTTTCCAAACCGAAGAACGAAGCTGGAAAAAAAAAACACAACTGTCAATTTCGGTCTCCCCATGATGGTAATCTTTCATCCTGAGAACACAGAAGAGAAGAAAAAGAAACAAACAGGAATGCATTACTGTTGGGAGCATGGATAAGGCACAAGAAAGCGTAAAAAAAACTGCATACAAAGGACAGGCAACCTGCTGACAAATAAATAGGCAGTATAAGTTTAAATAACATGCAAGATCATAGTTAAAACATGTAGACAAAAAAGGGGGGGACGGACAGGGAGGGGCAATACTCGCCTCCGTGTCTTTAATAAACTCATGACTTTACGTCATAAGTTAGGAAAATCATGCAATTTTATTACATGACACGGAGGCTCCTATTGCGAGTTTAAATCTGACTCACAACGGAGGAAAAGGCATGAGAGGGGGGAAGAAAATAGACCTCACAAAAAATAGACACTTGGGACCAATCAGCCAAGTGCATAATGTCTTCCAACCGCGCTCCCGCAAGCGCCATAGAGGTCGCCGAAGCCTGTCTTGTGGAGTGCGCAGTAAAAACTGAAGTATCCACTCCTGCTAAGGTCATAGTCCACTTTACCCATCTGGCCAGAGTGATGCTGTTGACAGGGGCAAAGGGACGACGGTATGAGAGGAAGAGCTGAGGACACACTGAGGAGCGATGCGGAGATGTGCGAGACTCATACTCCCACAGACAGGCGACAGGGCAGAGCGCCTAGACATCAGGGAAACTGGGGTATGACACAGAACGAATGTTGGTCTTGATGAGAGATATTGAACACCACTCCCTCTGGTGTAAATGATCGTGCATCATAGTCCAAAGCTCGTACATCCGAGACTCTCTTGCAAGAGATCAAGCAGAAAATAGAGACCAACTTGGCCGAAAGTTGTCGCAAGGAAAGCTCCGAGTTCGACGGCCAAGATGAAAACAGAGACAAGACCGAAGAAGACCGATCGGTGGTCGAGAAAGACAGGAACCTCGAAGGAGGCGACACACCAAAGGATGTACCTGCTGGGCACCCATCAAACCTACGGTGAGAGGACGAGATGGCTGACCTAAACACATTGATTGTGCGATATGCTTTCCCGTCCTCAAATAACAAGGTGAGAAATTGAAGGATCTCGGTCACAGGCACCGAAACGGGATCCACGTGCCTAGCCAAGCACCAGTCAGCCCAAGATTTCCAGGCTGCCCTATAGGAGCGTCTGGTGGCGGAAGCCCATGCCTCTTCCAAAAGGCGTCTAGTTGAGTCCGAAACTCCCGGGATGCCCCAGGCTTCCCCGAAACCCTTCAAGCTAAGAGCTGTAGAGACTCGTCCAGAATAAGAGAGTGTTGTAGACCCGAAGGCCCTAGTAAGAGGTCTGGGAAGACTGGGAGAAGGAGCAGATACTGGACTAAGCATTCCAGCAATTGGGGAAACCACGACTGATTGGTCCAAAATGGGACTAACAAGACCAGTTCGGCCCTCTGCTGGCGGACCTGGGCTAAGAGTCGAGGAATCATCACAAATGGGGGGAATGCATACATGAGATGGCCGGTCCAGTCTTGAAGAAAAGAGTTGACCGCTTCTGCGTCTGGGTCTGGGCGCCAGCTGTAGAATCTGGGAAGCTGAGTGTTCAAACGGGACGTGAAGAGATCTATATAAAACGGTCCCCAAAGAGATGATATGGTAGAGAAAACCGTCCTGTGTAACTTCCAATCGCTGGAATCGGAAAGAAAGCGAGAACTCCAGTCCGCGTGAGAGTTGTGAAGGCCGGGAAGATACTCCGCGACCACAGTGATGCCTCTGGCTAGACAAAAATTCCAGAAATCCCTCACCAGATGGGACAACACAGTCGAATGTGTACCCCCCATGACGTTGACAAACCTCACCGCCGAGATATTGTCCATCCGCAGTCTGATGCAGGCTTTGGCCATGCCACTCGCAAAACTGCGAATCGCGAAAGATCCGGCCAGGAGTACCAAGGAGTTGATGTGTAGATCAGAGTCCTCCGGGGACCAGCATCCTCCTGTGGTCACTCCATTGCAATAGGCTCCCCAACCTAGCAGGCTGGCATCCGACTCCACCGTGAAATCCGGACGAGGACCGAAGATCGCCTTGCCATTCCAGGCCGTCAAGTTGTGGATCCACCACATCAAATTGTCTCTGGTCTCTGAGTCTAATGAATTTAAGTCTGCATAGGATGCACTGGAGTGTAGGTGGGCGATCTTGAGACGCTGCAAGACTCGGTAGTGCAGAGGGGCTGGAAAAACTGCCTGGATTGAGGAGGAGAGAAGACCTATGATACGAGCAAGGTGACGTAGCTAGATCTGATGAAGACAAAGAGTGTGACAGAGTTCCTTGCGTATAGCGCGGATCTTGGAAGACGGAAGACTGAGTGTCTCCGTGGTTGAGTCGATTGTGAATCCTAAGAACTCCATGGATCGGGACGGTACCAAACAAGACTTCTCCAGATTGAGGAGGAAGCCCAGGCGAGACAACAGGTCCATTGCCCAATTCAAATGTCTTAGAAGGATCGACCGGTCCTGAGCCATGAGAAGGATATTGTCCAGATAAATAATCAGACAAATGCAGGACACGACGGGGCGTAACAGCTTGGTGAAGCACCAAGGTGCCGAGGACAGACTGAAAGGGAGGCAAGTGAACCTTCACCTCTCTGTGTTCCTCAGGAAGCAAAGTAGATCCCTGGATGGTTCTGATATCGGTACAGTGAGATAAGCATCTTTTAGGTTGAATTTGACCATCCAATCGCCGTGGAGGAGCATGTCCCTGAGGAGGTAAATGCCCTCCATTTTGAAGTGGCGATAATGAACAAAATAATTCAGAGACCGAAGATTCATCACCGATCGCATCTGACCACCCTTCTTGGCCACTAGAAAGATGTTGCTAAGGATCCCGTTGGAAGAGGCGGCAGCTCGCTCTATTGCACCTTTTTGGAAAAGGTGCTGTTTTGGGCTGAGAAGAACCACGGGGTGGGGGAGAGGGATGTGGATCGGAGAACTCACGAGTTCTATGTGGAAACCGTGGATGGTCGAGAGAACCCATGTATCCAACGTGATGGTCGACCAGACATGGGAAAAATGTCGGAGTCTGCCCCCACCCAAGTAGCTGAAGAAAATAACGGAGGAGGTAAACTTACTGAATGGATGTCTGGAAGATGAATATCCTCTGGGTCCTCGAGATCGCCATGAAGCGCCACGGGTGGGGAAGAAGGCCGGAGGCTGTCTGGACTCCTGTTTGGAAGACCTGTAGGTGAAGGTGCCTCGACCCGAGCCACGGGTCTGGTAAGCTGACTGGCCGGACAGACGGCCCCTGGAGCTGGCGGCCCTGGTAGAGACCCGCCCCTGAAAGACTTGTCTCATGGAAGATTGAGCCTCGTCGCGGGCGGTGAATGCACCCACAAAACGACTAAGGGCTTTTATAAAAGAATCTCCGAAAAGGATGCTCTGGTCGTCTTTACCTGCCTCTGTTAGAGCCAAATTGGAGAGCTTGGGCTCAATTTTAAAAAGGATCGCCTTTCTTCTCTTAATAGAGAGGGAAGTGTTTACATTGCCCGCAATGCATATTGCTCGCTGAACCCAACCACGGAGCTCCTCTGGGTCCACTAACTTATTTTGGGCCCTGGAGGACTCTGCCAATTCAAAAATTTGGGTAAAAGGACCTAGAATGTCTAAAAGTTTATCTTGGCAGGTTTTTAAGGGCGATTCAAGACCTTTAGATAGGTCCACAAGACATCTTAGGGTCCACAATACATCTTGGGACATCTTAGGGTCCACAATAAGGGTCTCACAGACCTTGTTCAGGATGATGGGCCTGGGGCACTCTGCTCTCAATTTATTGCGAACCTCCTTGCTGAGAGGCTGGCGTACTCTGGATTCCAGGTACCTAGCGACATGATCAGATGGGAGCCATTCCGCAGACCTCGGATGGTGGAGAGCATCCGGGTCGAAGAGTGGTTCTCCAGAGGGATCCAATAATGAAAGGGAGGGGGCCAAAAGAACCTCTGTAGGTGTGGCAGTGGACAAAGTCAGGGAGGAAGATGGACCCAGTGGGTCCGCGTCCATAATCTCTAGTTCCTCCTCCTCTTAACTATGTAAAGTTTTTGTCTGATCCTCCTCCTCTGAACAGAGATCGGACTCTGATTCAGCATCATGTTGCGCTCTGGCGCATTTCCATTGTCTCACCTTTTCTGCCTGGCATAGGCTTTATTGCGCGAACGAGGCGCACCATCTAGGGTGGAAGACTTCTCACCAGTAGTATTGTTTCTGGAGGCTGGTAGTTCAGGGGAAATCTTGCGTGAACCCAGAGGCCTGGGACTACTATGGGCCTTGGAGGAGAATGGGTGGGCCATAAGAGCCTCAGAGATGGAATTTGAAATGGCTGTGGACATGGACCCCATAGCAGCCTGAATTGCGACAGCAACAGAACGTTGAATCGCAAATGTCTGCGCATCCTCAGATATGGAGATTAACTCCTGGTCATGAGGGCACTCATCTATGTCCTCAGGGACAGGGGAGATGATGGGGAGATTTTCCTTAGACAATCTAACAGGCTAGGGAAGTCTCCCAAAGCAGTGATAATGATGGCAGTATGGAAGGGAGAGACACCCCCCCAAAAAATCGCCAGGATACCCAAATTAAACAAGGGGCTTATTTGAACTTAGACCCCGGAACGGAGCGCGCCGACAGGAGAGGGTAGTTGGCGACTCCGGGGATATGGCGATCAAACTCCGCTCAAACTCCCGCGATATCTCGCCTGGCGCTGAGAGAAGGCGGTTTAAATCCCTTGAGATCTCGCCCGGTGCTGTGAGAAGCGAGGAGGAGAGATCTCGGAGCTCTGTCTACGAAGATGAAATTGCGGCTGAAGTTGCGCGAGACTTCAGCTGTATGTAGTCGGCGCAGCAGGAGAGAAGAAGAACGGGAATAAGATAATAGGTAATGGACAGTGCAACAAAATATATACAAAACTAGGGGGAGAAAGTAGAAATATATGTAGGACCTAGGGGAAAAGAAAGGAAAAAAAAACATCCTAGAACTAACCCTACATATGCAAATGTAAGAGCTGCATGGAAAAGAACTAAAATACATACATACATATATATATATATATATATATACAGTACAGACAAAAAGTTTGGACACACCTTTTCATTCAAAGAGTTTTCTTTATTTTCATGACTATGAAAATTGAAGATTCACACTGAAGGCATCAATACTATGAATTAACACATGTGGAATTATATACATAACAAAAAAGTGTGAAACAACTGAAAATATGTCATATTCTAGGTTCTTCAAAGTAGCTACTTTTTGCTTTGATTACTGAATTGCACACTCTTGGCATTCTCTTGTTAAGCTTCAAGAGGTAGTCACCTGAAATGGTTTTCACTTCACAGTTGTGCCCTGTCAGGTTTAATAAGTGGGATTTCTTGCCTTATAAATGGGATTGGGACCATCAGTTGCCTTGTGGAGAAGTCTGGTGGATACACAGCTGATAGTCCTACTGAATAGACTGTTAGAATTTGTATTATGGCAAGAAAAAAGCAGCTAAGTAAAGAAAAACGAGTGGCCATCATTACTTTAAGAAATGAAGGTCAGTCAGTCCAAAAAATTGGGAAAACTTTGAAAGTGTCCCCAAGTACAGTCACAAAAACCATCAATCGCTACAAAGAAACTGACTCACATGCGGACTGCCCAAGGAAAGGAAGACCAAGAGCCACCTCTGCTGCGGAGGATAAGTTCATCCTGCCTCAGAAATCGCAGGTTAACAGCAGCTCAGATTAGAGTCAATGCCACACAGAGTTCTAGCAGCAGACACATCTCTAGAACAACTTTTAAGAGGAAACTGTGTGAATCAGGCCTTCATGGTAGAATATCTGCTAGGAAACCACTGCTAAGGACAGGCAACAAGCAGAAGAGACTTGTTTGGGATAAAGAACACAAGGAATGGACATTAGACCAGTGGAAATCTGTGCTTTGGTCTGATGAGTCCAAATTTGAGATCTTTGGTTCCAACCACTGTGTCTTTGTGCGACGCAGAAAAGGTGAACGGATGGACTCTACATGCCTGGTTCCCACCGTGAAGCATGTAGGAGGAGGTGTGATTGTGTGTGGGTGCTTTGCTGGTGACACTGTTGGGGATTTATTCAAAATTGAAGGCATACTGAACCAGCATGGCTACCACAGTATCTTGCAGCGGCATGCTATTCCATCCGGTTTGTGTTTAATTGGACCATCATTTATTTTTCAACAGGACAATGACCCAAAACACACCTCCAGGCTGTGTAAGGGCTATTTGACCATGAAGGAGAGTGATGGGGTGCTGCGCCAGATGACCTGGCCTCCACAGTCACCGGACCTGAACCCAATCGAGATGGTTTGGGGTGAGCTGGACCGCAGAGTGAAGGCAAAAAGGCTAACAAGTGCTAAGCATCTCTGGGAACTCCTTCAAGACTGTTGGAAGACCATTTCAGGTGACTACCTCTTGAAGCTCATAAAGAGAATGCCAAGAGTGTGCAAAGCAGTCCCCAAAGCAAAAGGTGGCTACTTTGAAGAACCTAGAATATGACATATTTTCTGTTGTTTCACACTTTTTTGTTATGTATATAATTCCACATGTGTTAATTCATAGTTTTGATGCCTTCAGTGTGAATCTACAATTTTCATAGTCATGAAAATAAAGAAATTTATATACTTTCAGTAAAGAAAGGGATAGCAATAGGAGCCTCCGTGTCATGTAATAAAATTAGAATTATTGTCAAGAATATGATTGTACTCGGTCTCCTATACATATTTGCAAACAATATTACAACATAGGATATCTGATTAATATATTTGTTTTCCTATTTCATTGTAAATATTGTCCTAGAAATACTGATCTGATAGATCCACTCCTGAAAGTCCAGTTCAATTCTTCTATGATCCAGATACACAGATCCATTACATGTGCTGATTTCCTACCACAGCACCAGCCTAAATATGTGATGGGATTTATTACTCTCTTCTGTTAATAGATTTGTAAAAGTTTTTAAACTGATGATTTACACCACCAATGGAACTATTTTTATATTCCTTTTTTCCTATTCCTAAAAAAGGATACATTGACTGAACCACACCCAACACTAACCTCAAAGGCCTCGCACCTAGGAGCTCTCTGTGAAGAATATAGGTAGGTATATATATATATATATATATATATATATTCATTCCATGTTTTATTTGTAAGCAGTATTAAATTCCAATTATTATATTTGAAATATTATATTTGAAATTTTGTGTCTCATTTCCAGACAGTGTGAGCCCAGCACCTTTGTATTCAACTAATAACTTCAGTTTTATTGATACGGATGAGATTTTACATTCTAAAACACTTTGATAAGTGAGGTGCAATGATTTGCATGATAATGGCTTAAGTGTTTCTTGTAACTGAGATTAATACCTAGAGGAACCATTCTTAACAATATTTCCTGGAGAAAGAAACTGGAGACTCTGAGATATTTTGAACACAGATTAATGAAATGTATAGACATAAGGGCATGTTCATCTTTAAGCATCACTTTATACATATAATAGAATAAAAAAATGTTTTGTCAGTTTATGAATATATTGCATTACTTATTTTCATGGATCATGAGTTACAGCCCATATTATATCCCAGAGAAGCATTTACAATTACAATGGTTGTAGAACCAGTCAACAAACTTTTGATTATCATATCCTTAACAGCTTTCAGCACCAATATGCATTTTAGAGTTTTTTTTTTTTTTTTTCTCACTTATATAGCGCTGACATATTCCATAGCATTTTACTGTCATTATCATGACTTGCGGTCCCCAATGGAGCTCACAATCTAGGTTCCCTATCAGAGTATGTCTTTGGAGTATTGAAGGAAATTGGAATTCCTGGGGGAAACAAGGGGTTCCTAGGTTCCCAGCACAGCAAGACACCAGTTCTCACCACAAAACCACCATGCTGCCTGTACAGTTATGAACTTTTTAACAAAGCTGATTATTGGGCTAATTATCAGTAATGGCTGTTCACAAGAATGCTCATTCCTGATAACTCGCCAATGTAAATATGTCGCTACTGATTCATTGGATGATTTTCCAATGGAGCTCTGAAAAATGAAAATTGTCATCTGATTGGTTGCTATAGACAGCTTAGCCAGTTTTTTTTTTTGCACCAGTCTTGATAAATCTGCCCCATGGTGGCTACTGTAAATCATATCTCTAAATACTGTGTAATGGTCCGAGTCTGGTTCGGAGTCTTTATAGCAATTACCTGGGGTAACGTAGTCAGAAGGAAGCCAGTGGTCAATACACAGGATAACATCAGCAAGCAGGAGAAGGCAAATACCATAGTCAGAAGGAAGTCAGTGGTCGATGAACAGGATAACATCAACAAGCAGCAAGCAGGAGAGACTAGCTTGATTACAGGCTAGATGCACAATAATCTCACAAGGCAGCAAGGCTGGGCTTAACGGGAACCTGTCATCTGGATTTTGGGTATAGAGCTGAGGACATGGGCTGCTAGTTGGCCACTAGCAAATCCGCAATATCCAGTCCCCATAGCTCTGTGTGCTTTCATTGTGTAAAAAAACCGATTTGATACATATGCAAATTAACATAAAAGAGTCATATCTTACTTGTGTGACCAGAGAAGAGTCATATTTTCAAGCTCTGACTCATCTCAGGTTAATTTGCATATGTATCAAATCGTTTTTTTTTTTACACAATAAAAGCACACAGAGCTATAGGGACTGGGTATTGCGGATGTGCTAGTGGCCATCTAGCAACCCATGTCCTCAGCTCTATACCCAAAATCCCGGTGACAGGTTCCCTTTAAATAGGATATTCCTTCATGGAACAGGGTGGAGCAAACCAGGGAGGCGGGAACTGAAACTAGAGGCACAGAAACTAGGCATAAGTTGAGCACAGGAGCTGTCCCGAAAGCAGAATAGCTCAGTTGGAATATCTGCCACCTGGGACACAAAACCTTATCACCAACTAAAGGTGAGAGGAACTTAGCGATGTTTATCAGCTGCTTTCTCATAGTCTTTTTGAGCTTCTTTTAGCATCTCTATTAGTTTCTTCTGAGTTTCTTGCAATTTCGTTAGTCTGAGAGTAACAGCAGGAATAGGTGTACTAAGAGGAAGGTTAGGAATAAATACTGGATGTAAGCGAAAGTTTACAAATAATGGACTTTGAGATGTCGCACTATGTTTAGAGTTGTTGTATGCAAATTCTGCTGTTGGTAAATAGTCCTCCCAATCCTCTTGAAGGTAGGAAATAAAACAGCGGAGGTATTGTTCCAGAGTTTGGTTTGTTCTTTCCATCTGGCCATTGGACTGAGGAATAAAAGCAGAAGACAAATTAACTGTAACTCCTAAGGCTGCACAGAAGTTCTTCCAAAATCTTGAAGTGAATTGAACCCTTCTATCTGAAATCACATTGTCAGGAATTCCATGCAACCTAAATATCTCCTTAGTCATTAATGATGCAGTTTGTTCTGCAGTAGGAATTCTTCTAATTGGAATGAAATGGGCCATCTAGGTGAGTCGGTCCACAAAAACAAGGATGGTAGTCCCTTGGAAGGATGGTTAAGAAAAGAGTCATTCTGGTATCCCTCTCTGAACATGGTTAAAAGTTCTTTATAGTCCAGTATTCCTATAAAAATTTTTGGAAAATATAATAGTAGACTCTGTTCTAGACCCCTCCTGTGGTTCAGCAAGATTCCTGTACAAGGCATCAGCCTTGCCATTTCTTGAACCTGGCCGATAAGAAATTATGAAATAAAATCTAGAGAAAAACAAGGCCCATCTTGCTTGTCTTGTAGGCAGTCTCTTAGCTGTACGGATGAACTGTAAATTCTTGTGGTCAGTAAGGACACTCACTGGGTGATTAGCTCCTTCTAAAAGATGTATCCACTTAGAGAAAGCAACTGTAATGGCCAACAGTTCTTTGTTTCCTATGTCATCATTTCTTTCTGCCAATGACATAGTATGAGAAAGAAAAGCCCATGGATGGAGTTACATCTTGTTGCCAACTCGTTGAGATAGGACAGCTCCCACAGAGTCTGAGGCATCTGCTTCCACCACAAAAGGCAATTCAGGATTTGGATGGACCAGTATGGGCGCAGAAGTAAAGAGAGTTTTTAAATGGTCTGGAGACCATAAAAATACTTGTTTTTTCTTTGTGAGTAAAGTGATTGGTAGAAAATTTGCAAACCCTATAAGTAGCTGAACAGCTTTAAGATTTCTTGGAGTGGGCCAATCTATTACAATCTATTACAGTTTTGATTTTACTAGAATCCATACACAGACCTTCTGGGGAGATGATATATCCAAGAAATTGGATTTTTGTTTGTTCAAATTCACATTTTTTAAGTTTGATATAAAGATTTTCCAGTAGACGTCCCAAGACTAACTGAACATGTCTGCGATGTTCCTCCAAGGTGTCTGAAAATACGAATGTCATCAAGGTACACAACAACAAATTGGTCTAAGATGTCTCGAAACACATCATTAACAAAATGTTGAAATGTTGCAGGATCGTTATGAGGCCAAATGGCATAACAAGATATTCAAAATGTCCGTATCTAGTTCTAAAGGCGGTCTTCCACTCATCCCCTGGACAAATGCGTATGAGATTATAGGCCCCTCTTAAATCAAGTTTGGTAAAAATATTAGCAGGCCGGAGTCTTTCCAGCAACTCAGGAATTAGGGGAAGAGCATAATGAATTTTAATAGTTCTCTTATTTAGTTCTCTGTGGTCAATGCAGGGTCTCAAGGTTGAGTCTTTTTTTCTACAAAGAACAAAGGTACCCCAGCTGAGGATGAAGAAGGTAGAATAAAGCCTTTCTTTAAATTTTCATCTAAATATTCTCTGAGCACTTTTAATTCTGGTAAGAGAGATTGTAAGTTCTGCTAAAAGGAATAGTTGATCCAGGAAGCAACTCGATGGGACAATCGTAGGGACAATGAGAAGTTAGTTGATCAGATTTTTTCTTGCTGCAGACATCACTAATCTGTTGAAATTGAGGTGGCAATTTATCATAACTCTGATGAGGAATTTCAGAAACTTTTATTTGTTTTTTGATGGATAAACTTATATGACAATTGTCCTTGCAGTATTCAGAAGGAAAGATAACAGTCCTTAATTCCCAGTTGATAGAAGGATTATGGATAGGGATGAGCGAACTCGAACTGTACCGAATTTTGGGGTGTCCGTGACATGGACCCGAACCCGGACATTTTCGTAAAAGTCCGGGTTCGGGTTCGGTGTTCGTCGCTTTCTTGGCGCTTTTGTGACGCTTTCTTGGCGCTTTTTGAAAGGCTGCAAAGCAGCCAATCAACAAGCATCATACTACTTGCCCCAAGAGGCCGTCACAGCCATGCCTACTATTGGCATGGCTGTGATTGGCCAGAGCACCATGTGACCCAGCCTCTATTTAAGCTGGAGTCACATAGCGCCGCCCGTCACTCTGCTCTGATTAGCGTAGGGAGAGGTTGCGGCTGCGACAGTAGGGCGAGATTAGGCAGATTAACTCCTCCAAAGGACTTGATTAATCGATCGATCTGCAGCTGTGCATCATTGAGCTGCTGAAATTCAATTGCTCACTGTTTTTAGGCTGCCCAGACCGTTTGTCAGTCACTTTTTTTCTGGGGTGATCGGCGGCCATTTTGTGTCTTGTGGTGCGCCAGCACAAGCTGCGACCAAGTGCATTTAACCCTCAATGGTGTGGTTGTTTTTTGGCTAAAGCCTACATCAGGGTGAAGCTATCACACCAAGTGCATTTAACCAGCAATAGTCTGTTTATTTTTTGGCCATATACTACATCAGGGGCAAGCTGCGCCTGTCACCAAGTGCATTTAACCCTCAGTAGTGTGGTTGGTCAAGCTGTCACACCAAGTGCATTTAACCAGCAATAGTGTGTTCATTTTTTGGCCATATACTACATCAGGGGCAAGCTGCGTCTGTCACCAAGTGCATTTAACCCTCAGTAGTGTGGTTGGTCAAGCTGTCACACCAAGTGCATTTAACCAGCAATAGTGTGGTTATTTTTTGGCCATATCCCAGTCTAATTCTGTCAGTAAATCCATACCGGTCACCCAGCGCCTAAATACTAGGCCTCAAATTTATATCCCGCTAAATCTGTCGTTACCGCTGTACTGTTCTGGCTGGGCAAGTTATTTAGTGTCCGTCAAAGCACATTTTTTGTTCTGGGTTGAAATACAATTCCCAATTTAGCAATTTCATAATTTAGTGGTTTCTGCTATATCAGAGCTATTTGAAATCTATCCCTAAAAGGGTATATAATATTCAAGGTGCACATAGGGTCATTCAGAATAACTTCACACACACGCTACTGTGCATTTCCAAGTCTAATTCTGTCAGTAAATCTATACCGGTCACCCAGCGCCTAAATACTAGGCCTCAAATTTATATTCAGCTGAATTTGAATACAATACATTGGGTCAAATAATATTTTTGTTGTTGTGGTGAACGATAACAATGAGGAAAACATCTAGTAAGGGACGCGGACGTGGACATGGTCGTGGTGGTGTTAGTGGACCCTCTGGTGCTGGGAGAGGACGTGGCCGTTCTGCCACATCCACACGTCCTAGTGTACCAACTACCTCAGGTCCCAGTAGCCGCCAGAATTTACAGCGATATATGGTGGGGCCCAATGCCGTTCTAAGGATGGTAAGGCCTGAGCAGGTACAGGCATTAGTCAATTGGGTGGCCGACAGTGGATCCAGCACGTTCACATTATCTCCCACCCAGTCTTCTGCAGAAAGCGCACATATGGCGCCTGAAAACCAACCCCATCAGTCTGTCACATCACCCCCATGCATACCAGGGAAACTGTCTCAGCCTCAAGTTATGCAGCAGTCTCTTATGCTGTTTGAAGACTCCGCTGGCAGGGTTTCCCAAGGGCATCCACCTAGCCCTTCCCCAGCGGTGAAAGACATAGAATGCACTGACGCACAACCACTTATGTTTCCTGATGATGAGGACATGGGAATACCACCTCAGCATGTCTCTGATGATGACGAAACACAGGTGCCAACTGCTGCGTCTTTCTGCAGTGTGCAGACTGAACAGGAGGTCAGGGATCAAGACTGGGAGGAAGACGATGCAGGGGACGATGAGGTCCTAGACCCCACATGGAATGAAGGTCGTGCCACTGACTTTCACAGTTCGGAGGAAGAGGCAGTGGTGAGACCGAGCCAACAGCGTAGCAAAAGAGGAAGCAGTGGGCAAAAGCAGAACACCCGCCGCCAAGAGACTCCGCCTGCTACTGACCGCCGCCATCTGGGACCGAGCACCCCAAAGGCAGCTTCAAGGAGTTCCCTGGCATGGCACTTCTTCAAAAAATGTGCTGACGACAAGACCCGAGTGGTTTGCACTCTGTGCCATCAGAGCCTGAAGCGAGGCATTAACGTTCTGAACCTGAGCACAACCTGCATGACCAGGCACCTGCATGCAAAGCATGAACTGCAGTGGAGTAAACACCTTAAAACCAAGGAAGTCACTCAGGCTCCCCCTGCTACCTCTTCTGCTGCTGCCGCCTCGGCCTCTTCTGCTGCTGCCGCCTCGGCCTCTTCCTCCGCCTCTGGAGGAACGTTGGCACCTGCCGCCCAGCAAACAGGGGATGTACCACCAACACCACCACCACCTCCGTCACCAAGCATCATGTCACACGGCAGCGTTCAGCTCTCCATCTCACAAACATTTGAGAGAAAGCGTAAATTCCCACCTAGCCACCCTCGATCCCTGGCCCTGAATGCCAGCATTTCTAAACTACTGGCCTATGAAATGCTGTCATTTAGGCTGGTGGACACAGACAGCTTCAAACAGCTCATGTCGCTTGCTGTCCCACAGTATGTTGTTCCCAGCCGCCACTACTTCTCCAAGAGAGCCGTGCCTTCCCTGCACAACCAAGTATCCGATAAAATCAAGTGTGCACTGCGCAACGCCATCTGTGGCAAGGTCCACCTAACCACAGATACGTGGACCAGTAAGCACGGCCAGGGACGCTATATCTCCCTAACTGCACACTGGGTAAATGTAGTGGCAGCTGGGCCCCAGGCGGAGAGCTGTTTGGCGCACGTCCTTCCGCCGCCAAGGATCGCAGGGCAACATTCTTTGCCTCCTGTTGCCACCTCCTCCTTCTCGGCTTCCTCCTCCTCTTCTTCCACCTGCTCATCCAGTCAGCCACACACCTTCACCACCAACTTCAGCACAGCCCGGGGTAAATGTCAGCAGGCCATTCTGAAACTCATATGTTTGGGGGACAGGCCCCACACCGCACAGGAATTGTGGCAGGGTATAGAACAACAGACCGATGAGTGGTTGCTGCCGGTGAGCCTCAAGCCCGGCCTGGTGGTGTGTGATACTGGGCGAAATCTCGTTGCAGCTCTGGGACTAGCCAATTTGACGCACATCCCTTGCTTGGCGCATGTGCTGAATTTGGTGGTGCAGAAGTTCATTCACAACTACCCCGACATGTCAGAGCTGCTGCATAAAGTGCGGGCCGTCTGTTCGCGCTTCCGGCGTTCACATCCTGCTGCTGCTCGCCTGTCTGCGCTACAGCGTAACTTCGGCCTTCCCGCTCACCGCCTCATATGCGACGTGCCCACCAGGTGGAACTCCACCTTGCACATGCTGGACAGACTGTGCGAGCAGCAGCAGGCCATAGTGGAGTTTCAGCTGCAGCATGCACGGGTCAGTCGCACTACAGAACAGCACCACTTCACCACCAATGACTGGGCCTCCATGCGAGACCTGTGTGCCCTGTTGCGCTGTTTCGAGTACTCCACCAACATGGCCAGTGGCGATGACGCCGTTATCAGCATTACAATACCACTTCTATGTCTCCTTGAGAAAACAATTAGGGCGATGATGGAAGAGGAGGTGGCCCAGAAGGAGGAGGAGGAAGAGGGGTCATTTTTAGCACTTTCAGGCCAGTCTCTTCGAAGTGACTCAGAGGGAGGTTTTTGGCAACAGCAGAGGCCAGGTACAAATGTGGCCAGCCAGGGCCCACTACTGGAGGACGAGGAGGACGAGGATAAGGAGGAGGTGGAGGAGGATGAGGATGAAGCATGGTCACAGCGGGGTGGCACCCAACGCAGCTCGGGTCCATCACTGGTGCGTGGCTGGGCGGAAAGGCAGGACGATGACGATATGCCTCCCACAGAGGACAGCTTGTCCTTACCCCTGGGCAGCCTGGCACACATGAGCGACTACATGCTGCAGTGCCTGCGCAACGACAGCAGAGTTGCCCACATTTTAACGTGTACGGACTACTGGATTGCCACCCTGCTGGATCCACGCTACAAAGACAATGTGCCCACCTTACTTCCTGCACTGGAGCGTGATAGGAAGATGCGCGAGTACAAGCGCACGTTGGTAGACGCGCTACTGAGAGAATTCCCAAATGTCACAGGGGAACAAGTGGAAGCCCAAGGCCAAGGCAGAGGAGGAGCAAGAGGTCGCCAAGGCAGCTGTGTCACGGCCAGCTCCTCTGAGGGCAGGGTTAGCATGGCAGAGATGTGGAAAAGTTTTGTCAACACGCCACAGCTAACTGCACCACCACCTGATACGCAACGTGTTAGCAGGAGGCAACATTTCACTAACATGGTGGAACAGTACATGTGCACACCCCTCCACGTACTGACTGATGGTTCGGCCCCATTCAACTACTGGGTCTCTAAATTGTCCACGTGGCCAGAGCTAGCCTTTTATGCCTTGGAGGTGCTGGCCTGCCCGGCGGCCAGCGTTTTGTCTGAACGTGTATTCAGCACGGCAGGGGGTGTCATTACAGACAAACGCAGCCGCCTGTCTACAGCCAATGTGGACAAGCTGACGTTCATAAAAATGAACCAGGCATGGATCCCACAGGACCTGTCCGTCCCTTGTCCAGATTAGACATTAACTACCTCCCCTTAACCATATATTATTGTACTCCAGGGCACTTCCTCATTCAATCCTATTTTTATTTTCATTTTACCATTGCCTGGGTGCCGGGGCCTAAATATATGCCAATGGACTGTTCCAATGTTGGGTGACGTGAAGCCTGATTCTCTGCTATGATATGAAGACTGATTCTCTGCTGACATGAAGCCAGATTGTCTGTTACGGGACCTCTCTCCTCTGCCTGGGTGCTGGGCCTAAATTTATGAAAATGGACTCTTACAGTGGTGGGTGACGTGAAGCCTGATTCTCTGCTATGATATGAAGACTGATTCTCTGCTGACATGAAGCCAGATTGTCTGTTACGGGACGTCTCTCCTCTGCCTGGGTGCTTGGCCTAAATTTATGACAATGGACTGTTGCAGTGGTGGCTGACGTGAAGCCTGATTCTCTGCTATGACATGCAGACTGATTCTCTGCTGACATGAAGCCAGATTGTCTGTTACGGGACCTCTCTCCTCTGCCTGGGTGCTGGGCCTAAATTTATGACAATGAACTGTTGCAGTGGTGGCTGACGTGAAGCCTGATTCTCTGCTATGACATGCAGACTGATTCTCTGCTGACATGAAGCCAGATTGTCTGTTACGGGACCTCTCTCCTCTGCCTGGGTGCCGGGGCCTAAATATCTGAGAATGGACTGTTCCAGTGGTGGGTGACGTGAAGCCAGATTCTCTGCTATGGGACCTCTCTCCAATTGATTTTGGTTAATTTTTATTTATTTAATTTTTATTTTAATTCATTTCCCTATCCACATTTGTTTGCAGGGGATTTACCTACATGTTGCTGCCTTTTGCAGCCCTCTAGCCCTTTCCTGGGCTGTTTTACAGCCTTTTTAGTACCGAAAAGTTCGGGTCCCCATTGACTTCAATGGGGTTCGGGTTCGGGACGAAGTTCAGATCGGGTTCGGATCCCGAACCCGAACATTTCCGGGAAGTTCGGCCGAACTTCTCGAACCCGAACATCCAGGTGTTCGCTCAACTCTAATTATGGATAGCAAACCACAGAATTCCTAAAATAACCAGAAACTTGGGAGAAGAAATCAAATTAAAACTATTAGTTTCATGATGATCAGGTTCAATACAGATTCCAAGTTCAATTGTCTCGTGAGTTACAGGTCCTCTTTTTCTCCTCTGCACTAAGAGGTTTTTGGATGACATCAATCTGCAGAGGTTCTGGTAAGGATTCAGTCTTTTGCTGTGTGTTCAATGCTAAGTGACTGAAGGAGTAGGTGGGTTTGTTTTCAAATATTCACAGTCTCTCTTTTCTACGTTTAGTAAGTCTCTGATCAATTCAGATGCACAGTTTCCCTGTAACCGGCCTGCCCTGTGTTCCACCGAAAACGGAAAGTTTTGTAGGGAGAGAAATCGGGTGACCCAGGCATTTCTGTCCTTGGCTTGGCTCATCCGATGAAGGCAGTTTTCTCTTTGGCAGCCTCCATTAATGGCACCTGCCAGTACCTTTTCGTGAGGTCGAAAACAGAAAAATACTGGTCTTGTCCTAACCTCATCCACTCGGGGCATGGGATATGCATCAAACTTGGAAACCTCGTTAAGTTTTCTAAAGTCATTACAGAACCGCAACGTCCTGTCCGGCTTGGGTATCAATACTATAGGACTGGCCCACTCACTTTTTGAGTCCTCAATGATGTCTAGCTGCAACATTAGCTGCACCTCCTCTGATATGGCTTGTCGCTGAGCCTTGGGTACCCAGTATGGTTTTAATCTGAATTTTGCCTGAGGCTCAGTGACAATGTCATGCTGGATTATGGAAATGCGTCCAGGGAGGTTCAAGAACACACCCGACTAACAAACTCCCTGAGTCTGTTTAGAGGAGAGGCTTTCAGCTACAGTTGCAAGAAAAAGTATGTGAACCCTTTGGAAGGATTTCTGCACAAATTGGTGATAAAATGTTATCTGATCTTCATCTAAGTCACAACAATAGACAATCACAGTCTGCTTAAACTAATAACACACAAATAATTAAATGTTACCATGTTTATATTGAACACACCATGTAAACATTCACAGTGCAGGTGGAAAAAGTGTGTGAACCCCTAGACTAATGACATCTCCAAGAGCTAATTGGAGTGAGGTGTCAGCCAACTGGAGTCAATCAATGAGATGAGATTGGAGGTGTTGGTTACAGCTGCCCTGCCCTATAAAAATCACACACCAGTTCTGGGTTTGCTTTTCACAAGAAGCATTGCCTGATGTGAATGATGTCTCACACAAAAGAGCTCTCAGAAGACCTACAATTAAGAATTGTTGACTTGCATAAAGCTGTAAAGGGCTATAAAAGTATCTCCAAAAGCCTTGCTGTTCATCAGTCCATGGTAAGAAAAATTGTCTATAAATGGAGAAAGGTCAGCACTGCTGCTACTCTCCCTAGGAGTGGTCGTCCTGTAAAGATGACTGCAAGAGCACAGTCCAGACTGCTCAATGAGGTGAAGAAGAATCCTAGAATGTCAGCTAAAGACTTACAAAAGTCTCTGGCATATGCTGACATCCCTGTTAGCGAATCTACGATACTTAAAACACTAAACAAGAATGGATTTCATGGGAGGCTACCACAGAGGAAGCCACTGCTGTCCAAAAAAAACACACTACACTATGTGTGGAGAAAAAGAGGCACAGCACACCAACATCAAAACCTCATCCCAACTGTGAAGTATGGTGGTGGGGGCATCATGGTTTGGGGCTGCTTTGCTGGGTCAGGGCCTGGACGGATTGCTATTATCGAAGGAAAAATGACTTCCCAAGTTTATCAAGACATTTTGCAGGAGAACTTAAGGCCATCTGTCCACTAGCTGAAGCTCAACAGAAGATGGATGTTGCAACAGGACAACGACCCAAAGCATAGAAGTAAATCAACAACAGAATGGCTTAAACAGAAGAAAATACGCCTTCTGGAGTGGCCCAGTCAGAGTCCTGACCTCAACCTGATTAAGATGCTGTAGCATGACCTCAAGAAAGCGATTCACACCAGACATCCCAAGAATATTGCTGAACTGAAACAGTTCTGTAAAGAGGAATGGTCAAGAATTAGTCCTGATCTGCAACTACAGGAAATGTTTGGTTGAAGTTATTGCTGCCAAAAGAGGGTTCAACCAGTTATTAAATCCAAGGGTTTACATACTTTTTCCACCTGCACTGTGAATGTTTACATGGTGTATAAAAAAAAAAAAAACAAGGTTAACATTTAATTCTTTGTATGTTATTAGTGCAGACTGTGACACATTTTATGACCAATTTGTGCAGAAATCCATATCATTCCAAAGGGTTCACATACTTTTTCTTGCAACTGTATTTTTACTGCACCAGCCACCTCTCTTGCTTCAGACAGAGGGGCTGGTACCTCTTCTCCTAGAAAACCCGTCCACGGCTGTCTTCTGTACAGGTTTCCCTATCTTTCCACGGTTTGATTAAATTCACATGGTAAACCTGTTCAGGCTTTCGCTGCTCTGGCTGGTGTACCTTGTAGGTTACATCTCCAATTTTCTCGAGTACCTCGTAGGGCCCTTGCCATCTAGCCAGGAACTTACTGTCCACGGTTGGCACCAGAACCAAAACTCGATCACCCGGGTTAAAGATCCGGACCCAAGTCTGGCAATTATAGACCCAACTCTGGGCTCGCTGAGCTGCCTCCATATGCTTCCTAACAAGAGGCAGCACCGTCTCTAGCCGATCTTGCATCTGGGTAACGTACTCAATGACTTTTATGTGTAGTGGGTTTTTGTTCACACACCTCTTTGGCCACGTCCAAGAGACCGCAAGGGTGTCTGCCATATAGCAGTTCGAAGGGTGAGAACCCAGTAGAAGCCTGGGGTACCTCTCGCACTGCGAACATGGGATAGGGCAGAAGGAGGTCCCAGTCCTTCCCATCTTTAGACACTACCTTTTTCAACATATTTTTTTATGTTTGGCTAAGCTGTTCTACCAGACTGTCCGTTTGCAGATGGTAAACGGATGTCCGTAGTTGTTTTATGTGCAGCAACTAACAGAGTTCCCTCATCACCTTGGACATAAAAGGGGTCCCTTGGTCGGCCTGAACCTCTTCAGGTAGTCCTACTCAGGAAAACATCTACATTAACTCCTTAGCTATGAGTTTGGCCGAGGTATGTCGCAGTGGCACCGCCTCCGGGTACCGAGTGGCGTAGTCTAGAATGACTAAAATGTGTTGATGCCCTCTGGAGTACTTCAGTACTGGGCCTATGAGGTCCATAGCTATTCGGTCAAACAGTACTTTGATAATTGGGAGAGGTACTAGGGGACTACGGAAATGTGGCTAGGGCTAGTTATCTGGCAGGTCAGGCAAGACTTACAAAAATCTTCCACTTCTTTGAATATGCTGGGCCAGTAAAACCGCTGTAGAATACGATGTGAGATACGAGTTTTCTGCAGCCCCAGGTGACCCCCGAGAATGAGTTGGTGGTCTAGATCTAACACAACCTTGCAATAACCCTGGGGACCACCAACTGTTCAATAGGCTCACCCTGTAGATGGTTTACCCAATACAACATATCTTGATGAACCACAAAACGGGGAAAGACTGACTCTCCCCCAGGTTGCTGCGGTTCACCATCTACTATTAACACATTTTCCCAGGCATGGGATAGGATCGGGTCCCGATGTTGGGCGGTACCAAAATTATCCCCGGAGACATTGATGTCTGCCAATTCAGGACCCGGCGGCAAGTCCTCCAAATCTTCCACCATCACACTTAGCAGGGTTGTCTCCCCCTCTTCCTCCGAAGTGGCCGTCACCCATACTGCTGGCCCTTCAGTCTAAGGTTCCCAGGATTTTGGTCTCCCCCCAGAGCCGGGCCACTCTGCTATGGTTACCCCTGTATCATGGGTATCAGTCACTCTCATAGCATGCCACAGGGCTGGGAAGCCCGGGAAGTCTCTCCCTATTGTAAGTTCATAATGTAGATTTGTGGCGACAGCCACCTCGTGGGTCCATCTACTGGCCACTGTGGTTAGAGACACCAGCGTGGTGGGGTAGTCTGTGGATGCACATCACCCTACTTTCTGGCCAGTATACTCAGTGGACTGCACCAGGGTAGCCCTTACTAGGGTCACCAGACTCCCTGAGTCCAGTTGAGCCTACGCAGGAGTGTCTCCCACTTCCACCTGGCACAAGTGACCTTAAGATTCTGGAGCACCTGTTGAACACAGCCTACTGGCATATAGCGACTGCCGGTAGCCATAGTTAGTGTCCATGGGCTCAACCCGAAGGGGACAGTCAGCCCTTACATAGCATGGCTCCTGACACTTCCAGCAGACTATCAGAGCCAATTGTGGGGACTCGCTCTGGTAGACAGGATTAGCAGACGCAGTATAGAGGCAACAACAAGTTCTTTGGATCAAGCAGTTCAGTGTTTTATTCACACTTTAGGCAAGTGACAAAACAAGCAGTCATAAACAAGCAAAAAGTCACCTTGCTAGTGAAAATTCACACCATGCTGCATTTCTGCCTCAAAGAGTCCTTGAACATAGCAGCACCAACCTGTTTTCATGCCAAACAGGTAGCAAGCCTTCATCCAGAAACAAGGCTCTCAGATCCCAACATAGAGACCTCGCTTCTAAGCCTGTTAAGGACAGCAAGGTGCTGCCAAAACCCGGACTGGCACTTAAAATCCGGTCCGGTATTTGACCTCACCTGGCTGTTAATCAGCCCAGCAGCACATGCTGGGAGGAAAATACCTGTTTTCCCAGACCAAACCTCTCATTGTGTCATAATACATCTATATATATATATATATATATATAGTCATGGGCACTGGAATGCCTGCCCATAGACTGACAAGTACTCTTACAGCCAAATTTACCCCAATGTGTAATCTAAGGAAGATGCTGAGAAAAATGTTGAATATTTGCAGCAGACAGACTTCAATGCACGTTATAGACATAGATAAGGCAGCAAGTGGAAACATTAACGTGTAAGAAAAGTATTTAGTGATGTATTTGAACTGTTGCTTTATAGGTACAATCTGCATATAAATACATTTATGTACTAGCGTTGCCTAGAAAGCGTTTGTAGATATGTGCTGAATTTATATTCACTGAGGCTCACACTTGCTAAATCTAGCCTTGTCTCTATCATATCGTTGCCATAGAAACTAGGACGAACGGGAATCAATCTGTATTCCCAGCTCAATGAAGGCATGCATTCTGGTGCAAGGGATCTATTGTACAATACTCTCTAGGCAAAAGACATCTTGATGTGATGTGATTTGAGAACCTGCATCCTTCGACTTCATAGTTTTATTTATGATTTTTTATCAAACATTAGAAAGTCTGCTCTCTTTCTACTTTCCTAATATACTTCATAGAATAAGTAAGTGTTAGGAAATGACCTGCCAATCTCTCTGAAAAAAAAAAAGGGAAATTACATGGATTGAAGGCTACTTAAATGTTTTGTTAAAGTATTAGTCTAATGAAGTAAAGTTTTTGAACATCAAATTAAGCAGAATGCATGAAACCATCCAGAATTTATTCAGATTAAGAATATATGTTCATTATGTTGAATTGTTCCTGGGATCTCACAAATAATTAGGTTCTGACCTTTTGATTGCAACTTCATTATCTCTATGAAAAAAGTAGACTGGCAGCTGTCAGAATGAGACATATAGGAATGATTCAGAGTCCATTTACATGAATGAAGTTATATTAGGGTCCATTCACATGTCCGCAAAATTGGTCAGCATCCGGACCAATTAATGTTCAATGGGGCTGGAATGTGCTGTCCGCATCCGCATTTGCGAATCCGCACTTTCATTCCGCAAAAAAACAGAACATGTACTATTCTTGTCCGGAATAGTGGACAAGAAAAGGCATTTTCTATGAGAGTGTCGGCGACGTGTGGTCCATGTATGAATGGACCCTTAGTTCGTATTTAGAATCACAATCGCCTTCATTTGGAGAGTGTGAAGGAGATTATAATACCATGCTACTACTCATTCTTACATGTTTAGCTATTTATGATCCTTTCAAACTTGTCTAAAGTTAGCCTGCTTTAGAAAACTAATTTTCAAATATCCTATGGGGTAACTCTGGGTTAATACAGTGGGTGCTGTTGTCACTGTAGAGGGGGTGCAGGCCAGTGATAGATGCAGTAGTTCCTTTGGAGGTCCAGACATTGATATATTAGATCGCCGATTAGTTACCACGAAGCCTAAACTTCGGATCAAATTTTTCTTTGATTCGCTCAACACTACTGTAACTATCCCAACCCAGATCTTTTTACATGAACCATTTCTATTTGAAGATTTCTTGACTCCTTCTATTAAAGAGAGTGAGAGACTGAGTGAATGCACAAAAATTCATTGCTGCTGCAGCACTCGAATGCTTCCAAGATCACACAAATATTAACATGCTTCTCTTGATTTGTGCATTAGAATAATTTTTTTCTTGCATTTGAAAGCTCTGATTTTCGAATTTTTTGTGGCATGAAATCTGGTATAATCACATTGGATACAAGTTGAAAGAGTGTTCATTACAAGTGAATAGTGTTGAGCGAGCATGCTCGGCTGAACTGCTGTTCGGCTCGAGCAGCGCTATGCTCGAAACATTGCGGTACTCGGCTATGCAGCCAAAAAAAACGTGCAGGTAAGTACTGCCCTCACTGTAATGCCAGTAGCCATGTTGGCTACTGGCATTACAGTGATTGGCTGGACGAAACGCGTCATCGGGTGCTATATAGCACCCGATGACGCATGTTCGGCTCATTTGTATTCAGGGAGAGCTGCTCTTAGGAAGGGACAGATAGTGTAGGGAGTGTAATCTATTTAGTTGCAAAAAGTGGTACAATACCGACTATAAATTAGTATACATGAATAATGGAAGCTCTTAGCGCACATATGTGTCGGCCCCATCTATCAGGTGTCAAGGTGGCTTCCGCAGATGGGTCCCTATCACTAAAGAAACTGCCTCACTTTGGACTTACTTAAGCCTACAATATTCAGGGCAGTGTAGGAACCAGCTACAAACATATTCTGCTCAGAAGTCCCAGGTAGATGGGCGTGTCCAGTCTAAAAGGGGTGCCACCCCCAATATATTGACTAAAACCTTCAACACATCTTGTGTGTCAAGCATTTATATAACATTTAATAGGAAGAAGGCAAGCAGTAAGGGATAGGGAAGTGGTCGTAATGCTGATGGTTCGTGCAGAGGCCGTGGCCCTGGGCGCGCTGAAATTGTGCCTGCTGCCAGAGCACAAGAAAAACAATCATTCATCTAGCTTCATGTCCCAGCTTGCAGGGCGTCGCAGGACAAAACTCTTGAAGTCAGACCAGTGCGACCAGGTGATCGGTTGGATTGCAGCAGATAATGCTTCCAGTCGGTTTAGAACCACCTTGTCTTCCACCAAGTCCAGTCTCAGTAGCCAAGAGTCTGGTCAACAGAATCCTCACCCTGATCCTCCTTCCTCGCACCATGGAGAGTCTGGCCAAATAAGTGATCCCACACTCGGAAATTCCGATGAGCTGTTTTCATCACCATTACTTGATTTGGCCCTCTCCCGAAGCACGCTTGAGGAGGGACATGAGATCTTGTGCCCTGATTCCCATCCCCTTGAGCATCCACAGTCACAAGAACATGATGGTGGGGAACGGCAATTAGTGTTTAATGAGGTAGATGATAATGAGACACAATTGCCAATGAGTCAACCGCAATTACTGTCTCAAGAGGTTGATGAAGAGGATGAGACACAGTTGTCAATCACTGAGGTTGTGGTTAGGTCAGCAAATCAAGAGGATAATCAGTGAGGAAGTGGAAGAGGAGGTAGTGGACGATGAGGTCACTGACCCAACCTGGGAAGGTGAAAAGCTGAGCGAGGACAGCGGAGGAAGGATCTGCAGCACCGCAACAGGCTGGAAGAGGCAGTTGGTTGGCCAAAGGGAGAAGGCAGGCCACACCAAACAGGCCCGCAACTGTTCCATGGAGCACCCCCATAAATCTCCTTTGCCAAGGGGTAGGTGTTGCGCAGTATAGTGCTTTTTTGAGGAAAGTGCGGACGACAAAAGAATAGTAGTTTTCAATCTGTGAATCTGTGCGACTCCAAAATGAGCCAGGCGTGAACACTAGCAACCTCACCACCACCAGCATGATCCACCACATGGCATCGAAGCACTGAAATAAGTGGGACGAACACCTGGGTCCACAATCTGTGTCTGCGGGTCATTCCAATGCCTCATCTACCCCTGTGTTACATGCTGGCCAATCCCCTGTTGAAGGCGTAGGCCCGGATGCCTCCCACCCTGCACCTGGACCTTTGCAAGCTCCATCAGCGACCACATCTACTTTCGTGTCCAAATGTCCTTACCCCAGGCTTTTAAAAGCAAGCACAAATACCCAGTCACCCACAGGCCATAGCGCTAAATGCGCGCCTTTCAAAATTACTGGCCCTGGAAATGTTGCCATATAGGCTTGTGGACACTGAGGCCTTCTGGAGCCTGATGTCGGCTGCCATCCTGAGGTACTCTGTCCCCAGCCGCCACTATTTTTCCAGGAGTGCTGTACCCACCTTACACCAACATGTATCACGAAACGTCACACATGCCCTGACCAACACAGTTACTGGGAAGGTCCCTGATGGCACACTGGGTGAACATTGTGGAGGCCGGGAGCAATTCGTACCCTGGGATGACACAGGTGCTACCGACACCGAGGATTGCGGGTCCTAATTCCATCAGGGTTTCCGCCAGCACCTACGTTAGTGGCTCCAACCCCCACTTCTCCTCTTCCACCTCCACTTCCACCTCCGAATTATTCACGTGCAGCAGCAGTCAGCCATCAGACGGTAGCTGGAAGCAGTGTAGCACTGCAGTGGGGAAGTGTCAACAGGCCGTGCTGAAGCTGATATGCTTAGGGGACAAACAGCACAACTCCGCAGAGCTGTTGCAGGGGATAAGAGACCAGACTGAGCTGTGGCTCTCGCCACTCAACCTACAACCAGGCATGGTTGTGTGTGATAATGGGCGTAACTTGGTGGCGGCTTTGGAGCTCGGCAAGCTCACACACATCCCATGCCAAAACTTACCCAAATTTGCCTGAGCTACTGGTGAAGGTGCGCCATGTGTGTGCACAATTCAGCAAGTCATCAGCAGCTTCAGCAAGTCTGTCAACGCTGCAGCAGCGCTTTAACTTGCCAGCTCAACGGTTGTTGTGCGACGTGAGCACACACTGGAACTCAACGTTCCACATGTTAGCCAGGCTTTGTGAGCAGCAGAGGGCAGTAGTGGAATATCAGCTGCAACAGGGTCATTGTCTTTCCAGTCAGCTTCCGCTAATCAGAAGCGAGGAGTGGATATGGATGTCTGACCTCTGAGGAATCAACACAGATGGTGAGCAGCATAACCACCCCACGTCTGTGTCTACTCAAACGCTCGCTGCTCACAATTAAGGACGACACTTTGCATGTGGAAGAGGTGGAAATGGGGGAAGAAGACAGAGTGATAGACAGACCTCCCTCCGTCCGTCTTCTCAGCGTGAATTGGACGATGAAGAGGAGGAGCAGGAGACGGTTGCCTCCGCTACAGAGGGTAGTACCCATGGAAGTTTAATTCCATCTGTTCTGGGTGGGCAGAAGAGGAGGAAGAGTATGAGGAGATTGAGAGTGATCCTCCTGATGATGAAAGAGAAATCTTTCCTGTTGGTACTATGGCACACATGGCTGACTTCATGTTAGGCTGCCTTTCTCGCACCCCACGTGTTATATGCGTTTTAGACAACACGTATTACTGGGTGTTGACCCTTCTCGACCCCCGCTACAAAGAGAACATCTCATCTCTCATTCCTCAGGTGGAGAGGATGAGCAAAACGGTGCAATACCAGAAGGTCCTTGTTGAAAAATTGCTCTAAAAATTGCCATCTGACAAGCTGGCGGCAGAGTCCATAGTTCCTTGGGCAACAGAGGAAAGGAGACAAGGGGAACACACAGCAGTTAAAAAAAAAGCAGGGAAACACTCTCCAAGGCCTGGGACAGTTTTATGACACCCCGCCAGCACCCTTACCCTGATGCATGGCCTAGTGTCACAAGGAGGGAAAAGTTTTGGAAGATGGTGAAGGAGTACGTAGCAGACCGTGTCAGCGTCCTCAGTGATCCCTCAGTGCCATACAACTACTGGGTGTCCAAGCTGGACACGTGGCACGAAACTGGCGCTCTACGCCTTGGAGGTGCTGGCCTGACCTGCCGCCAGCGTTTTATCTGAACTGGTATTTAGTGCTTCTGGTGGCATTATAACAAATAAGCGTATCTGCCTGTCAACTGAAAATGCTGACAGGTTGACTTTTATAAAAATGAACAAGGCCTGGATTGCCCCTGACTTCTCGAATCCACCAGAGGAAAGCGGATGAACAAAACCACAAAAATGGGTATATGATTAAATCTTCCTTTTATCATCCTCCTCCTCTTCCATCATATCAACATGCTTATTCGTCGCATATAATGCCCTCGCATAGATGCCCTTGCATATAAATGTTTTACAGGTCAGCTCACCTGCAGGCCCTCACATATAATGTTTTTCAGGGTCATCTCAACTACAAGCCCTCACATATAATATTTTACAGGGTCAGCTCACCTGCAGGCCCTTGCATATAATGTTTTACAGGGTCAGCTCAACTGCAGGCCCTCATCTAGAATCTTTTTCAGGGTCAGCTCACCTTCTGATAGTGACAGAGAAGTCTTGCCTGTTGGGACTCTGGCACACATAGCTAACTTCATGTTAGGCTTCCTTTCCCACGACCCGCGCGCTATACGCATTTTAGGTAACATGGATTACTGGTTGTTCACCCTTCTCGACCCCCCCATCTCTCATTACTCTGGTGGAGGACAAGCAAAGCAGTGCTATACCAGGAGGTCTTTTTTTGTTGAAAAATTGCTCCAAAGTTCATAGTGCAGACATCTAAATGGATCATCGCCATCACAGGTATGTGTGATCGCCTAGAAGTTATCTAAAGTCAACAAAGCGGCAGCAGGCCCTCACCTACACGTCCAGTCTCAGTAGCCAAGAGTCTCGTCAACACAATCCTCACTATGACGGCACACTGGGTGAACGTTGTGGAGGCCGGGAGCAAGTCGGCTGTTGGCACCAGACTTGCCCTCCAATAGATCCTCGTTAACAGAAAGTGTACTTATTCCAATGACAGGGCCTCTTGTTATTTATTGTCACTACCTCCAGAGTCGGGAGTGGGTAATTGCCGCGCGCCTGCTGCATTTCTTGGACGCTTGTGCTTTAATAACTTGACCCATCCTCTCTGGATGTTTCACTATTAGGAAAAAAAAAGGGGAAAGGCAACAACAGCCAATCAGATTTCAGCCATCGACTTCCCTTGGATGTGATGGCCCTTTCTCAGGCTTTCTCTCCAGCATCGAACCCTGATTCCCTGTTACCCGTGATCACCATGGTAGGCGCAGAAAGAACATCGAAAGTTGATAGGGCAGGGACATGCAATCGGTCGGAGGCTATCTAGAGTCACCAATGCGGCAGCAGGCCCTCGCCCCTAATGTTTTAGATGGTCAGATCAGCAGGGCCTTGCTCCAAATGTTTTTGAGGGTCATCAGCAGGCCATCAATCATATTTTCTCAAGGGTGCGTATGATGCCATCCTTTATGTGTAACAAAGGGTGTTTTGGAGTGCCGGTTCCTTGTAATTTTTGGTTTTATCAGTGTAGGAGTCCCACTACCTAAACTATTGTACCACAATGTGAATGAGGCCCTCCATTATGTGATATACAGGTTGTATCGGAGTACCTCTTCCTTGTCATTTTTGGCAGCACTTGCACTTTATATACAATAATGTTTCTTAACAATTTTTCCTCTAAAATAGATATTTTTTTTCCGGTTTTGTGCATATTATTGTCAGTCTGTAAAAGTGGCATAATACTCTGACAACATGGTTCCCAGCAGCGACCTGGGATGCATCGAGACCCCCCCCCCCATGCGGTTCTTGAACCATTTCGGTGGTGTTTCCATCAATTTCTGACCTTTTCCTATGAACCAGGCACCCTTCCCTCTTCAGAGTAGGGGGTGCCTGGTTTAATGCTTGGGCTCTTCCATTGACTTCCATTATACTCGGGTGCTCGGTGTGTTTGGCCAGGGCACTTTGGTGCTCGATCAACACTACAAGTGAACTATTAAAGTATGCTTTTCAGAATCACAGAACAATTTTCTCATATTGCATTGTAACTGCCATAGGTTTCAGGAATGCAAGACATAAATCATTAGAGCGCTCTTGTGCTGTATCATGCTGCTTTGAAATACAGTTAAGATTATTAGCCTGCATATCTATAGCATAAACAGCAAACAGTTACCCCTTTATGAATTCAACATTAAAGAGAGATGTATCGTACTTTTCAAAAATATTTCTCAATGTATATTACCATACTTTTTGGACTATAACATAGTAACATAATACATAAGAGTACATAAGGCCGAAAAAAGAGATTTGTCCATCCAGTTCGGCTTGTCATCCTTCAAGTTGACACATCTTTAGGATTTAGAGGAGGGAAATAAGAAAAAATATTTTCATCAGACCTCAGATCAGATCCCCAATCCTCATGAGACCCCAAATCAGAACCCCATTTTTATCAGACCTCAGATCAGACCCCAAATCAGACCTCCAAACTCCATCAGACTTCTGATCAGACACTTATAAGCCTCTGATCAGACCCCCATCAACCTCTGATCAGACCCTCATCAGCCTCAGATCAGACATTAAAAAAATAAACTTACCTCACTTAATCCAAACAGCATTACCACTCTACAGATCCAACAATGACTGCTGCCCGCTCACTGGACTGCTTCTTCTGACCTGTGCTGCACTGTGACCTGATGTCACACAGTGTCATGTCATAGTGTGTGCCTATGTGCACTGTATCCTGACACTAGATGCAGGCAGGACACAGTGCACATACAGTAGGTGCATACTATGAGCTGATGCTGTGTGATGTCAGGTCACAGTGCAGGGCAGGGCCAGAAAAAGATGACCAGGGAGGGTGAGTAGAGCCAACCAGCTTCTTCCCTCACTGCTCCCCACGCCTCCTGCATGCTAATGACCACTTCAATAATTGAAGCGATCATCATCATTCAGATTATAAGACGCACTTCCATTTTCCCCTCATTTTTGGGGAGAAAAGTGTATCTTATGTCCAAAAAATACTAGAAGTGGAAAATATTGAGACTGTATAATATAAGCTTTTTTCCATTTTCTTCTCTTTCTCCTAATCTACAGTAACTGCTGCAAAAATGAAAACATATTTGGTTGCATTGTAGCTTCAACATACTTTTGTACTTCCTGTAATGTGACTTCTAGTGATAAGAACACATTCAGAAAAGTGGATGTCACATAACAAGACATCCATGGAATGCATGCAATGTATTCATACTCCTAAAGTACTCAAAAAATTAGACAACAATTATAAATTATAATTAGTAGACCCATAGTGAACACACATATGTGCACTCTATTCAAATGAAGAGCACAGGCCCTGTTCTCATAATTGGCAGGGACCTCAGCAGTGGAACATCTGCTAATTATTATTCCAAATATTAAAGAGGACCTTTCACCGATCCTGACATTGTGAACTAAGTATACAGACATGAAGAGCGGCGCCCGGGGATCTCACTGCACTTACTATTATCCCTGGGCGCCGCTCCGTTCTCCCACTATGCCCTCCGGTATCTTCGGTCACTAAGTTATGGTAGGCGGAGATTTTGGTCACTAAGTTATGGTAGGCAGAGTCTGCCCTTGTTCTGCTGTAGCACTGGCCAATCGCATCGCAGAGCTCACAGCCTGGGAGGTTGTTTTCTCCCAGGCTGTGAGCTCTGCGATGCGATTGGCCAGCGCTACAGCAGAACAAGGGCAGACTCCGCCTACCATAACTTAGTGACTGAAATCTGTGCCTACCATAACTTAGTGACCAAAGATACTGGAGGGCATAGCTGGAGAACGGAGCGGCGCCCAGGGATAATAGTAAGTGCAGTGAGATCCCCAGGTGCCGCTCTCCATGTCTGCATACTTAGTTCACAATGTCAGGATCGGTGAAAGGTCCTCTTTAATACTAAAATAAAATAGAAAGTAAACTATGTATGTAGCTGTTATTTTAGCTACTTGTTTTAACTGTCTTGATTATATTAACCTATCAGATATATCTTATTAGTTATTTACTGTATTTTTTGCCCTATAAGACACACCTGCCCATAAGATGCACCTAGGTTTTTGAGAAGGAACATAAGAAAAAAAATATGCTAAACCAAAAGGTGTGCTTTTGGTGGGGTTTGAACTAATGGTGGTCTGTGGATGACACTATTATGGGGGATCTGTGGATGACACTGTTATGTAGGGGATCTGTGGATGACACACTGTTATGGAGGGGATCTGTGGATGATACTGTTACAGAGGATCTGTGGATGGCACTGTTATGGGGAGGGGGATCTGTGGATGGCACTGTTATGAGGATCTGTGGATGGCACTGTTATGGGGGGATCTGTGGATGGCACTGTTATGGGGGATCTGTGAATGGCACTGTTATGGGGAGGGGGATCTGTGGATAGCACTGTTATGGGGGGGATCTGTGGATGACACATATAAAGCATCTTATGCTATATATTTGTGGTCATGGCTACGGCCAAGAGATATCCGAAGAACGTGTCTTAGCTGACCTGACTAAATGGCTTGTTGTGTGCCTTAAGCCATGATCGTGAGTAGGCCTATAAGTGGGCATACCCTGTGGAAATGAGAATATAAGGGAGGGAGGATGGGGCACCTGAGAACACACGCCTGTGAGTTAGGCTGTGGCTCGTATATGAAGAGCCTCCGCCCCTCCCACAAATGCAGGCTGACTAATCAGCCTTACCAACTTGTGGTCATGGCTACCGCCAAGAGATATCTGAAGAACCCTAGGGAGAGAAACAACGGGAACAACCTAACCCAGCTAGGAGTGTCTTAGCTGACCTGACTAAATGGCTTGTTGTGTGCCCTAAGCCATGATCGTGGGTAGGCCTATAAGTGGGCAAAGACCAAGCCAAGTAGGGTAGAAAAGGAATTCGAATGGCACGTGCAAACTAATTCCCAAGCCAACTGCAAGGTGTCAGGGATCAAGAGCAAAAATTCGGGGTGTATGAGGCAAGACCAGAAAGAGACCTACAGTCGTGGGCCAAAAGTTTTGAGAATGACACAAATATTAGTTTTCACAAAGTTTGCTGCTAAACTGCTTTTAGATCTTTGTTTCAGTTGTTTCTGTGATGTAGTGAAATATAATTACACGCACTTCATACGTTTCAAAGGCTTTTATCGACAATTACATGACATTAAGGCCTTATGCACACGACCATTGTGTGCATCCATGTCAGTTGTTCCATTTTCCGTGATTTTCTGCGGACCCATTGACTTTCAATGGGTCCGTTGAAAACTCGGAAAATGCACCATTTGTCATCCGCGTCCGTGATACGTGTTTCCTGTCCGTCAAAAAAAAAGGACCTGTCCTATTTTTTTGACGGACAACGGTTCGCGGACCCATTCAAGTCAATGGGTCCATGAAAAAACACAGAGGCACACAAGATTGTCATCCGTGTCTGTGATCCGTGTCCGTTTTTTTCCTATCATTTTCAAGGCAAACTTGACTTCTATTTTTTTTTCAGTTTTCTGGTCTTGTGATCCTCCAAAAATCAAGGAAGACAAACGGAAGAAAAAACGGACACGGATCACAGAACAACGGAACCCCGTTTAGCGGACCGTTAAAAAATACTGTCATATGCATGAGGCCCTATGCAAAGAGTCAGTATTTGCAGTGTTGGCCCTTCTTTTTCAGGACCTTTGCAATTCGACTGGGTATGCTCTCAATCAACTTCTGGGCCAATTCCTGACTGATAGCAACCCATTCTTTCATAATCACTTCTTGGAATTTGTCAGAATTAGTGAGTTTTGTTTGTCCACCCACCTCTTGAGGATTGACCACAAGTTCTCAATGGGATTAAGATCTGGGGAGTTTCCAGGCCATGGACCCAAAATGTCAACGTTTTGGTCCTCGAGCCACTTAGTTATCACTTTTGCCTTATGGCACAGTGCTCCATCGTGCTGGAAAATGCATTGTTCTTCACTGTTGTTGGATTGTTGGAAGAAGTTGCTGTCGGAGGGTGTTTTGGTACCATTCTTTATTCATGGCTGTGTTTTTAAGCAAAATTGTGATGAGAAGCAACCCCACACATGAATGGTCTCAGGATGTTTTATTGTTGGCATGACACAGGACTGATGGTAGCGCTCACCTTTTCTTCTCCGGACAGGCCTTTTTCCTGATGCCCCAAACAATCGGAAAGAGGCTTCATTGGAGAATATGACTTTGTCCCAGCCCTCAGCAGTCCATTCACCATATTTTCTGCAGAAGATCAATCTGTCCCTGATGTTTTTTTTGGAGAGAAGTGGCTTATTTGCTGCCCTTCTTGACACCAGGCCATCTTCCAAATTTCTTCGCCTCACTGTGCGTGCAGATTTGCTCACACCTGCCTGCTGCAATTCCTGGTTCTGCACTGGTGGCACTCTGATCCCGCAGCTGAATCCTCTTTAGGAGACAATCCTGGCACTTGCTGGACTTTCTTGGATGCCCTGAAGCCTTCTTAACAAAAATTGAACCTCTTTCCTTGAAGTTCTTGATGATCCTATAAATTGTTGATTGAAATGCAATCTTAGTAGCCACAATATCCTTGCCTGTGAAGCCATTTTTATGCAACACAATGATGGCTGCACGCCTTTCTTTGCAGGTCACCATGTTTAACAATGGAAGAACAATGATTTCAAGCATCACCCTCCTTTTAGCAGGTCAAGTATGCCATAATGATCTCCAGCCTTGTGGTCATCAACATTCTCACCTGAGTTAACAAGACGATTACTGAAATGATCTCAGCAGGTCCTTTAATGACAGCAATGAAATGCAGTAGAAAGTTTTTTGGGGGATTAAGTTAATTTTCATGGCAAAGAAGGACTATGCAATTCATCTGATCACTCTTCATAACATTTTGGAGTATATGCAAATTGCTATTATAAAAACTTAAGCAGCAACTTTTCCCATTTCCGAAATTTATGTAATTCTCAAAACTTTTGGCCACGACTGTATATTATTTTAAATCCTTTTCTTATCCACATTTGTTTGCAGGGCAATTGTCCTGCTCTTACCCCCATTTTGCTTCCTTTGGCAGCCCTATAGCCCTTACTATGACTATTTTAGAGCCATTTTAGTGCACCGAAGTTCGGGTCTCCATTGCATAAAATGGGGTTCGGGTTTGAGTTTGAGTCCCAAACCAGAACTTTGACCCAATGTTCGTCCGAACCTGAACATCCACAGGTCCACTCATCCCTATTATGGACCCATCACTGCAACAACAGCTCTGCAGGTCCTGGGTATGTGACCTGCGTCAAAAAGGATGTTGATGCAGGGAGACCTAGGACCTGAAGAGCCAGCAGGGCAACAGTGAAGCAGGAACCCAGTGGGAATCAGGTAAGTATGATTACCACTGCAGGTCTGGCCACAATGGTGGGGCTGTAGAAAAGAACTCCATGGGTGAAAAACCTCTTTTTTGGTTAATTACATGCTTTGTTTTCCTGGTGTTATATTCTGGTGTTGTGCTTCTCCTATCCTGGATATACCACCTGTCCAGTGGGAGGGCCTCCTAGCTAGACATCAATGTCACCTTGATCTCTCCCCTATGTTCCCTATGTCTTTACTTTCCCGTGTATGTATGTTTAGAGTGAGTTATGTGCAGGGTCTGTTGTATGTCTAGTGGTCATGTTTGGTAGACATTTCCCCTGTTGCATAGCCTCCGGAAAGGGGTGTCAGGGTTCCCCGGAGTGGGAATCACAAGTCAGTGAGCAGCTCAGCCTAGGGTCGCCATGCTTTATGTCTGCATGGGGGTTCAGTTGTCATTTGGCTGTGGCAGGTAAGTGCGTGTTGTTTCTGGGCTCTTACCTGCCGATCCAGTCGCTATTCACTGGCTGTCCCTTTCCTTGTAGCTAGGTCAGTGGAGACTCCTGTTCATCTGTGTCTGGGATGAACAGGTCGTCTCCTGCTCCTAACCTCATTACAGGGATCTTCAGGGCGATTCAAGGTCTGAGGTTCCTGTGTATGAGACCACCTACCATCTGGGTCTGCTCATATGGTTAGGAGTCAGGGCCAGGATTATGGCAGCATGCTCCCTTTTCCTGGTGTCCAGGTTTAACTGCTTCCCCGTTCTCCTCACTTTACGGTGGGGAGTTTCCCCCCCACTCCACACCATGACAGATTACTGCATTAGGACCCAAGGTGTACCCGCAATCTACCTCTGTGTATTCACGTGAAATTTAGACTCAAGCCTCAATTGTTTGTTTTAACTTATTCAGTTTCTACATAGTTACAATAATTTTTTGTTTTGGGGGCATTCAATTTAATTAAGCAGCATATATGTGTGATTACTGCATTAATACCCAAGGTGTAGCAGTAATCTATCTGTATGTATTAATGACAAATTGAGCATCAAACCTCAATCATTCATTTCTATTCATTCCGTTTCCACACAGTTGCAATTACATTATTATTATTAATTTTTTTTTTGGGGGGGGGGGTTAATTTAAATAAGCTGCATATACAGTGGGGCAAAAAAGTATTTTGTCAGCCACCAATTGTGCAAGTTATTCCACTTAAAAAGATGAGAGAGGCCTGTAATTTTCACCTTAGGTACACTTCAAATATGAGAGACCGAATGGGGGGAAAGAATACAGGAAATCACATTGTAGGATTTCAAATGAATTAATTGGTAAATTCCTCGGTAAAATAAGCATTTGGTCACCTACAAACAAGCAAGATTTCTGGCTCTCACAGACCTGTAACTTCTTCTTTAAGAGGCTCCTCTGTCCTCCACTCGTTACCTGTATTAATGGCACCTGTTTGAACTTGTTATCAGTACAAAAGACACCTGTCCGCAACCTCAAACAGTCACACTCCAAACTCCACTATGGCCAAGACCAAAGATCTGTCAAAGGGCACCAGAAACAAAATGGTAGACCTGCACCAGGCTGGGAAGACTGAATCTGCAATAGGCAAGCAGCTTGGTGTGAAGAACTCAACTGTCGGAGCAATTATTAGAAAATGGAAGACATACAAGACCACTGATAATCTCCTTCGATCTGGGGCGCCACACAAGATTTCACTGCCGTGGGGTCAAAATAATCACAAGAACAATAAGCAAAAATCCCAGAACCACACGGGGGGACGTAGCGAATGAACTGCAGAGAGCTGGGACCAAAGTAACAAAGGCTACCATCAGTAACACACTATGCCGCCAGGGACTCAAATCCTGCAGTGCCAGACGTGTCCCCTTGCTTAAGCCAGTACATGTCCGGGCCTGTCTGAAGTTTGCTAGAGAGCATTTGAATGATCCAGAAGAGGATTGGGAGAATATCATATGGTCAGATGAAACCAAAGTAGAACTTTTTGGTAAAAACTTAACTCGTCGTGTTTGGAGGAGAAAGAATGCTGAGTTGCATCCAAAGAACACCATACCTAATGTGAAGCGAGGGGGTGGAAACATCATGCTTTGGGGCTGTGTTTATGCAAAGGATTTTGATAACTTGACCTCATTTTGCTGGTGGTGCCCCATCTTGCCACTGTTGTTGTCTGTCTGCCTACCATCACATTCTGTACTGCTGCTGCTGTGGCCTGCCTCATTCCACTAATGCCACTTGCTAACCATCACATTCGGTATGACTGCTGCTGCGGCCTCCGTCATGCCACTGCCATCTGTCTGTTTGCTTTGACTTTCCATCATGCCACTTATGCCACTTTCCAACCATCATGTTTTTAGAAGATTTGTAATATAAAAAAGCATGACGCATGTTCTGGCATGGTGTGATTAAACATGATGTATGTTAATGATATCAAATGTGAGTTTACACATAGCTATGTATGTCAATGTCACTCAAACATTATTTACTGTTGCTGTCATTGCGTTCCAGAGCTTGGCAGCCTCCAGTGATCAGCTGTTTTAACATAGAAACATAGAATGTGTCGGCAGATAACCATTTGGCCCATCTAGTCTGCCCAATATACTGAATACTATAAATAGCCCCTTGCCCTATCCTATATCAAAGATGGCCTTATGCCTATCCCATGCATGCTTAAACTCCTTCACTGTATTTGCAGATACCACTTCTGCCGGAGGGCTATTCCATGCATCCACTCCTCTCATAGTAGAGTAATACTTCCTGATATTACTTTTAAACCTTTGTCACTCTCATTTAAAACTATGTCCTCTTGTAGCTGTTTTTCTTCTTTTAAATATTCTCTCCTCTTTTACCTTGTTGATTCCCTTTATGTATTTAAAAGTTTCTATCATATCCCTTCTGTCTCGTCTTTCTTCCAAGCTATACATGTTAAGTGCCTTTAGCCTTTCCTGGTAAGTTTTATCTTGCAATTCATGTACTAGTTTAGTAGCTCTTCTGTGAACTCTCTCCAAAGTATCAATATCCTTCTGGAGATATGGTCTCCAGTACTGAGCACAATACTCCAAATGAGGTCTCACTAGTGCTCTGTAGAGCGGCATGAGCACCCCCTCTCTCTACTGTTATTGCCTCTCCCTATACACCCAAGCATTTCATCATCAACCACCTCAGCTCCCCTAGCTTAAACCCCGTTAATGACCAGACCACATACAACTTACCACCCAAATGAATTTTACCTCCTTTTCTTCTCACTAATAGAGCTTTCATTTGGTGGTATTTCATTGCTGCTGACATTTTTACTTTTTTTGTTATTAATCTAAATTTACCGATTTTTTAGCAAAAAAATTACATTTTTCACTTTCAGTTGTAAAATTTTTCAAATAAAACTACATTTCTATATACATTTTTATCTAAATTTATTGTTCTAAATGTCTTTGATAAAAAAAAAAATGCAATAAGTGTATATTTATTGGTTTGGGTAAAAGTTATAACGTTTACAAACTATGGTACAAAAATGTGAATTTCCGCATTTTGAAGCAGCTCTGACTTTCTGAGCACCTGTCATGTTTCCTGGGGTTCGACAATGCCAAGACAGTAGAAAAACCACACAAATGACCAAATTTTTGGAAAGTAGACACCCTAACATATTCGCTGATGGGCATAGTGAGTTCATAGAACTTTTTATTTTTTGTCACAAGTTAGCGGAAAATGATGATTTTTTTATTTTCTTACAAAGTCTCATATTCCACTAACTTGTGACAAAAAATAAAAACTTCCATGAACTCACTATGCCCATCACGAAATACCTTGGGGTGTCTTCTTTCCAAAATGGGGTCACTTTTGGGGTAGTTATACTGCTCTGGCATTTTAGCGGCCCTAATGCATGAGAAGTAGTTTGAAATCAAAATGTGTAAAAAATGCCCTGTGAAATCCTAAAAGTGCTCTTTAGAATGTGGGCCCCTTTGCCCACCTAGGCTGCAAAAAAGGGTCACACATGTGGTATCACTGTACTCAGGAGAAGTTGGGCAATGTGTTTTGGGGTGTCTTTTTACATATACCCATGCTGGGTTAGATAAATATCTGTGTCAAATGACAACTTTGTATAAAAAAATTGCAAAAGTTGACTTTTAGAGAGATATTTCTCTCACCCAGCATGGGTATATGTAAAAAGACACCCCAAACTTCTCCTAAGTACGGCGATACCACATGTGTGACACTTTTTTTGCAGCCTAGCTGGGCAAAGGGGCCCACATTCCAAAGAGCACCTTTGGGATTTCACAGGGCATTTTTTACACATTTTGATTTCAAACTACTTCTCACGCATTAGGGCTCCTAAAATGCCAGGGCAGTATAACTACCCCACAAGTGACCCCATTTTGGAAAGAAGACACCCCGGAAAGACTAGGCATAAAAGCTTCCCGGGTTGGCGGCTATAAATTGAGTGGCATACCGATTTGTTTCTGCCACGACTAAGTCCAAGAGCTCCGCAGTCAAGAACAGCTCAAAAAATCCCAGTGCCAAACCGATCTGAGCTGTCTCAACCTGAACTCCAGACTGGGCAGTGAAAGGGGGAACTACTGGTGCGGCTGAAGTTGGGGGCTGCCAATCAGTGTTTGCCAGCACCTCAGGGACTCTAGGGGTTCTATGGGCCTGGCTGCACGGGGGAACTACTGCACGTGCCACCATACCAGCTTCAACTGCCCTTCTGGTGCTCGCCACTTCACCATGTTGTACGGCAGTGCTGGTACTAGGTCCAGGATGGGCTGTGCTGCTGGTATATGCCTCACCACATAATCCGACAGCGCCAGCCCCACTCTGCTGCCCTTGAAGCGGATCCTGCGCAACCTGTGGTCTAGCAACACAGGGCCGGGTACGCCTGCTGGTATCAGGGACCTCAACCTCCTCATCCAAACTTTGGGTCAGACTGCCACTGCTTTCTACAGGTTCATATTCTGACCCGCTGGATTCGTCAGATGAGGGTTCCCATTCATCATCCGACTGGGTCAGAAGCCTGTAGTCCTCTTCAGAAGAATACCCCTTATTTGCCATTTGGTCAACTTAATTTAGGGGGTATTCCTTGAGACTACCCAAGAAAAAAAGCAAGCCTGTCTTACAAATGGGGGGCTAGCGAAGTACCGGAAGCCGCTGCGATTGATAATAAATATAAAAACTGATTTTTTTTTTATCGCCGCAGCGCTTGTGAAGTGATTGTGCAGTGATAAAAAAAATTAGAATTTTTTGTCACTGCAGTGTGGCGGGCGTGGGTGAACGCACGTGTTGGCGACCAATCAGGCCTGATCGGGCAAAAACTGCATTTTAGGTGGAGGGCGAGCTAAGGTGACACATACTATTATAGATCTGATTGTGATCAGTTCTGATCACTTACAGATACTATAAAAGTACCAATGCTGATTAGCGATACGCTAATCAGCGAATCAGTGACTGCGGTGCGGTGGGCTGGGCGCTAACCGACGCTAACTGCCTAACAAAGGGGCCAAAACTATCCTAAACCTAACCGTCAATACTAGTGGAAAAAAAAAAGTGACAGTTTACACTGATCACTTTCTTCCCTTTCACTAGGTGATTGACAGGGGCGATCAAGGGGTGATCAAGGGGTTAATTGGGGTGATGGGGGGTGATCTGGGGCTAAGTGTACTGTTGGTGTGTACTCACTGTGAACTGTGCTCCTCTGCTGGAACCAACTGACGAAAAGGACCAGCAGAGGAGCACAGAAGCCATTTAACACCTTATATTTATAAATATAAGGTGTTATATGGCTTGTGATTCGTTTTTTTGAAAATCATCAGCCTGCCAGCGACGATCATTGGCTGGCAGGCTGATGACGAACTTGTCCTCTAACTTTTGCCGGCCCGCGATGCGCATGCACACGCGCCGGCGTGTGAAGGTGCCTGAGTCAGCCACCTCCGGAACACGATCCTGCATTAGGCGGTCCGGAGGCGGTTAACTGTCGCCAGAAGCAAAACCCAGTAGAATGTTCCATCCAGTATATAGACACTGCACTTCCATCCAGTATACTGCAGCTCAGCTCCTATTCATTCTCGATTGACAGGGCAAAATTCCTGTATAGTCATCTTGCCTGGTACTGTCATTTAAGGAAAGAGAGGGGCTTGCAGAGGAAGCAGGAGGAGTAGATGTACAGAGAATAAAATCAAAATGGCGAGATTACCATTTTTGTCCACTTTGCACCTAAAAAAATTTAATGGAAAGTGATCAAAACGTCCTATATCCTCCAAAATGGTATAAAAAATCCCAATAAATTACCCTGCTTGAGTCATTGAACAGCTCTATAGACCGAAATATAAAAAATGAATGTTATAATAATGAACCCTATAAAACAATGGCTCAATTGCACTCTTATCCAATTCTACCCAGTACATTTTTTCCCATGTTCCATACATTTTATGGAATATTAAATGGTCAATTAGATATTACTAGTGATGAGCGAGCATGCTTGGCCGAAAACCGATTCGGCTCGAGCATCGCTATGCACATGGCGGTACTTGGCCGAGTACTGCATGTGCTTGAGCGCCATGCTCAAGTCCCTCTCGCATGTTTTGCAGCTGCTAAGCAGCCAATAAATGTGCAGGTAAGTAATGTCATTACTGTAATGCCAGTAGCCATGTTGGCTGCTGGCATTACAGTGATTGGCTGACCGGAACTTGTCATCGGGTGCTATATAGCACCCGATGACACGTGCTTGGATCAGTCATAGTCAGGGAGAGCAGAGGAAGGGAAGGGAAAGGCAGTGTAGGGAGGGAAATTCTCAGTTATTATTCACAGAAAGCTTTTCAAAGACCCCAAAGTCCTTTTAAGGACTACTTTGTGTGTGTGTGTGTGTGTGTGCATGTTTGAGAGCAGTAATATAAATATATTTTTACCTGCGCTAAATAAATCAGTCTCGGGGACATCTGTGCTGAGAAAGGGACAGGGAGAGAAATTTGCTGTTTTTACTACTAAAAGCTTTTCCAAGAACCCAAAGTCATTTTAAGGACTGCTGTGTGTGTGTTTGACAGCAGCAAGATAATTTTCTTTAATATCTATTAGTGACATATACTGTACATCATCTGCAGACTCTGTCTTTTTGCGTAAATTCAAATAATCAGCGCCACATTTATTGTCTATAGTGTGCGTTTAATACACATCCCTGACATATACAGTATTCCAGCTGAAAACTGTTTCTTTAGGGCAAATTCCATTAATCTGGGCCTAATCTAGTGTCCATATTCTGTGAGTTTGTATTGCAAATTACAAAAATCTGTACCTAATCTATGGTCCATAGTGTGTGGCTTTCTGTGACATATACAGTAAGCCATCCGAAAACAGTTTCTTTAGGCCAAATTTCAATAATCTGGGCCTCATCTTGTGTTCATAGTGTGTGTCTTTCTGTGACATATACAGTGCGCCATCCGAAAACGGTGTCTTTAGCGGACTGTAAAACAATCCGCGCCACATCTAGCGACAAAACCCTTAATATGAAGAAGGCCAGCACTAAGGGACGGGGAAGTGGCGTGTTGCTGATGGTGCGCACAGAGGCTGTGGCCCTGGGTGCAATGAAACTGTGCCTGCTGCCAGTGCACCAGAAAAAAATAAAAAACATCCACCGCACTCAGCTTCATGTCCAACTTTGCTGGGTGGCACAGGACAACACTGTCCAAGTCGGACCAGTGCGAACAGTTGGTCGAATGCTTCCAGTCGGTTAAGCACCACCCTCTCTTCCACCAAGTCCAGTCTCTGTAGACAAGAGTCTGGTCAACCGAATCCTCACTCTGATCATCCTTCCTGCCACCATGGAAAGGCTTGCCAAACGAGTGATCCCACACTCGGATATTCCGAGGAGCTCTTTCCAGCGCCACTATTACATTTAGCCCTCACGCCCAGTCTGCTTGAATAGGGACCTGAGATATTGTGCCCTGATTTCCAACCTCTTGAGCCTTCACAGCTCAAGAAGATGACGATGGTGAACGGCAATCATTCATTCACGAGGTGGATGATAATTAGACACAGTTGTCAATCACTGAGGTTGTGGTTAGGTCAAGTCAGGAGGATGAGCAGAGTGAGGAAGTGAAAGAGGAGGTGGTTGACAATGAGGTGTCACGAGAAGTATGGGGAAGGAAAGACAACCAAAGGAACCACAACTAAACAACAACAGACTAGGCCCCAAATCTACTGAACAAAGAGGTCACTTCCTAGCAACCCTTGATACTCTCCCTAAGTCGTTTTGAGCGTGAATATTCAAATGATGAATATTTTTAGTGTATATCGCAACTTCGAGAATTCACGAATATTTCGAATATAGTGCTATACATTAGCTACATCGAATATTCTTGATTTTTAAACATCTGAAAACAAGAATCCTCAATGCTTCTTGCTTGTGGGCCAATGAGTCATTTGAGTCAAGTACTTTACAAATAACAGGAGTTAGTATGACCTAGCATTTGGAGGTCATCAGAATAAATGCGTACAGACAGCATTTTAGTTCTGTCCTGTGTTAATCCGTTATCAGACAGATAGTGGTCCATGGGCCTTCCTTGGTTTCTGCCGCTTGGTTGTTCCTTATTGCCAGGATTTCCTTATGGGTAGTGAAGGTAGCGAGGCTAGATTTTGTGCAGAGCACCAGTCCTGTATATCCAGGTCTTTAATGTCCAGGACGTCACATACTCTCTGTAAGTCAGGATGCGCCCGGATGACTGGGCGATAAGTCCTGATATAGTGTAATAATGGAACCTTCAATATCCACCATTTTGTTGTTTCTCCCTGCTGCCAGGATTTGTTATTTTGCTGAAAAGCTGGTCATGTGGCAAATGACGTCCCTAGGAGGATCTTGTGGCTTTGGCATCGGCTGCAGTGCCCTATGAACCCTGTCCATCTCTAGCTTTTCTGGCGGACAATCTGGTACAAGGCGGGAGAAAAACAGCACCACCTCTTGTTTCAGGGACTCCATTGTAACCAACTCAGGGACCCCTTTAAGCCTTATATTATTTATTCGTCCCCTGTTATCTTGGTCCTCTACTAGCCTGTGCATTTTCCATACTGGTTGCCACTTGCTCCCCAAATTCAATAAAGGTTTGCTGTTCAGTCTCTAGTGTGTCCATTCTGGCACTCAACTGATGTACATCTTGTTTTATTTCAGTCAAATCCTGCCTGAGGGGCTCTAATGCATCATGTAAGAGGTCTCTCATGAAGACTCTGGACAGAGGTAAGTCGTCTGCCGCGCGACTGTTGGAAGACCATTTCAGGTGACTACCTCTTGAAGCTCATCAAGAGAATGCCAAGAGTGTGCAAAGCAGTAATCAAAGAAAAAGGTGGCTACTTTGAAGAACCTAGAATATGACATATTTTCAGTTGTTTCACACTTTTTTGTTATGTGTATAATTTCACATGTGTTAATTCATAGTTTTGATGCCTTCAGTGTGTATCTACAATTTTCATAGTCATGAAAATAAAGAAAACTCTTTGAATGAGAAGGTGTGTCCAAACTTTTGGTCTGTACTGTATATATATGTATGTGTGTATGTATGTTACGCAAAAATGCAGCCATCGATTTCAATGAAACCTGGAAAGAAATCTTGCGGGGGTCTCGGCTCTCTACGACGTACCGTTCCTGAGATATTCCCAAAAAATGACCTGTATTATCCAATACAAGCCTGTCAGCCTTTCACTTAAATCCTAACTGCCAACTGACGGGCGCTGTGGAGTTCACAGTTAAAGGGCCGGTCACCGTGAAAGTCAGTGTTAAAGGGCCGGTCACCATGAAAGTCACTGTTAAAGAGGCGGTCACCATCAAAGTCATTGTTAAAGGGGCGGTCACCGTCAAAGTCACAGTTAAAGTGGAGACTTTAATCCTCCTTCTAATTATAAAGTTACCGTGACAACTAAATCAACAGGGAGGGAGGGCGGGCTGGCAGCAGATCTTCAAAATGCGGCTTGACAGACAGTCTAACGCTGGCAGCCACAAAAAATTATATACCCAACATAACACCATCCAACAACCCCTTATCTAACTTCCGAACTGTTGTTTGGTTTCCCTAAAAGTCAATTACCCAGTCACAATACCCTATAGGGCACCTTCCTAACAAATCCCATGTTACCTCATCCTACCTTGTAACTTAGACTAGTTCTACCCATCTATAGCACTTTTTTTAACCAACAAAATGAGGCAAATCCACTATTGATATAATTCATAATCCCATGCAGATTCCTCCATATAGGAATTTCTTGATCTTTACCTTTGTTATATTTTCTGAGTTGTTTGTCTAAATTCTTAACATTGTGTCATTATTACAGGTCAACCCGTTCCCTCCGTCAGCCACCACATTTTATTATTTTTTTTAAATCAGAGGAGGTGCCCATGGAGGAGGAGGAGTGTGAGGAGCAGGAGGAGGGAGAAAATGTTGAAGTCACTTCCCCCCCAGATGTTTGCGAGACAGAGGCAACAGAGGAGGTGGCCGGAACTTCCCAGCCACCAGATTCTGCCCCCCCAGCTCCAGAAGAGGAGGAAGAGGTGGTCTACACCCCCACTGGGAGGATAAATATGTGCACACATTACTATAATTTGGTATACATAACATATTCACAAGCATCCCACGATCCCCCCACCACCCTGTATCTCCGGAGCTGCAACGCACATGTGTAATGAATCTGAAAAATAGCAGCCCTTAGTTAACATGGCTGCCTGTTTAGCTGAGCAGCATTTGCACCCCGGTTCACAAACGTTTATGCCTGGGGTATGGTGTCTGTTGGTCCTTAATAGACTGTCCCTCTGCGTCAAGTCACGTCCCGCTGAGGCCTACTCTTAATGGCTGGCTATGAAGTGGTTAAAAGTGGCAACAATGAGGGGACAACAGAAACTAGCATAATAGGAAAATAAAAAAAGCAACATACTCTGTAAACTACTGAAAAACTATTAACTCACCAAATAAATAACATTATACTCTATACGAACTATCACTAAGAAAACCAAAATATAATAAACGTAAATATCTATAGTTATTGTAATTAGATGTAAAAAGGCAGTGTTTAAACAAATACAAAACACAATGCACTAATTGTCTTGTAAGTGACCCTAATTGAAATATAATTTTTTTTTTTTTCAGTAGTGAACAAGTAAATAAAGGCCCCTTTATTCCAGGGTCAGGACAGACAGCAGAACTGGCAGCATTAGGTACATGGTAACACTGTAGTATTGCCCACACATAACTCAGCAGTGTCGGGACCTACAACAGCAAATATCGGTAACGGTGGAGTATAAGACCTACATAACTCAGCAGTGTCAGGACCCATAACAGGAAGTATTGGTAACGGTGGAGTATAAGGCCCACACATAAGTCATCAGGGTCAGGACAGACTTAATCATCAGTAGCAGGTAGATGTTAAAGGTCCAGTATAAGGGCTACACATAGCTCGGACTAACTCAACACGACAGCCAGCAGCAGGTTCGAAGTGTGCAGCAGGAATTTATTCCCAGGAATGGGCCCCTACCAGACCAGGACAACACCAAAAATAAACCAAGACACCTCTGACAGCATCATGTTGTAAGTGTGCAGCAGGAGTGGGATAACATGAAAAGAAATACACAATTTGACTTTCTAAAATTTTAGTTTCAATAAATAATATTTTTTTTAAACAACAAGAAAAAGAAGTACAAAATTAGCTACGCACGACACAACGTGTTCCTCCGACTGCTAGAACTTTCAAGATCGGGCACATCAAGTCTGTGGCAGATAAATATTTATAATAACATTTTAACAATAACAATTTACAACATTTTAATAATAACTGTCCTTTCTGGCTTATTTTTTTATTTTTTCATGGAAAGCAACTATATCTTTCATTATTTGACGGTTCCTCTTATCCATCCTCCGAACCTTCTTCGAAACCCGCCGAAGCAGCTTATGGATAGCCAATTGATCTTTTAGATGCTCAACTTGCCCATTCGTTGATGGCATTTATAGATTACTGTATTTTTAAAAGAAAAGACAGCTGCAGCGGGAAGTGACTGGACGCACAGGGACGTACTATTATGTAACAACAAACCCCCGGGCCCCAGGCGTAGTCGCTTGCTAACTGGGGTGCAAAGGCTGCTCAGGTAAACAGGCAGCTATGTTAACTAAGGTTGGCTATAGTTTAGATTTCTTACACATGTGCATTTTTGCTCCAGAGTTGACAGGGGGGTGGGTGGATCATGTGATGCATGTGAACATCTTATGTATACAGAATTATTTTGATGTGTGCACATATTTACCCTCCTGGTGGGGGTGTAGACCACTTCTCTGTCCTCCTCTTCTTCTTGACCTGGGTAAATAGATTCTGGTGGATGAGAAGGTCCGGCCTCCTCCGCCTCGACTTCCACCATTGCGCATACATCGGGGGGGGGGGGAGTGCAGACATCAGGGAATGAAGTGCAGACATTCGGGGGGGAGTGCAGACATCAGGGGCGGAGTGCAGACATCAGGGGGAAAACTGCAGACATCAGGGGGGGAAGTGGCCAAGACATTTGCAGAGGGTCCGGCCTGCTCTCCCTCCGACTCATCAGGGGGGATAGTGCAGACATCGGGGAAAACTGCAGACATCAGAGGGGGAATGTAGACATCGGGGGGGGGGGGGACTGCAGACATCAGGGGGGGAAGTGGCCAAGATATTTGCAGAGAGTCTGGCCTGCTCTCCTTCCGACTGCTCCTCCGACTTTTCGTCCATCGACAACTGCACCACGTTCAGAACAGGCCTTTTGGGGCTTCGTTGTTTTGTCGATGGAACGGGAAGCCCTGTAAATAATCACACAATGTTAAGAGTTTAGACCAAAAACTCATATTGAATCTAATTCATAACAAAGTAATAGATCAAGAAATTCAGAGATGTATTGATCTGCTTGGGATTATGATTATACACATGGTGTATTTTCCTCAATTAGTGGTTTTATAATATGCCAAAACCAGTGTTATAGATAGGTAAAGCTAGTCGAAATTACAAGGTACGATGAACTAACACGGGAATTTTTTAGGAGGATGTGCTAAAGGGTATTGTGGCTGGGTTATTGACGATTTGGGGAACTAAACAACAGTTTTGCAATTAGATACGGGGTTATTGGATGGTGTTATGTTGGGTCAGTTACTTTTGGAGGCTGCCAGCGTTATACTGTCTGCCAAGCCACATATTCATGATCTGCAGCCTGCCCATCCTCCCTGTTGACTTAGTTGTCACAGTCACTTATTAGAAGGGGGGTTAAACTCGCTTGCCGATAGGTGGTGACTGGTGACTGGTGAGCGGACTTGATTGTTAAATTCTATTTATGCACAGTTTATCGCAGGTCTATTCAGGGGTTAATGTTAGTCTTCCATGTAAAATCAACAGTTTACATGGCTAATGTCTGATCTCCCATACCTTCCTCCTATTACAATCTTAACCTCTTATATAGCATTGAATTATTGGTTTATGAGGTGAATTCACTGGTGTGTGTGTTTGTACATACAGCGAGGGAGAGATGTATGACATAACCGGATGATTTTGTACATGTTAAAACCGGTATTAAGTAATCATTTGTAGGAAAAATTGTGACAAAACCCCTGTTTTATGAATGCCAAGACTCTTGCATTTCGTCTGCTATTCGTGTAGTTAACCCTATTTCGCCCTTTAAATGTATAAAAACCACCTTATCTGCCTATGACGCAGTTAACGAACACAATGGATATTGCCCGTGATACAATCCACAAACATAATGAATATTGCCTGTGATACATTTAGCAAACACAATGGTCTTAGTCATCGCATGGAACTATGTCAGGCCCCTTTATCCAATTATCTCCAGGATAGAGAGGAGAGATTTTACTGTTCATGTGGGAGTGTGTTATATCTTACTGTATATTGATTGGTCACTGTATTTTGTGTGCCTGTTCCCCACAAGGGCCCAGTGTGAGTAACCCTTGCCAGAGGACTGAGGTTCAAAAAGGTTGAACTGTGGCCATCAATAAAGTTGATTGTTTTTACCCCCTTCCGGAAATCCTAGATCCGGTTTGTGGGGGATTGGGAGCTATATATTCACAACACCTTTGGATTTACTTGATTTTTGGGAGACGCTGTATGGATTTACTCAGCTGGGGTGTAAGATATCAGTAACAAGAATAAAATACGGATGTGGTAAAGTTAACTCACATGCTTTATGAGGCATGTTATGTAAACTAAATAAAATGCTATGCGTCAAGATATTTTTTTTAATGGATTTTGTTTCAAGAAAACGTGATGAGTTAATAAATTTGATTTAAAGGGTAGTGTGTTAACCCTACTACATCTATGCAGATTAAGCAGCATTATTGTATATATACTGTAACGGAACTCCTGACACCCAGACTGGGTACCTCCGTCGAATGATGCTCCTAGTGCTTCCCGAGGACTCCAAGCACTCTACTTGACACCGTAAGAGCTGCAGACCCCACGAACTGTCGAAGCGTGGTTGAGGTCTCACCGTCTCCTACCCACCCTGGACCTACGACAAGGCTCCAGGCTCCAGTGGGTGAACCTCTCCTACATCCAGAGAGCAGGAACAGCTCTTACAAGAGCTAGTAGTTATGCAGGGGAGTAAAGCAAATCTCCAGCGTATAGCAATTCCCCAGTGTCGATCAGTTACCCAAACACCAGCCTCAACATGGTAAAGGGTAAAACAGGAACTCTTTATTGAGGGCTACCCGTCCGTATTTATGCAGGTCCCCATCTGGTGGACACGCCCCTAGGGGACCAGAAAGAAGACTGTGACACAGGACAGATATGCAGCAATTCAGGATACACAGACTAAAATACATCCCCACAATGCCTCATGGTTTCCTCCTCCTGCCCTGGAGACACCCGAGGAGCAATTCAATTATCTCTCAGGACAAAGGGAAATCGTCAATACACATGTGGGGACAACAGGACAGAAATCACCATTTAAACATACAATGTCACAACCCTTACAGTAATCACAGACATTTAACATATCCCCAGATAGCTCACATGTGAGTGCATATTATTAGGTGAATGGCACTCAGACTACACGAATACACTAAAATTAGCTATCTGGGTACCCTCACATAACATACAATTCCAAAGACAGAAAAATACATGAACTTATATAACTATGCCGCTATTGCATAAAATCGGTGCATACAACATGGGACCGTAAACATTCTTTTCATGGTCCGGTCATATCCCTAAAAAATAAATTGCTGATGGATAAAGATGAAAGCATATATTCAAAACATTTTTAGTATACCACATATTAAACATATATCTGGAAAAATATATATATTGAAAGCCAAATTTACATTTTCATGTTACTGTTAAGAATACTGATTCTATTGAGATTCTATGTGTGTGGGCTCTGACAAATCAGATATTGCCCAAGTAAGCTGAGATGTACCTGTCTTGTTAAGGCACGGTACCGTATGTGTTGCATAGCTGGTTCGCCTCATCTGGGTGCACCATGTGTAACGCAAAATGAATTGGCAAATCCTTACATTCAGACTAATAAAGCTCTTGGTCATAAAATAGTATCTCTATATATATTGCGTTTGTGTTATATAGTGGGTGGTATACAGTACAGACCAAAAGTCTGGAAACACCTTCTGATTCAAAGAGTTTTTTTTTTTTTTCATGACTATGAAAATTGTAGATTCACACTGAAGGCATCAAAACTATGAATTAACACATGTGGAATTATATACATAACAAAAAAGTGTGAAACAACTGAAAATATGTCATATTCTAGGTTCTTCAAAGTAGCCACCTTTTGCTTTGATTACTGCTTTGCACACTCTTGGCATTCTCTTGATGAGATTCAAGAGGTAGTCACCTGAAATGGTTTTCACATCACAGGTGTGCCCTGTCAGCAGGGCTGGCTCCAGGATAATGTGGGCCCTTGGGCGATAAAGTCTCAGTGGGCCCCCTTACACAGTGGTAACTCTCTTGAGTACAGATAATACAGTAGATATCACCTGCAGTCCTATGTAACAGCATAGATAACACAGTCATGGATATCTGAGTACAGAAAATGTAGTAGTGTTACCTGCAGTCCTATGTAAAACCACAGATAACACTAGTGCTGATAATGTGATAGTGTTACCTGCAGTCCTATGTAAAACCACAGATAACACTAGTGCTGATAATGTGATAGTGTTACCTGTAGTCCTATGTAAACCACAGATAACACTAGTGCTGATAATGTGATAGTGTTACCTGTAGTCTTATGTAAAACCACAGATAACACTAGTGCTGATAATGTGATAGTGTTACCTGTAGTCCTATGTAAACCACAGATAACACTAGTTTAGATCATGTAGTAGTGTTACCTACATCCTTAGTGTGCCTCCCAGTGCCTCTACCACGGACTCCATGCTGGCGGTGCTGCCTCCTCTTCCTTCTTCATCTTGCCCCACACAGAATGTCCTGATGCAGCTGTGTCAAGACAAAGGAAACACTGCGGGCATGGTGATGGTGACACACACACGGGGACAGACACACACACACACAGGGACAGACACACACACACATGGGGACAGACACAAACACACACATGGGGACAGACACACACACATGGGGACAGACACACACATGGGGACAGACACACACACACACACACATGGGGACAGACACACACACATGGGGACAGACACACACACACACACACACACACATGGGGACAGACACACACACACACACATATGGGGACAGACACACACACACATGGGGACAGACACACACACACACGGGGACAGACACACACACAGGGACAGACAGACACACAAACAGGGACAGACAGACACACACACACACGGGGACAGACACCTGTGCGATCATCAATAAACTTCTATCTAATGTGTGGCCACCTTAAGGGGGCATTAAAAGGGAATTCCACCTTTAGTTATGCTCCAACCTTTTGTTACCTTTATAATATGACTCCCACTGATTCCCAGTACTGAGGGGACATGGACTGGGGTTTAAAAGGGAATTATCAACATGTACAAAAAGGTGGTCTAAACCGTAACCCATTAGGCACTGGCTAGACTGTGGGATGGAGTCTAAGCAATGCCTCAGGCCTCATGCACACTGCCATTATGCGTCCGTTCCGTGCATTGGGGACCACAATTTGTGGTCCCCAATGCACTGGCAACGTCTGTGCGGTGGCCGGGACAGATTGAGACCCATTCAACCATGTCCTATTTTTTTGCAGTGCGGAGGCATGGACGGAAACACTCCATAGTGCTTTTTTTTGAGCGATTGAGGACCCATTCAAGTGAATAGGGCCGCATCAGTGATGCCCACGGCCGGTGTGCATGAGGCCATCAACACAGAAAGGGGCTCACACACAGGGACAGACAGACAGACTGACACACACACAGGGACAGACAGACTGACACACACACACACACACACATCATGGCCCTCAGAATACACCCGGATCTGTATGATAAACCCCCTTAATTGTACCAGATTCCATTCCACTTGAACCCCACTGCCCCATCATATTTGTGCTCCACCTGCCCCCTCATATATGAGCTCCATATGCTGCCCCTTATAAAGTTCTCGTTCTCCAGCAGCACATCCTACCTCACTCTACAGCATCTTGCAGGCACACACAGCCCCTCCTCCTTCCACAAGCTGCTGCTGCCGAGGGTTTGTCATGTGATCATGAAGGAGCATGTGACCAGTGATGTCACAGACCTCCTTCTAACAACTACATTCTAGCATAGGATCGATCTACCGAAACTCCATCTACCCTGTTCTGAGTTCTGGGGCCGCTTACCCCAGCAGTGCACATGGCAAAAATTGTCTGCATTGCTGGGGTAAGCTGCCCTAGAATTCAAAAAGGGCAGGACACAGCTGCAGGAGTGAGCGGGCACAGTGGGCCCCCCCAGGAGCAGGGGGCCCCGGCACTTGCCCGGGTTTGCCGGGTGGTGGCGCCGGCCCTGTTTGTCAGGTTTAATAAGTGGGATTTCTTGCCTTATAAATGGGGTTGGGACCATCAGTTGCGTTGTGGAGAAGTCCGATGGATACACAGCTGATAGTCCTACTGAATAGACTGTTAGAATTTGTATTATGGCAAGAAAAAAGCAGCTAAGTAAAGAAAAACGAGTGGCCATCATTACTTTAAGAAATGAAGATCAGTCAGTCCGAAAAATTGGGAAAAACTTAAAAGTGTCCCCAAGTGCAGTCACAAAAACCATCAAGCGGACCGCCCCAGGAAAGGAAGACCAAGAGTCACCTCTGCTGCAGAGGATAAGTTAATCCGAGTCACCAGCCTCAGAAATCGCAGGTTAAGAGCAGCTCAGATTAGAGACCAGGTCAATGCCACACAGAGTTCTAGCAGCAGACACATCTCTTGAACAACTGTTAAGAGGAGACTGTGTGAATCAGGCCTTCATGGTAGAATATCTGCTAAGAAACCACTGCTAAGGACAGGCAACAAGCAGAAGAGACTTGTTTGGGATAAAGAACACAAGGAATGGACATTAGACCAGTGGAAATCTGTGCTTTGGTCTGATGAGTCCAAATTTCAGATCTTTGGTTCCAACCACCGTGTCTTTGTGCGACGCAGAAAAGGTGAACGGATGGACTCTACATGCCTGGTTCCCACTGTGAAGCATGGAGGAGGAAGTGTGGGGGTGCTTTGCTGGTGACACTGTTGGGGATTTAGTCAAAATTGAAGGCATACTGAACCAGCATGGCTACCACAGTATCTTGCAGCGGCATGCTATTCCATCCGGTTTGCGTTTAGTTGGACCATCATTTATTTTTCAACAGGACAATGACCCCAAACACACCTCCAGGCTGTGTAAGGGCTATTTGACCATGAAGGAGAGTGATGGGATGCTGCGCCAGATGACCTGGCCTCCACAGTCACCGGACCTGAACCCAATCGAGATGGTTTGGGGTGAGCGAGACCGCAGAGTGAAGGCAAAAGGGCCCACAAGTGCTAAGCATCTCTGGGAACTCCTTCAAGACTGTTGGAAGACCATTTCAGGTGGTCATCAAGAGAATGCCAAGAGTGTGCAAAGCAGTAATCAAAGCAAAAGGTGGCTACTTTGAAGAACCTAGAATATGACATATTTTCAGTTGTTTCACACTTTTTTGTTATGTATATAATTCCACATGTGTTAATTCATAGTTTTGATGCCTTCAGTGTGAATCTACAATTTTCATAGTCATGAAAATAAAGAAAACTCTTTGAATGAGAAGGTGTGTCCAAACTTTTGGTCTGTACTGTATATATTTTTTTCAAAGTGTACTGTTAATCAACTTCGGCATACTCCTCCCCGACAAGCGTCCCCGTCACCATGGGGACGCCTGTGGGTTAGAAAATGCCATCGGATCTGATTTTCCCTGAGTTTGTGAAAACTCAGATCCGATGATATATTCTAACCCACAGGCGTTCCCATAGTACCGGGGACCCTTGTCAGGAAGAAGTATGCCAAAAAGGAATACCATTAGCAAACCAATAGTAAAGTTACCTTATACAGTTAAAAATTGCAATATGCAAATAATTAAATCACATATTAATCGCGATAAATAGAATAATTACAAATGTTCGATTTGGACGAATATAAGATGAATATTCGTGAAATATCACGAAATCGAATATGGCACCTCCCGCTCATCACTATCCCTAAACAACATGTGCAAATCTCAAAGGTAGAAATGCACATGCACAGGAACCTGAGGCCGCTGCAACACTGCACCAAACCCTCAGCTTATGGAACAGGGAAAGAGGCAACCGGCTAGTGTCTCCCTGAGGCCTAGTCAGAACAGACACACCAAGAAAAGGGATAAGGCTTGAGATGTAACTGGAACAGGAGAACCACCACACAAGCAGAGCACTCCACAGAAGAACTATCAGCCGCAGGGAAACAAGTGAGAGGCGGAACATATAAAGAGTCACCTGACTGATAATGAGCAGTAGCTGCAAAGGGGTGGAAACCTTTCAGCCACAATGAAAACAAGAGAGAGCTGTCAGATAGACTCCTGAGTCTTCCATCTATCTGAACTTCTAAGATCTCTCCTATGGCCAGCGGTGACATGAGGTCACTGACCCAACATGGGAAAGTGAAAAGCCGAGCCAGGAAAGCAGTACAGAGGGGGAGGGATCCACAACACCGCATACAGGCTGTAAGAGGCAGTGGGGTTGCAAAAGGGAGAAGTCGATCCACAACAAACAGGCTGGCAACCGTTACACTGAGCACCCCCATGCATAAATCTACCTTGCCAGGGGGTAGGTTTTCCGCAGTATGGGAAAGTGCAGACGACAAAAGAGTGGTAGTTTGCAGCCTGTGCCATACCAAAATGAGCTGGGGAGTGAACACTAGCAACCTTACCACCACCAGCATGATCCGCCACATGGCATCCAAGCACCCTAACAAGTGGGCCGAATGCCTGGGTCCACAATCTGGGTCTGCGGGTCACACCACTGCCTCCTCTTCCCCTGTATTACGCACTGCGTATTCGTAATATTCTAAAACAAGAATATATAGCAATATAGCGAATATTCGAAAAAACGAATATAGAGCAAAATTCACAAACACTATTACTCCTAAAGTCAAGTATATTGCAGCCTTCTTATTGGCCCACAAGCTAGAAGCAGGGAGGGATCATGTGTACTGATAAAAAAAATAAAAAATTGAATGAAAAAAAAAAAGGAAAGAAAAAATTTGAATATTCGAAATTACGAATATATAACTGTATTCGAAATATTCGCGAATTTTCGAATTACCTATATTCGCGATAAAAATGCGAAATTCGAATATTCGTGATCAACACTATCAGCCATCAGTCGCTAGCTGGAAGCAGTGTAGCACTGCTGTAGGAAAGCGTCAACAGGCCGTGCTGAAGTTGATCTGCTTAGGGGACAAACAGCACACCGCCGCAAAGCTGTGGCAGGGTAAAATAGAATGAAGAGACGATTCCAGCACTGTATTTTCTTCCCATAAAATCTTCCTCTTTATTGAATGCAATAAACATGCAGTTATTTACGCATTTCGGAGACCTTCTCCTTAGTTGTAACAATGTGGTCTGGGGATTTGAAAAATTTTAAGACCCATGTACCCTCCCCCATCTAGTGGTTGGTGGTAACATGACATCATAACTTAATCAACCTGCAGGCTCACACCTGTGGTATCATTCTCAATGAACACATTAGTTAAAATAGCCCCACACGATGCGCTCCTCACTACCCTGCGCTTGGACTATATATATCACCATGGCTAAAAAGCCTTTACATATCAAGAACTCAAGCACAAGGTGTAAGGAAACGCATCATGTGAATAAGGCATATACAAAATATCATATAACATGTAAAATAAAATAAACTGTAGAGAACTCGTCAAGCGAAATGGGGGAGATGGAATTTACATGGACACAGTCTCCTAATCATTATGGTGTGAATGGACATGTCAGATTCTACATATAATAATTATGATGGACCATAATTGACAGACATGTAATGGAGTATTTTTCCATCTAGTGACACACTGAGGGATCAAGTGCAAACATCAGATACAAATGATTACTGATAAATATGCATTAGTTCTTTCTTTTGGTTGAGACCTGTTGGCACCCTCGCATTTAAAAGGAAAATCCAAAAAGCCTCTCTCAAGAGTATTTTCTTTTTTTTTTTTGTGGCAGGTTATAAGGGACTAGACCAAGCTGTGGCTCTCACTACTCAACCTACAACCAAGCAAGGTTGTGTCTGACAATGGCCGTAACTTGATGGCGGCTTTGGAGATCGGCAACTTGACACACATTACATGCTTAGCCCACATCTTAAACTTAGTGGTTCAGCGGTTTCTCAAATCCTACCCCAATTTGCCAGAGCTACTAGTGAAGGCGCGCCACGTGTATGCCCATTTCCCCAAGTAGTCCACAGCTTCAGTTGGTCTGTCAACGCTGCAGCAGCGCTTGCATATCCCAGCTCGCTGACTGCTGTGCAACGTACTGGAATTCTACGTACCACATGTTGGCCAGGCTTTGTGAGCAGCAGAGGGCAGTAGTAGAATACCAGCTGCAACATGGTCATTGCCTTTCCAGTAAACTGCCACTATTCACAAGCGAGGAGGGGGCATTGATGTCAGACCTATGTGAGGTTTTAAAAATCTTTGATGAATCCACACAGATGGTTAGTGGCGATAACGTTATCAGCGTAACCATCCCACTGCTGTGTCTACTCAAACGATCGCTGCTCACAATTAAGGATGACGTTCTAAATGTGGCAGACGATTAAATGGGGGAGGACATTACACAGGGTGATAGCCAGCCCACCCTCAGTTCGTCTTCTCAGCACGAATTGGACCATGAAGAGGAGGAGGAGGAGCTGGAAACAGTTTCCTCTGCTACAGAGGGTAGTACCCATGGAACTTTAATTCCATCTGTTCAGCGTGGATGGGCAGAAGAGGAGGAGGAGGATGAGGAGATGGAGAGTCATTCTGATATCGACATCGACGTCTTGCCTGTTGGTACTCTGGGACACATGGCTGACTTCATGTTAGGCTGCCTTTCCAGCGTCCCTCGCGTTATGCGCATTTTAGATAACACTGATTACTGAGTGTTCATCCTTCTCGACCCCCGCTACAAAGATAATTCATCTCTCATTCCTCTGGTGGAGAGAACAAGCAATACCAGAAGATCCTTGTTGGAAAATTGCTCCAAAATCTTCCATCTGAAAACACTGGCGGCACAGTCCGTACTTCCTTCCAACCGAGGAGGGGAGACAAGGGGAACACACAGCAGTTCTAACAGAGGCAGGGCAGCACTCCAAGGCCTGGGACAGTTTCATGAGATACCCTGCCACTACCCTCACCCTGATGTGCGGCCTACTGCCACAAGGAGAGAAAAATGTTGGAAGATGGTGAAGGAGTACATAGCAGACCATGTCAGCATCCTCAATGATCCCTCAGTGCCTTACAACTACTGGGTGTCCAAGCTAGACACGTGGCACGAACTTGCGCTCTACACTTTGGAGGTACTGTCCTGCCCTGCCACCAACGTTTTGTCTGAGCGTGTATTTAGTACTGCTGGTGACATTATAACAGATAAGCGTATCCGCCTGTCAACTGAAAATGGTGACAGGTTGAACAAGGCATGTATTGACCATGACTTCTCGCCTCCACACTTTACATGTGTTGTTTTTAATGTAGTTAGTTAGGCCTCATGCACACGACCATTGTGTGCATCCGCGTCCGTGGTTCCGTTTTCCGTTTTTTTTCGCGGCTCCATTGACTTTCAATGGGTCTGTGGAAAAATCAGAAAATGCACTGTTTGGCAGCCGCATCCGTGATCCGTGTTTCCTGGCTGTGAAAAAAATAGGACCTGTCCTATTTTTTTCACGGTCAACGGTTCGCAGACCCATCCATGTCCGTTTTCCCTATCATTTTCAATGCAAACTTGACTTAGTTTTTTTTTCACTTTTCATGTCCGGACGAAAAAACGGTCACGGATCACGGACCAACGGAACCCCGTTTTGTGGACCGTGAAAAAATACTGTCGTGTGCAGGAGGCCTAAGACTGTATTCCCATGCACCCCTTCTACCACAAACAAAGGTATATGGTTAAATCTTCCTTTTCTCATCCTCCTCCTCCTCTTCCGTCATATCAACATGCATTTCTTATTCGTCACATATAATGCCCTTGCATAATATGGCCTTCGAATAACTTTTTTGGGAGGGTTCGCTCACCAGCAGGCCCTTACATCTAATTTTTTTACAGGGTCCGCTCACATGCTGGCCTACAACTCAAATCTTTTACAGGGTCAGCTCACCCGCAGGCCCGCAACTCAAATCTTTTACAGGGTCAGCTCAACTGCAGGCCCGCAACTCAATGTGAATGAGGCCCTCCTTTATGTGATATACAGGTTGTATAGGAGTGCCTCTTCCTTGTAATTTCTGGCAGCACTTGCACTTCATATACAAGTAAATATACAGGAAAGAATGTTTTCAATACATTTTTCCTATAAAATCGTTTTTTTTACTTTGGTTTTGTGCGTAAAACCTTAATTAGATTCTGGGCATGGTGATCACTTTAAGCCCTTTTAAGCTGCATCAGCAGCAGCATGATGATAATGAGTGGCAAAGGGACATGGTGTGGACATGCAGCATGAGGAGGACACATAGTGGCACAATGACTAAGTCTGGATAAAAGACTAAGGCCAGAGATTGTTTAGAAAGCTGCAGATGGAAACAATCTGTGGAGCTGTATCACGGTCACCTTGTCTGGAGAAGAAAAGATGAGCGCTACCATCAGTCCTGTGTCATGCCAACAGTAAAGCATCCTGAGAATATTCATGTATGGGGTTGCTTCTCATCCAAGGGAGTGGGCTCACTCACAGCCATGAATAAAGAATGGTACCAAGACAGCCTTTAACAGCAACTTCTTCCAACAATCCAATAACAGTTTGGTGAAGAACAATGCATTTTCCAGCATGATGGAGCACATAAAGCAAAAGTGGTAACTAAGTGGCTCGGGGACCAAAACGTTGACATTTTGGGTCCATGGCCTGGAAACTCCCCAGATCTTAATCCCATTGAGAACTTGTGGTCAATCCTCAAGAGGTGGGTGGACAAACAAAAAGCCACTAATTCTGACAAACTCCAAGAAGTGATTATGAAAGAATGGGTTGCTATCAGTCAGGAATTGGCCCAGAAGTTGATTGAGAGCATGCCCAGTCAAATTGTAGAGGTCCTGAAAAAGAACACTGCAAATACTGACTCTTTGCATAAATGTCATGTAATTGTCGATAAAAGCCTTTGAAACGTATGTAGTGCGTGTAATTATATTTCACTACATCACAGAAACAACTGAAACAAAGATCTAAAAGCAGTTTAGCAGAAAACTTTGTGAAAACTAATATTTGTGTCATTCTCAAAAATTTTGGCCACGACTGTATACAGTTGAATTCAGTAGGGCACCGGCCTATGCGTAAATACCTGATATCAGATGAGTATCAGATAGTTATGTAGCTGGCCTACTGCCATGAGAGGGGGGGCTTGGGCAGCGCCTGGGGTATTGGCCCACTGGGAAATTTCCCTGTAGGTTCTACGGCCAGTCCACCCCTGTGTGGTATATTAGAAATATTGTATTTATTTAAATTGGATATAGAAGTAGGAAAATGGCTACACTTCTACCCCTACACATTGGGCACACTGCAGAAATACTGTGTTCAAGTAGGTTGCCTATTGCCTAAAATGCAAATCTCACCCCTAATTGCATGCAAAGCATTATTACCCCTGTTTGCAGAAATTATTCTATAACATTCATTATCAATCTGTTGTAAAACTACAGCTCCCAGCATACTCTGATAGCTAGAGGCTATCAAACCTATGTCCAGTTCTAGTCAAAGACTTACATCATGATCTCCATTTCATAAGCTTGTTTCTCTGTTATTGGTGAAAGAAGTCTTAAATACTGTGAAAGATGATAAAGTAATGTAAAAATAAAACCTTTACATGACACCAAGTAGTATATTATCAATATACACAGAGAAAAAGAGTCTGTAGAGAGGAATGCCAAGCATGTCTCATACATTGTGTGACTGATCTGCTAGAATTCCACCTGTGGAAACAAATCATTATGTTACCATGGACACCGAGATATTGTCAGGGACGTGGTACATCGCCTGATTTATTGATTACTCCTCTATAGCCATATATAGCCAAAACATATTGCATGCATGCAAGGCAAAATACATCATATAACAAGGATATCAGAACATAATGTTCTTCAAATGACGGATATGTTTTTATCATAATGTAATATCTGTTCTCCCTATCATATTGGACTTTTTATATCATGCAATTGCCCTGTTGCCCTAGCAGGTGCCATCATGGATGATTTATTTTTGCTTTATATTGTTATATATTTTTTATTTTTTTTGCATATTTGCTATAATTTTGCTCTATATACATGTACTTGGCTTGTATGTATCTCTGTGGAGAATACACTTGTCATTATGAGATGGAGTTAGGATGCCTCTATTATGTAGCCTCACGAATATGACTCATGTTACTTGCTGTATTGCTGTCTTTCTAATATCTAGGGCACAGTGGTGTGTAACTTGCTACAAGATCTTGCGAGGTCTCCAGTGGCAATCACATGACCCGTATTTACAGCAGGACAACGTGATACCTCTGAGCTGTGTCTTCTGGCAATTGCCAGCTCCATGTGGCTTCTCACATACAGACCATTCTCCCGGCTCTAGTAAGTGCCAAACTAAGAGCTCATTCAGGCAACCGTATCTGTTTTGTGGTCCGCAAATTGCGAATCTGCAAAACACGGATACCGCCTGTGTGCATTCTGAATTTTTCAGAAAAGCCAGCCCCATCTGCAAGAACACAGATACCAAAAATTTGCATTCTGCATTTTTTGAAAGGGAACGGCCAGCCTTATGAGAGAAATGCCTATTCTTTTCCACAATAGCAGACAAGAATAAGACATATTCAATCTTTTTTTACGGGGCCATGGAACGGTAGTACAGACATTGAAATTAATGGGTCCGCATCCTTTCTGCAAGAGGCGGACACAGATATACGGTCAACTGAATCAGCGCTAAAGAATGATTATAAAGCTTATTAGTAGGCATCTTTTGCTTACTACTTAGCACTTTTTGTTTTATTCTGCCTGCAGTAAACATCCTTATAGCTCTATACCAGGGCATTGTAGGTCGTTGAGTACCCGCCCTTCAAATCCATACTATAGATGAATATGCTCAATTACTCTAGCTGGTTTGTTCGGTACTGAGAGTTCCATTACAGGAGGGCAACGAAATAGTCTCTTATCAGTAAGTAGATATATATAGGGCTTATACCATTAATGTACACCTTTCTGTATATTTACAGTATCTCGCTTCATTTATCTATAGCATATGTCGCATTAAGGAAAGAAACAGATATACATCCCTTCCATCTCCTTTTTGTTTGATTATCATCCAGCGTGGAACCTGCAATATGTCTACATTGTACCTCCTTACCATACATGTAAGTGGTTTTGTATTATGTATTCTCTTTGTTAATATTTTATATATGCGGTTTAGTTGCATAGCTTATTGATACCTATTTCTCACCTTTTTAGGTCCATGTTTATCATCTATTGGAGCCTTTATTGAATGATCAACTATAGTCAACTTACATCTATGGCATTTATATCTGGATGTGAAATATCTACTGCTGTATATGTATATAGACTTTTGTACAGGGTATATTTGGCGGTGCATTGACCTTTATGTCTATTGTAACTGACAGGTTACATTCTGCCATCTCCTGTTTCAGTTATCCCCTGATTATTCAATAATATTGGGGAAATGTGTTGGGATCACGATGGTTCTTAATTAAATGGCTAATCAACTTCAGGTCATGTTGGGCTGTATCCTATGTTCAGAAATTATGCAGATCTGGTTTTATAAAATATTTACATGTATGTCTGTCTGTAGATATATTATCCTACCTGAGGAATTGTAAAATATGGAATACAGTTTTCTTGTAAATGTTATGCAGAAAACTGTATTTCTGCCATAATATACTTTACAGGTTTGGGCATCTGTTGTATGTATGTGAACTTTTTCAATAAAAATATAAATATTTTTTTAACTTTTCTACATCTGTGAATTGAACTATGTATACAACGAATAGAAACAGAATGAATGACATCACTAATTTTCATATCAAATTAAGAACGTTTGTCACAAAGCAAGGAGGAAGTACAGATATTAGTTGGTTAACATCATATAAATATATGTCTTTGTTATGACAGTTATTGACCATAATTAACATTAGCAAAAAAGCTAAGCTCTTCAAGGAATGATATACAGGACTCATGATAACATGAACAATCCTACCAAACCTGACAATGTGCAAGCATAGCATATAGAATAAATAAAGACATGGACACATTGTGTCACTATTAAAAAACTGTGAGAGGTACAAATGATATTTGGTTTCAGTTCACACCTTGCTGTGTATCGACCCTTGTGTATCAAGGATCACATTCTGGTATAATAGTGCTTGATCATTGTGATTAGTGTTGGGCAAATAAATGCTTAGATCTGAACTTCATGAAAGATTTGATGTCCGCAAAGCTAAATTTCCTTACACTTCGTGGTAACAAATCTATTTTTCCTGAAATGGAAAAAAGCATACTCACCTAATCCATTTGCATGCGGAAAGGCTGTTGAGGCCATCTTGATTGAAGATACTGTGTGTAATCTCGCCCGGGGTGACATGTGATGTGATGACGAGATTTTGAGCATTGTCTACAATTAAGATGGCCACAACAGCTTCTCGGCAAGCAAATGGATAAGGTGAGTATGCATTTTATTTCTTTATTTTTTTTTAACCGGATTAACCCCTGAGAGGCCTTAATTTTAATCTCAGTGATGAACGCGGCATCTGAGGGGCTCAATGACAGGGGACAGAGCAATCTCTATTCCTCATTATTATGCCTGCTACATACAAAGGAATGAATCAAATTTCTTTGTGAAATTTGACGAGGCAGCCAAATAAAAATTTTCATAACTTTATTTTTCACTAATTGTAATCAGTAAGAAGTGTCAAAATATAGGTATCATAATTAAAAACCAAAGCAGGGTACAGCACATCAACACTTATTTTATATCAAGGATCAAATCCTAATATAATAGAACTATATGATTGAAAAAAAGAACTGCCAAAATGCAAGAAAAGGTGATATACTGTAAACACAATAGTAGAGCACAAAAATTATAAAATGATATAGTATGACACTTAAAATAATGTTACCACATTCACAGTGTGAACCAATATAAATAAAACATGACAGATATGAATATTGAAGAATTTCATTTTGTTTTATATTTAAGTCTAATGGTTGAATGGAGCAGTCACCAAGGTACACAACAAATGTGGCGTTATTGATATATGATTGTACTACGTACATGTTATTATTCGCATAGGACGTAAAGTAATCAGTACAGTCCACAAATTTAAATGTATGACAAATCTTATGTCCACATAAAAAAATAAAAAAATATACAGTATTTTGCCAAGTACATGGACTGTAATAAATTGGCAGAAAATAGACTGGGTGACACAATATTAATATTAATTTTGGGAGCTTTACGTGGAACACATTTGTTTCCCTTCTCTAGGATTTCTGACAATAAAAATATCCTGTTACAAAATTGAAATATATCTATTAATAATTTTTACACTTTTCTGATATTCCTGACTATAGGTAGTACTAAAAACTGTAATTGGTTCAAATTTGTCTTTTCCTCTTACGTCACCATGGCAGTTCACATCTGCTCTTTTTACCTCTAATTTTCCTTTGAGAGACTAATCTGGATACCCTTTCACTCTCAGTTTATGTTCTTTTTATTACATTCATGCAGGAACTTGTCACCTCTCATACAATTAAGCCTGACTCTTACATATAATTTCATCTTTGGGTGTATGCCTAAAAACATGACAGGGACGGCAGGTACCTGCAAGAAGTATTACTTTAGTTGCAGTAGGTTTGGTGAAAGTGGTTGTGACTATTTTATTATTTTCTACACTCAATGTTAGGCTACTTTCACACTAGCGTTTTTGCTGGATCTGGCAGGGTTCAGCAAAAACGCTTACGTTACTGATAATACAACCGTCTGTTATGAATGGATCCGGTTGTATTATCTTTAACATAGCCAAGACGGATCCGTCATGAACTTCATTGAAAGTCAATGGGGGACAGATCAGTTTTCTACTGTGTCAGAGAAAATGGAACCATCCCTATTGACTTGCATTGTGGGTCATGATGGATCCGTCTTGCTCCGTATCCCAGCACGGAAAGAAAACCGCAGCATGCTGTGGTTTTCTCTCCGGTATGGGAATGCAACTAAATGGAACGGAATGCATTTTGGAGCATTTGGTTCTGTTCAGTTACGTTTAGTCCCCATTGACAATGAATGAGGACAAAACTGAAGCGTTTTTTTTCTGATATTGAGGCCCTATGATGGATCTCAATACCGGAAAAGAGATATGCTAGTGTGAAGGTAGCCTTAGATCTTAAAAGTTGATAGTGTTTTGAGCAGATAGTGATATGATGGGAAGTAAACCTAAGATTATTAGAATTTCCATTTAAGTAGTCCAAAAACAATTGTATATCCCAAAGACACGCTGTCCATATAATTATAAGGTCATTAACTTAAGGAGTAAAAAATGGATTAGTCTCAGTATACCCAAATTGCGTATCTCACCACAACATAACCAAATTCGCTAACGACAGAAAAAATCTTGCCCTCCAAGGAGACCCCTTATTTACAATAGATAGTCACCATTAAAAAATAAATGATCTGCAATGAGCAAAAATTCTCTTGTTTAATTATTATATGCACAATATTTATCCAGGTTGTGGGAGAGAGCAGTTAGTGCTACATTCTTAGGGGTGCTAGAATAAAGTGAGACTATATCACAGGAAAGACAACTAAAATGTGATTGCCAAGTCAGGATCAAGTCAAGGATTTACAAGCTTCCATTAATGTGCATGTACTGTCACCTTTGTTTACTGAATTGGTCATGCAATTAAGGAATAATATGATCAAACTGTGTGAATACAAAAGTGATACTGTAAATGGAGTTGTTTGGGGACCCTGCTAGTTCTCTGAAATCCATATTAAAATTAAATAAATTTAAGAAATATCAAAAATAAGTATATGAAAACCAATAAAGTCTCCTTGTTGGACATTGAATGCTTAAATGGTGGTTCAGAAGATTTATCCAATTCCTCACAATCTTTATCCTTACTTTTGTTCGCAACAGAAATGGAATAACCAAATATGAAAAACGTCTGAGAGAAGAGAAGACTCCATAAGACAGTATCCACAGAGACAGTGGAAAACGTAATTGTGCAGAATTTATCTGCACAAATTTTGAGCAAAGATCACAAATCCTTGTTAACCAGAGGTCTTTGTTTTCCCCTTATTAATTACTTTGATATAGTTAGTAATATTATGGATGTGAATCAATTCATAGATAAGGCATTTCTAGATATTGCATAAGACTATCCAAAAATAAACTCAGAACCTATACCAGATATATCAAGTGGACTATTAGAGACAGATATAGTGGTGTCTTTGAATTTCTCTGATCCGTTTTACCATTAACAACTACATCAACTTTACTTTGAATCATGTCAAAAATTTTAATTTTAATACTCCATCTCCACTTAATAAGGACCTTGATTTTGATCCAATTGAATAATGCCCTACAGCGCAGGATAGATTTCAGAAGTTAGTAGAACTAGACCTAGTAAAGTTACACAAATCCTTGTTGACTACCTCTTCTTAAATATAATCTAACTGATAAAGATCAAGCTGCTCTATATCATATAAAAAGAAATAAAAAGAGAGAACCTAGTACACAAATGTGTGTTTCTCAACAATATATATGCGTTGTCTAAGGGGTACTCTTTCTCATTATGGAGAGCAGATGGTATGCCACATATGCAGTATTGTAGGCCAGATTATGCCCCTACTATGCAAAGTACATGTTCACAGTACTGTAAGCTAGGCAATGTGCCTGATACGCTGAGTGCAGTATTGTAGACCAGACGATGCTCCTCTGTGTTTCTGGGAAATTATTTAAATTAGCTTCCCAGAGTCAGGCTCTGCAAACAAATGTGGATAGGAAAATTACTTTAAATAACATAAAATAGGTAAAAAAAAAAAAATAATAATCTTGATCTAGGAGTATAAGGTCCATATGGTGTAGGAGGTTGAGGAGGCGGTGGATGTGGTGGTATAGGTGGAAGCAGCGGTGGAGGAGGAGGAGGTAACCTACACTGCTTTTTGGTTTTACATTTATTTATATTTTTTTAAATTAGGGTACACCCCAAAACATTGGGAAATATAACCTGTGATAACCCCCTCCAGTCGTGCTAAATACACGTTCCGACAATATACACTGCAGGGCAGGCAGCACCTCCAAGGCGTAAAGGGCAAGCTCAGGCCATGTGCCCAATTTGGAGACCCAAAAGTTGCAGGGGGCAGAACTATCAGTCAGTTCATGTAAACATACTGCCCCACCATGTCGCACGTCCCCGTGATGTTCACGATTCAATTGGATATCTGCTCTATCAACTTTCGATGTTCTTTTCTGCGCCTACCATGTTAAACACGGTTAGACCACATCCAAAGGAGATCAATGGATGAAATTTAATTGTGATCGAGCAGAAATGTGGGACAAATTATTAAAGCAGAAGAATTGAAGGAAAGGAGGAGGCGCGCTGCAATTACCCACTTCCGACTCGGGGAGGTAGTGACGATAAATAACAATACAGGACTCTTAAGATGCCCTGTTATTGGAATGGTTAATAAAAATTTATAGGGAATGTCACTGGGGTATTTTGGATTTGGAAACGTTAGACAGGTGTTGACTCTAGATAACTTCTGCCTGATCGCACGTCCCTGTGACGTCCACAAACAATTTGGATATCTTCTCTATCAACTTTTGATGTTCTTTTCTGAGTCTACCATGTTGATCACGGTTATCGGCGAATCAGCGTTCCACGCCGGATTGGGAGCGGGAGAAAGGGATACCACATCCAAGGGAGGTCAATGGCTGCAATGTGATTGAGCTGAACTGTGAGACAAGTTATTAAAGCAGAAGGATCGAATGAAAGGGCCAATTTTACAAATTTTATTCCCTGTCACCTATGTAGAGCAGGGGTTTTTCATTGCCAGAAATGGGTTAACCACCAATGGAACGGATGATTTTCTAAAATTTCGGTCCCTGTCAATTATGCAGAGCATATATCACACCAGGGGTATATCACACCCAGAAATTGGTGAATTTCACCGTAATATGTAACAGACAAATTAATGTTTTGTCTGTTACATATTAGGGGGTATATCACACCCAGAAATTGGTGAATTTCACCTGAATATGTAACAGAAAAATTAATGTTTTTTTTTCCTGTCTACTAGGTAGATCAGAAGTATATCACACCCAAAAATTTGTAAACTTCATTCAAAAATGTAACAGACAATGTTTTTACCTGTTTACTAGGTAGAGCAGGGGTATATCACACCAAAAAAGTGGTACATTTCACCCAAAAATGTAACAGACAAATTAGTGAAATTACATAAAATAAAATACGTACAAAAAAAAAAAAAAAAAAGTAGATTTATGAGGTGGAAGTCCATATGGAGTAGGAGTTTGAGGAGGCGGTGGACGTAGCGGTGTAGGTGGAAGCTGCGGTGGAGGAGGAAGAGGTAACCAACACTGGTTTTTTGTTTTAATTTTAATTTTTTATTAGGGTATACTCCAAAAGAGTGTGAAATATCCAAAAAACAACAAAGAGCAATTGTGCCGTAGTACAACAATGGCTGGCTAAGGCCAGGATACATTTCTATTCTGCACAAGGTACGGACAAGTCCTGAGGGATCCATGCGTGGTTCATTTTAATGAACGTGAACTTGTCCACATTGGCTGTGGACAGGCAGCTGCTCTTGTCTGTAATAACGCCCCCTGCCATGCTAAACACACGTTCAGACAATTCACTGACTGCAGGGCAGGCCAGCACCTCCAAGGCATAAAGGGCAAGCTCAGGCCATGTGCCCAATTTGGAGAACCAGAAGTTGAAGTGGGCAGACCCATCATTCAGTATGTGAAGGCGTGTGCACACATACTGCTCCACCATGTTGGTGAAATGCTGCTAAGATGTTCCATATCAGCTGGTGGTGCTGGTTGTTGTGGTGTGCTGACAAAGCTTTTCTACATTTTGGCCATGCTAACCCTGCCTTCTGAGGTGCTGGTGGTGCCCCAGCTGCGTTGGCGACCTCTTTATCCTCCTGTCACGGCTGAGGATGGGTAAAACCCTCAGCCGTGCGATGCCACAAGATGTTACGCGCTGCTTGACCAGGATGACAGTATTAGGGAGCAGGTCACCTCCTATCGCGTCCCTAAACTGACCCTGACTCCTATCCATATGAGTCAACCCTGAAGGTGGGAGGACTCATACACCGGATGCCTAGGGGTCGCTACTAGCCCTCAGGATTGCCCTGGAACAAGGAGCAGGGTAAGACGACCTGTTCTTTCTGGACACGAATGAACAGGAGTCTCACTGGCCAAGCTGCAGGGAAAGGAACATAAACAGCCTATGGATATGGCAGGAGGCTGAAAAGCACTTCCACACCTACCTGCCACAGACACTCAGACTGGATCCCGTGCAGGACAGCAAGTGTCCACACCCAAACACAAATGGACACAGCACACACACAAACACACAGGAACCCAGATCCATAGGTGCATAACATAACAAAGGAAAACATCAAATGGACATCAACATAAACTAAAGAGTCACAGATAGTTTTACATTTATGACCACAAGGGTGGCCCTCACTGGCAGATGGTATTCACAGGTGGCTGCTCCAGCTAAGCATGGCTGAAGCAACCCAATGAGACATGCCAAACACAGAGGCTTTATAGGCCTAAGTGGCCACACCCACACAGACACACCCAGTGTGTCACACACACAGAAAGGGAGTTAACCCTTCCACCACCAGGGAAGGGAAAACACCACTTAAAGGGGAAGTGCACACAATAACACATATCACACGCTACCGCATGCACAACATAGCAGGCTGCCATGACACAGCTCAGACTGCTATGCTGCCACATACACAACTAGTTGCCCGCGGCAACCACAAGTGAGGCCACACACCAGCGGCCCTCACCTGTGGTTGAACACCCAAACTAAACCGCAGGCAACCGCATGCAATTAAGGAATCACGGTCATAGCCATGGCCGTGACACCTCCTCTGCCTTCGCCTTGCGCTTCCACTGTGCCCCCGCTGTCAGGTTGGAATGCCAACAGCAGCGCGTCTACCAGCATGCGCTTGTACTCGTGCATCTTACGATCACGCTCCAGTGACAGAATTAAGGACGGTATGTTGTCCTTGTAACGGGGATCCAGCAGAGTGGCCACCCAGTAATCAGCACAAGTTAGGTTGCGGGCGAACTCGGCGATCGTTGTGGAGACACTGCAGCATGTAATCGCTCATGTGTGCCAGGCTGGCCAAAGGCAACGAAAAGCTGTCCTCTGTGTTAGGTGTATCGTCTGTGTCCTCTGTATCCCCCCAGCCACGCACTATTGATGGCCATGAGCTGGTTGGTTGCCACCCTGCTGTGAACACGGTTCCTCCTCCTCCATCTCCTCCTCATTCTCCACCTCGTCATTCTTCAGATCTGTGCTGTGGCTGGACAATTGTGTACCTGACGTTTGTGGGTGCAGGAAACCACCCTCGGAGCCACTTGTGAATGACTAGCCGGAAACCCTATGGAATGATCACTCTTCCTCCTCCTGTGCCACATCATCTTCTATCATCACCAGAAGTGTTTTTTCAAGGAGGCATAGAAGTGGTATAGTAACGCTGAGAACAGCGTTATCGGCACTGGCCATGTTGGTGGAGTACTCGATACAGCGTAACAAGGCACACAGGTCTCGCATGGAGACCCAGTCATTGGTGGTAAAGTGGTGCTGTGCTGCAGAGCGACTCATCCGTGCGAGCTGCAGCTGAAACTCCACTATCGCCTGCTGCTGCTCGCACTGTCTGGCCAGCATGTGCAAGGTGGAGTTCCACCTTGTGGGCACGTCGCATATGAGGCGGTGAGCGGGAAGGCTGAAGTTACGCTGCAGCGCTGCGCACAGGCGGCCCACACTTTATGCGGCCGCTCTGACATATCGGGGTAATTTGCAAGGAAACTCTGCACCACCAAATTCAGCACATGCGCCAGGCAAGGGATGTGCGTCAAACCGGCTAGTCCCAGAGCTGCTACGAGATTTTGCCCATTATCACACACTACCAGGCCGGGCTTGAGGCTCACTGGCACCAACCACTCATCGGTCTGTTGTTCAAGGCCCATCCACAACTCCTGCGCGGTATGGGGTTTGTCCCCAAAACATATAAGTTTTAAAACTGCCTGCTGTCATTTACCCCTGGCTGTGCTGAAGTTGGTGGTGAAGGTGTTACGCTGACCGGATGAGGAGGCAGTAGAGGATGAGAAATCAGAGTAGAAGGAGGAAGCAACAGGAGGCAAACTGAAGCGCCCTGCAATCCTCGGTGGTGGAAGGACATGCGCCAAACTGCTATCCGCCTCAGGCCCAGCCGCCACTGCATTTACCCAGTGTGCTGTTATGGAGATATAACGTCCCTGACCGTGCTTACTGGTCCACGTATCAGTAGTTAGGTGGACCTTGCCTCAGATGGCGTTGCACAGTGCACACCTGATTTTGTCCCCCACTTGGTTGTGCAGGGAAGGGATGGCACGTCTGGAAAAGTAGTGGCGGCTGTGCACGACGTACTGTGGGATTACACTATCAAATTTAAGATCTAATGTTGAATGTAGAAATTAATAAAATAGTCACAACCACTTTTACCAAATCTACTTCAGCTAATGTATATACAGGTCCTTCTAAAAAAATTAGCATATTGTGATAAAGTTCATTATTTTCTGTAATGTACTGATAAACATTAGACTTTCATATATTTCAGATTCATTACACACCAACTGAAGTAGTTCAAGCCTTTTATTGTTTTAACCACTTCAACCCCGCTAGCTGAAACCCCCTTAATGACCAGGCCACTTTTTACACTTCTGCACTACACTACTTTTACCGTTTATGGCTCGGTCATGCAACTTACCACCCAAATGAATTTTACCTCCTTTTCTTCTCACTAATAGAGCTTTCATTTGGTGGTATTTCATTGCTGCTGACATTTTTACTTTTTTTGTTATTAATCAAAATTTAACGATTTTTTTGCAAAAAAATGAAATTTTTCACTTTCAGCTGTAAAATTTTGCAAAAAAAAAAAAAAACGACATCCATATATAAATTTTTCGCTAAATTTATTGTTCTACATGTCTTTGATAAAAAAAAAATGTTTGGGCAAAAAATAAATGGTTTGGGTAAAAGTTATAGCGTTTACAAACTATGGTACAAAAATGTGAATTTCTGCTTTTTGAAGCAGCTCTGACTTTCTGAGCACCTGTCATGTTTCCTGAGGTTCTACAATGCCCAGACAGTACAAACACCCCACAAATGACCCCATTTCGGAAAGCAGACACCCTAAGGTATTCGCTGATGGGCATAGTGAGTTCATAGAACTTTTTATTTTTTGTCACAAGTTAGCGGAAAATTATGATATTTTTATTTTTTATTTTTTTCTTACAAAGTCTTATATTCCACTAACTTGCGACAAAAAATAAAAAATTCTAGGAACTCGCCATGCCCCTCACGGAATACCTTGGGGTGTCTTCTTTCCAAAATGGGGTCACTTGTGGCGTAGTTATACTGCCCTGGCAATTTAGGGGCCCAAATGCGTGAGAAGAAGTTTGCAATCAAAATCTGTAAAAAATGACCGGTGAAATCCGAAAGGTGCACTTTGGAATGTGGGTCCCTTTGCCCACCTAGGCTGCAAAAAAGTGTCACACATCTGGTATCGCCGTACTCAGGAGAAGTTGGGGAATGTGTTTTGGGGTGTCATTTTACATATACCCATGCTGGGTGAGAGAAATATCTTGGCAAAAGACAACTTTTCCAATTTTTTTATACAAAGTTGGCATTTGACCAAGATATTTATCTCACCCAGCATGGGTATATGTAAAATGACACCCCAAGACACATTGCCCAACTTCTCCTGAGTACGGCGATTTTTAGGAGGGCATTTTTAGACATTTGGATCCCAGACTTCTTCTCACGCTTTCGGGCCCCTAAAAAGCTAGGGCAGTATAAATACCCCACATGTGACCCCATTTTAGAAAGAAGACACCCCAAGGTATTCAATGAGGGGCATGGCGAGTTCATAGAATTTTTTTGGGGGGCAAAAGTTAGCGGAAATTGATTATTTTTTTGTATTTTCTCACAAAGTCTCCCTTTCGCTAACTTGGGACAAAAATTTCAATCTTTCATGGACTCAATATGCCCCTCAGCGAATACCTTGGGGTGTCTTCTTTCCGAAATGGGGTACATGTGGGGTATTTATACTGCCCTGGCTTTTTAGGGGCCCTAAAGCGTGAGAAGAAGTCTGGAATATAAATGTCTAAAAAATTTTACGCATTTGGATTCCGTGAGGGGTATGGCGAGTTCATGTGAGATTTTATTTTTTGACACAAGTTAGTGGAATATGAGACTTTGTAAGAAAAAACAAAAAAAAATAAATAATAATTTCCGCTAACTTGGGCCAAAAAAAATGTCTGAATGGAGCCTTACAGGGGGTGATCAATGACAGGGGGGTGATCAGGGAGTCTAATATGGGGTGATCACCCCCCTGTAAGGCTCCATTCAGACGTCTGTATGATTTTTACGGATCCACGGATACATGGATCGGATCCGGAAAACGCATACGGACGTCTGAATGGAGCCTTACAGGGGGGGTGATCAATGACAGGGGGGTGATCAATGACAGGGGGCGATCAGGGAGTGTATATGAGGTGATCACCCCCCTGTCATTGATCACCCCCCTGTAAGGCTCCATTCAGACGTCTGTATGATTTTTACGGATCCACGGATACATGGATCGGATCCGCAAAACGCATACGGACATCTGAATGGAGCCTTACAGGGGGGTGATCAATGACAGGGGGTGATAAGGGAGTGTATATGAGGTGATCACCCCCCTGTCATTGATCACCCCCCTGTAAGGCTCCATTCAGACGTCCGTATGCGTTTTGCGGATCCGATCCATGTATCCGTGGATCCGTAAAAATCATACTACGCCACAAGTGACCCCATTTTGGAAAGAAGACACCCCAAGGTATTCCGTGAGGGGATGGTGAGTTCCTAGAATTTTTTATTTTTTTGTCGCAAGTTAGTGGAATATGAGACTTTGTAAGAAAAAAATAAAAAATAAATAAATCATCATTTTCCGCTAACTTGTGACAAAAAATAAAAAGTTCTATGAACTCACTATGCCCATCAGCGAATACCTTAGGGTGTCTGCTTTCCGAAATGGGGTCATTTGTGGGGTGTTTGTACTGTCTGGGCATTGTAGAACCTCAGGAAACATGACAGGTGCTCAGAAAGTCAGAGCTGCTTCAAAAAGCGGAAATTCACATTTTTGTACCATAGTTTGTAAACGCTATAACTTTTACCCAAACCATTTATTTTTTGCCCAAACATTTTTTTTTTATCAAAGACATGTAGAACAATAAATTTAGCGAAAAATTTATATATGGATGTCGTTTTTTTTTGCAAAATTTTACAGCTGAAAGTGAAAAATTTCATTTTTTTGCAAAAAAATCGTTACATTTTGATTAATAACAAAAAAAGTAAAAATGTCAGCAGCAATGAAATACCACCAAATGAAAGCTCTATTAGTGAGAAGAAAAGGAGGTAAAATTCATTTGGGTGGTAAGTTGCATGACCGAGCCATAAGCGGTGAAAGTAGTGTAGTGCAGAAGTGTAAAAAGTGGCCTGGTCATTAAGGGGGTTTCAGCTAGCGGGGTTGAAGTGGTTAAAACAATAAAAGGCTTGAACTACTTCAGTTGGTGTGTAATGAATCTAAAATATATGAAAGTCTAATGTTTATCAGTACATTACAGAAAATAATGAACTTTATCACAATATGCTAATTTTTTTAGAAGGACCTGTATTTCCTTGCAGTTTCCTGCCATCCCTGTCATGTTATTAGGAATATATTCAAAGGGGAAAGAGCCAGTAACACATTATCATATATGAGAGATATGACAGGTTCCTGCATGAATATAATAAAAAAAATAACACAAACTGAGAACCCCAGAATAAAATAGAACTTATAAAAAAAAAATTGCGGGGGGCAGACGGTAACGGACCCATTCAAGTTGAATGGGTCCGGATCCATCACGGACGTTGCCCGTGCATTGGGGACCGCAACGGATGCACAATGGCCGTGTGCATGAGGCCTAAGAGCACTTTCATACGAGCAAATGCCGTGCGGGTAATCCGCTGTGTGAAAGACAGCCAAGCCCCGCTCCGGACAGCAGAGATACGGAGCAGTAACATGACTGATAATGCTCTCTGCCTCTCTGACATTTTTACTACAAAATCACAGTGAGATACAGTTGTCACCATGATTTTGTAGTAAAAAGAGAGGCAAAGAGCATGTTCAATCATGTTAATGCTCTGTGTCTCTGCTGTCCGTGACGGGGCTTGGATCTCTTTCATGCAGCGGATTACCCGCACGGCAGCCGCTCGTATGAAAGAACCCTTAGGCCTCATGCACACGGCCCACACGGACAAACTGTCAAATTCCAAGTATTCATAGGCCCTGGATTAGGGGTGTACTGTTTCCACATCCAGTTTTGTTTTTAATGAATTTCTTTAGTTATAATTAATATAGGTTATGTTTTAGGTTTTGTCATGTTGTGCGAATTTTTTGAATTTTAGACCCCCACGGTATCTGTTGCCTATTAGTCATGAGCCTTATAGGCAATATTCGTTTTTCGCAATATTTAGAGAAATTTTCGCATAATATTCGCAATAAATTTGCAAATTCTAGACTTGATTTCCAGTCATTATTTTTGCAATTGTGCAAACAGTATTTTTTGCGCCATACATGCTACTTCACATTTTATCAGGTCTGAGTAGATATTACTGATTGGTGCACTAAGTATTGTTGTGACATCACAGCACTATGTCTGTAGCATTTATGTATGGACAGCAGAGAAACAGTAATTCCTATCACACTATCTAACACCCTACACTGGAACCTATCAGCTACACTATATCACTATCTAACCTACACTGACTATCTCCCACTAACTATCTGTATTATACAGGGAGTGCAGAATTATTAGGCAAATGAGTATTTTGACCACATCATCCTCTTTATGCATGTTGTCTTACTCCAAGCTGTATAGGCTCGAAAGCCTACTACCAATTAAGCATATTAGGTGATGTGCATCTCTGTAATGAGAAGGGGTGTGGTCTAATGACATCAACACCCTATATCAGGTGTGCATAATTATTAGGCAACTTCCTTTCCTTTGGCAAAATGGGTCAAAAGAAGGACTTGACAGGCTCAGAAAAGGCAAAAATAGTGAGATATCTTGCAGAGGGATGCAGCACTCTTAAAATTGCAAAGCTTCTGAAGCGTGATCATCGAACAATCAAGCGTTTCATTCAAAATAGTCAACAGGGTCGCAAGAAGCGTGTGGAAAAACCAAGGCGCAAAATAACTGCCCATGAACTGAGAAAAGTCAAGCGTGCAGCTGCCAAGATGCCACTTGCCACCAGTTTGGCCATATTTCAGAGCTGCAACATCACTGGAGTGCCCAAAAGCACAAGGTGTGCAATACTCAGAGACATGGCCAAGGTAAGAAAGGCTGAAAGACGACCACCACTGAACAAGACACGCAAGCTGAAATGTCAAGACTGGGCCAAGAAATATCTCAAGACTGATTTTTCAAAGGTTTTATGGACTGATGAAATGAGAGTGAGTCTTGATGGGCCAGATGGATGGGCCCGTGGCTGGATTGGTAAAGGGCAGAGAGCTCCAGTCCGACTCAGATGCCAGCAAGGTGGAGGTGGAGTACTGGTTTGGGCTGGTATCATCAAAGATGAGCTTGTGGGGCCTTTTCGGGTTGAGGATGGAGTCAAGCTCAACTCCCAGTCCTACTGCCAGTTTCTGGAAGACACCTTCTTCAAGCAGTGGTACAGGAAGAAGTCTGCATCCTTCAAGAAAAACATGATTTTCATGCAGGACAATGCTCCATCACACGCGTCCAAGTACTCCACAGCGTGGCTGGCAAGAAAGGGTATAAAATAAGAAAATCTAATGACATGGCCTCCTTGTTCACCTGATCTGAACCCCTTTGAGAACCTGTGGTCCATCATCAAATGTGAGATTTACAAGGAGGGAAAACAGTACACCTCTCTGAACAGTGTCTGGGAGGCTGTGGTTGCTGCTGCACGCAATGTTGATGGTGAACAGATCAAAACACTGATAGAATCCATGGATGGCAGGCTTTTGAGTGTCCTTGCAAAGAAAGGTGGCTATATTGGTCACTGATTTGTTTTTGTTTTGTTTTTGAATGTCAGAAATGTATATTTGTGAATGTTGAGATGTTATATTGGTTTCACTGGTAAAAATAAATAATTGAAATGGGTATATATTAGTTTTTTGTTAAGTTGCCTAATAATTATGCACAGTAATAGTCACCTGCACACACAGATATCCCCCTAAAATAGCTAAAACTAAAAACAAACTAAAAACTACTTCCAAAAATATTCAGCTTTGATATTAATGAGTTTTTTGGGTTCATTGAGAACATGGTTGTTGTTCAATAATAGAATTAATCCTCAAAAATACAAATTGCCTAATAATTCTGCACTCCCTGTATATATGAGCTAACTAACTATCTAATGTAATTGGATAAGGAATAGTATCCAGGTGGAAAAAGTATGTGAACCCCTAGACTAATGACATCTCCAATAGCTAATTGGAGTGAGGTGTCAGCCAACTGGCGTCCAATCAATGAGATGAGATTGGAGGTGTTGGTTACAGATGCCCTGCCCTATAAAAAACACACACCAGTTCTGGGCTTGCTTTTCACAAGAAGCATTTCCTGATGTGAATGATGCCTCGCACAAAAGAGCTCTCAGAAGACCTACAATTAAGAATTGTTGACTTGCATAAAGCTGGAAAGGGTTTTAAAAGTACCTCCAAAAGCCTTGCTGTTCATCAGTCCACGGTAAGACAAATTGTCTATAAATGGAGAAAGTTCAGCATTGCTGCTACTCTCCCTAGGAGTGGCCGTCCTGTAAAGATGACAGCAAGAGCACAGCGCAGACTGTTCAATGAGGTGAAGAAGAATCCTAGAGTGTCAGCTAAAGACTTAAAAAGTCTCTGGCAATATGCTAACATCCCTGTTAGCGAATCTACAATACGTAAAACACCAAACAAGAATGGATTTCATGGGAGGATACCACAGAGGAAGCCACTGCTGTCCAAAAAAAAAACATTGCTGCGCGTTTACAATTTGCACAAGAGCACCTGGATGTTCCACAGCAGTACTGGCAAAATATTCTGTGGACAGATGAAACCAAAGTTGAGTTGTTTGGAAAAAACACACACCACTATGTGTGGAGAAAAATAGGCACAGCACACCAACATCAAAACCTCATCCCAACTGTGAAGTATGGTGGTGGAGGCATCATGGTTTGGGGCTGCCTTGCTGCATCAGGACCTGGACGGATTGCTATCATCTAAGGAAAAATGAATTCCCAAGTTCATCAAGACAGTATGCAGGAGAACTTAAGGGCATCTGTTCATAAGCTGAAGCTCAACAGAAGATTGGTGTTGCAACAGGACAATGACCCAAAGCATAGAAGTAAATCAACAATAGAATAGCTTAAACAGAAGAAAATACGCATTCTGGAGTGGCCCAGTCAGAGTCCTGACCTCAACCTGATTGAGATGCTGTGGCATGACCTCAAGAAAGCGATTAACACCAGACATCCCAAGAATATTGCTGAACTGAAACAGTTCTGTAAAGAGGAATGGTAAGGAATTATTCTTGACCGTTGTGCACGTCTGATCTGCAACTACAGGAAACGTTTGGTTGAAGTTATTGCTGCCAAAAGATGTTCAACCAGTTATTAAATCCAAGGGTTCACATACCTTTTCCACCTGCACTGTGACTGTTTACATGGTGTGTTCAATAAAAACATGGTAACATTTAATTATTTGTGTGTTATTAGTTTAAGCAGACTGTGATTGTTTATTGTTGTGACTTAGATGAAGATCACATTTTATGACCAATTTGTGCAGAAATCCCTATAATTCCAAAGGGTTCACATACTTTTTCTTGCAACTGTAGTAAGGGGTAGGCAACTTTCCTATTGGTTGCTAGGGATGTTGCTAAGCTCAGACAAAGACATTGCAGCCTTCTCATTGGCCCACAAGCAAGAAGGTAGGTTACTTATGAAAATAAAATCTCAAATATTCACAATTACGAATATATGGCACTATATTCTACATGTTTGCGAATTCTCAAAGTGCCGATATTTGCACAAAAAATTCACGATTAGAATATTCGCGATCAACACTATTGCCTATTGGTGGCAAACTGACCAGCTCTGTGATACTGTACTAAGGAATATCAGAACATGATCAAAATTGCATATATATACCAGTTTAAATATATATATATATATATATATATATATATATATATTTCTTAACAAATGACGAGGCAGCACTTCCAGCATTAGGTGACAGGGTGAAGACCCCAAAACTTTAATCCCAGCAACGTTTCGGCCTGCTCAATGAGGCCTTTATCAAGCTGATAAAGGCCTCATTGAGCAGGCCGAAACGTTGCTGGGATTAAAGTTTTGCGGTCTTCACCCTGTCACCTAAAGCTGGAAGTGCTGCATCGTCATTTGTTAAGTATATATCGTGGAGGAGGGGCCGGCCTCTGTGGGGAATTGCACCCAGTTCACTACATCTGACTGTGCTGCTGCAATATTTGTGATTTTACATATATATTATAAATTCTGGACCATAACAATTCTTTTTCAGGAATTTTGAATAAAGGATACAAATGTGTCCCACAAAAAGCCCCCACCATTGGTAATCTTGTGTCACAGTCTATTTTGTGACAAATGATTACACTACACTTGGCTTAAATATGTTTTGTATTTATAAAGTGGGCATAAGTTTTGTCTTACATATAAATATGTGGACTATATCGATTACTATAACACTTTTCTGACAGAGCTGTTTTCCATTTTAGTTTTTTACTCCAAAATAAAATGAAACAATAAAAACTAATCAACAAATAATTTTTTTTTTTAAATGGCCAATTATCTCTGTAGACATAACTGTAAAAAAGTTATAGGTGTCAGACAATGGCATTAAAACACAAGAAAAACTAAGCACTGTAGTGTACTGACTTGGATAATGAAGTTAACAGGTCAGTTTTAACACACAGGGAATACCTTAAAAACAAAACCCATAAAACTCCAATGGAATTGCGTTTCTTTTTCCAGTTCCACCCTATTTGGATTTTTTTCCAGTCTCCCACTACATTGTATGCAATATTAAATGACAAAAAAAGCCCTCATACACCTACAGTATGTGAACAGAAAAATAAAAAAGTTATGGCCCTGGAAAGGCAAGGACTGAAAAATGAAAGCGCAAAAACAAAAAAATTCTCCTGGGGTTGAAAGAGTTAAAAATAGATTAATGTCCCGAGAGGCTTATTGGATTTTTTCACTTGCAACCCGTCAACCATTAGGCTTAAATGTAAAACAAGATATAATTCTTCAATATTGATAGCTATCATGTTTTATTCATATCAGTTCACACTGTGAATGCGGTGACATTATTTTAAGTGTCATACATTGGTTCACAATGTGAATACAGTGTCATTATATGATTTTTGTGCTTTATTACTGAGTTCAATTTATTTTTCTCAACATGAGTTTCACATATCATCCTTTCTTGCATTTTGACACATGCTCAGTCATCTAGTACTATCTTATTAGGATTTAATCCTTCATACATGTGTTGATATAGAGCAAGGTGTGACCTGAAGCCAAACCATTTGTACTTATTTGGTTTTTAATTGTGACACTCATGCTTCTATGTCTTTATTTATTCTACAGGGAGTGCAGAATTATTAGGCAAATGAGTATTTTGACCACATCATCCTCTTTATGCATGTTGTCTTACTCCAAGCTGTATAGGCTCGAAAGCCTACTACCAATTAAGCATATTAGGTGATGTGCATCTCTGTAATGAGAAGGGGTGTGGTCTAATGACATCAACACCCTATATCAGGTGTGCATAATTATTAGGCAACTTCCTTTCCTTTGGCAAAATGGGTCAAAAGAAGGACTTGACAGGCTCAGAAAAGTCAAAAATAGTGAGATATCTTGCAGAGGGATGCAGCACTCTTAAAATTGCAAAGCTTCTAAAGCGTGATCATCGAACAATCAAGCGTTTCATTCAAAATAGTCAACAGGGTCGCAAGAAGCGTGTGGAAAAACCAAGGCGCAAAATAACTGCCCATGAACTGAGTAAAGTCAAGCGTGCAGCTACCAAGATGCCACTTGCCACCAGTTTGGCCATATTTCAGAGCTGCAACATCACTGGAGTGCCCAAAAGCACAAGGTGTGCAATACTCAGAGACATGGCCAAGGTAAGAAAGGCTGAAAGACGACCACCACTGAACAAGACACACAAGCTGAAAAATCAAGACTGGGCCAAGAAATATCTCAAGACTGATTTTTCTAAGGTTTTATGGACTGATGAAATGAGAGTGAGTCTTGATGGGCCAGATGGATGGGCCCGTGGCTGGATTGGTAAAGAGCAGAGAGCTCCAGTCCGACTCAGACGCCAGCAAGGTGGAGGTGGAGTACTGGTTTGGGCTGGTATCATCAAAGATGAGCTTGTGGGGCCTTTTCGGGTTGAGGATGGAGTCAAGCTCAACTCCCAGTCCTACTGCCAGTTTCTGGAAGACACCTTCTTCAAGCAGTGGTACAGGAAGAAGTCTGCATCCTTCAAGAAAAACATGATTTTCATGCAGGACAATGCTCCATCACACGCGTCCAAGTACTCCACAGCGTGGCTGGCAAGAAAGGGTATAAAAGAAGAAAATCTAATGACATGGCCTCCTTGTTCACCTGATCTGAACCCCATTGAGAACCTGTGGTCCATCATCAAATGTGAGATTTACAAGGAGGGAAAACAGTACACCTCTCTGAACAGTGTCTGGGAGGCTGTGGTTGCTGCTGCACGCAATGTTGATGGTGAACAGATCAAAACACTGATAGAATCCATGGATGGCAGGCTTTTGAGTGTCCTTGCAAAGAAAGGTGGCTATATTGGTCACTGATTTGTTTTTGTTTTGTTTTTGAATGTCAGAAATGTATATTTGTGAATGTTGAGATGTTATATTGGTTTCACTGGTAAAAGTAAATAATTGAAATGGGTATATATTAGTTTTTTGTTAAGTTGCCTAATAATTATGCACAGTAATAGTCACCTGCACACACAGATATCCCCCTAAAATAGCTAAAACTAAAAACAAACTAAAAACTACTCCCAAAAATATTCAGCTTTGATATTAATAATTTTTTTGGGTTTATTGAGAACATGGTTGTTGTTCAATAATAAAATTAATCCTCAAAAATACAACTTGCCTAATAATTCTGCACTCCCTGTATATGTTATGCTTGCACATTGTCAGGTTTGCTAGGATTCTTCATGTTCTCATGAGCCCCTGTATATCGCTCCTTGCAGCACTTAGGTATCCATTTTTTTATTATGTCTATTAAATATCATAACATAAAATTCTGGTTAAATATAAAAAGTACTAGCATGCAGCAAGTTGTGAATTAAGTCCTGTTCATATTTTGTAAACACAATGATATCCGTACCTCCTTCTTGCCTTGCTTTGTGACACACATGTTAACATTTTGATATGCAAATTAGTTATATCATTAATAGGGTTCAGCGAACCCGCACTGAAAAGTTCGGATTCGTACCAAACCTTAGGATTTTTGGACCCGAACCCGAATTTTTCTGCAATAGTTTGGGTTCCGGTTTGGTGTTCGGCGATTTAATGGCACTTTTTGAAAAGCGTTTAACTTGTGTGCCCTTAGAAGCCATCACAGCCATGCCTACTAATGGCATGGCTGTGATTGGCCAGTACAGCATGTGACCCAGCATCTATATAAGCTGGAGTCACGTAAGGCTGCACGTCACTCTACTGTGCTTAGTGTAGGGATAGGATGCTGCTGCTGTGAGGGAGAGAATAAGATAGAATCTTTAATCTGAAATGCTTGTTATCTCAGAGATCTACCTATATTTTGTTTTGTGGGTGCAGTGCACATTCTTTTTTGGGTTTAAAAAAAAATCACCCATTTTTTGCAAGACACTACATCTGTGGCGTTTGCTGCATCTGTCATTGCTAAATGCAAGCTTGAAAGACTGCAATAATTTTCTGGGTTAACAAAAGCACACCTTTTTGTCAATATCCTCTATCTGGGGCCTATGCAGCATTAGTCAGTGTGAAATTTAAGCTTGAAATAGTGCAATATTTTCTGGGTTTTAAAAAACACCCTTTTTGGGCAAAAGACAAAATTTTACAGCCGTTGCTGCATCTATCAGTGTGAAATACACACATTAAATACTGCTGTTATCTTCTGTTATTAAAAAAACACCCATTTTGGGCCAAATACAAAATGTGTGGCCTTTGCTGCTTCTGTCAGTGTGAAATACACGTGTTAGATACTGCTGTTATCTTCTGTTATTAAAAAACACCCATTTTGGGCCAAATACCAAATTTTCAGCCTTTGCTGCATCTGTCAGTGTGAAATACACGCGTTAGATACTGCTGTTATCTTCTGTTATTAAAAAAACACAAATTTTGGGCCAAATACAAAATTTGCAGAGAATGAGGAGAGCAAATAAGGGACGTGGCCCCGGTAGTGGTGCTGCTGGTGGAGCTCCTGTTGCAGGGAGACGACGTGGTCGATCTGTGCCAGCAAGTGAAACACCTTCCTCAGGTGTGAGTAAGCGACAGAACCTTCAGCGGTATTTGGTAGGTCCGAATGCGGCTCTACGAATGGTGAGCCCAGAACAAGTACAGGCGATAGTAGATTGGGTTGCTGACAATGCCTCCAGTTCCTTCACATTGTCTCCCACCCAGTTTCCTGCTGATAGATCAGAGTTAGCATCTGTAGCTGATGTCCATCAGTCTTTCACCTCATCCCCTTGCAAATCAGCCAAGCAGTCTGAGCCCCAAGTCATGCAGCAGTTTCTTCTGCTGTTTGATGACTCTGCTAGCAGGGTTTTCCAGAGCCATCCACATAGCCCTGCCACAGAAGTGGAAAAGATTGAGTGCACTGATGCTCAACCACTTATGTTTAAAGATGAGTACATAGGAGGACAACCGCAGCACGTCTCGGATGATGACGAAACACAGGTGCCAACTCCTGGGGCTTTCGAAAGTGTTTAGATCGACAGGGAGGGAAGGGGAGATGACTGGGTGGAAGATGATGTGGAGGACGATGTGGTCCTCAACCCCACATGGAATGAAGGTCATGCGAGTGACCTGTGTTGTTCGGAGGAAGAGACGGTGGTCGCACAGAGCCACCAGTACAGCAGAAGAGGGAGCAGGGTGCAAAATCGGAGCAGTCGTCCCCTAGACAGTACGTCTGCTACTGCCCACTGCAGCAAGGGACCGAGCACACCAAAGCCAGCTCCAAGGAGTTCTCTGGCGTGGCAGTTCTTCAGACAATGTGCTGATGACAAGACACGAGTGGTTTGCATGCTGTGTAATCAGAGCCTGAAGCGAGGCATAAACGTTCTCAACCTGAGCACAACCTGCATGACCAGGCATCTAAGTGCAAAGCACGAGCTGCAGTGGAGTAGACACCTCAAAAAACAAGAAAGGTCTCTGGCTCCTCCTGCTGCCGCTTCTGCTGCAGACTCGCCCTCTTTGTCGACCTCTGGAGTGACAGTGCCACCTGCAACCACGCAAACAGAGGATCTGCCAGCAACACCACCACCTGGGTCACCAAGCATCTCCATAATGTCCCACGGAAGCATTCAGCTCTCCATCTCCCAAACACTGGAGAGGAAGAGGAAGTACACCCCTACCCACCCGCGATCCCTGGCCCAGAATGCCAGCATTTCAAAACTTCTGTCTTTTGAAATGCTGTCATTCCATCTGGTGGAGACAGAGAGTTTTAAAAGCCTTATGGCGGTGGCTGTCCCCCAGTACATGGTGCCCAGCCGTCACTACTTTTACAGTCGAGCCATCCCTTCCCTGCACAACCAAGTGTGGGACAAAATCAGGTGTGCACTGCGCAACACTATCTGTGGCAAGGTCCACATAACTACTGATACGTGGACCAGTAAGTACGGTCAGGGACATTATACATATCTCACCAACAGCACACTGGGTAAATGCAGTGGCGGCTGGGCCTGAGGCGGATAGCAGTTTGGCACATGTCCTTCCACTACCGAGGATTGCAGGGCGCTTCTCTTTGCCTCCTGTTGCTTCCTCCTCCTACTCCGCTTCCTCATCCTCTACCACATGCTCATCTGGTCAGGGTAACACCTTCACCACCAACTTCAGAACAGCCAGGGGTAAACGACAGCAGGCAGTTTTAAAACGTATCTGTTTTGGGGAAAAATCCCACACCGCGCAGGAGCTGTGGACGGCATGGAACAACAGACCGATGAGTGGTTGATGCCAGTGAGCCACAAGCTCGGCCTGGTGGTGTGCGATAATGGGCGAAATCTCGTAGCAACTCTGGGGCTAGCCGGGTTGACGCACATCCCTTGCCTGGCACATGTGCTGAATTTGGTGGTGCAGAGTTTCCTTAAAAATTACCTTGATATGTCAGAGCGGCTGCATAAAGTGCGGGCCGTCTGTGCACGCTTTCGGCGTTCTCACCCTGCAGCTGCTCTCCTGTCAGCTCTGCAGTGTAACTTCGGCCTTCCAGCTCACCGCCATATGCGACATGCCCTCAAGGTGGAGCTCCACCTTGCACATGCTGGCCAGACTGTGTGAGCAGCAGCAGATGATAGTGGAGTTTTAGCTGCAGCACGCACGTGTGAGTCGCTCTGCTGAACATCACCACTTCACCACCAATGTCTGTGCCTCCATGCGAGATCTGTGTGCCTTGTTGCGCTGTTTAGAGTACTCCACCAACATGCCCCCCCCCCATTTCATAGGGTTTCTGGCCAGTCATTCACAAGTAGCTCCGAGGGTGGGTTCCTGCACCTGCAAACGCCAGGTACACAATTGTCCAAACAGGGCACAGTTCTGGAGGATGACGAGGTGGAGGATGAGGAGCAGGAGATGGAGGAGGAGGAACCGTGTTCACAGCAGGGTGACACCCAAACCAGCTCATGGCCATCACTGGTGCGTGGCTGGGGGGATACAGAGGACACAGACGATACACCTCCCACAGAGGACAGCTCGTATCCCCGCTGTCTCGTCTTTCTTCCAAGCTATACATGTTAAGGTCCTTTAATCTTTCCTGGTAAGTTTTATCCTGCAATCCATGTACTAGTTTAGTAGCTCTTCTCTGAACTCTTTCCAAAGTATCAATATCCTTCTGGAGATATGGTCTCCAGTACTGAGCACAATACTCCAAATTAGGTCTCACTAGTGCTCTGTAGAGCGGCATGAGCACCTCCCTCTTTCTACTGGTAATGCCTCTCCCTATATACCCAAGCATTCTGCTAGCATTTCCTGCTGCTCTATGACATTGTCTGCCCACCTTTAAGTCATTCATTAAAATTAACCAGGCATGGATCCCACAGGACTTGTCCGTACCTTGTGCAGGATAGACATGTATACCGGCCTTAACCAGCCATTGTTAGACTACAGCGTAATTGCTCATTTTTGTATTTTTGATATTTCCAACTCTTTTGGGGTATACCTTAATTTAAAAAAAAAAAATAATGTTACCAAAAACCAGTGTTGGCTACCTCTTCCTCCTCCACCGCCGCTTACACCTACACCACTACGTCCAACGCCTCCTCAACCTCCTAGTCCATATGGACCTCCACCTCATACGTCAAGATTATTATTATTTTTTTGTATGCATTGTATTTTATGTCATTTCACTAATTTGTCTGTTATATTTTCAGTGAAATTCACCAATTATTTGCTGTGATATACCCTTGCTCTACCTAGTAGACAGGTAAACAAATTTCTGTAAGTTTGTCTGTTCCATTTTCGGGTGAAATTCACCAATTTTTGGCTGTGATATACCACTGCTCTACCTAGTAGACCGGTTAAACAAATTTCACTAATTTGTCTGTTTCATTTTCAGGTGAAATTCACCAATTTTTGGCTGTGATATACCCTTTCTCTACCTAGTAGACAGGTTCATAAATTTCATAAATTTTTCAGTTACATTCTTGGGTGACATTTTACCATTTTTGCAGTGAATAAACACATGCTCTGCATAGGTGACAGGGACTGAAATTTTTAAAAATCATCTGTTCCATTGGTGGGTGACATTAACCCATTTCTGGCAATGAAAACCCCCTCTGCATAGGTGACAGGGACTTACATTTCTCAAATTTTTTCTAAATTATTTAATTGGCCCTTTCATTCGAACAGTCTGCTTTAATAATTTGTCCCACATTTCAGCTTGATCACATTGCAGCCATTGACCTCCCTTGGATGTGGTATCCCTTTCTCACGTTCCCTCTCCGGCGTGAAACCCTGATTCACCGCTAACAGTGATCAACATGGTAGGCGAGGAAAAGAACATTGAAAGTTGATAGAGCAGATATCCAATTGGATCGGCTATCTGCTCAGTGTATAAATGAAAGCAACATGTGGTAAGAGGACCCCTTTGTGCTGCAGGAGATTAACCCTTTAGGGGGGAGGGCTCTGGTTACTGAACTTTTGGGGGGGCTATTGTTACTGGCTAGTGAGGGCAGGCGGGATTAGCCTCAGGGTGAGGGCAGTGGCGGCCATCTGAACTGAATAGTTAAATTGCAGTTTTATGCAGACTGGTTGCTAAGGGCTGAATCTTATTAAATACGGGGTAAGTCAGTCTAATAGTAACTGATTCTGGAATATCATGCTATTAGTAACTACATATATTAAAATTGAAATTAGGGTCTAAGTGTGACAGTTATCCTTTAACGCCTTGGAGGTGCTGGCCTGCCCTGCAGCCAGTGTATTGTCTGAACGTTTTTTTTTTAGCATGGCTGGAGGGGGTTATGACAGGTTATATTTCCCAATGTTTTGGGGTGTACCCTAATTTAAATAAACACATTGTTTTTTTAATAAACCCAAAAAACTGTGTTGACTACCTACTCCTCCACCGACGCGTCCACCTACACCACCACATCCACCACCTCCTCAACCTCCTACTCCATATGCACCTTGTCCTCCTAGATCAAGATTATTATTTTTTATTTTACCTATCCACATTTGTTTGCAGAGCACTTGCCATGCTCTTAACCACATTTTGCTGCCATTTGCAGCCCTGTAGCCCTTTCCATGACTTTTTTACAGCCATTTTAGTGCTCAAAAGTTTGGGTCCTTATTGACTTCAATGGGGTTCGGGGTCAAGTTCGGGTTCTGAACTCAAACTTTTTTGTGAAATTAGGTTGAACCCTTCGAACTCGAACATGTAATCATAAATTTTTTGTTTCTATTGGCTGTTTTACATATTAGAGTTGATATTTTAACAGTGTTCCTTATATGTTAGTTTGCTTCCAAAAAGGGCTAGTGTAGCCTGAACCACATAAGCGTTACTAGAAATTTACCCCAACTATAATACATTTCTGTATTTAGGGAGGTATCACAGTGCTGGATGCATAATTTGATCTTTCCCTGTAACTGCCACAGCTTCTAATAGGCAGTTGAAGATTTAAAGTGAGCATGCACAACCACCTCAGTGAGGTGGACAAGAAATAAGGAAAAGAACAAAGAGCACATGGTACTGTACAGATATATTTTATTTAATAACTCAATGGCTATACTACATTTTTAATTATATGTAAAAAAGTATTCAGGTTCAGATGCTGGTTTGAAAAATGTGGAACATTTTTTGTGGCACAACCTCTTTAGAGTTTTGGAATGGCCAAGTAAAAGTTCTGACCTTATGGGAGGAAATCCAACACCATTACAGAGTTGAAGCTGTTTTGTACAGAGGAATGGGGTAAATTCCTCCAAACCTGTAACTTTCACGTACACACACACTCAGGGGGGGAGGATGGTGACCACTGCGCTCCACCCAAGCTATTTGTTACGGACGTAGTGATACCTAATATGTATATATTTTTTATGTATTTCACTTTAGCACAATAATAGCAGTTTTGAAACAAAAAAAATGATGTTTTAGTGTCTCCATATTCTAAGAGCTATAGTTTTTTTATTTTTTGGGTGATTCTCTTAGGTTGCTTTGCCTTGGGAGATTTGGCGGAGAGGACCTTCTTAGGACACTGGTTGACCCAATGGTCAGGATCTCCGCAGTAAAAACACACTTCACGTCTGCTGCGCAGATTCCCTCGTGTCATGCCGACCTGCATGTGTTCTTCAGAAGAGACCTCAGCTTTGTTCCTGGGACAGACCTCAGGCTGGACCACCATCTGAGAATAGAACTGTTGTTCCTGTCATCTCTCTCTAACCCGTCGGTCAAGTTGAACAACCAGGGTCATCATCTCCTCTAGAGTCTCAGGAAGCTGATATCTCACTAGAAGATCCTTTATTTTATCAGACAGACCTGACCTGAACTGACAAGGGCTGGTTCATTCTACCCTGAGGGAACACACCACCTTCTAAATTGGGTGCAATACTCCGCCGCAGGTTGATCGCCCTGACCCAGTGCCTTTATAGCAGTCTCTGTCTGGTTCATCATACAGGGTACCCAGGGCCTGGTAAAGAGAACGCCCAATACTGGGGATCACCCTGTATTAGGGAAATAACAATGCCCGTGCGTTGACTCTCAGGACCAGAGGACAAGGGGCACAAACGGAAATAAAGTTTACAATTTAAGGTTCCAGAAAAGGGTTCAGGAAGCTTAATCTGGGGCTCTAAATGCGGACTGAAGGTCTGAAGAATGGAAAAACATTGTCCTAACTCAATAGAATGAAGTTTCTCCCCAAGCTCTTGCACCATCTGCATCAGGTTAGAAACGTGGTCTGTCATGGTTACCAGAGGATTCATGATACAGTGATTAGGTAGCACCTGTTAATCTGTAACGGTCGCGTACACACACACTCAAGGGGGATGATAGTGACCACTGCGCTACACCCTCACACCTGGCCCTGCCTACTTGCCTAGCAAGTTGTCAGGAAGCAGGGGGTGTTACCCCTACTCTGGGACCACGGGCACGGCGCAGGGCACGGGTTCCCCTTCAGCTCGGTAGAACACCTGGTGCCCGAGGTGTGGGTGCACGGCGTGTGCGCAGTACACAGGCTGCTCGCACATTTCCGGGTGCATAGAGTTCCTGCATTATCCGGCTGTCAGGTGTGAGCCTTGCTGAGGGAGATTCCCAGTACACACCTTCCACCTTCCTCGCCTGCCATTGGTTCCTGGGGAGGGTGGTTCCTACCTTCCCTGGCTATAAAGACCTGGCCTGAGCTCTGGTTCATTGCTGAGTTATTCCACCTTATGGTGAACACCTAGCCTCCCTGCAGATCCTTCTATTGCCTGTTGTTTCTTTGTATCCTTCCCGGCTACTGACCCCTGGACTGTCTTCCGCCTTGAACCTTCGCTGCCTGCCTCGACCCGGATTGGACATTGACTACCCCTCTTGGATTATCCCTAAACTTGTACCGCATTCTGGGCTGTCAGCTGCTTACTGCCAGTGGGTTCCTCATCCCACTACTGGCTCCCTGGGAGGTTCGTGACATAATAACTCAGCCTTCACCATGGAACCCGCAAAAGCAGTGGATCCCATGATGGCCATGACCCAGCAACTTAACCTCATGACGCAGGCCTTTCAGGAGATGCAAGCGAGTCATGAGCACCTGCTGCAGAGGGTTGCCACACAGGAGCAGCGCATCGCAGAGCGCACCGCGCTACCACCCTCGCCTCCCCCTACGCCGGCGCGCACCCTGGAAGTGGTCTCTAGCGAGCCGTCAGTCAGCCTCCCTGAGCGGTTTTCAGGAGATCGGAGGAAGTACCGCTCCTTCATCATCTCCTGCGAGCTGTTGTTTTCCCTGAAGCCACGTACATATGCCACGGACTTCGTCAAGGTACGCACGGCAATTTCCTTGCTCTCAGGGCCTCCCCAGACCTGGGCGCACCAACTCCTACTAGCCGATGACCCAGTGCTGGCATCTTGGAAGTCCTTTGCCGCAGCTATGCAAAGACTTTATGATGACCCCCTGCGTTCTTCAACCGCCAGGGGTACCTTGCGCACCCTCCGCCAGGGCAGACGTCCAGTGGAGGATTACATCATGGAATTCCGTGAGGTAGCCCCGGATACGGGCTTGAACGAGGTGGCCTTGATTGACCAATTCCGCATCGGTTTGTCCGAGCAGCTCAAGGATGAGCTCGCCCGCATTGGGGTGCCGGGCTCCTTGGGGGGCCTGATGGACTCAGTAACCCACCTGGATCGCCGCTTTCGGGAAAGACGACAGGAGCGACAACAGACCCCGCCTCTAACGGAGCGCCGGTCGGAACCCTTAAGGCTTCCTGTTCCTGTGGCAGCAGACGGTAACCAGGAGGAGCCGATGCAGATCGGGGCTGTTCGGGATCCCCTGTCCACGGTGGAGAGAACCAGGAGAAGAACCTTGCATCTGTGTTTATATTGCGCAAAACCGGGCCATTTCCTGAAGGACTGTCCCATCAAACCTCCCGAAGGTAGGCCGGAGACACCCACGGTATGCATTAACCTACCTATGTATAACAACTCGTCTCATCTCACCATCCCTGTTTCCCTGCAGCTGGGCAACAACAATATTGATCTCTCTGCCATCATTGATTCGGGCGCAAGCAGCTGTTTTATGGACAAGGATCTGGCTTCCCAACTAGGCATCCCGTTGCGCCCTAAGAATAACCCATCCCAGCTGCATCTGGTGGATGGCAGCACCCTAAAGACGGGACCTATCGCCATGGAATCACATCCCTTGTTCCTCCGCATCGGCCTTTACCATTCCGAGAAGATCGTGTGGGACATCGTGCCTTCCCCCTTGTTTCCAGTCATTTTAGGCATCCCCTGGCTTAGGAGACACAACCCCACGATTAACTGGACCTCTGGCTCCATCACCTTCACGCCCCCCTCCGGTTCTCCTGTTCACGCGTCTCCGGCTCCAAGCCCTCCTGCGGTTCTGGGCACCGTTGAACACAGACTACCTGACAAATATCGGGACTATGCAGACGTTTTTGAAAAAAAAGGAGCAGACGCCTTGCCGCCACACAGGCCTTATGATTGCCCCATTGACCTGCTCCCTGGAGCCCCACTGCCGTACGGGCGCTTGTACAATCTGTCCGAACCCGAGACCAGGGCCCTGAAGGACTACATAGAGGAGAGCCTAGCGAAGGGGTTCATCCGTCCCTCGACCTCTCCAGTTGGGGCCGGCATCTTCTTTGTGGGGAAAAAAGATGGGGGTCTCCGGCCCTGTGTCGATTACCGGGCCCTGAACGACATCACCAAGAAAAACCGGTACCCACTCCCTCTCATTCCCGACTTGCTGGACAGAGTCAAGGATGCCCGTTTCTTCACCAAGATCGACCTCCGTGGGGCCTACAATCTGATTCGTGTCAGGGAGGGGGATGAGTGGAAGACAGCATTCCGCTCACGGTTTGGGCACTACGAGTACCTTGTCATGCCCTTCGGGCTCTGTAACGCCCCTGCCACATTTCAGTGCTTCATCAATGACGTCTTCCGTGACCTGTTGGATACCCATGTTGTGGTATATCTGGACGATATCCTTGTCTTCTCCAGATCACTGCCACAACACGAACGGCATGTCAAATCGGTGCTCCAGCGTCTGCGGACCCACAGTCTCTATGGCAAGCTTGAAAAAAGCACCTTCGAAGTCTCGTCCATTGAGTTCCTGGGCTACATCCTATCCCCAGGTCGAGTGGAGATGGACCCCAGGAAGATCCAGGCCGTCCAGAATTGGCCTGTCCCCCGCAATCGGCGGATGGTGCAGCAGTTCATTGGTTTTGCCAATTTTTACCGCCGACCATCGCAACCTCGAATATCTCCGCAGTGCCAAGCGACTGCGTCCTCGACAAGCCAGGTGGGCTCTCTTTTTCTCCCGTTTTCGCCTCCAGATTACCTATCGACCGGGATCCAAGAACGGCAAGGCTGATGCCTTGTCCCGTATGTGCTCCTCCGAGGCCGATCCTGCACCTCCGGAACCGATCCTGCCAGCCGCATACTTTCTAGCCACCCAACACTCCTTGATCGAGAGGATCCGACGGGCCAGCATGCCAGCTCCAGAGGAGGCAGCCCATCTGCCAATGAAGCAGGGGCTTTGTTACCACCAACAGTGGATCTACGTCCCAGTCTCCCAGCGACTGCCTGTACTACAGCATCACCATGACCACCCCACAGCAGGCCACCGAGGTAGGCGCAACACCATGGAATGCATCCTACGTCAGTTTTGGTGGCCCTCTTTGGCAGCCGACGTACGCTCCTTCATAGAGTCTTGTTCCGTGTGTGCACTCTACAAACGTCCCACCTCAAAACCTGTTGGGTTATTACAGCCTCTGCCAGTGCCAACCCTTCCATGGCGCAACATAGCCATGGATTTCATTGTGGACTTACCGCCTTCACAAGCCTGTACCACCATCATGGTGGTGGTGGACAGATGTACCAAGATGTCCCACTTCATTCCGACCTCCGGTCTCCCGACGGCCCAAAAAACCTCAGAGTTGTTCCTCCAACACGTGTTCCGGTTGCACGGGCTCCCTGATTCCATCGTCTCAGACCGGGGCTCACAATTCACCTCCCGCTTTTGGACCCAGTTTTGCCGTAGCCTTCATATCACTCGCAGCCTGTCTTCTGCCTATCACCCCCAGTCCAATGGGCAGACCGAAAGGACCAACCAAACTCTCGAACAGTTCCTTTGCTGTTACACATCCCATCTACAAGACGACTGGGTGAGCCATCTCCCCTTCGCGGAATTTTCCTTCAACAATCAGCTTCATTCCTCCACCGGGCTCTCACCATTCTATGCCAACTATGGCTATCATCCCGCAACTCTCCCGGATCTCCCCCTTGATGTCCCAGTGCCTGAAGTGGCTCAACGGCTCCGGCTCCTACGAGAACTGAGGCGGACCCTAACGCAACAACTCCAGGCCGCTCAGCAGCGGCACAAGATGCAGGCAGACCGTAGACGCACAGAATTCCCCAGGTACAAAGACGGGGACAAGGTGTGGCTTTCCACACAGCACCTCAAGCTGTCCTGTCCCTCCCGAAAACTGGGACCCCGTTACCTTGGTCCTTTTGAGATCGTGAGTATGGTCAACAACGTTGCAGCCAAGCTCCAGTTGCCTACTTCCCTGGGAATCCACCCGGTATTCCACGTGTCCTTGTTGAAACCACACCGTGCCAACCCATTCCCGGACCGGGCACCTGCTCCACCACCTCCCATCCAGGTGAATAACGATGATGAGTATGAAGTCCAGGAGATCCTGGACTCCCGCCGCCGGCGTGGGGTCCTGGAGTATCTCATCCACTGGAAGGGGTACGGTCCCGAGGAGCGTTCCTGGGAGCCCTTGGGGAATGTCCATGCGGCCGCCAAGGTGCGGGCGTTCCATCGGGCTCACCCCGAGAGGCCTTCCCAGGGTCGCGTCCGGAGGCCGCTCCTTGGTGGGGGGCTCTGTCAGGAAGCAGGGGGTGTTACCCCTACTCTGGGACCACGGGCACGGCGCAGGGCACGGGTTCCCCTTCAGCTCGGTAGAACACCTGGTGCCCGAGGTGCGGGTGCACGGCGTGTGCGCAGTACACAGGCTGCTCGCACATTTCCGGGTGCATAGAGTTCCTGCATTATCCGGCTGTCAGGTGTGAGCCTTGCTGAGGGAGATTCCCAGTACACACCTTCCACCTTCCTCGCCTGCCATTGGTTCCTGGGGAGGGTGGTTCCTACCTTCCCTGGCTATAAAGTCCTGGCCTGAGCTCTGGTTCATTGCTGAGTTATTCCACCTTATGGTGAACACCTAGCCTCCCTGCAGATCCTTCTATTGCCTGTTGTTTCTTTGTATCCTTCCCGGCTACTGACCCCTGGACTGTCTTCCGCCTTGAACCTTCGCTGCCTGCCTCGACCCGGATTGGACATTGACTACCCCTCTTGGATTATCCCTAAACTTGTACCGCATTCTGGGCTGTCAGCTGCTTACTGCCAGTGGGTTCCTCATCCCACTACTGGCTCCCTGGGAGGTTCGTGACACAAGTCCTGATGACAAGGGACAACTGGACGGCAGTCCCTAGCTTAGAATACGTGCTGGGAGGACAGACAAGACAAACAACCGATTAGTGAACAGACCAGGTCAATACCAAAAGAGCAACAAAGTACAAATGAAGTAAGCAGAGAATAGTCAGGAGGAGCCGGGGTCAAATAGCAGGAGAGCAATAAAGTACAACAGTAGTCCGCAGAGAATCGTCAGGTGGGAGCCGGGGTCGGAATACCAGGAGAGCAGCGCAGTACACGAGGAGCAGGCAGAGGATCGTCAGGGAACACAGGAACAGGTAAGTATGCCAGGTAACAGAATCACAAATTAATCAAATTAACTAAGGCAACTTGTAGCCAGCAGGCTGCCTGTTAAATACTGACTAGCTGGGGTCATGTGACGTGGCCAGCATCACATGACCCACACTGCTGAATACAGCTGAGCACCGAGTGCCCAGCTCGGTGCTCAGACCTCCCCTGGTTCCCGGGGGAACTGTGGATGCCGGCTGCCCCCCATCACCTAGGAGACGAGGACACTGCATGCGTCCTTGCTCCTGCACAGAGGCGGGGCACCGACCGCGCTGAGGAGAGCGAGCGCTTCGTCAGTGTCCCGTGACAAAACCAATGTTCAGGACTAATCAACAATTACCAGAAACGTTTAGTTGCAGTTATTGCTGCACAAGGAGTCGCACCAGATACTGAAAGCAAAAGCTCACATATTTTCTTAAATAAATAAATGACCAAGTGTAATATTTTGTTTGATTTTTTATCTTTATCAACTTTTAGAACTTGCGTGAAAATCTGATTTAGTTTTAAGTCAAATTTATTCAGAAATATAGAAAATTCTGAAGGCTTCACAAACCTTAAAGCATCATTGGAATATATCATACGAAATTACTAAGGCCACGATCACTTCACCATTTTGTTTTCCACTCTTCTGATCCCTCAGTAGAACAGAAAACAAAAACAAAACAAAAAACTACTGACTGTTAATTTTGAGCATCCGTTTTTGTTGGTTTCATCTGAAGTCCATTACACAGGACTTTGTCCCCTTCAAAAATAACAGATCTCAGATGAAACTGACAAAAATACATCCAAAATTACATGCAAAATGACAGATTAGAAGAATGTAACTAGCATTCAAGAGACGAAGCAGGCTGTTCCAGCAGGGAACAGCTTGCCGGGTCTCTCTATATCTGGGATTGCTGGAAACTGCATGAATGCCGTCCGGCCACATTAGCTATAATTGGGACCAGTGGAAATCCAGCCTCAACTTGGCAAATATGCCGAGAATCGGCCTGACAAATACCACTACTGATTCTCTGCATATTTTCCAGGTTGCAGCTGGATCTCTGCCAGTCCACATTATAGTTAAAGAGGCTATATGGCATTCATGTAGTTTCTGGCAATGCTGAATTCAGAGAGACCTGACGCACTGTTTCCAGAATAGCCTACTGGATTTCCCAAAACTTTAGTGTGAAACTAGTAGTTGCCCATAACAAAAATTCAGATGTATCCTTTAATTTTCCAAAGGAGCTCTGAAAAATGAAAGGTGGAATCAGATTGGCTGCTATAGGCAACTAAGCCATTTATAATTTCTTCCAGTATTGATAAATCTCCTCAAAGTGTCAAGTTAAAGGGGTATTCCCATCTCAGACAATGGGGGCATATTGATAGACTATGCCTCCATTGTCTGATAGGAGCAGGTGGGACCCGACACTATCTTTAAAACGAACTCTAACACAAGGCTGGAGAAGTGGTGGCTGGCGGTGCCAGGTCCGGCCACCGCCAAGCCTTCCTATTTTTCAGCTGAAAATAGCCAAGCAGCACACTCAGCTATTTTCAGAATAACTCCCATTCATTTCTATGGGACTGACGGAAATAGCCAAGCCTGCCCTTGGCTATTTTCAGCGGCCCTATAGAAATTAATGGAGGGCAGCTGGACATGTGCGGTGTGCCCTCTGGAACTTTGCCGGCTCTGTTTACAAGATACAGTAGATACGGGTCCCATATGCCTTCATTGTCTGACATGACACAACCCCTTTATGGTTTACTACATCCATATCTACCTTACATGTATCATACAGTAATGAGAAATGTGCCTTCTCTTCTTTTGCATCATGAGGATGGCCTGGTGCGTGTGCATTGTGGGGAAGAGATGGCACCAGGATGTACTCTAGGAAGAAGGCAAACTGGCCAGAGCAATGTAGTGCTCTGCACAATGCTCTGCTTAAATCTTTGGGTCCTGGCTTTCATTATTTCGTGAGATCTAATATGATATTCTTTTAGAGTCAAATCTGGTTCTTATGGGACATACATTTTTATTAATTCTCACACAATAAAACCATAAGTCCTTCAACATAGGTCTTTGAGTTTTCCTCTTACATGAAATTATAAAGAATTCAGCCTTTTCATAGAGATGTTTCCAGAAAATCTGCATGGCAACAAATATAGCCAACATTCTATCTTTCAAAGAAGTTATCACAAAGATTTCTCATCCAGGTGAGTGGTCACTACTTTGTGACAGTTAGTTACACATACTCCTACATTGCTGTATATCTAGGCAGACAGACCACTTACAAGTTATGGGTCATAATTAAAACTACAAAGGTTGCCATATTGGTTATTTTGACATTGAGACATCTTAAAATGGAAAAATGTTTATGTACAGGAGAAAGTTTGACATTTTCCTAGTATCGTCAACAGCAAAACCGTATGTAAGTAGTAAAAAAGCTGAAATAAAATGACAGCACGATCTGTTTGTACATCTCCTCTAGAAACTTTGATTTCTTAATATGTTCAGGCTCATTCCTGAATGCTAATGCCATGGTTAAATTGTGTAGATTGCTTGCTGGAGTGGTACGTGTACAGCACATGTTTACCAAGTAAAGGAGACTGAGCATCTGTGTCCATGTTTATTTCTCTGCCATGCTCCTTATTGCAATTCATTTAACTGCTGTGCGCTTCAAGCTAGGTGACAGAATTGCAAACACAACATGAAGTCGACCAGCCAAACTGAAATAACTGAACTGTGGTCTCAATTTAGATACAGCTGTTTTGGGTCTGTGGATAGATATCATTTAAAATGGACTGTCAGCCAGAAGACCCACTAATATTCATGGAGCAGAGGACCGTCACCTTTCGGATAATTTTATTCACTGGCAGAGGACTTCTATTACAAACTGGTCACAGGGGCATTTGGGCTTCAGGCTCATGAGACCCTACATTGTAAGTGAACGGTGCATATAAAGGAGAAGAGAGAAGTGCCGCATGAGCTAATACTTCTAAAGCTAAAAACTGCTGCAATTACTATTGTTTGCTGGCACAACGCATTCAATTAAGGAGATGCGACATGCTTATGCATAGTTAAACACCCATCCAGTTCCTTTTTACATCTATTTATACTTCTGTATTTTTTATATGCGCCGCTTGTATTAATGAATGTTGCGGCCTCACTTCACCATATGCATTATTATCACATTTCAAATTCGTTATCATTAAAGTTTCATGTTGTCAGATTTAGGATGTTTTAGGCAATTTCAGATAACAAGTATGCGGCTTAGTCTATTTTAACTGATCCTTCAATCTGAATGTCAAACTAGAGAGATTCTATTTTGGTTTGAGCAAAGGACTATTTTATATGCATATTTTCTGCCATGTTGTATCTATTTCAAATATTCCATGATGTGGGTAACTCACATCAAAGGCTAAATAATAAAAAAAAATATTCACGATACTCAGGGTAAATGAAAAATGTAAGAAAATACCTGTCATATGATAACAGGAAGAATTAATGTGACAATTGATTTTTTAACACCACTGAGGGTGTCTGCGGCATATTCTTTCCTACATGTTGAAAGAATGTCACCATTGGATTGATGCTGACGGATGCTTAAAAATAATACTGGCTGTCTGTATGTCTGTAATGCATTTACCTGTCAATAAATATCAATCAGCTGCGATCACTTGAGATATATATATATATATATATATATATATATAAAAAAATTATATTTTTTTTAAATTTCATTTTAGTAAGAAGAGAAAAATTTATTGGTTCTACACTGAACTTTCATATGGTAAAGATGTATTTAATCTGATGTGCAGATTTAATTTTTAGATCTTATGGGGAATTCTCTGAATATTAGTGAAGTGAGTAGAAAGATTGTTAATTGTGTCATGGTGGAATGCATACTGTGTCCAGTGGGCCCTGCTCTATAATAAATGCATATTTTATGTTGATGTTGCTAAGCGCTTATATCTCGATGGCAGAGAAAGACATAAGATAATGAGCGTCTCTCCCCTTCCACAAAGGATTTATGTCATTCATACAATAGCATAAAATTGAGTACTTGCTACAAGACATGCTTGTCTAATTACATGAAACCACAATAAACTCCTTTTCCTTTCTTTGGGTACCGGAGAAAAGTGATGAAACATCTGTCATCAGGACAAATCCTTTTAACAGGGCGCGACTCAGGGTACGGCTCCTCCCTTCAGACATGAGGCTTACGGCAGGCAATGAGACGACACGTGTGGTGGGCGTGCTACTGAGTGCATTTTTAACGACACGGAGTGGGCCTCCGGCCCTGATTCTTGCTTACATCCTCTTTAATTCCTCGAGACTGTCGAGGGATATCCGACTTCAGTTTCTACCATATGAGATTTCTGTGAGGTATGGTGAACTACTGCACTGTTATCTTATTTAAGCATATGGGGACGAGGCAGTAAAATATGCGAGTGGGTTATTTACCACGGTAACAAAGACTGCTGGACCCCCTTCTCTGTCTTTTGTCTTATAAAAAGCTTGAGATTAAAGCTTGTTGTAAGCTCATCTTTCATGTAGCATGTGAGTATTAAGTGATCGGCCACGTGAGTGTTGACTCTGTCGACCGTGCCTGCCCGTGTCTGGGGGAGGGCGTGCGCGGGGCGCGCTCGTTGCTGGGGGGGGCCATCCGGACTCTGGGCCTCTGCCACCGCCAATTGCAGAGAACTTAGGTAAAATGGGCTACCTTGCACAACTCTTTTACTAGGCTTTGGATGCCGGGCGAATCCTGCCATTCTCCTCAGATAGAGTCCTCCACTTGGTTTTTAAATTCTTCACATAAATATGGACATTTGTATGCAATTATTGTTAATTATGTCCATGGACTAGATTAGACGGACTTATGGATTATAAAACATTAGATATGTAACATGGTTATTAATTTTGCATTAAAACAATAAAATATATAAAAAAAAAAAAAAAAAAAACAGGGTTATACTTACGTTGCATCTATTAAATGACCACCCTACCTGCTAGGAGCCTAAATTAAGTGCAAAGCACACTCTATTTTCTGGTGTTTTGGACTAGATTTATCAAAACTGGTGAAAAGGAAAACTGACCTATAGCAACCAATCAGATTCCACATTTCATTTTCAATAGGAGTGCTGAAAAAATGAAAGGTAGAATCTGATTGGTTGCTATGGGCAACTAAGCCAGTTTTCCAGGCAGAAAACGTCTTTATATATATATAAACAAAATGTTAATATTAACAATGTTAAAGAGGACCTTGCACCACTCCTGACATGTCTGTTTTAATAGCTTCATGCATTTCCCCCCAGGGTTGCCAACCCTCTGTAGATTCACGGACCTGTCCGCAAATCACCGACAGAATTTGGTGCACTATCTGAACCTCTAGGCGGGCACTATAGGGGACTAACTGAACTACTGGGGGAACTATGAGGGTCTGTCTGAACTATTGGGGGCACTATAAGGGGTCTTTTAATTACTGGGGGTACTATGGCAGCACTGATTGGATAGAGTGAGTCTGTGCAGGTATACATTTCCTACTGGTTAACACCCCTCTGTGCCCTTACTGCAGACTGCTAGCAATTCATTCATAACTAGGGATGAGCGAACTCGAACTGTATAGTTCGGGTTCGTACCGAATTTTGGGGTGTCCGTGACACGGACCCGAACCCGGACATTTTCGTAAAAGTCCGGGTTCGGGTTCGGTGTTCGTCGCTTTCTTGGCGCTTTTGTGACGCTTTCTTGGCACTTTTTGAAAGGCTGCAAAGCAGCCAATCAACAAGCGTCATACTACTTGCCCCAAGAGGCCATCACAGCCATGCCTACTATTGGCATGGCTGTGATTGGCCAGAGCACCATGTGACCCAGCCTCTATTTAAGCTGGAGTCACATAGCGCCGCCCGTCACTCTGCTCTGATTAGCGTAGGGAGAGGTTGCGGCTGCGACAGTAGGGCGAGATTAGGCAGATTAACTCCTCCAAAGGACTTGATTAACTGATCGATCTGCAGCTGTGGATCATTGAGCTGCTGATCCTCAATTGCTCACTGTTTTTAGGCTGCCCAGACCGTTTGTCAGTCACATTTTTATGGGGTGATCGGCGGCCATTTTGTGTCTTGTGGTGCGCCAGCACAAGCTGCGACCAAGTGCATTTAACCCTCAATGGTGTGGTTGTTTTTTGGCTAAAGCCTACATCAGGGTGAAGCTGTCACACCAAGTGCATTTAACCAGCAATAGTCTGTTCATTTTTTGGCCATATACAAAATCAGGGGCAAGCTGCGCCTGTCACCAAGTGCATTTAACCCTCAATGGTGTGGTTGTTTTTTGGCTAAAGCCTACATCAGGGTGAAGCTGTCACACCAAGTGCATTTAACCAGCAATAGTCTGTTCATTTTTTGGCCATATACAAAATCAGGGGCAAGCTGCGCCTGTCACCAAGTGCATTTAACCCTCAATGGTGTGGTTGTTTTTTGGCTAAAGCCTACATCAGGGTGAAGCTGTCACACCAAGTGCATTTAACCAGCAATAGTCTGTTCATTTTTTGGCCATATACAAAATCAGGGGCAAGCTGCGCCTGTCACCAAGTGCATTTAACCCTCAATGGTGTGGTTGTTTTTTGGCTAAAGCCTACATCAGGGTGAAGCTGTCACACCAAGTGCATTTAACCAGCAATAGTCTGTTCATTTTTTGGCCATATACAAAATCAGGGGCAAGCTGCGCCTGTCACCAAGTGCATTTAACCCTCAATGGTGTGGTTGTTTTCTGGCTAAAGCCTACATCAGGGTGAAGCTGTCACACCAAGTGCATTTAACCAGCAATAGTCTGTTTATTTTTTGGCCATATACTACATCAGGGGCAAGCTGCGCCCGTCACCAAGTGCATTTAACCCTCAGTAGTGTGGTTGGTCAAGCTGTGACACCAAGTGCATTTAACCAGCAATAGTCTGTTCATTTTTTGGCCATATACTACATCAGGGGCAAGCTGCGCCCGTCACCAAGTGCATTTAACCAGCAATAGTGTGGTTATTTTTTGGCCATATCCCAGTCTAATTCTGTCACTAAATCCATACCGGTCACCCAGCGCCTAAATACTAGGCCTCAAATTTATATCCCGCTAAATCTCTCGTTACCGCTGTCCTGTTGTAGCTGGGAAAGTTATTTAGTGTCCGTCAAAGCACATTTTTTGTTCTGGGTTGAAGTACAATTCCCAATTTAGCAATTTCATAATTTAGTGGTTTCTGCTATATCAGAGCTATTTGAAATCTATCCCTAAAAGGGTATATAATATTCAAGGTGCACATTGGGTCATTCAGAATAACTTCACACACACCCGCTACTGTGTATTTTCAAGTCTAATTCTGTCACTAAACCCATACCTGTCACCCAGCGCCTAAATACTAGGCCTCAAATTTATATCCTGCTAAATCTCTCGTTACCGCTGTCCTGTTGTAGCTGGGAAAGTTATTTAGTGTCCGTCAAAGCACATTTTTTGTTCTGGGTTGAAGTACAATTCCCAATTTAGCAATTTCATAATTTAGTGGTTTCTGCTATATCAGAGCTATTTGAAATCTATCCCTAAAAGGGTATATAATATTCAAGGTGCACATTGGGTCATTCAGAATAACTTCACACACACCCGCTACTGTGTATTTCCAAGTCTAATTCTGTCACTAAACCCATACCTGTCACCCAGCGCCTAAATACTAGGCCTCAAATTTATATCCCGCTAAATCTCTCGTTACCGCTGTCCTGTTGTAGCTGGGAAAGTTATTTAGTGTCCGTCAAAGCACATTTTTTGTTCTGGGTTGAAGTACAATTCCCAATTTAGCAATTTCATAATTTAGTGGTTTCTGCTATATCAGAGCTATTTGAAATCTATCCCTAAAAGGGTATATAATATTCAAGGTGCACATTGGGTCATTCAGAATAACTTCACACACACCCGCTACTGTGTATTTCCAAGTCTAATTCTGTCACTAAACCCATACCTGTCACCCAGCGCCTAAATACTAGGCCTCAAATTTATATCCTGCTAAATCTCTCGTTACCGCTGTACTGTTGTTGCTTGGAAAGATATTTAGTGTCCGTCAAAGCACATTTTTTGTTCTGGGTTGAAGTACAATTCCCAATTTAGCAATTTCATAATTTAGTGGTTTCTGCTATATCAGAGCTATTTGAAATCTATCCCTAAAAGGGTATATAATATTCAAGGTGCACATTGGGTCATTCAGAATAACTTCACACACACCCGCTACTGTGTATTTTCAAGTCTAATTCTGTCACTAAACCCATACCTGTCACCCAGCGCCTAAATACTAGGCCTCAAATTTATATCCTGCTAAATCTCTCGTTACCGCTGTACTGTTGTTGCTGGGCAAGATATTTAGTGTCCGTCAAAGCACATTTTTTGTTCTGGGTTGAAATACAATTCCCAATTTAGCAATTTCATAATTTAGTGGTTTCTGCTATATCAGAGCTATTTGAAATCTATCCCTAAAAGGGTATATAATATTCAAGGTGCACATTGGGTCATTCAGAATAACTTCACACACACCCGCTACTGTGTATTTCCAAGTCTAATTCTGTCACTAAACCCATACCTGTCACCCAGCGCCTAAATACTAGGCCTCAAATTTATATCCTGCTAAATCTCTCGTTACCGCTGTACTGTTGTTGCTGGGCAAGATATTTAGTGTCCGTCAAAGCACATTTTTTGTTCTGGGTTGAAATACAATTCCCAATTTAGCAATTTCATAATTTAGTGGTTCCTGCTATATCAGAGCTATTTGAAATCTATCCCAAAAAGGGTATATAATATTCAAGGTGCACATAGGGTCATTCAGAATAACTTCACACACACGCTTCTGTGCATTTCCAAGTCTAATTCTGTCACTAAATCCATACCGGTCACCCAGCGCCTAAATACTAGGCCTCAAATTTATATCCCGCTGAATTTGAATACAATACATTGGGCCAAATAATATATTTGTTGTTGTGGTGAACCATAACAATGAGAAAAACATCTAGTAAGGGACGCGGACGTGGACATGGTCGTGGTGGTGTTAGTGGACCCTCTGGTGCTGGGAGAGGACGTGGCCGTTCTGCCACATCCACACGTCCTAGTGTACCAACTACCTCAGGTCCCAGTAGCCGCCAGAATTTACAGCGATATATGGTGGGGCCCAATGCCGTTCTAAGGATGGTAAGGCCTGAGCAGGTACAGGCATTAGTCAATTGGGTGGCCGACAGTGGATCCAGCACGTTCACATTATCTCCCACCCAGTCTTCTGCAGAAAGCGCACAGATGGCGCCTGAAAACCAACCCCATCAGTCTGTCACATCACCCCCATGCATACCAGGGAAACTGTCTCAGCCTCAAGTTATGCAGCAGTCTCTTATGCTGTTTGAAGACTCCGCTGGCAGGGTTTCCCAAGGGCATCCACCTAGCCCTTCCCCAGCGGTGAAAGACATAGAATGCACTGACGCACAACCACTTATGTTTCCTGATGATGAGGACATGGGAATACCACCTCAGCATGTCTCTGATGATGACGAAACACAGGTGCCAACTGCTGCGTCTTTCTGCAGTGTGCAGACTGAACAGGAGGTCAGGGATCAAGACTGGGTGGAAGACGATGCAGGGGACGATGAGGTCCTAGACCCCACATGGAATGAAGGTCGTGCCACTGACTTTCACAGTTCGGAGGAAGAGGCAGTGGTGAGACCGAGCCAACAGCGTAGCAAAAGAGGGAGCAGTGGGCAAAAGCAGAACACCCGCCGCCAAGAGACTCCGCCTGCTACTGACCGCCGCCATCTGGGACCGAGCACCCCAAAGGCAGCTTCAAGGAGTTCCCTGGCATGGCACTTCTTCAAACAATGTGCTGACGACAAGACCCGAGTGGTTTGCACGCTGTGCCATCAGAGCCTGAAGCGAGGCATTAACGTTCTGAACCTGAGCACAACCTGCATGACCAGGCACCTGCATGCAAAGCATGAACTGCAGTGGAGTAAACACCTTAAAACCAAGGAAGTCACTCAGGCTCCCCCTGCTACCTCTTCTGCTGCTGCCGCCTCGGCCTATTCTGCTGCTGCCGCCTCGGCCTCTTCCTCCGCCTCTGGAGGAACGTTGGCACCTGCCGCCCAGCAAACAGGGGATGTACCACCAACACCACCACCACCACCTCCGTCACCAAGCGTCTCAACCATGTCACACGCCAGCGTTCAGCTCTCCATCTCACAAACATTTGATAGAAAGCGTAAATTCCCACCTAGCCACCCTCGATCCCTGGCCCTGAATGCCAGCATTTCTAAACTACTGGCCTATGAAATGCTGTCATTTAGGCTGGTGGACACAGACAGCTTCAAACAGCTCATGTCGCTTGCTGTCCCACAGTATGTTGTTCCCAGCCGGCACTACTTCTCCAAGAGAGCCGTGCCTTCCCTGCACAACCAAGTATCCGATAAAATCAAGTGTGCACTGCGCAACGCCATCTGTAGCAAGGTCCACCTAACCACAGATACGTGGACCAGTAAGCACGGCCAGGGACGCTATATCTCCCTAACTGCACACTGGGTAAATGTAGTGGCAGCTGGGCCCCAGGCGGAGAGCTGTTTGGCGCACGTCCTTCCGCCGCCAAGGATCGCAGGGCAACATTCTTTGCCTCCTGTTGCCACCTCCTCCTTCTCGGCTTCCTCCTCCTCTTCTTCCACCTGCTCATCCAGTCAGCCACACACCTTCACCACCAACTTCAGCACAGCCCGGGGTAAACGTCAGCAGGCCATTCTGAAACTCATATGTTTGGGGGACAGGCCCCACACCGCACAGGAGTTGTGGCGGGGTATTGAACAACAGACCGACGAGTGGTTGCTGCCGGTGAGCCTCAAGCCCGGCCTGGTGGTGTGTGATAATGGGCGAAATCTCGTTGCAGCTCTGGGACTAGCCAATTTGACGCACATCCCTTGCTTGGCGCATGTGCTGAATTTGGTGGTGCAGAAGTTCATTCACAACTACCCCGACATGTCAGAGCTGCTGCATAAAGTGCGGGCCGTCTGTTCGCGCTTCCGGCGTTCACATCCTGCCGCTGCTCGCCTGTCTGCGCTACAGCGTAACTTCGGCCTTCCCGCTCACCGCCTCATATGCGACGTGCCCACCAGGTGGAACTCCACCTTGCACATGCTGGACAGACTGTGCGAGCAGCAGCAGGCCATAGTGGAGTTTCAGCTGCAGCACGCACGGGTCAGTCGCACTACAGAACAGCACCACTTCACCACCAATGACTGGGCCTCCATGCGAGACCTGTGTGCCCTGTTGCGCTGTTTCGAGTACTCCACCAACATGGCCAGTGGCGATGACACCGTTATCAGCGTTACAATACCACTTCTATGTCTCCTTGAGAAAACACTTAGGGCGATGATGGAAGAGGAGGTGGCCCAGGAGGAGGAGGAGGAGGAGGAGGAAGAGGGGTCATTTTTAGCACTTTCAGGCCAGTCTCTTCGAAGTGACTCAGAGGGAGGTTTTTGGCAACAGCAGAGGCCAGGTACAAATGTGGCCAGCCAGGGCCCACTACTGGAGGACGAGGAGGACGAGGATGAGGAGGAGGTGGAGGAGGATGAGGATGAAGCATGGTCACAGCGGGGTGGCACCCAACGCAGCTCGGGTCCATCACTGGTGCGTGGCTGGGGGGAAAGGCAGGACGATGACGATACGCCTCCCACAGAGGACAGCTTGTCCTTACCCCTGGGCAGCCTGGCACACATGAGCGACTACATGCTGCAGTGCCTGCGCAACGACAGCAGAGTTGCCCACATTTTAACCTGTGCGGACTACTGGGTTGCCACCCTGCTGGATCCACGCTACAAAGACAATGTGCCCACCTTACTTCCTGCACTGGAGCGTGATAGGAAGATGCGCGAGTACAAGCGCACGTTGGTAGACGCGCTACTGAGAGCATTCCCAAATGTCACAGGGGAACAAGTGGAAGCCCAAGGCCAAGGCAGAGGAGGAGCAAGAGGTCGCCAAGGCAGCTGTGTCACGGCCAGCTCCTCTGAGGGCAGGGTTAGCATGGCAGAGATGTGGAAAACTTTTGTCAACACGCCACAGCTAACTGCACCACCACCTGATACGCAACGTGTTAGCAGGAGGCAACATTTCACTAACATGGTGGAACAGTACGTGTGCACACCCCTCCACGTACTGACTGATGGTTCGGCCCCATTCAACTTCTGGGTCTCTAAATTGTCCACGTGGCCAGAGCTAGCCTTTTATGCCTTGGAGGTGCTGGCCTGCCCGGCAGCCAGCGTTTTGTCTGAACGTGTATTCAGCACGGCAGGGGGCGTCATTACAGACAAACGCAGCCGCCTGTCTACAGCCAATGTGGACAAGCTGACGTTCATAAAAATGAACCAGGCATGGATCCCACAGGACCTGTCCGTCCCTTGTCCAGATTAGACATTAACTACCTCCCCATAACCATATATTATTGGACTCCAGGGCACTTCCTCATTCAATCCTATTTTTATTTTCATTTTACCATTATATTGCAAGGCTACCCAAAGTTGAATGAACCTCTCCTCTGCCTGTGTGCTAGGCCTAAATATATGCCAATGGATTGTTGCAGTGGTGGCTGACGTGAAGCCTCATTCTCTGCTATGACATGCAGACTGATTCTCTGGTGACATGAAGCCAGATTGTCTGTTACGGGACCTCTCTCCTCTGCCTGGGTGCTGGGCCTGAATTTATGACAATGGACTGTTGCAGTGGTGGCTGACGTGAAGCCTGATTCTCTGCTATGACATGCAGACTGATTCTCTGCTGACATGAAGCCAGATCCTCTGTTGCGGGACCTCTCTCCTCTGCCTGGGTGCTGGGCCTAAATTTATGAAAATGGACTGTTGCAGTGGTGGGTGACGTGAAGCCTCATTCTCTGCTATGACATGCAGACTGATTCTCTGCTGACATGAAGCCAGATCGTCTGTTACGGGACCTCTCTCCTCTGCCTGGGTGCTGGGCCTAAATTTATGAAAATGGACTCTTACAGTGGTGGGTGACGTGAAGCCTGATTCTCTGCTATGACATGAAGACTGATTCTCTGCTGACATGAAGCCAGATCCTCTGTTACGGGACCTCTCTCCTCTGCCTGGGTGCTGGGCCTAAATATCTGACAATGGACTGTTGCATTGGTGGCTGACGTGAAGCCTGATTCTCTGCTATGATATGAAGACTGATTCTCTGCTGACATGAAGCCAGATTGTCTGTTACGGGACCTCTCTCCTCTGCCTGTGTGCTAGGCCTAAATATATGCCAATGGATTGTTGCAGTGGTGGCTGACGTGAAGCCTGATTCTCTGCTATGACATGCAGACTGATTCTCTGGTGACATGAAGCCAGATCCTCTGTTACGGGACCTCTCTCCTCTGCCTGGGTGCTGGGCCTAAATTTATGAAAATGGACTGTTGCAGTGGTGGGTGATGTGAAGCCTGATTCTCTGCTATGACATGCAGACTGATTCTCTGGTGACATGAAGCCAGATCCTCTGTTACGGGACCTCTCTCCTCTGCCTGGGTGCTGGGCCTAAATTTATGAAAATGGACTGTTGCAGTGGTGGGTGACGTGAAGCCTCATTCTCTGCTATGACATGCAGACTGATTCTCTGCTGACATGAAGCCAGATTGTCTGTTACGGGACCTCTCTCCTCTGCCTGGGTGCTGGGCCTGAATTTATGACAATGGACTGTTGCAGTGGTGGCTGACGTGAAGCCTGATTCTCTGCTATGATATGAAGACTGATTCTCTGCTGACATGAAGCCAGATTGTCTGTTACGGGACCTCTCTCCTCTGCCTGGGTGCCGGGGCCTAAATATCTGAGAATGGACTGTTCCAGTGGTGGGTAACGGGAAGCCAGATTCTCTGCTATGATATGAAGACTGATTCTCTGCTGACATGAAGCCAGATTGTCTGTTACGGGACCTCTCTCCTCTGCCTGGGTGCTGGGCCTAAATTTATGAAAATGGACTCTTACAGTGGTGGGTGACGTGAAGCCTGATTCTCTGCTATGACATGAAGACTGATTCTCTGCTGACATGAAGCCAGATTGTCTGTTACGGGACCTCTCTCCTCTGCCTGGGTGCCGGGGCCTAAATATCTGAGAATGGACTGTTCCAGTGGTGGGTGACGGGAAGCCAGATTCTCTGCTATGGAACCTCTCTCCAATTGATTTTGGTTAATTTTTATTTATTTAATTTTTATTTTAATTAATTTCCCTATCCACATTTGTTTGCAGGGGATTTACCTACATGTTGCTGCCTTTTGCAGCCCTCTAGCCCTTTCCTGGGCTGTTTTACAGCCGTTTTAGTGCCGAAAAGTTCGGGTCCCCATTGACTTCAATGGGGTTCGGGTTCGGGACGAAGTTCGGATCGGGTTCGGATCCCGAACCCGAACATTTCCGGGATGTTCGGCCGAACTTCTCGAACCCGAACATCCAGGTGTTCGCTCAACTCTATTCATAACTTCTAGTAGAAATAATAAAAGAATGGCAGAACATACAAACATAAGAATAGATGCTCCAGAATTGTTACATAGGGAATGCATGAAGTTATTAAAACAGACATGTCAGGAGTGTTGACAGGTTCTCTTTAATGTTGAAAATATAGAAAATAAAACTAAATAGTGTAGTGATTGGGTGATTGCTCATTTCCTGTGTTTTGAGAGGAGCCAATAAGTTGAGACCAGGAGGGGAGCATGAGGTATAACAACTGAAGGAGCAATTGGTAAGGTGAGTATGATTTTATTGTTTTACATTGTCCTGGGGCTTTTAAAAAATGTGGCCCTAACTTATCACTCATTGACTCCAGAATTATGGCTTTAAAAAGTTTCAAAATAGGCCTTTTGCAACCTTTTGCACTCACTTGCACAAACATTTTGTGATTTTTATATTCTTTTAAAAGATTACAAAACAAGTCGCAATCTCAGGCCAGCAGAGGTTGGAGTGGGAAAACTGTAACAGCTTTCCAAGACAAAAGTGTTTTGTTTAACTCCTTCCTGAGGTGAAATAAGCCTTATTTCACCTCAGGACCAGGATGTTTTTTGAAAATCTGACAAGTGTCACTTTAAGTGGTGATAACTTTTAAATGCTTTGACTTATCCAGACCATTCTGAGATAGTTTTTTTTTATTACATATTGTACTTCATGACACTGGTAAAATGAAGTAAAAAAAAGGTCATTTTCATTTATAAAAAAATATCAAATTTGCCAAAGATTTGGAAAATTTTTCCAAGTTTCAATTTCTCTACTTCTATAATACATATACCAACAAAAGAGAACCGGTACTAAATGATACCCAATAAAATTAAATCTTTATTATAACATAAAAACATACAGACAAATACATATTTGTAGAGACCATACAGAGTGCCTACAGGGGCTGTCCACAATAACACTGCTACCAACTGATAGTAATTCACTATTGAGCCCACAATCTCTGTGCGGGCACACAGTGTGTAATGTATCTAGACCAGCATATAAATATAGAAGCTGCCTCTAGCTATAAACACAACTGCCTTTAACTATAAATGCATCTGGTGTGGATATACAAAGGGTATAGATGACATCCGTATGCTCTGACCTGTGCCGTATAAACAATTCAGCGCATCACAATGATGCTATCGTGTGTACATCGAAACGGTCAGAATCTCCTTCTTACCCGATATCCAGTGGTGTATGTGTGGGCTGTCTCTGTCTGGTGTAGTCCTCGTCGCACGTTTCGCTAATGCTTCATCAGGAGGATTCTATACAACATTCTATAATACATAGTAATACCTACAAAAATAGTTATTACTTTACATTCCCCATATGTCTACTTCATGTGAGGATCATTTGGGGAAGACATTTTTTTGGGGGGACCTTACAAGGCTTAGAAGTTTAGAAGTAAATCTTGAAATTTCTTAGAAATTTTCAAAAAACAACTTTTTAAGGACCAGTACAGGACTGAAGTCACTTTGTGAGGCTTACATAATAAAAACCACCCAAAAATGACCCCATTCTAGAAACTACACCCCTCAAGGTATTCAAAACAGATTTTTACAAACGTTGTTAACCATTTAGGTGTTCCACAAAAATTTATGGAAAATAGAGATACAATTTCAAAATTTAACTTTTTTGGCAGATTTTCCTTCTTTTTTTTCCAGTTACAAAGCAAGGGTTAACAGCCAAACAAAACTCAATATTTATGGCTCTGATTCTTTAGTTTGCAGAAACACCCCATATGTGGTCATAAACTGCTGTACGGGCACACAGCAGGGCGCAGAAGGAAAGGAATGCCATACATTTTTTGGAAGGCAGATTTTGCTGGACTGTTTTTTTTGACACCATGTCCCATTTGAAGCCCCCCTGATGCACTCCTAGAGTAGAAACTCCATAAAGGTGACCCCATCTAAAAAACTACACCCCTCAAGGTATTCAAAACTAATTTTACAAACGTTGTTAACCCTTTAGGTGTTCCACTAGAATCAATGAAAAATAGATATACAATTTAAAAATGTCCCATTTGAAGCCCCCCTGATGCACCCCTAGAGTAGAAACTCCAAAAAAGTGACCCCATTTTAGAAACTAAGTGATAGGGTGGAAGTTTTGTTGGTACTAGTTTAGGGTACATATGATTTTTGGTTGCTCTATATTACAGTTTTTGTGAGGCAAGGTAACAAAAAATTGCTGTTTTGGCACAGTTTTTTTGGGGGTTATTTACAACATTAATCTGACAGGTTAGATCATGTGGTATTTTCATAGAGCAGGTTGTCACGGCTGCGGTGATACCTAATATGTATACAATTTTTCTATTTATGTAAGTTTTACACAATGATTTCATTTTTTAAACAAAAAAAAAATCATGTCTTAGTGTCTCTAATAGTCTGAGAGCCATAGTTTTTTCAATTTTTGGGCGATTATCTCAGCTAGGATCTAATTTTTTTGTGAATCGCTTGCTATTACACTTTTTGTGATGTATGGTGACAAAAAAATGGTTTATTTAGCACAGTTTTTATTTTTTATTTTTTACAGTGTTCATCTGAGGGGTTAAGTCATGTGATATTTTTATAGAGCTGGTCCATACGGACACAGTGATACCTAATATGTATACTTTTTTTTATTTATGTAAGTTTTACACAATAACAGCTTTTTTAAAACCAAAAAAATGATGTCTTAGTGTCTCCGTATTCTGAGCCATAGTTTATTTATTTTTTGGGTGATTGTCTCAGCTAGGGGCTCATTTTTTGCGGGATGAGGTGACGGTTAGATTGGTACTATTTTTTGATCGCTTGCTGTTGTACTTTTTATGATGTAAGGTGACAAAAAAATAGTTTATTTAGCACAGTTTTTGTTCTTTATTTTTTACGATGTTCTTCTGAGGGGTTAGGTAAGTTGATATTTTTATAGAGCCGGTCGATACGCACGCGGCGATACCTAATATGTCTGTTTTTTCCCCCCTATTATTTACCAATTTTTTTGAGTTTATTTAGGGAAAATGACGTTTTTGTTTATTTTTACTTGAAACTTTTAATTTTTGTAGGGAAAACTTTATTTTTTCAACTTTATTTTCACTTTTTTTTGTCCCACTTTGGGACTTCAACTTGGGGGGGGTCTAATCCTTTACAATGCATTCCAATACTTCTGTATTGGAATGCATTGGCTGTATGAGTAATACCCGATGGCACCGCCGCCGCCCGCAACATGAAAAGCCGCAAACCGCAGGTCTGAATTGACCTGCGGTTTGCGACGATCGCCGACATGGGGGGGGGGGGTCAAGGCCCCCCCCCACGCATTTAGCAGAGGTGCCTGCTCAATGATTTGAGCAGGCACCTTGTTCCGATCACCGCCCGCCAAGCGGCGGTGATCAGAAATACACAGGGCGTACAGGTACGCCCTGTGTCTTAAGTACCAGGACATCAGGGCATACCCGTGTGCCCTGTGTCCTAAAGAGGTTAAGGATAAGAATAATTTATCAAGAAACATAAGACATTTGATAAATGTGGCATAAAGTACTCCAACACAGACTCAAGAAAAACTGACTTCAAATATTTCCCTCATGATAAATTCCCTCCTATATGTTCAGACTAACGAACCCTTTAGTCCTTTTAGTTACATGCTGGCTTGGTTCAGCTGTGTGTTCAGGCACGTATGCAAGGAAAGGTAAGAGGTCCTAAGGTCATACCAGATACTTCTGGGTTTAATAAAATACAACATGCAGTTGGGGAGGTTCTAGTGGTGGTTTGCTTATCATGGAGGCAAACGGCACAACTGCTATGGGGTACGGGGTGAGAGGGTGCCCAGCACTGATCTACATATCCTGTTTTCAACACACATTTTTCACTTTTCAACGCGCATCTTCCTGCAGCCATCACTAGGAGCATTTGAAAGCATTTGAAAGAGAGTTTTCTTTGAGTTGAATTGTGGATTTCATGTACTGGAGTGAAGCCGATAGCTATATGCAGAAGGTGTATCAGTGTACTTATACCAGTTGTTTAGGTTGAAGTACATTGATAAATATAGTGATCAGACTGAGCTACATGTTTATGAAAAACCTTCACTTTTCATACATATAGCAACTTAAAAAAATATATACTAATAAAAAGACCCTAAATTCATCAGAAATATCCGCCCTAGTGGAGTTGGGTGATAATATTACATTTTGCTATGAGATCTGTATATGCCCCGACTAGATTTCTGGTGGTAGCACCTAGAAAAATAAACCAGACTGAAGATTGTGGTATGCTATTGTTTCAAATGGGAAACTGAAACATTTCAAAACCTTTTTTTTATTTTTATTTCAAAAGAACAAATCCATATTTCCATGCCATATATTGTTTTTTGCAATTCACATTGCATCAGTGTCTTTCTAAATAATCTAAGGTTGCTACTCTAGCATGAAGAAACAGAATGTTCTATTGTGTAACCGGGCTATAACTTATTAATGGTGGTGCTGAAATAGTTTTGATTTTATGTACTCGTCTAGAGTAAATCACTGAAAAAGCAAATACAAATGCAATATATTTTTAAACATGATTTAAACCTTTTTATTTAACATGGATAATTGAAAAAGTAGCAACTAAATGTTTCAGAAGTTGTGCAATGCAAATAAGAGAAGTTTGTGTTGGATAGACAGACAACCTGAAATCTCATTGCAAACAGAAAGGATCTACCTGAAAAAAAAAAAATGCATTTTGAAAATGTCTGTATCCAAGTGCTTGTGGCAAGGTTGAATTTTTAACACAGACAGAATTCCTTAGTGGATCTAGAAGAAGTAAATTATCAATATTTATGCATACAAGGTAGTGCTCATCTGCAATCGCTCCCAGCCATGACAATGAACACTTTCAGCAGGTGTCCCAGAAGTCTTTGGACTGCCTATTATTATTTTTATGTGGCTACATGCTATTACCATATTGTTTAACGCCAGAGAGCTATTTCATCCGAAAGCACAGACTTTTCCACGGCATCATTCACTGGAATAAATTGTGGAAATGTTTCATTTTGCATAGAGAGAAAAGCTGTCATATTGTAAAATATATATAGAAAGGGTACTAAATTGCCCTAAGAATATAGGTGCTATTAGTTCCTAAGAATCAGAACCAAATACCAAACAATCAGATTAAGACTTTTTATCTGAATACTAGAGTCGTATTAACAATGTTGATTTTCTGAGTTATTAAAAAAACACACGCATGAATGTGTTGCCGTTTTTTCAATTGATATATGCTATATTCTAACAATGCGGGGAGGAAAGATATCAGTTTTGCTGCACGTGTCATATCCTGAGAAGTGTTTCACGTAGTAAAGAACTGCTTTTAAAAATAACAGCTATTAGTTTACATAATATACACACTACTAAGGGAGGGTGGCCAGGGTTATGTGGAGGGGCGTGGTTAAGAATTGCGCCTCTTTTTAAAGAAAAAGTTATCGGAAAAGTAATGAAAGGTGTTTCCTTTCTAAAACATATACAATGCTGCATAATGTACATTATTATTCTCCCAACCAAAATATATTGCGAGTGTTGTGAGCATGCTCTACGACATTCATGTCCGGTAGCTGCACAAGTGTTGATGAGATCTATGTGTGATACTTTTCTGTTGTGTAGCTTCTGGACATTCAGGAAACTAATATAGATACAATGTGTTTCAATGGTCCCTCCATCTGTGACATTTTCAGGATGGGAGCAGTGTGCAGAGAAGATTTGACTAACAAGAAGGAGTGGCTTCAGGAAATTATAATAAAGTTATATAAGTAAGTTGACCCTGAAGGTTTCTAACACATTTGATAAGAATATATGTAAAGTGGGCAGCTCCTTTAAAGTTCAACTGTAGTTTCAGTTTAAAGCACTTACAGTGCTGCCCATAATTATTCATACCCCTGGCAAATTTTGTCTTAAGGTTACTTTTATTCAACCAGCAAGTTATTTTTTGACGGGAAATGACATGGGTGTCTTCCAAAAGATAATAAGACAATGTACAAGAGGCATTATTGTGAGAAAAAAACATGTCTCAGCTTTTATTTACATTTGAGCAAAAAATACAAGATGTTCCGCACTGTGAAAAATTTCAGAGGACGTGGTCGGAAGCCAAAAGTGACACCTGTGCTGGATAGTTAGAGAGGTGAAAAAGAATCCAAGGATCACCACCAAGGCCATCCTGGTGAATCTGGGCTCTGCTGGTAGCAATGTCTCAAGGCAGACAATCCAACGGACACTGCACACTGCTGGGCTCCACGGATGCAGACCAGGCACACAATAGCTCGCTTTGCCTTTGCAAAAGCTCATCTGGACAGAGAAGAAGACTTCTGGCCTTCTGTGTTATGGTCAGATGAAACAAAAATGTAATTGTTTGGTCACAATTATGTTTCCTTCATTTGGCGTAAAAAAGGAAAAGCCTTCAACCCAAAGAACACCATCCCCACTGTCGAACATGGTGGTGGGAACCTAATGCTTTGGGGGTGTTTTTCAGCCAATGGACCAGGGAACCTAATCACAGTAAAAGGCACTATGAAAAAGTCTGCAGAGAAACTTGGCCTTGGGCTCCAGTGGATATTTCAGCATGACAATGACCCAAAACACACAGCAAAAGTGGTGAAGAAATGGTTAGCAGACAACATCATTAACGTTTTGGAGTGGCCCAGCCATAGTTCAGACTTGAATCCAATTGAGAATCTGTGGAGGGAGCTAAAGATCAGGGTGATGGCAAGAATACCCTCCAACCTGAAAGATTTGGAGCTCATTGCTAAAGATGAATGGTCAAAAATACCTGTGGAGACATGCAAAAAGCTGGTCTGCAATTATAGGAAGCGTTTGATTGCTGTAATAGCCAATAAAGGCTTTTCTAATGATTATTGAAAAGGGTATGAATAATTTTGGACTGGAACTTTTTGCTCAAATGTAAATAAAAGCTCAGAAATGTTTTATTTTCCACAATAATCCCTTTTGTACATCATCTTATTATCTTTTGGGAGACACCTATGTAATTTCCCATCAAAAAATTACTTGCTGGTTAAATAAAAGTAACTTTAAGTCAAAATTTGCCTGGGGTATGAATAATTATGGGTACCTCTCTGTGCTCTGCGGCAAGTCCAGCAGCAATATGGCGCTGACGCTGCTCTGTTTCTATAGCAACAAGCCCTGCTGACAGTGGGAGGGAGCCAAGAAGTTAAACCAATCAGGCTAGATCTGAAGTCGATTTGGTCAAACACTTCATTTTAATGCTGTACGGAGACCTGTTTCAATACAGCATTAAAATGTATTGCCTCAGTGGAGGAAAAATTTGTTTTGCCTGAAGTTGCACAAAACTTAGCAAAAGTTGCAACATTCACTTTGGTGAATGAATTTGGTATTTATTTCTATATATTTAAAAACATTTAAAATTTGGAATCCGAAGTCAGGTTTGGTATCAGCTGGTACCTTGGTATCCAACCCAACTTCCTAATTTTAAATGTTTTTAAAGAATACCAAATTCCTTCAGCAAAGTTCACACAACTTCGGACGAGACAAATTTTGCCTCGACAGAGGCGATACATTTTAATGCTGTAAAGAGACAGGTCTCTGCAAGTTTTAAAAGAAAGTGTTAGAACAAATTTTCTTCGGATCTATGTTCTGTAGCTCGATTCGCTCAACACTAGTCACATGCTTCCTGAGGTTGTGTCATGGATGTGGTGTGGGTCGGAAACTCCATGTCGAGCACAGAACGGAAGGGGATAGGAACTGAGCCTTGAAACTAGGGTAAAGGAGAAGGTCACCTCCTAGAACAACTCTAATCCAAGTCATGACTAACTATCAGTATGAACTGACCTTGATGGTAGGAAAGTTCATTCACAGGAATCTAGAGCCCTAACACACCCTGTAGGGCCCCAGTATATTGACAGGACTTGAGACAACCTATTCCTCTAACAGAAGGATGAACAGGAGTCTCCTCAGGCCTTGATACAAGAGACAGGGAAATACAACAAACAAAATACAAAAGATAAGATGACACTTAACTAAACATTGAGCAGAGTTAGCACCAGGAGCTCAACCAAGATCCAACAACAAGGTAGCTCAGAGTCCAGAAACTGAAGCTATAAACAGCACCCAGAAGGGGTAAGCAGTAATGAATAGGGGGAGTTAAATGACCAAACCAACAACACCTGCAAGAGGTGTGGTAATTGCCAAAACAACACAGACACAAATTGTAATGTCCTGGAATGCCATTATCACTTATTTTTGGCACCTTGCTACCATCTCCTATGTGCTAATGTATATTATCTAATGTATTTCATGTCATCTCCTAATAATTTGCATATTCGTTCATGTAACTGGTTGTGTTCATGTAATTACCTGGTCCACCGGCAGATAGCGGCAGAATTGGCAGAGATAGTTTGGCTGGAGAGGAGCCTCCTATTTCCATTCCAGCCCTCTCTAAAGAGGGAGGAGTTTAGGTGGTGAGCAGGTCAGTCTACCCTACCCTCTCGTGGGGAGAGGTTGTGTGAGGAGTCTTGTCTGACTTAACCCCTGCTAGGGGAAGGCAGCAGGCCGGGTCTTTTCTGGACAGGTTCTGTTAGTCCTACGCCAGCCTTATCACTAGAGGTTGGGCACATGCAAGCTGAAGCTAGAGTTTGAGGTACTCCAAAGCCAGGACAAGAGGTTCCTAGGATTAAAACATAAAGTGAGAGACAGACTACAGATAAACCTAAGTTTCAGCAGAGGAAAAAAAGTTCCTTTTTACTCCAGGTAGCATAGCAGAGCTGAGATTGTTGCAGAGAAATATTTGCCTGCCAAAGTTAAGGCAATACCTGATGATGACCAATATATCGTTTGGAAGCTGTTTCGATTACCAATTCATGCCAAGTAAAAGCAACTTCAATCTTACTACAAAGTCTGGACTCCATTTATTCTACTTATACTGCATCCAAGTTCACCTACCCCTTTTGCACTGCTTCAGACCACACCACATCTGGGATCCACTGATATTCAGGTAAGAACACTGTTACACGTGTATTTAACATCTACAGAGACTGTAGGCCACCCTGCACCATTATGGCAATCCTGCCAACATTAACATCTACAAAGGGATCCTTGTGCTTCCGCTGCTTACCCGCAGCTGGCATCATGTTTACTTGCTCTATAAGAGGGACATATTTTGTAGAAACCTCCTAAGAGGCAATTGATACCCCAGGCGCGTCCTTGTGGGCACGAGGTCATCACAAAATGAACAAGTCAAATTAACCAACGTGTTGCCAATCTCTCTGATCTCCTGGCACCTGCCACGGGAGTGTCCGTGACAGTACTCCCCCCTTCTACAAGTGACCTCCAGGCACCCAGGACCGACCTTATCCGGGTGAGACTTGGGAAAGGCTTTCACTAAGCAGCTGACATTCACGTTGGATGCTGGTACCCACATCCTCTCTTCTGGTCCATAACCCTTCCAGTAGACAAGATACTTAAGGGATCTATGGAGAACTCGAGATTCAACTATCTTGGTGATCTGATTTTCCAAACTACCGTCCATCATGACAGGAGCAGGTGGTAAGGAAGACTGCTCCAAAGGATCAACATATCTCTTCAACAAAGATTTGTAAAACAAATTATGAATTTTCGGGTCATGAGGAACTTCAAGACAAAAAGCTACAGTTGGACCCAACTTCCAAGAAGGTATCTTTAACTTAATGTTTCTTGTGGACAGCCACACAGAACCACCCACACTTAGGTCCGGACCATTCATACATTTCCTATCAGCCACACGTTTATATTGTTGTCTATATTCTTCAAATTATTTAGAATTTTTCGCCATATCAATGATAATGATGATGAAAAACGTTCTTCCTAAGGGATACCAGAAGTATCAGAACCAGAAAATGTGCCAAACTGTGAGTGAAACCCATATGCCCCAAAAAATGGCAACTCACCAATGGATTCCTGACTACAATTGTTTATGGCAAACTCTGCCAAAGACAAAAAGGAAGACCACTCCTCCTGGTACTCAGATAAAAACCATCTCAAGTCTCTGATTAGTGCTCTCCGTATGTCCGTCCGACTGAGGATGAAAAGCCGAAGAAAAGGACAGTTGTAGTCGAGTACAGAATGCTTTCCAGGATATGGAAAAAAACAGAGTCCCATGATCAGAGACCACATCAGAGGGAATGCCATGGAGTTTCAAATTGTTGTCGGCAAATACTTGTGCAGGTGTTTTAGGATTAGGTAGGCTAGATAAAGCAATAAAGTGCACCATTTTACTAAAGCGATCAATTACCACCAGATTAACTGTCTTTCCTGAAGAGTTAGGAAGGTCAGTGCTAAAATCCATAGATACATAAGTGCATGGTCTTGAAGGGATAGGTAATGTAAGTATCCAGAAGGCCGAGTATGTGTCACCTTAGCACGTGCACAGGTGGTACAGACTGACACATAGTCCTTAACACATTTACGCCATCCTGGCCTCCAGATTCTATGAGATATGAGGTTGGCAGTGGATCTGCTTCCAGGGTGGCCCGTAATAACTCATGTTGATCGAGCACCAAAGTGCCCGAGTGCTTGAATATGTCTCGGGATGTTCGGGTGCTCTACCGAGCACCCGAGCACAATGGAAGTCAATGGAGGAACCTTAGCATAAAACCAGGCAACCCATGTTCTGACTAGGGGTGGGTGTCTGGTTTCCATGAAAAGATCAGAAATTGATGGAAACACCACTGAAATGGTTTGGGAAGGATGGGGAGGATGTCTGGATTCATCTTGGACTCCCAGGTCGCTGGTGGGAACGATGTTGTCGCCAATTTTACAGACTGACAATAATACACACAAAACCGAAGATAAAATCTATTTTAGAGGAAAAATTGTTAGGAAACATTCTTTCCTGTATATTTTCTTGTATATAAATTGCAAGTAATGCAATAAATTACAAGGAAGAGGCAGTCTGATACAACCTGTATATCACCTAAAGGAGGGCTTAATTCACATTGTGGTACAATTGTGGTACAATTGTTCAGGTAGTGGGACTCTTACACTCATAAAGCCTATGCACTAAGTGAAAGGACTGCCAACAATTACAAGGAACCGGCACTCCGATGCCCCCCTTTATTACACATAAAGGAGGGCTCATACACCCTTGAAAAATTATGATTGATGGCCTGCAGATAAGCTGACCCTGTAAAAGATTGTAGGTGTGGGCCTACAGATGTACTGACCCTGTAAAAGATTGTAGGTAAGGGCCTGCTGGTGAGCTGACCCTCTAAAAAATTATATGCGAGGACCTGCAGGTGAGCTGAACCTATAAAACATTATATGCAAGGGCCTGTAGGTGAGCTGACCCTGTAAAATATTATATGTGAGGGTCTGCAGGTGAGCTGACCCTGTAAAAGATTGTAGGTACAGTAAGGGCCTAAAGGTGAGCTGACCCTGTAAAAGATTGTATGCAATGGCCTATAGGTGAGCTGAACCTCTAAAACATTATATGCGAGGGCCTATAGGTGTGCTGATGACCCTGTAAAAGATTGTAGGTAAGGGCCTGCTGGTGAGCTGACCCTCTAAAAAATTATATGCGAGGACCTGCAGGTGAGCTGAACCTGTAAAACATTATATGCGAGGGCCTGCAGGTGAGCTAACCATGTAAAACATATGCAAGTGCCTACAGGTGAGCTGACCCTGTAAAAGATTGTAGGTGAGGGCCTGCTGGTGAGCTGACCCTCTAAAAAATGATATGCGAGGGCCTCTAGGTAAGCTGACCCTGTAAAACATTATATGCAATGGTCTATAGGTGAGCTGACCCTGTAAAACATTATATGCAAGGGCCTAAAGGTGAGCTGACTCTGTAATAGATTATAAGTGAGGGCCTGCAGGTGAGCTGACCCTATAAAACATTATACGAGAGGGCCTATAGGTGAGTTGACCCTGTAAAAGATGGTAGGTGAGGGCCTACAGGTGAGCTGACCCTAAAAAATATTATATGCAAGGGCCTGCAGGTGTACTGACCCTGTAAAAGATTGTAGGTACAGTAAGGGCCTAAAGGTGAGCTGACCCTGTAAAAGATTGTATGCAATGGCCTATAGGTGAGCTGAACCTATAAAACATTATATGCGAGGGCCTATAGGTGAGCTGACCCTGTAAAAGATTGTAAGTGAGGACCTGCAGGTGAGCTGACCCTGTAAAAGATTGTAGGTTAGGGCCTGCAGATGAGCTGATCCTGTAAAACATTGTAGGTGAGGGCCTACAGGTGAGCTGACCCTGTAAAAGATTATATGCGAGGGCCTACAGCTGAGCTGACCCTGTAAAAGATTGTAGGTGAGGGCCTACAGGTGAGCTGACCCTGTAAAACATTATATGCGAGGGGCTGCAGTTGAGATGACCCTGTAAAAGATTGTAAGTGGGTGCCTGCTGTTAAGCTGACCCTCTAAAAATTATATGCGAAGGCCTGCAGGTGATCTGACCCTGCAAAAGATTGTAGGTGAGGGCCTGCAGGTGAGCTGACCCTCTAAAAAAATTGTATGCAAGGGCTTGTAGGTGATCTGACCCTGTAAAAAATGATATGCGATGGCCTAAAAGTGAGCTGACCCTGTAAAACATTATATGCGAGGGCCTGCAGGTGAGCTGACCCTATAAAAGATTCTATGCAAGGGCCTTCAGGTGAGCTGACCCTGTAAAAGATTGTAGGTTACGGCCTACAGTTGAGCTTACCCTCTAAAAAATTATATGCGAGGACCTGCAGATGAGCTGACCCTGTAAAACTTTATATGTGACAGCCTACAGGTGAGCCGACCCTGTAAAACATTATTTGCAATGGCATATATGCGAGGGCATTATATGTGACGAATAAGCATGTTGATATAATGGAAGAGGAGGAGGAGGATAAGAAAAGGAATATTCAACCATATACCCTTTTTTGTGGTGGAAGGGGTGCATGGGAATACAGTGTATTCAGTACATTATAAACAACACATTTAAAGTGGCTTTATGTTCATCAGCTTTCCTCTGGTGGAGTCAAGAATTCAGGGTCAATCCAGGCATTGTTCATTTTTATAAGAGTTAACTTGTCAGCGTTTTCAGTTGACAGGCAAATACGTTTATTTGTTATAATGCCACCAGCAGTACTAAATACCCACTCAGACAAAACGCTGGCGGCAGGGCAGGCCGGCACCTCCAAGGCATAGAGCGCCAGTTCATGCCACGTGTCTAGCTTGGACTCCCAGTAGTTGTAAAACACTGAGGGATCATTGAGGACGCGGACACGGTCTGCTATGTACTCCTTCACCATCTTCAAAACTGCGCCTGCACCGAATACTGAACGGAACGGCACATGCACGAGATTTACAAGGCAGAAGGGGGCTTACTTAAATAAAAAGAAATGCAGAGTTAGATTCAGGTGACTTTTTCATATCTATAATGTCAGCCTGTTCAATAGCGAAAAATTGGGGTGACAGAAACCCTTTAAAAGGACTTTTTAGTCTGTAAAGATTTAGCAATTTAGCGCAGGTTGTGCTAAAAATATATATTGCTGCTGCCACACACAACAGTAGTCCTTAAAAGAACTTTTGGGTCTCTGAAAAGTTTATCTAATAAAAATATTCCTATTTCCCTCCCTACACTGTCTGTCCCTTCCTCAGAACAGCTCTCCCTGACTAAGACTGAGCCGAACAAGCGTCATCAGCACCCAATAACACATTCCGGCCAGCCAATCACTGTAATGCCAGTAACCAACATGGCTACGGCATTACAGTGAGGGCAGTACTTACGTAGCGCAGCAGCCAAGAAACGTGCTCGGAGGAGACTTGAGCATTGCGCTCGAGCACATGCGGTATTCAAACTGGTGTTCGGCCAAGCATGCTCGATCAACACTAGCGGATGCGCTTATCAGTTATTATGCCCCCAGCAGCACTAAATACCCGCTCTGACAAAAAGCTGGCAGCAGGGAAGGCCAGCACCTCCAAGGAGTAGAGTACCAGTTCATGCCACGTGTCCAGCTTGGACACCCAATAGTTGTAAGGCGCAAAGGGATCATTGAGTACGCAGACACGGTCTGCTACGTACTCCTTCACCATGTTCCAAAATGTTTCCCTCCTTGTGCTGGTGTGAGGCGGGGATGGCACGCTGGGCAAAATAGTGGCGGCTGGGGACTAAGTAACGAGGGATGGCCGCCACCATCAGGCTGTGGAAAGCCTCGGTGTCCACAAGCCTAAATGACAACATTTCCAGGGCCAGCAATTTGGAAAGGTGCACATTTAGTGCTGGCCTGTGGGTGGCTGGATTTTTGCGCTTTCGTTCAAAGGCCTTGTGTATAGACATCTGTATGCTGCGCTGGGACACAGAAGTGGATGTGCTAACTAAAGGTGCTTGCGAAGGTCCAGGTGCAGGGCAGGAGGCATCCAGGCCTGCTTCTTGGACAGGAGATTGGCCAGCATGTAACACAGGGAAAGAGGAGGCAGTGGTGTGACCCGCAAACACTGATTGTGGATTAAGGCGTTCAGCCCACCTATTAAGGTGCTGCCATGTGGCGGATCATGCTGGTGGTGTGAGGTGGCTAGTGTTCATGCCCCTGCTCATTTTGGTACGGCACAGGTTGCAAATGACAATTCTTTTATCATCCACACTTTCATAAAAAATGCGCCATACTGCGGAACACCTACCCCTTGGCAAGGGAGATTTCCGCAAGGGGGTGCTCTGGGGAACAGTTGCAGGCCTGTTTGTTGTGGCACCCATTCTCCCTTTTGCCACCCCACTGCCTCTTCCAGCCTGTTGCAGTGCTGCGGATCCCTCCCCCTCTGTACTGCTGTCCTCGCTCCACTTACCAACTTCAAAGGTCGGGTCAGTGATTTCATTGTCCACCACCTCCTCTTCCACTTCCTAACTCTGGTCATCCTCCTGACTTGTTGACCTAACAACAGCCTCACTTATTGACAACTGTGTCTCATCCTCATCATCAACCTCTTGAGACACTAATTGACGTTGACTTATTGGCAACTGTGTCTCATCATCATCATGCACCTCGTGAAACACTAATTGTCGTTACCCACCGCCATCTTCTTCTGACTGTGGATGCTCAAGAGTTTGGGTATCAGGGCACAAGATCTCCTCATGTCCATCTTCAAGCTGGCTTGGCGAGAGGCCCAAATTAAGGAATGGCACTGAAAAGAGCTCCTCGGGATATCCGAGTGTGGGATCACTTGTTTGCAAAGACTCTACATGGTGGGAGGAAGGAGGATCAAGGCGAGGATTCTGTTGACCAGACTCTTGGCTACTGAGACTGGATTTTGTGAAAGACAGGGTGGTGCTTAACCGACTGGAATCATTATCTGCCTCAATCCAACCAACCACCTACTCGCACTGGTCTGACTTCGAGAGTTGTGTCCTGAGCCGCCCTGCAAACTGGGACATGAAGCTAGGTATCATGGATGAGTGTGTTTCTTGTGCTCTGCCAGCAGGAACAGTTTCAATGTGCCCAAGGCCACGGCCTCTGTGTGCTCCATCAGCATCATGGCCACTTCCCCATCCCTTAGTGCTTGCCTTCATCATATTAAATGGTATATATGCTTGCAAGTATGTCACACAAACTGTAGCGCAGTTTAATGTGCAAATAAATTACAGTGAATGTCACAGGTATTTGAAATGCGGAAACATTATACAGGAGAGGTACTACAGGTAATGGCATTGCTGTCAGCAGCGGCTAAGAAAAAATTACAGTCAATGTCACAGATATTTGGGATGCGGAAACATTATACATGACATGTAGCACAGGTAATGTCACTGTCCGTAGTGTCTACGGATTAAGTACACTGGATGTCACAGATATTTTTAGGCTGCACAAACATTATACAGGAGATATAGTGCAGGTTATGTAACTGTCTGCAGCAGACACTATCTACAGAAAAAGTACACTGGATGTCACAGATATTTTTAGTACGCGCACACGTTAAGCAGGAGATGTAGTGCAAATAATGTCGCTGTTTGCAGCGTCTATGGAAAAAGTACACCGGATGTCACAGATATTTTTAGTATGTGCACATGTTAAACAGGAGATGTAGCGCAGATAATGTCGCTGTCTGCAGGCAGAGGATGGATTATTATAAATTATGCTACCGATTTAACAAGAGAGAGGAAAAGACAAGAAAAGATGTAGATACACCTATAAAATGTAAACTTAACGGGCATCGACAGTGGTAAAAGCGGAAATGCCTAATACGGAGATGGAACGCATAAGACCGATCATGTGACCAGTTGGAACGCACATGTGTGAAAACCGGAAGTCTCGGCCGTGCAGCCACCGCTCGAACAATACACACACAGCAGCCATCGAATAGGTGTATATACAATGAATGAATAAGATTTAAAAAAAAATAACGTTAAAAAACAAATGACCTTAAAAAATAAACAAATCTGGAGTGAATTAATAAATAATGACCATACGATTTCATGAGAATATATAAGTGATAGATACAAATAAAAAATAAAAAATTTGAAAAATGTGAAAGGTGTATATAAAAATACAAAAAATTAAATAATTGATGATAAAATGTGACATATGAATGTGATAAAAATATATATATAAATAATAATAATAATAATAATAATATATAATTAGAATTAATTTATAATTAACCAATTATAATTAATTAAAATGAAAAAAAGGTGCATCAAAAAGTTTAAGAAAATGTGTAAAAAATGTGTAGGGGAATGGAACACTATGAAAGAGTGAAACAGGTGTCAAGAAAAACATATAAATGTATATAAATGCAAACGTACAGTATAGACCAAAAGTTTGGACACACCTTCTCATTCAAAGAGTTTTCTTTATTTTCATGACTATGAAAATTGTAGATTCCCACTGAAGGCATCAAAACTATGAATTAACACATGTGGAATTATATACATAACAAATCAGGCCTTCATGGTAGAATATCTGCTAGGAAACCACTGCTAAGGACAGGCAACAAGCAGAAGAGACTTGTTTGGGCTAAAGAACACAAGGAATGGACATTAGACCAGTGGAAATCTGTGCTTTGGTCTGATGAGTCCAAATTTGAGCTCTTTGGTTCCAACCACCGTGTCTTTGTCCGACGCAGAAAAGGTGAACGGATGGACTCTACGTGCCTGGTTCCCACTGTGAAGCATGGAGGAGGAGGTGTGATGGTGTGGGGGTGCTTTGCTGGTGACACTGTTGGGGATTTCTTCAAAATTGAAGGCATACTGAACCAGCATGGCTACCACAGCATCTTGCAGCGGCATGCTAATCCATCCGGTTTGCGTTTAGTTGGACCATCATTTATTTTTCAACAGGACAATGACCCCAAACACACCTCCAGGCTGTGTAAGGGCTATTTGACCATGAAGGAGAGTGATGGGGTGCTGCACCAGATGACCTGGCCTCTACAGTCACCGGACCTGAACCCAATCGAGATGGTTTGGGGTGAGCTGGACCGCAGAGTGAAGGCAAAAGGGCCAACAAGTGCTAAGCATCTGTGGGAACTCCTTCAAGACTGTTGGAAGACCATTTCAGGTGACTACCTCTTGAAGCTCATCAAGCGAATGCCAAGAGTGTGCAAAGCAGTAATCAAAGCAAAAGGTGGCTACTTTGAAGAACCTAGAATATGACATATTTTCAGTTGTTTCACACTTTTTTGTTATGTATATAATTCCACATGTGTTAATTCATAGTTTTGATGCCTTCAGTGTGAATCTAAAATTTTCATAGTCATGAAAATAAAGAAAACTCTTTTGGGCTGTACTGTATATATATATATATATATATATATATATATATATATATACATATACAGTACAGACCAAAAGTTTTAACACACCTTCTCATTCAAAGAGTTTTCTTTATTTTCATGACTATGAAAATTGTAGATTCACGCTGAAGGCATCAAAACTATGAATTAACACATGTGGAATTATATACATAACAAAAAAGTGTGAAACAACTGAAAATATGTCATATTCTAGGTTTTTTCAAAGTAGCCACCTTTTGCTTTGATTACTGCTTTGCACACTCTTGGCATTCTCTTGATGAGCTTCAAGAGATAGTCACCTGAAATTGTCTTCCAACAGTCTTAAGGAGTTCCCACAGATGCTTAGCACTTGTTGGCCCTTTTGCCTTCACTCTGCGGTCCAGCTCACCCCAAACCATCTCGATTGGGTTCAGGTCCGGTGACTGTGGAGGCCAGGTCATCTGGCGCAGCACCCCATCACTCTCCTTCATGGTCAAATAGCCCTTACACAGCCTGGAGGTGTGTTTGGGGTCATTGTCCTGTTGAAAAATAAATGATGGTCCAACTAAACGCAAACCGGATGGAATAGCATGCCGCTGCAAGATGCTGTGGTAGCCATGCTGGTTCAGTATGCCTTCAATTTTGAAGAAATCCCCAACAGTGTCACCAGCAAAGCACCCCCACACCATCACACCTCCTCCTCCATGCTTCACGGTGGGAACCAGGCATGTAGAGTCCATCTGTTCACCTTTTCTGTGTCGCACAAAGACACAGTGGTTGGAACCAAAGATCTAAAATTTGGACTCATCAGACCAAAGCACAGATTTCCACTGGTCTATTGACCATTCCTTGTGTTCTTTAGCCCAAACAAGTCTCTTCTGCTTGTTGCCTGTCCTTAGCCGTGGTTTCCTAGCAGATATTCTACCATGAAGGCCTGATTCACACAGTCTCCTCTTAACAGTTGTTCTAGAGATGTGTCTGCTGCTAGAACGCTGTGTGGCATTGACCTGGTCTCTAATCTGAGCTGCTGTTAACCTGCGATTTCTGAGGCTGGTGACTCGGATGAACTTATCCTCCGCAGCAGAGGTGACTCTTGGTCTTCCTTTCCTGGGGCGGTCCGCATGTGAGCCAGTTTCTTTGTAGCACTTGATGGTTTTTGCGACTGCACTTGGGGACACTTTCAACGTTTTCCCAATTTTTCAGACTGACTGACCTTAATTTCTTAAAGTAATGATGGCCACTCGTTTTTCTTTACTTAGCTGCTTTTTTTCTTGCCATAATACAAATTCTAACAGTCTATTCAGTAGGACTATCAGCTGTGTATCCACCTGACTTCTCCACAACGCAATTGATGGTCCCAACCCCATTTACAAGGCAAGAAATCCCACTTATTAAACCTGAGGGCACACCTGTGAAGTGAAAACCATTTCAGGTGACTACCTCTTGAAGCTTATCAAGAGAATGCCAAGAGTGTGCAAAGCAGTAATCAAAGCAAAAGCTGGCTACTTTGAAGAACCTAGAATATGACATATTTTTAGTTCTTTTACACTTTTTTTGTTATGTATATAATTCCACATGTGTTAATTCATAGTTTTGATGCCTTCAGCGTGAATCTACAATTTTCATAGTCATGAAAATAAATAAAACTCTTTGAATGAGAAGGTGTGTCCAAACTTTTGGTCTGTACTGTATATATATATATATATATATATATATCCATAAAAAGATTCAGGCAGCACTCCCTTTAGTGCAAATATAATAATGCAGGTGCCCGCGGTGGTCCCTCGATATGGGACAAAGTCAGTAGAGAAGGAAAGTCCGCAGCACTCCTTTAAGTAAAAAAGTGAAATTTATTCACACATGTCAGACAACGTTTCGGTCCTCTCACAGGACCATTTTCAAGTCCTGTGAGAGGACCGAAACGTTGTCTGACATGTGTGAATAAATTTCACTTTTTTACTTAAAGGAGTGCTGCGGACTTTCCTTCTCTATATATATATATATATATATATATATATATATACAGAAAAAAAAGGTATAAAATATATAAATAATTATTAAAACACGCTTGACTCTCTCATCGATGCCTCTGTGTATGAACTCATCCCAAAACGTATCTCAAAATCAGCAATCCAATCAAATACAAGAAATGCCACACCTAACAAATAACAGAAAAAACATAATTAAAACCAAAAATAAAAACCGTACATAGAACCAAAAATGCAGACAACCGCCTGCAAATTAATTATACCCCCAGTACGATCAAAACCTGAAAGCAAGAGTGTACACAAAAACACAATAATGTCGACAAAATCGAACAGTAGCACATAAAGTATCAAAATATATATACAGTCAGGTCCATAAATATTGGGACATCGACACAATTCTAAAATGTTAGGCTCTATACACCACCACAATGAATTTGAAAATGAAACAAACAAGATGTGCTTTAACTGCAGACTGACAGCTTTAATTGGAGGGTATTTACATCCAAATCAGGTGAACGGTGTAGGAATTACAACAGTTTGCATATGTGCCTCCCACTTGTTAAGGAACCAAAAGTAATGGGACAGAATACTAATCATAAAATTAAACTTTCACTTTTTAATACTTGGTTGCAAATCCTTTGCAGTTAATTACAGCCTGAAGTCTGGAACGCATATACATCACCAGACGCTGGGTTTCATCCTTGGTGAAGCTCTGCCAAGCCTCTACTACAACTGTCTTCAGTTCCTGCTTGTTCTTGGGGCATTTTCCCTTCAGTTTTGTCTTCAGCAAGTGAAATGCATGCTCAATCGGATTCAGGTCAGGTGATTGACTTTGCCATTGCATAACATTCCACTTCTTTCCCTTAAAAAACTCTTTGGTTGCTTTTGCAGTATGCTTTGGGTCATTGTCTATCTGCACTGTGAAGCGCCGTCCAATGAGTTCTGAAGCATTTGGCTGAATATGAGCACATAATATTGCCCGAAACACTTCAGAATTCACCCTGCTGCTTTTGTCAGCAGTCAGATCATCTATAAATACAAGATAACCAGTTCCGTTGGCAGCCATGTCATGCCCACGCATGACACTACCACCACCATGCTTCGCTGATGAGGTGGTATGCTTAGGATCATGAGCAGTTCCTTTTCTTTTCCATACTCTATAATCTATGACATACCAAGTACAATGGATGTCATAGATATTTTTAGGCTGTGCAAACGTTATATATGAGATGTAGCACAGGTTATGTAACTGTCCGCAGTGGACACCGTCTACGGAAAAAAGTACACTGGATGTCACAGATATTTTTAGCATTTGCACACGTTAAACAGGAGATGTAGCTTAGGTAATGTCGCTGCCCGCAGCGTCTACGGAAAAAGTACACTGGATGTCACACATGTTTTTAGTATGCTTACATGTTAAACAGGATATGTAGCGCAGATAATGTCGCTGTCCGCAGCGCCTATAGAAAAAGTCCCCTGGATGTCAAAAATATTTTAAAGATGCGCAGATGTTATACAGGAGATGTAGCACAGTGTAATCTCACTGTCTGCAGTGTCTACGGAAAAAGTACACTGGATGTCACAGATATTTTTAAGATGCCCAAACGTTATACAGGAGATGCTGCGCAGGTAATGTAACTGTCCGCAGTGGACACCGTCTACGGAAAAAATACACTGGATGTCACAGATATTTAAGGCTGTGCGCACGTTACACAGGAGATGTAGTGCAGATAATGTGGTTGTCCACAATGGCCAAAGAATTGTAAGCTATTTAGCACAGGTGGCACTAAAAATATATATTGCTGCCAGATACAACAATAGTCCTTATAAGGACTTCTGGGTCTCTACAATTACATGCAATTTAACGCAGGTTGCGCTAAAAATATACAGTTGCAAGGAAAAGTATGTGAACCCTTTGGAATTATAGGGATTTCTGCACAAATTGGTCACAAAATGTTATCTTCATCTAAGTCACAACAATAAACAATCACAGTCTGCTTAAACTAATAACACACAAATAATTAAATGTTACCATGTTTTTATTGAACACACCATGTAAACATTCACAGTGCAGGTGGAAAAAGTATGTGAACCCTTGGATTTAAACACTGACTGAACCTCCTTTGGCAGCAATAACTTCAACCAAACGTTTCCTGTAGTTGCAGATCAGACGTGCACAGCGGTCAGGAGTAATTCTTGACCATTCCTCTTTACAGAACTGTTTCAGTTCAGCAATATTCTTGGGATGTCTGGTGTGAATCGCTTTTATGAGGTCATGCCACAGCATCTCAATCGAGTTGAGGTCAGGACTCTGACTGGGCCACTCCAGAAGGCGTATTTTCTTCTGTTTAAGCCATTCTGTTGTTGATTTACTTCTATACTTTGGGTCGTTGTCCTGTTGCAACACCCATCTTCTGTTGAGCTTCAGCTGGTGGACAGATGGCCTTAAGTTCTCCTGCAAAATGTCTTGATAAACTTGGGAGTTCATTTTATCTTCGATGATAGCAATCCATCCAGGTCCTGATGCAGCAAAGCAGCCCCAAACCATGATGCCCCCACCACCATACTTCACAGTTGGGATGAGGTTTTGATGTTGGTGTGCTGTGCCTCTTTTTCTCCACACATAGTGTTGTGTGTTTCTTCCAAACAACTAAACTTTGGTTTCATCTGTCCACAGAATATTTTGCCAGTACTGCTGTGGAACATCCAGGTGCTAGTGTGCAAACTGTAAATGTGCAGCAGTGTTTTTTTTGGACAGCAGTGGCTTCCTTTGTTGTATCCTCATATGAAATCCATTCTTGTTTAGTGTTTTAAGTATCGTAGATTCGCTAACAGGGATGTTAGCATATGCCAGAGACTTTTCTAAGTTTTTAGCTGACACTCTAGGATTCTTCTTCACCTCGTTGAGCAGTCTGCACTGTGCTCTTGCAGTCATCTTTACAAGACGGCCACTCCTAGGGAGAGTAGCAGCAGTGCTGAACGTTCTGCATTTATAGACAATTTGTAGACTGATGAACAGCAAGGCTTTTTTGGAGATACTTTTATAACCCTTTTCAGCCCTATGCAAGTCAACAATTCTTAATCGTAGGTCTTCTGAGAGCTCTTTTGTGCGAGGCATCATTCACATCAGGCAATGCTTCTTGTGAAAAGCAAACCCAGAACTGGTGTGTGTTTTTTATAGGGCAGGGCAGCTGTGACCAACACCTCCAATCTCATCTCATTGATTGGACTTCAGTTGGCTGACACCTCACTCCAAATCTGACGAGTGTCACTTTAAGTGCTGATAACTTTAAAACACTTTGACTTATCCAGGCCATTCTGTTATTTTTTCTTCGTCACACATTGTACTTCATGACACAGCTTTATGTATTATACAAAAAAAAAATGTATAAAATACCTAATACCTAATTTCAAAGTTTCAGTTTCTCTACTTCTGTAATACATAGTAATACACCCAAAAATTGTGATGACTTAACATTCCTCATATGTCTACTTCATGTTTGAATTATTTTTGGGAATGATATTTTATTTTTTGGGGATGTTACAAGGCTTAGAAGTTTAGAAGCAAATCTTGAAATTTTTCAGAAATTTACAAAAACACAATTTTTAGGGACCACTACAGGTCTGAACTCACTTTGCGAGGTTTACATAATAGAAACCGCCCAAAAATGACCCCATTCTATAAACTACACCCCTCAAGGTATTCAAAACTGATTTTACAAATGTCGTTAACCCTTTAGGTGTTGCACAAGAGTTATTGGCAAATGGGGATGAAATTTGAGAATTTCATTTTTTTGCCTAATTTTCCATTTTAACCCATTTTTTCCACTAACAAAGCAAGGGTTAACAGCCAAACAAGACTGTATCTTTATTGCCCTGACTCTGCCGTTGACAGAAACACCCTATATGTGGCCGTAAACTACTGTACGGGCACACAGTAGGGCGTAGAGGGAAAGGTGCGCTGTATGGTTTTTGGAAGCCAGATTTTGCTGGACTGTTTTTTTGACACCATGTCCCATTTGAAGCCCCCCTGATGCACCCCTAGAGTAGAAACCATAAAAGCGACCCCATCTAAGAAACTACACCCCTCAAGGTATTCAAAACTGATTTTACAAACTTTGTTAACCGTTTAGGTGTTGCATCGTGATGCTCGTGCCCTGTGGTGAGGCTGCTCTAAATCTATTGGCTGGGGTTATACCACCACAGGGCCATATTAGGGATATATTAGACCCCAAAATCCCATGAGTTATCGCAGAATATAGTCTCATCTAACGGAGCTGATTCCTAGTTACCTGGATACTGGCTGCCTTCTGGATCCTGACGACAGAGCGGTAGGAACAAAGGTTTTCTTATCAAGTGCCGCTGTGCACTTAGTTTCCTACCTGAGTTGATATTATTTGTGACTCTTTATGAGTAGTTACTTGGTTCTATCATATTACCTAAGGGCCTATCATTTTAATAATGTTGAATTAAAAGTTATGTTTTAGTGAAATAATTGATCACTGCTTTGGTTGGCTTGTTGGATTTTTCAGTGATTTGTTATATAGACATCATGTTACCTCTCTCCTTGTGTATTTTGAACAGCAAACTAAGCTGTAGAAACCAGTGTCAGGCAGCTGCTGCCAAGGCCAATAAAATAACGTGTTGCATCAAAACCACACATGGAGTACTGTGTACAGTTCTGGGCTCCTCTGAACAAGGCAGACATAGCAGAGCTGGAGAGGGTTCAGAGGAGGGCAACTAAAGTAATAACTGGAATGGATGGACTACAGTACCCTGAAAAATTATCAAAATTGTGGTTATTCTCTTTAGAAAAAAAGATGACTGAGGGGAGATCTAATTACTATGTATAAATATATCAGGGGTCAGTACAGAGATCTATCCCATCAGCTATTTATCCCCAGGACTGTGACTGCGACGAGGGGACATCCTCTGCGTCTGGAGGAAAGAAGCTTTGTACACAAACATAGAAGAGGATTCTTTACGATAAGAGCAGTGAGACTATGGTGATGGTGAGTTCACTAAAAGAGTTCAAGAGGGGCCTGGATGTATTTCTGGAGTGTAATAATATTACAGGCTATAGCTACTAGAGATGGGTCGTTGATCCAGGGAGTTAGTCTGATTGCCTGATTGGAGTCGGGAAGGAATTTTTTTCCCCTTCAGTGGGGAAAATTGGCTTCTACCTCACAGTTTTTTTTTGCCTTCCTCTGGATCAACTTGCAGGATAACAGGCTGAACTGTATGGACAGATGTCCTTTTTCAGCCTTATAAACTATGTTACTATAAGTATGAACTGACCTCGATGGTCAACAACGCCTGCAAGAGGTGTGGTCATTGCCAAAACAACACAGACACAAATGATCCACAAGGAACAAGTCAGATTAACTCACGTATTGCAAATCTCCATGATCTCCTGGCACCTGTCACAGGAGAGTCCGTGGCAGGTGGGCTATATAAACACGCAGCTGCTGGCCACAGATGCCTGTTATTGCAATTATAAGCCTCACCAGCTAGTTGTGTGCTTGCTACTCTGGATCACTGACCTGTCCCTGTTTCTTTGACATTGCCTTTAAATACTGATTTTGCCTCTGAAGTGACCTCCTGGCATTTGACTCTGCTAGTTTGTGACCTTGCCTTTGCCTGCTGACTTTGTCTCTGATGTTTTCTCCTGGTTTCACTTGTGTATTTGTATCTCATTTTGGATCCAGATCCGGTTCTGGTTTTCATGTCTTTCTGGCCTACTATTCTTACCCATTTTGGTTTAGGCTCCGGCACTTAGCTAAGAAGGCATAGGTTAAGCAAGTAGTTAGGGACAGTGGTGCCTGTGGAGTACAGGACTGCACGGTTCCCTACTCTTTCATGACACTGATCGTTTCTAAGGAGAGTGTGTCTTCAGTCTAACAAATCAGATAGGCATGGTAATGATAGGACACAAATCAGGGACTACTGTAATAAAAAGAGGCATACTTGAACCCTCTGTATTTTACACACAGGTGTCTTCAGTGCTCACAAAAATGCTGAAGACTGGAGGCAGATTCTTCTTCTGGTGTCAGAGCTTTGCTAAAAAAAAAAAAAAAAAAAAAAAAAATTCTTTACACCCTGATTTCAAGACTAAAGAAACAACTTTCCCCTAATGAAGTGTATTATAAAAATGTTCAACACCACTGTCCCTACACTATATTAAACAATAAACTGAAACAATAGTTACACTGCAAGCATTCTGTTGAGGATTTTGATCATATAATTGCCTGTATTATCATTTTCACAAATATTAATGATGTGATCCTATTGCTGACTATTTTTATACTTGCACAGTTTATTTTTCTCTATACTCATTTCTTTTAATTGCCATTTCCCTTTTTTGCCCTTTCCACCACAGCTTTACTCTATAAGGCTACTTTCACACTAGCGTTCGTCGGTCCGCTCGTGAGCTCCGTTTGAAGGAGCTCACGAGCGGACCCGAACGCAGCCGTCCAGCCCTGATGCAGTCTGAATGGAGCGGATCCGCTCAGACTGCATCAGTCTGGCAGCGTTCAGCCTCCGCTCCGCTCGCCTCCGCACGGACAGGCGGACAGCTGAACGCTGCTTGCAGCGTTCGGGTGTCCGCCTGGCCGTGCGGAGGCGTGCGGATCCGTGCGGATCCGTCCAGACTTACAATGTAAGTCAATGGGGACGGATCCGTTTGAAGATGCCACAATATGGCTCAATCTTCAGGCGGATCCGTCCCCCATTGACTTTACATTGAAAGTCTGGACGGATCCGTACGAGGCTATTTTCACACTTAGCTGTTATATGCTAAAAATAATGCAGACGGATCCGTTCTGAACGGAGCCTCCGTCTGCATTATTATGATCGGATCCGTTCAGAACGGATCCGATCGAACGCTAGTGTGAAAGTAGCCTAATATCTAATCTCTTAGGTTTGACATTTTGCTATTAAATATCCTCTTGGAATAGTTCTACTGAAATCCACAGTTATTTTCTTTGTATGAAATCCAACCAGTGTGACCCGTGACCATGTCATGCTTTATTTTACAGACAGCATTGCTATATTGTTACTTAATGCAGAGATGTGCGAACTAAATCTAAACTAATGGGATTTGAGCCAAATTTTTTAGAAATTCGAGTTGCATCCAAATCCAAGAGAGTAAGTAAAGATAATCACACAAAAAAGTGTGAGACTAAGGCCTCATGCACACAACAGTATTTTTTCACGGTCCGCAAAAACGGGGTCCGTAGGTCCGTGATCCGTGACCGCTTTTTCGTCCGTGGGTCTTCCTTGATTTTTGGAGGATCCACGGACATGAAAAAAAAGTCGTTTTGGTGTCGGCCTGGACGAGCGGAGCCAAACGGATCCGTCCTGAATTACAATGCAAGTCAATGGGGACGGATCCGTTTGACGTTGACACAATATGGTGCAATTGCAAACGGATCCGTCCCCATTGACTTTCAATGTAAAGTCTGGAGTCTCTTTTATACCATCGGATCGGAGTTTTCTCCAATCCGATGGTATATTTTAACTTGAAGCGTCCCCATCACCATGGGAACTCCTCTATGTTAGAATATACTGTCGGATAGGAGTTACTTCGTGAAAACTCATATCCAACAGTATATTCTAACACAGAGGCGTTCCCATGGTGATGGGGATGCTTCTAGTTAGAATATACTACAAACTGTATACATGACTGCCCCCTGCTGCCTGGCAGCACCCGATCTCTTACAGGGGGCCGTGATCAGCACAATTAACCCCTCAATTAACATAGAAGAGGATTCTTTACGGTAAGAGCAGTGAGACTATGGAACTCTCTGCCTGAGGAGGTGGTGATGGTGAGTACAATAAAGGAATTCAAGAGGGGCCTGGATGTATTTCTGGAGCATAATAATATTACAGGCTATAGCTACTAGAGAGAGATCGTTGATCCAGGGAGTTATTCTGATTGCCTGATTGGAGTCGGGAAGGAATTTTTATTCCCCTAAAGTGAGGAAAATTGGCTTCTACCTCACAGTTTTTTTTGCCTTCCTCTGGATCAACTTGCGGGATGACAGGCCGAACTGGATGGACAAATGTCTTTTTTCGGCCTTATGTACTATGTTACTATGTTACTGGTAAGTGACAGGTCTGTGCGGTGCATTGCAGTGGCGTACCAAGGGGGGGCGGGGGGGCGGGCTGCCCCGGTTGCCACTCACAAGGGGGGTGCCTGACGGAGTCACCCGTCCCCGGCTCCATCCACTGCTGCGACGCGACCCCGCCAGGCGCTGGCTTCGGTCCGGTGGAAGGATTATTGCGGCGGCGGGCGGCGAGCAACATGACGTGACGACGTCACGACGCTGACGCTGCGCCGCCGCCTTCACGGATCAGAAGAAGGATCCATCCATTATACCAGCGGTCGGACGGCCGGACGGCGGGCATCATCAAAATAAATGTGAGACGACGAGTAAAGTAAATAATTGTGTAATTAAGGGGGGGTGTACCGTGTAATTAAGGTGGGGAGGGAGGGGGTGTAATTAAGGGGGGGTGTAATTAAGGGGAGAAGAGAGGGTGTAATTAAGGGGGGGGGGGTTGCAGGATTTGTTCATTTTATTGATGGGGATTTGGATTTTTTTTCTTTTTGGTGCAGATGGAAAGTGATTTTTTTTAAGGGGGTGCAGCCTGCACCCGCTTAAAATGTGACCAAGTATCAGTGACCAAATATGCATACATAGCTGCCTCTATTTACACCTATTAGGCCTCAGAATGTGTCTGTACTGTGGTCTGCATACTAAGGATCCAGAAAATATGAACACCTTTCTTGTGCTTTCCACATTTTTCTCACTCCTATTACAACAAATGACTATTCCTGCCTGAATTACGGACAAGTTCTATAATTTGCGGAACAGACACACAGATGCGTGCAGCACATGGACAACAACCATGTTTGTTTGTTTTTGTGGACCCTAAAAAATGAATGGGTCTATGTTAAGATGCAAAAAAGGTGGATCAGACATGGATACAAAATACGGTTGTGTGCAAGAAGCCTTGGGGTATAGTCACATTTTCAGGTTTCCTGATGCATTTTTGAATTGTAAAAGGAGGAGTCACATCTGTTCTTTAGATTTTCTCTCCATTTATGATCCATTTTTCAGTTTGGATTCCAAAACTACAGCAGTAAACTTGGCTGTGTACTCAATATAGACTTTGATTTAAATGATAATTTGGATCTTACATCATTATCCCAAAGATAGTTTTGAACCATTAGAGTGAAAACATAAATATATAGTAAAACTTTTTTGGGCAAGATCTTTTGCAGATATAAAGTTAAAACAGAAACACGGTTTGGTTTTGTCATGTCAATGGAAAATTATGCAAACATTACTGTATTGCTAGATCATAAATGTTGGCTGATTAAAGATGCAAGTTGAATGCTTTCATTGGTCATTGCCTATATTTAAAATTAATGACTCCATCCATCTTGACTAGATTATGGACACAATCTTGTAGAACCTGTATTCATCATTAGATAGTTCTTGTACTAAATCAATTATTGTGTAGCTTGTAGCTGACAAATGCCTTAATGTCCTGCTAAAAGAAGAGTACATGATTACTAAGCCTTCACATGCTGTAGATTTATTTTATTTTTTTTATATTTTATTTTCATGATTTTTTAAATCAAATTCGATAAACATTTCAGTTACAGTCTGATACTTTTCTCAAAATCGGCATAGGGCTAAGGTAGCCATAAATAACAGTTGTTACAAAATATATATGATGTACAGATATGTTATATGTTTAAGAGGAGATCTCTTTTGGTTACAAATGTACATGTATTCTATCTTCTAACATCAGATATCCTGAATATAATATTCTGGGTTGACCCGGATGTTGGGTTTATTGTTGCTTAATAGAATCAGAACCTTGAGAAGGAACAAGGGGGGGGGGGGGGAATTCCTATCCATCAGTTTTGACAATTTCCCTGAATCTCCAGACTTTTAGGAAGTTATCATGGCTTCGATTTATCCAGCTAGTCATTTCTTCAAAGCTGTAGATTAGATCTACCTTTGCTTTACATTCTTGGAAGGTGGGAGGTCGTGTGTCTAACCAATGTAATGGTATGAGAGTCTTAGCTATTGATATCAGGTGGGTTATTAGGTTTTTCTTTGTGGGAGTGTAATGGCTAGAGGGTTTTGAGAGAACTACTATCTCCAGAGAAATGTTAAAGTCTGGTAAGGCTATTTTCTTGACTGCTCTGTTTACCTCCTCCCAGAACTTTGTGATCCGGGGGCAGGCCCACCATATGTGTGATAGAGAGCCCACTCCTTCACCACATCTCCAGCACCGCTGGAACTCCGGTGTTCTGTACCATCTAGAGAGAAGTTTAAAATGGTTCTCTTGTAGACGGACACATTGTGAAAACCCGTGTGAAGTTGCTAGTATCTTTTTTGTTTCCTGTTCTGAGAGCTCAATATTTAGCTCCTTTTCCCATGCCAATAAGTACGGTGGTTTTGTACACATGCTTTAGATTTTATTGCAAAATCTGCAATGGAAAAACTATTCAATTCACTTGAATAGGATGGCAAGCACAAGGCTTTCTGTAATCTCCATTCAGGTGAATGAAACTGATGTTCGGTCACTAAAAATTCTGCAACAAAATCTGCATCGTGTTAGGCCGAGTTCATATCACATTCAGATCACCCCAAAAAATAAAAACCTCGTCACTTTCATCAAAGGTCACTTATTTTGACGGTAGTAAAAGTACTTTTTTTCAGGACCTTTCCTCCCTTCAAAAATAACTCATCTCTGACGGAAGTGACAAAAACTGAAGCAAGCTACATAACTGATGCTGAAAATAGCGGACCGAAAATAGTCGGGCTTCATTGTTAATGGTAGCGCAGTATTGAAGTTGCAGCACGGCCATTAACAATGAAGACTGACTAAACAGTGTGGTCTTCATTAGTTAAATGAAAGGCAGCTGCAGGCTATTTAGCCGCACGGTTCTGAACCAAGCACAGCCACAACCCGACCTGATCATGACCGCGCTGTGTGGTCGTACCCTAACTATTCCATTAAAAAAATGATTAAATCAACAGCATGCCCTAAAATATGTACATGCAGTTTTATTTTTATTTTTTAAACCACATTTATGCCATATATAGAGTTTGCTATGGAATGAACAGCCATAGTATGTTGAAAAATCTGTGCATATTTTTTCTGCAACATGTAAATGGAGTTTTGTAGAATTACAAAGCAGAATTTTGCACTGACAATCGATTATAGGTACACCACATGTGAACTTCAGACAAAATTGATACAATGAGCTGTGCCAATGAGGAAGCCATGCATAGCCAGTGTCTTTGATGAGCGGTGGACTCAGGGATTCATGGTTCATGTATTCAAATAACACTATAGGCTTGAATCATAGACCACCTGAAACCCTTCAGATGTGTCTACCCATAACATTCTACATGTTTTGTTAAGGACTATAATTTCTCCCTCTGCATGCAAGCAAAACCCTCAACAGGTTGCAATTGTAATTACAGCCACTGGTTGACCACACAGACAAATAAGACTTTGGCCTCATGCACACGACCGCGCCGTTTTTTTTTTGCGGTCCGCAAACCGCGGATCTGCAAAAAATGGAAGCCGCCCATGTTGCCTTCCACAATTTGCAAGACGGAACGGGCACCGGCAATATAAATGCCTATTCTTGTCCGCAAAGCGCGGACAAGAACAGCACATGTTATATTTTTTTATCGGGGCCTCTGAACGGAGCTACGGATGCGGACAGCACACGGAGTGCTGTCCGCATCTTTTGCAGCCCCATTGAAGTGAATTTTGGCGGCTCGGATGCAGACCCAAGCAACGGTCGTGTGCATGAGGCCTAAGCCTCTTTAAATCATGTATTTATTTATTTTTTAAAGCTGGACATCTCACATTGAACATCTCTGGATATATCAAACCAGAAAGAGTGGTAAGGAAGGACACAGCTGGTCACTTGGCATACATTGGTATAATGGGTTTCCATCCCTAAAGTGTACCTTGAAGAATTCCATTGTATATGTTAAATAACCTGGTCTTGATGATGATAAAACTGTGATCCATACATACAAAATATTAAAAAGAAAATGTACAAAGTGTTATTTTTCAATACTTGATTCTATGATCTGTCAAAATGGATGAATTGCCCTGTTTGCTTTCTGTTGTCTAACATTTAGACAAAACATTTTGCTTTCAGAGAACAATCATAATAATTATTTCAGATTAGAAGCATTTAATAAATGTGAAGCAAATCTGAAATTAACTGCAAGACAAACATGTATTTTGACAAAGGTACAATACAATTAGCATTAAATGTATTGATTGCCCTGAAAAATACAGAACCATTTACCAATGCAATTTAAAAACATCTGCTCTTGTGTTTAACTCTCTTGTAAAGTGGAAGTATATGAGTGTTTTATGGTAAGTGCCTTTCTTTAAATCCTTTTTTATGTTGTTAGACGGAAGTATGATCGGCTCCTCCTTAAAAATACTGCCAGTACTAAGAAAGAAATCAATAAGATGCCAGTAACAAGGTTTAAAAGATTAATGGGCAGTAGAAAAGACGAAGGGAAGTACTATTAAACCTGCTAATTGCAACCTAACAATAAAACGACTATAAATATACATATAACCAAAATATTGGAGAGAAAGAACAACGGGGTAATCGTCATTAGCAGCTTGAAAATTGCTCAATTGGGTATTTTTTTATATGTGCGTAGATAAAAAGACTTAAATGTTTTAGGACTCTTAGATATTTGTTTTGGTTCACTGACAAAACCTCAGGCGACTCGATTATTATTCAGTCTAATTCTGCTGTGTTCCCTGACAGTTAAACAAGCAAACAAACAGCATTCGGAAACGCCAACATATATTTTTGTCAAAACATCTCTACTAGTATATAAGTTAAATTACATTTATCATATCTATACCTATGTGTATATTTCTTGGTACATACAGTATGGAACAACATACTCTGTATGAATGGTCATCTTCTCCACTACATATCTAGTGTCTTGGCAATATCAACCTAATCTAGATAAAATCTTCTTGAAAAGGTCAGCAAGTATACAGGAAATTGAAAAAGAGAACATAAGGCAAATAAGATTAAACCAAATAAAAAGAACAAATGTTTATGTCATGAGTAATTTCATATCCAAGACTCTTCTAGTAAAGCTTGTTACCCTCAGCAACAATTGCCTATGTGCAGCATGAAGGAAATGTAATTTGGCTATAAATTGTATGGATTCCGGTCAGTATAAAAAATATAATAAAAAAATGAATCCCTGTAAGCTAAATAGAACAAACAGTGGTTATTTCAGTGGTTTAAAGTTTATTGACTGGATATTGTTACAAGAAAAAACAACGTTCCAAGTTAAATTTGGTTATTCATCATTTAATATGAAGAACAAAAACAATTATGTTGGATATTATTGTGAGCGTGCACTGAGCAGTCAGAACATAAACCTACCTGAATTATACTGTGTAGGTCCTTCTCATGCTGAAAAATCAGCTCTTTCTTGTTACGGTACAGTATGGATTTCACAAGACATGTGAAAGAAATCTTTGGATCTGTACTTCTCTGAGGCTTTAGTTTCATATGGATGCACAGGGGAGTGTATTCTCACATTCACATGATGTCATTTTATAGAGGTATCCTACACCAAAAATCTGACTAAAAAGTGGCTCATATTGTAGCAGTTTGGTGTATCTAGGGTTTCTTCACATTTTTCCAACATGCTCAATATTCAGGCAGGGCTTAGGAAAAAATTGTATGTTCTTGGTGAATGGGGTGGGCCCAAGATGTGCCATTTTGAGCTAAATTGTGCCACCATTCTAGCATAAAAATCTGTCAGCCAACCTATAGTTGGTATAGAGTCAGAGAAGAGTGTCTATTCCTGCACCAGATTCATTATCCAGCCTGAATACTGTGATAAATCTGGTGCCAGGCTAGACATCCTATCTAAGCTGACCTCATCTATAGGAATAGTAAATCTGGACCAAACAGAGGCATTATATGGTGACACAAAGGTAGCTAACAGCTCTGTATTACAGTACTATATGAACTTTCTGTGTGCTGTTGCCCGGGTTTTATGGACACAGCTTTGTCTACAGATATGGCTGTAGACAAGCTGAGATCCTCTACATACAGTTGAGGGGTTTTAATTGAACGTAGAAAAAATTCACTTGTGTTTTTATGGTCCAACCAATGATTTGCTGACAAAAACAACAGGAAGTAAAGAGGATACTCTAAAGTAATTGTCAGTTATTAAAGCTTTAAGGTTATGGGGAAGAACTGGCCAAGAGTTCAGCTGTCAGAGTCTTGTCAATGCAGTCATTGAAAAGAAATACAATAACAATAACTTGAAATGTGCTTTTATTACAAGAACAGCTGTGTGTCTGTGGTGACTCCCTCTGAATGCAGTGGCTACCATAAAGGTGCTCAACCCCAACACACACTAGGTTCAATTTCCCTATTTTTGGAGCATGGGAGAAAATCAAAGTATCCCTGATCAGATTCAAACTCAGGAACTCCAGCGCTAAAAGGCAACAGTGCTAACCACTGAGCCACCAGCACAATACCTTGGTATAACATCCAAAAGCAGGTCATTTTCAAAAATTGTGACATTGTGAGGATGGTACTAGTGAAACAAACCTACTGTAACTCTGAAAAAGTCATAAACTATCCTGCTTTAGATGGAACATAATGTACACAAAACTGTTGTTTAGATGTTACCCCAGTTGTTGCTTAATGAGCTAGAGAAAACTACTGTTGAAATATAACCTTCACATGACATTGTGTTTTTCTGTCTTAAAAAAATCCAAGACACTACATACCTGCATAACATTACATACCATATAAAATACACCATGAACCATGGTGATGACAGGATCATGCTGTTATTATTTATAGAGGACTGCTGGAGAGTGTAAGGACACATGCCGGTAACCATATGCCTGTCTTGATTTTCCTTCACTGACATGAGATGCGCCTAATTTGTTAGGAGGTGGAAGTGCCGCGGGCGGAAGGCCGAGCACCATGGGATCCCTTTAAGGTGTTATGAATGTTTATTGTGACCCCAGTTTCCTTGCAGCAATGAGGGCACAGGGCCCCCTTTTGAGATAGAACAGTACCCAGGTGTGGGAGTGGTGTAAGGGTAGCCTATAATGTCCCTTTAGATGTGGCTGTGCATGTGTCACAGTGCTCCTACTTAGATATCCTGGAACCCCAGGTGTGGTCATTCACTGCAGAGCAAATATGGGAAATGGTTGGGGGATTTGCAGAATGAATTGAGTCCAAATCTTTTATATAGTTGATAACAGCTTTACTTGAGTAAACTTTCATTAGTAAAACAATCTTCCAACTTTATCTTGGTTACCAGCAGGCTTTGGCTTTAGTTCTGGCAGGCAAACACATTCGGGTCTGCTACATCTGTCACTCTCTTGCTCTACTATGCTATCCAGATTAAATATAAACTTTTCCTCTCTGCTGTACTTAGCTTTCTGTAGTCTGACTAGGTCTCTATCTTTATCCTTATCTTTATCTTTATCCAGGGAACTTTTCTTCTTGGCTTCTGAGGTTCTTTGCTCTTTTCTCTTGTTCCACCAGAGCACACAGGACTCTGATGGCTGGCACACTGCCTTCGCCTTTCAGGTGGTACTCTAGACTCACTTCTGTAGGGATCATCCAGCAGGGACAAGGGCCTGCTGCCTTCCCCATAGAGGTTGTACTCTCAACTCAACCTCACCCCTAGAAGGGGTAGGCTAGACTGCCTTGCACTAACTAAAACTCCTCCCTCTCTAGAGAGGGCTAGAATGGAAAGAAGGGTTCCATTCTAGACAATGCAGCTCTGCCAAGCTTGCCGCCATCTGCTGGTGAACCAGGCACATTAAATTTACACACAATAGTTGCAAAATAGAAAATGCACAGTGTTTGAACCTGGAATAAATACACATGATGACATTGAACCAACCATAAGAAATAGTGGAGAGGTGCAGAGGTGGTAATGCCACTCTGGGGCGTTACATTCCCCAACAGCTAAGAATCAAGAGGCCCTCAGCTTGTGCTTAGCTTAAAGGGATTCTGTCACCACATTTTACCTACTACAGTAAAACATAGCTACTTGTAGGTCTCCCTGAGCTGTATTAAATGATGTCCTTATTAACTAATAGTCTTGATATAATTCTTTATAAAATCTATTTTAGCGATATGCTAATGACTTACATAAGGTGCCCAAGGGGATGTCCTTTCCTAACTTGGTGCCCAGCCGCACCCCTTGGTCCGGTGCCCAGCTCCACCTTCCTGAGTCCAGTGCCGCCTCTAATATAATATGTTTAAGATCCGGCGCGCTGACGTAATCCCTGAGCCTGTTTGAAATCCTGCCCGTGCGCACTACACACTGTAGTCTGTGCCCGTGTGGACTACAGGTAATGGCATCGTCGAGCGAAGTGTGCATGCAATAAATCAAGACTATTAGTTAAAAAGAGCATCATTTAATACAGCTCAGTGAGACCTACAAGTAGCTATGTTTTACTGTAGGGGGTAAAATGTGGTGACAGAATCCCTTTAAATATATGCTCTAAGGATAACTAAAAAAATACAAAGTGCTGCATAATAACACTGACATACGAAGACTAATATTTAAGATGGCTACCACTAAATAAGCGTACTTCACTTTACTACTTTGCTTATACTGCACAAAGCGCTCAACACTCCATGACAACTTGGCCGTAGTTATCTAGGGAGCATGGGGGGTGTCAGGTACTGTAATCCCTCCACATTCTTTGATACGCCCACAAACAGAAGAGTGGCTTCATCCTTTATTCCAAGCACCAAGGTCTATAACTTGATAACCAAACTGGTAGCTAAATACACATTTTCCTTAAGGCAGGACCCCTTGTCCTAGGACACACTAAACAGGGAGGAGAAGCTGATTCTCTTTCCATACACATATAAGCAGCAAATTTCCCTTCACGATCTTAGACCTGCTTGTGACTCTTAATAAATTGGGCACATCTTTGCCCCGCTTTGCAACAGATACTGAAGTCTATATCAGCTAAAAGTAGCAAATTGTGGGGTACAAATAACATGGACCATAATGTTCAACGCTTTTTACACTGCAATAATGACTCTTTTACACTTCCATATTACAGGTTCTTTCTAAATACATTTTGTCAACACATTTAAATGGTTTTATTCACTTTTAGTTTTTACTATGCACTTTTTAACTTTCTAACAGATCCATATTGGTACAAATTTTAGTCAATTGGAGTCAGTGAGTTGAATATGCATAATCTATATCGGTATACAGTAGTTCATATTGCATATTTTTTTTTTTTTTTTTACATCTGTATGTCAGCAACATTACAAAAACAGCTAAAAAATAGAATATGGATGAAAAACCAACATAGCAAAATATAGAACAAATATGGATATGATGCTTAACAAAAAAATGGCAAACTGTGAAAAAAGACAATTTATGAATAGACTAGAAATGATTTTCAAAGTTAAGATTCAAATTACTAGAACAATTTTTGGATAAAAGTAACATAACATTTTATTGTCAAGCAACCGTTGAAACTTTGTGGGTGTAGAATGCCTTATTATGGTTTCATATGCTCATTTACTAAGTTTTTGAACATGTATATATTGTGAATGATGTTTAGTCTCAAATTACCTATACAGCTACTATCAACCAAATGTGTGCCTGTATGACCATTTTTATAAAGAAAAAACCTTTAAACATCCACTGCTTTTACTTTCTGTAGATGAAAGACTTAAAATTGCATTTCCTGAACAACCTATAATAGTCAAAAAGCATTTCAAGCTCCTTACAAAATATCAAAACTTAGCATAATGGGTGGCATCACTATAGATAACCCAAATGGAATACATCCCTACATACAAAAATATATTTCATACAGCCTGTACGTGTTGATTGTACACATGGAGGACATTAAAATCAAACCAGTTGTTTTATTACAAAGCCAATTGAACATTACTGTCTTTTTTGTCAGTAATTTATTTGTAGCTGGTGCACCAAGTTTGAATACTCCCTATAAGGGCCAGGATGAGGGTAGTGTTAGATGGGGTAGCCACTCTGTGGGGTGGGCACAGATACAGACTGGCAATTTGTAGTGACCTAATGTTGTAGTCGGGCCCAAATTGACAAACAGTGGGGCTGGCACAAGTAGGCATGGTCAACTCAAGCAGGTTAATCTAGCACACGTAAATGGGACCAGTAATTGCAGAGAAGGTCAGGATTTTGTGTTATACTTTGGTATTTGGTTCTACAGCTGAACTAAATACCAAGGTACAGAATAATATACTGCCCAGCAGCACTAAATACCAAAGCGCAGCACAATATACTGCAGCCGGAAAAACCAAATATCACAGTGCACCACAAAATAATGCCCCATCAGAACCAAACAACACAGTGCAGCACAATATACTGTCCCAGCAGAACCAATTATCACAATGCGGCATAATATACTGCACCAGCAGAACCACAATATACTGCCCCAGCAGAGCCAAACACCACAATGTAGCACAATATGCTGCCCTAACAGAACTAGGGTATTTTTTTATTCTAGGGTAGTATTTTCTTCTGCACTACTGTGTTTGGTTCTGCTGGGGCAGTGTATTGTGCAGCCCTGTGGTATTTGGTTCTGCTCGGTCAGTACGTATATTGTGCTGCACTGTGGTACAGAACCAAATACTACAATGCAGCAGAATATACCTCCCAAAAGGTGGCCCTCTGTGGTAGTAATAATAATAATAATGACCCTGTAGTGCCATCATCAATATAAATACCCCCTATAGTGCACCCAGTATTAATAATGTCTCCCAAAATGCCCCCTGTAATAATAATATCATTGTGTTCTCAGTAATAAAAAATTATAATATCCCCTAAAGTGCCCCTAGTAATAAAAATGTCCCTACAGTGTCTTCAGCAATAATACCCCCATCAAAAATGCCCAAGTAGTGCCCTCAGTATTATTAATGTACCCTATAATGCCTCCAACAATAAAAATGCTGCTCTTTTGTAATAATAGTGCCCTAGTACGAAAAATGTTCCTATAGTACGCCAGTATCAAGGAAATAGTTTGATTATACTCAAGGGAGAAATCTGTGGAGAATGTAATACACTCATTGCCTAATGTTTTATTACACTTCAGAATGTGGCAATATCTTAAATTATTTTTCTTATAAAGTTTATAGGTTTATAATGAACATAGCAATCATATCAATCTCTCTTTTATCCATATCTACTACCCAACATCTTCCGAACAGCTTTTCCTTTTCTATTTTTCCTTACATTTTTTGAGGGTCCTCTCTTTCTTAAATGTTTTTACTCTACCACAGCAAACCTCAGATAAAATCATGTATTCTATATTTTTTAAATATGATTAATTTAATCCTTTGATTAATCTTCCTCACCTACCTTTGAAAAACTTCCCTTGTGGAACAAATATGTTAACCATATTTGGAATATCAAATCACCTTAGGATATCAGCAAAATTGCAGTAAATGATTTACATTTAAAGGGGTTTTCCGAGATTTTAATACTAATGACCTATCGTTTAGATAGGTCATCAGCATCTGATTGGTGGAGGTCCGAAAACCAGGACCCCCGCAGATCAACTGTTCAAGAAGCGAGCGGAACTCGAAGTAACGATTCGCTGCATAAAAAAATGAGCCCCTACATAAGACAATCAGCCAAAAAAATAAATAAAAATATGGCTTTCAGAAAATGGAGACACTAAAACATGATTTTTTTTCAAAATTGGTTTTATTATGTAAAACTTAAATATATTTTTTTTTAAAGTAGACAAACATTAGGTATCAATGCATCCATAACTGTAATGACCGGCAACACGCACAGGGAGGAAAACAGGGAAAGCCCTGCCCAAGGGAGAGGGAAAGGTGGTGACCCCTAACTCACCTTGCAGCTGGCACCTGCCTGCCCTGACGTCCCTAGACGGGTTCCTCACCCGTGCGGCGATCACGTGCCTAAACCCTGGCTTTCCCTGAAATGAGCCCTAGATAATGAACGGGCCGGTGGGATCGCTAGTCCTCACCACTGCACTAAGGGGGAAACACCAGGGAGAGGACAGACAAACACAGACAAACACAAACACCCAGGTGGACGGCAACAATTGTCCACAAAGGTCCAACAGGGATCCGGAGGGTAGCGTACTAAGGCAACACTCAGAGAACGCAGCAACACAGCTCCAGTGGGTCAGAATAGATGTCCAGGCAGGAAGCTCTATATCTGGCAACCAGAGAAGTGTGAGAGGGGAATATAAGGAGGATTGGGAGTGCTGGACAAGGAACAGCTGAGAGAAGGAGCTACGGATCCCTGAGTGAGCCAAAAGGGTTTGTAAAGCAAACCCAGAAAGCTACAATAAGGAAAGTTCCCTATCTGACATAGAGCGTGCAGCCAACCGCTGCAACCTCCTGACCCCGGGTACAACGGAGTCAGGCGTGGCTCTTGACACCCTCGTGACAATAACAAACTGTTCAATAAAAATAATACATGAGTTAACCCCTAATGTAATTGCCATAAAAAAACTGTGCCAAAACAACCAATTTTTTGGTAACCTTCCACAATAAGCAACTCTCTAAACAAGACAATTGGAAGAAAAATAAAAAAAATATGGCTTTCAGAAACAGACATAAGACAGAGGCATAAAAACATGATTTTTTCAAAAATGCTTTATTATGTAAAACTGAAACAAAAAAATATAAAATTAGACATATTTGGTATTGTTGTGTACAGTCATGGCCAAAGTTTTTGAGAAAAGTTACTGCTTAAGTTTTTATAATAGCAATTTGCATATACTCCAGAATGTTATGAAGAGTGATTAGATGAATTGCATAGTCCTTCTTTGCCATGAAAATTAATTTAATCCCCAAAAAACCTTTCCACTGCATTCCATTGCTGTCATTAAAGGACCTGCTGAGATCATTTCAGTAATCGTCTTGTTAAATCAGGCTAGAATGTTGATGAGCACAAGGCTGGAGATCATTATGTCAGGCTGATTGGGTTAAAATGGCAGACTTGACCTGTTAAAAGGAAGGTGATGCTTGAAATCATTGTTCTTCCATTGTTAACCATGGTGACCTGCAAAGAAACGCGTGCAGCCATCATTGTGTTGCATAAAAATGGCTTCACAGGCAAGGATATTGTGGCTACTAAGATTGCACCTCAATCAACAATTTATAGGATCATCAAGAACTTCAAGGAAAGAGGTTCAATTCTTGTTAAGAAGGCTTCAGGGCGTCCAAGAAAGTCCAGCAGGCGCCAGGATAGTCTCCTAAAGAGGATTCAGCTGCGGGATCGGAGTGCCACCAGTGCAGAGCTTGCTCAGGAATGGCAGCAGGCAGGTGTGAGCGCATCTGCACACACAGTGAGGCAAAGACTTTTGGAAGATGGCCTGGTGTCAAGAAGGGCATCAAAGAAGCCACTTCTCTCCCCCCCAAAAAAATCAGGGACAGATTGATCTTCTGCAGAAAATATGGTGAATGGACTACTGAGGACTGGGGCAAAGTCATATTCTCTGATGAAGCCTCTTTCCGATTGTTTGGGCATCAGGAAAAAAGCTTGTCCGGAGAAGAAAAGGTGAGCACTACCATCAGTCCTGTGTCATGCCAACATTAAAGCATCCTGAGACCATTCATGTGTGGGGTTGCTTCCCATCCAAGGGAGTGGGCTCACTAACAATTTTGCCCAAAAACACAGCCATGAATAAAGAATGGTACCAAAACACCCTCCGACAGCAACTTCTTCCAACAATCCAACAACAGTTTGGTGAAGATCAAAGCATTTTCCAGCACGATGGAGCACCGTGCCATAAGGCAAAAGTGATAACTAAGTGGCTTGGGGACCGAAACGTTGACATTTTGGGTCCATGGCCTGGAAACTCCCCAGATCTTAATCCCATTGAGAACTTGTGGTCAATCCTAAAGAGGCAGAGGGACAAACAAAAAGCCACTAATTCTGACAAACTCCAAGAAGTGATTATGAAAGAATGGGTTGCTATCAGTTAGGAATTGGCCCAGAAGTTGATTGAGAGCATGCCCAGTCGAATTGCAGAGGTCCTGAAAAAGAAGGGCCAACACTGCAAATGCTAACTCTTTGCATAAATGTCATGTAATTGTCGATAAAATCTTTTGAAACGTATGAAGTGCGTGTAATTATATTTCACTACATCACAGAAACAACTGAAACAAAGATCTAAAAGCAGTTTAGCAGCAAACTGTGTGAAAACTAATATTTGTGTCATTCTCAAAACTTTTGGCCACAACTGTACATAGCAACTTGCTTTATAAAACTAGCACATGATCTAACCTGGCAGGTGAACATTGCAAAAAACTAAAAATAAAAACTGTGCCAAAAAGTTTGTTACCTTGCCTCACAAAAGCTTAATATAGAGCGGGAAAAAAAATCAAATTTACCCCAAAATTGTACCAACAAAACTGTCACCTTATCCTGTAGTTTCCAAAATGGAATTACTTTTGTTAGTTTCTACTGTAGGGTTCATCAGGGGGTCATCAAATGTAACATAGTGCCTAAACACCAGGCCAGCTAAATCTGCCCTCCAAAAACCATATGGTGCTCCTTTCCTTTTGCACCCCACTGTGTGCCTATGCAGCAGTTTACAACCACATATGGAGTGTCTCTGTAAACTGCAGAATCAGTATGATATATTTTCAGTTTTGTTTGCTGTTAAAGGGGTTGTTCGGGTTCAGAGCTGAATACGGACATACCCATATTTTCACCCAGGCACCCCCCTGATGTTCGCATCGGAGCATCTCATGCTTCGATGCTCTACTTTTCCCTGCGCTGCATAGCCCAGGGCAAGGGCTCTTTTGTTTACAATAACACACTGCCGGGCGGAAGCTTCCGCCCAGCAGTTTGTTCAGTGACGTCACCTGCTCTGATGGGCGGGCTTTAGTGCTGCCCTAGCCGTTTTACTGGCAGCCATATGGAGAGCCTGGTTTGTCACTGGAACTCTGGAAAATGCCTTTGCCCTGCGAGATTTAGAGCAGGGCAAAGGAGAGCATCGGAGCATGAACTTCTCTGATACTCAAGTCAGGGGGCTGCCTGGGGGAAAATGGGGATATGTCCGGGTTCAGCTCTGAACCCGGACAACCCCATTAACCCTTGCTGTGTTACAGAAAAAATGATTGAAATGGAAAATGTGCTAAAAAAGTGAAATTTGGAAATTTCATCTCCATTTTACTTTAATTCTTGAGGAACACTGAAAGGGTTAACAAAGTTTGTGAAATCAGTTTTTAATAGCTCGAGGGGTGCAGTTTCTAAAATGGGGCTATTCTATTATGTAAGCCCCAGAAAGTGACTTCATAATTTCATTGCTTCTAATGTTCTAAGTAGAGTTGAGCGGACACCTGAACTTGACCCCGAACCCGAACCCGATTGAAGTCAATGGAGACCTGTACTTTGGAGCACTAAAATGGCTCTAAAAATTCATGGAAAGGGTTAGAGGGCTGCAAATGGCATCACAATGTGGTTAAGAGCAGGGCAAGTGCTATGCAAACAAATGTGGATATGGACATGACTTAAAATAACATAAAATACATACAAATGGCATCACAATGTGGTTAAGAGCAGGGCAAGTGCTCTGCAAACAAATGTGGATAGGGACATGACTTAAAATAACATAAAATACATACAAATACTAAATAATAATCTTGATCTAGGAGGACGAGGTCCATATGGAGTAGGAGGTTGAGGAGGCAGGGGATGTGGTGGTGTAGGTGGAAGCGGCGGTGGAGGAGGAGCAGGTAGCCTACACTGGTTTTTGGTTTTAATTTTATTTATTTTTGTTTAAATTAGGGTACACCCCAAAACATTGGGAAATATAACCTGTGATAACCCCCTCCAGCCATGCTAAATAAACGTTCCGACAATACACTGGCTGCAGAGCAGGTCAGCACCTCCAAGGCGTAAAGGGCAAGCTCAGGCCATGTTCCCAATTTGTAGACCAATAAGTTGAAGGGGGCAGACCTATCAGTCAGTACGTGTAGGCGTGTGCACAGATACTGCTCCACCATGTCGCAGTCCCCGTGATGTTCACAATCCAATTGGATATCTGCTCTATCAACTTTCAATGTTCTTTTCTGTGCCTACCATGTTGATCACGGTCAGCGGCGAATCAGGGTTACACGCCGGAGTGGGAGCGTGAGAAAGGGATACCACATCCAAGGGATGTCAATGGATGAAATTATATCTGATTGAGCGGAATTGTGGGACAAATTATTGAAGCTGAAGTAAAGTAGGGGGGGGGGGGGGGCGGGAATTACCCGCTCCCGAATCGGGGAGGTAGTGACGATAAATGACAATACAGGACTCTTAAGATGCCCTGTTGTTGGAATGATAAGTAAAAAATTATAGGGAATGTCACTGGGGAATTTTGGATTGAGAAACGTTGGACAGGAGAGGCCCTGCTGCCGCTTTGTTGACTCTAGATAACTTCTGCCTGATCGCACGTCCCTGTGACGTCCACGATCCAATTGGATATCTTCTCTATCAACTTTCGATGATCTTTTTTGCGCCTACCATGTTGATCACGGTTAGCTGCGAATCAAGGTTCCACGTCGGAGAGGGAGCGTGAGAAGGGGATACCACATCCAAGGGAGGTCAATGGCTGCAATGTGATCGAGCTGAAATGTAGGACAAGTTATTAAAGCGGAAGTATCAAATGAAAGGGACAATTAAAGATGAATTTTACAAATTTAAGTCCCTGTCACCTATGCAGAGCAGGGATTTTTCATCGGCAAAAATGGGTTAATTTCACCCACCAATGTAAATTTTTAAAAATTTCAGGTCCTGTCAACTATGTAGAGCAGGGGTTTATTCACAGCAAAACTGTGTTCATATCACCCACCAATTCAACAGACGATTTTACAAAAAATAAGGTCCCAGTCACCTATGCAAACCAGGGGTTTGTATATGGCAAAATAGTTAAAATGTAACCTGACAATGTAACAGACGATTTTTTGCAATTTAGGTCCCTCTCACCTATGCAGAGAAGGGGTTTATTCACAGCAAAAATGCGAAAATGTCACCCAAGAATGTAACAGATGAATTGGTGAAATGTATTTCCTTGTCCACTAGGTAGAGCAGGGGTATATCAGAGCCAAAAATGGGTGAATTTCACCCGACAATGTAACAGACAAATTAGTGAAATTTATTAACTTGTCCACTAGGTAGAGCAAGGGTGTATCACAGCCAAAAAATTGTAAATTTCACCCAACAATGTAACAGACAAGTTAGTGAAATTTATTAACCTGTCCACTAGGTAGAGCAGGGGTATATCACAGCCAAAAAATAGTGAATGTCACACAACTATGTAACTGAAAAATTTGTGAAATGTATTAACCCGTCCACTAGGTAGAGCAGGGGTATATCACAGCCAAAAATTTGTGAATGTCACCCAACTATGTAACAGAAAAATGTGTGAAATGTATTAACCTGTCTACTAGGTAAAGCAGGGGTATATCACAGCCAAAAATTGGTGAATGTCGCCCGACAATGTAACAGATAAATTAGTGACATTTATTAACCTGTCCACTAGTTAGAGCAGGGATATATCACAGCCAAAAATTGGTGAATGTCACCCAACTATGTAACAGACAAATTAATGAAATGCATTACCTGTCCATGTATTAACCAAAAATTGGTGAATGTAACCCAACAATGTATCAGAAAAATGATTAAAATGACTTAATAAAATAAAATACGTAAGAATTAACAAAAAACAATCTTGATGTATGAGGTGGAGGTCCATATGGAGTAGGAGATTGAGAAGGCGGTGGACATAGCGGTGTAGGTGAAAGCGGCGGTGGAGAAGGATGAGGTAGCCAACACTGGTTTTTGGTTTTAATTTTTAATTTATTTATTTTTAAATTAGGGTACACCACAAAAAAGTGGGAAATATGAAAAATACAACAATGAGCAATTGCGCTGTAGTATAACAATGGCTGGGTAAGGCCGGTATACATGTCTATTCTGCACAAGGTATGGACAAGTCCTGTGGGATCCATGCCTGGCTGATTTTAATGAACATGAGCTTGTCAACAATGGCTGTGGATAGGAGTCTGCGATTGTCTGTGATAACGCCCCCTGCCGTGCTAAACACATGTTCAGACAATACAATGGCAGAAGGACAAGCCAGAACCTCCATGGCGTAAAGGGCAAGCTCAGGCCATGTGCCCAATTTGGAGACCAAGAAGTTGAAGGGGGCAGACCCATCATCCAGTACATGTAGGCGTGTGCACACATACTGCTCCACCATGTGTCTGAAATGCTGCCTCCTGCTAAGACATTCCAAATCAGCTGGTGGTGCTGGTTGTTGTGGCGTGCTGACAAAGCTTTTCCACATTTCGGCCATGCTAACCCTGCCTTTTGAGATGCTGGTGGTGCCCCAGCTGCGTTGGCGACCTCTTCCTCCTTCTCTGCCTTCGCCTTGTGCTTCCACTGTGCCTGTCAGGTGGGAATGCCGCCAGCAGCGCGTCTACCAGAGTGTGCTTGTACTCACGCATCTTACGAACACGCTCCAGTGATGGAATTAAGGATGGTACGTTGTCCTTGTAATGGGGATCCAGCAGTGTGGCCACCCAGTAATCAGCACAAGATAGAATATGGGCAACTCGGTAGTCGTTGCAGAGACACTGCAGCATGTAATCGCTTATGTGTGCCGGCTGCCCAGAGGCAACGAAAAGCTGTCCTCAGTGGGAGGTGTATCGTCTCTGTCCTCTGTATCCCCCCAGCCATTCACCAGTGATGGCCATGAGCTGGTTTGGGTGCCACCCTTCTGTGAAAACGGTTCCTCCTCCTCCATCTCCTCATCCTCCACCTCGTCATCCTCCAGAACTGTGCCCTGGCTGGACAATTGTGTACCTGGCGTTTGTGGGTGCAGGAACCCACCCTAGAAGTCACTTGTGAATGACTGGCCTGAAACCCTATGAAATAATTCCTCTTCCTCCTCCTCCTGTGCCACATCCTCTTCCATCATCGCCCAAAGCATTTTTCAAGGAGGCATAGAAGTGGGATTGTAATGCTGAGAACGGTTTCATCGGCACTGGCCATGTTGGTGGAGTACGCAAAACAGTGCAACAAGGCACACAGGTCTCGCATGGAGGCCCAGTCATTGGTGCTAAAGTGCTGTTCCGCAGAGCGACTCACCCGTGCGTGCTGCAGCTGAAACTGCACTATTGTCTGCTGCTGCTCGCACAGTCTGGCCAGCATGTGAGAGGTAGAACGTCGCATATGAGGCGGTGAGCGGGAAGGCCGAAGTTACGCTGCAGCACTGACAGGTGAGCAGCAGCAGGGTGATAACGCCGAAAGTGAGCATAGATGGCCCGCACTTTCTGCAGCAGCTCTGACATATCGGGGTAATTTTTAAGGAACCTCTGCACCACTAAATTTGGCACATGAGCCAGGCAAGGAATGTGCATCAAACCGGCTAGTCCCAGAGCTGCTCTGAGATTTCACCCATTATCGCACACCACCAGGCTAGGCTTGAGGCTCACTGGCACCAACCACTCATCGGTCTGTTGTTCCATGCCCATCCACAGCTCCTGCGCGGTGTGGGGTTTGTCCCCCAAACAAATACGTTTTAAAACTGCCTGCTGTCGTTTACCCCTGGCTGTGCTGAAGTTGGTGGTGAAGGTGCTACGCTGACCGGATGGGGAGGCGGTAGAGGATGAAGAAGCAGAGTAGGAGGAGGAAGCAACAAGAGGCAAACTGAAGCTCCCTTCAATCCGCGGTGGTGGAAGGACATGCACCAAACTGCTATCTACCTCAGGCCCATCCGCCACTGCATTTAAACAGTGTTCTGTTAGGGAGATATAATGTCCCTGACCGTGCTTACTGGTCCACGTATCCGTAGTCAGGTGGACCTTGCCACAGATGGCGTTGCGCAGTGCATACCTGATTTTGTCCCCCACTTGGTTGTGCAGGGAAGGGATGGCTCGCCTGGAAAAGTAGTGGCGGCTGAGCACGACAAAGTGTGGTACAGCTACCGCCATAAGGCTTTTAAAACTCTCTGTCTCCACCGGAATGACAGCATTTCAAAGGCCAATATTTTGAAATGCTTGCATTCAGGGCCTGGGTTCGCGGGTGGCTAGGGGGGTACTTCCTCTTTCATTGTTTGGGAGATAGAGAGTTGAATGCTTCCATAGGACATTGTGGAGATGCTTGCTGACCCAGGTGTTGGCGTTGCTGTCAGATCCTCTGTTTGCGGAGTGGCAGGTGTCAATGTCACTTCAGAGATTGATGAAAAGGCCGAGACTGCATCAGAATAGGAAGCAGGAGGAGCCAGAGACCTTTCTTGGTTTTTGATCTGTCTACTCCACTGCAGGCCGTGCTTTGCACTTAGATGCCTGTTCATGCAGGTTGTGCTCAGGTTGAGAACGTTGATGCCTCGTTTCAGGCTCTGATTGCACAGCGTGCAAACCACTCGTGTCTTGTCGTCAGCACATTGTCTGAAGAACTGCCATGCCAGAGAACTCCTTTGAGATGGGTTTGTTGTGCTCGGTCCCTTGCTGCAGTAGGCAGTAGCAGGCATACTGTCTAAGGTACGGCCGCTTCGCTTTTGCACCCTGCTCCCTCTTTTGCTGTGCTGTTGGCTCTGTGCGACCACCGCTTCTTCCTCCGAACTACACAGGTCACTTGCATGACCATGATTTCATGTGCGGTCGAGGACCTCATCGTCCTCCACATCATCTTTCACCCAGTCTTCACGCCTGCCCTCCTTGTCGGTCTGCACACTGCAGAAAGCCACAGCAGTTGGCACCTGTGTTTTGTCATCATCTGAGGCGTGCTGCGGTAGTCCTCCCATGTACTTATCCTGAAACATAAGTGGTTGGGCATCGGTGCACTCAATCTCTTCCACTTCTGGGGCAGGGCTATGGGGATGGCCCTGGGAAACCCTGCTAACAGATTCATCAAAGAGCAGAAGAGACCGCTCCATGACTTGGGGCTCAGACTGCTTGGCTGATTTGCAAGGGGGTGAGGTGAAGGACTGATGGAGATGTGCTGCAGGTGCCAACTCTGATCTTTCAGCAGGAGCCTGGGTGGGAGACAATGTGAAGGAACTGGAGGCACTGTCAGCCACCTAATCTACTATTGCCTGTACTTGTTCTGGCCTCACCATTCAGAGAGCCACATTCGGCCCTAACAAATAACGCTGAAGGCTCTGTCGCCTACTCGCACCTGAGGAAGGTGTTTCACTTCTGCGTGTAGCTGGCACAGATCGACCACGTCCGTTCCCTGCAACAGGAGCTCCACCAGTTGCATGACGACCGGGCCACGTCCCTTATTTGACGCTCTCCTCATTCTTTGCGCTCACCCACCAAACTAACAGATGTTTTGTCATGCGACAATGTAACCGCTAATAGTCAACAATTAAGTGCACTGAGAGTTAGGCAGTGCCGGTGTCATAAAGGTGAGAAATTTCTTGTTGTGACAGACCAATTTTATTACTTCACGGTCAAAAAAATGTTAATTTGTCAACCAACAATGTAACAGCAGTATTGACTGGTTGTATTTGACTGTGACAAATGCAGCAAAGGCCCCAGATGTAGGGTCTTGCAAATAATTGGTGTTTTTTTGAACCCAGAATATAACAGCAGTATTTAAAGTTTGTATTTGACTGTCACAAATGCAACAAAGGTCGCAAATGTATTATCTTTCCCAAAATGGGTGTTTTTTTAAAACAAGAATGTAACAGCAGCATCTAACACTTGCATTGGACTGACAGAAATTCAGCAAAGGCCGCAAATGTATTATCTTGCCCAAAATGGGTGTTTTTTTAATACTTGAATATAACAGCACTAACTAACATTTGCATTTCACTGTGTCAAATGCAGCAAAGGCTACAGATGTAGAGTATTGCCAAAAATTGGTGTTTTTTTAAACCCAGAATGTATTTCAAGCTTGTATTTCACTGTGACAAATGCAACAAAGTCCGCCAATTTTTTTTCTTGCCCAAAATTTGTGTTTTTTTAGAGATGGGACGGGGGATTAGTCGAATCCACGAATCCCTCGATTCTTGCTGGATTCGTTTCGTGGACTCAAATCCCGACATCATTTCCGTAATTCGAATCCGACGAATCCCGCCGAGCCTGCAACGTCATCACGTCCCTGTGCCTCGCGAGAGCAGCCACATATACGAAGGTACTACAGCCTGGAGTGGGAGCACTTCATGTTGGAGGAGTGTGGCCCGTAGTCCGCCTGCAGGTTCAGAGTCTTCACCGGCACATTGGGACACTGTACAGCACATGGGGACACTGTACAGCACATTGGGCACTGTATGGCACGTGGGGGCAAGGAATGGCACTTGGGGGCACTGTATGGCACATTGAGGCAAGGAATGGCACACGGGGCACTGTATGGCACATGGGGCATTGTATGGCACATGGGGGCAAGGAATGGCACATGGGGCACTGTATGGCAGATAGGGGCAAGGAATGGCACATGGGGCAAGGAATGGCACATTGGGCAAGGAATGACACATGGGGCAAGGAATGGCACATGGGGGCACATGAGGGCATTGTATGGCACATGGGGGCAAGGAATGGCACACAAGGGCACTGTATGGCACATGGGCAGAGGATCAGCTGGACAGCTAGGCAACTGATATTGTTTAGAAAACATGTCAGCCCCCAAATCCCCCTAACTTCAGGTGCTTTAAAGGTGCTGAAGTGAGAGGTATATGGATGCTGCCATATTTTTCCTTATTTAAACAATACCAGTTGCCTGGCAGCCCTGCTTGTTTATTTGGCACCAGTAGTGTATGAATCACACCAGAAACAAGCATGCAGGCAATCTTATCTGATTTGACAAAAATGACTGATAAACATCTGATCTGCTGCATGCTTGTTCAGGTCCTATGGCTAATGTTTTCGAGGAAGAGGATCAGCTGGACAGCCAGACAACTGTTATTGCTCAAGTAATGGCAGCCTCCATGTACCTCTCATTTCAGTTGTCCTTAAAGGGAACTTGTCACCAGGATTTTGTGCATAGAGCTGAGGACACGAGCTGCTAAATGGCCACTAGCACATCCGCAATACCCAGTCCCCATAGCTCTGTGTTCTTTTATTGTGTAAAAAAATGATTTGATACATATGCAAATTAACCAGAGATGAGTCCTGTATGTGAGATGAGTCAGGGACAGGACTCATCTCAGGTTAATTTGCATATGGATCAAATCGTTTTTTTTACACAATAAAAGCACATAGAGCTATGGGGACTGGGTATTGCGGATGTGCTAGCGGACATTTAGCAACCCATGTCCAAAGCTCTATGCACAAAATCCTGGTGACAGGTTCCCTTTAAGGTTACTTTCTTTCTGTGTTGACGAATACTTTGTTAAAAAAGTAAGGACTCTTTATTTTTTCATATTAAAAGAATATTGAGTTTGGATCACTTTGTTTCTTACACCGTTCACACAATTCTTATGTACAGGATTCATAGGATTCGAGATTCGAAAGATTCGAATGATTCGAGAACCTTTTCAGATTCGGATTTGAAAAAAATTGGATTAGTCCCACCTCTAGTTTTTTAATACCAAAATATAACATCACTATCTAACATCACTATTTCACTGTGACAAATGTAGCAAAGGCAACAGGTGTTGGGTATTGCCAAAAATTTGTGTTTTTTTAAACCCAGAATATAATTGTAGCATTTCACGCTTATATTTCACTGTGACAAATGCAGCAAAAGCCCTAGATGTAGGGTATTGCCAAAATGGGTGTTTTTCTAAAACCAGAATATAATTGCAGTATTTCAAGCTTGTAATTCACTGTTACAAATGCAGCTAAGGCCCCAGTTGTAGGGTATTGCAAAGAATGTTGTTGTTTTTTAAACCCAGAATATAATTGCAGTATTTCAAGCTTGTATTTTACTGTGACAAATGCAGCAAAGGCACCAGATGTAGGGTATTGCAAATAATTGGTGTTTTTTAAACCCAGAATATAACAGCAGTATTTAAAGTATTTCAGTATTTGAAGCTTGTATTTCACTGTGACAAATGTAGCAAAAGCTGCAAATTTAAGATTTTGACCAAAATGGGTGTTTTTTTAATAACAGAATATAACAGCAATACCTAACGCTTGCACTTCAATCTGACAAATGCAGCAAAGGCCGCAAATTTATTAACTTGCCCAAAATAGGTGTTTTATTTTATACCAGAATATGACAGCACTATCTAACGCTTGTATTTCACTGTGACAAATGCAGCAAAGGCCACAAATGTAGGTTTTTGCAAAAAAAAATTGTGTTTTTTTAAACCTAGAATATAATTGCAGTATTTCAAGCTTGTATTTCACTGTGACGAATGCAGCAAAGGCCACAGATGTAGGGTAATGCCAAAAATGGGTGCTTTTTTTTCAACCCAGAATATAATTTCAGTATTTCAAGCTTTTATTTCACTGTGACAAATGCAGCAAAGGCCGCAAATTTATTATTATGCCAAAAATCAGTGTTTTTTTATACCTAAATATAACAGCGCTATCTAATGCTTGTATTTCACTGTGACAAATGCAGCAAAGGCCACAGATGTAGGGTATTGCCCTATTTTTTTTTAAACAATATAATTGCAGTATTTCAAGCTTGTATTTCACTATGACAAATGTAGCAAAGGCAATAGGTATAAGGTATTGCCAAAAATGTGTGTGTTTTTTTAAATACCAGAATATAATAGCACTATCTAACACTTGTATTTCACTGTGACAAATGCAACAAAGGCTGCAAATTTATTATCTTGCCCAAAATGGGTGTTTTTTTTTTAAACCAGAATATAAATGCAGTATTTCAAGCTTGTATTTCACTGTGAGAAATGCAACAAAGGCCGCAGATTTATTATCTTGCCAAAAATTGGTGTTTTTATTAATAGCAGAATATAACAGCAGTATCTAATGCAGCAAAGGCACCAGATGTAGGGTACTGTAAAAAAAAAAACAGAATATAATTGCAGCATTTCAAGTTTGGATTTCACTGTGACAAATGCAGCAAAGGCACCAGATGTAGGGTATTGCAAATAATTGGTGTTTTTTTTAAAACCCAGAATAAAATTTCTGTATTTCAAGCTAGTATTTCACTGTGACAAATGCAGCAAAAGCTGCAAATTTAGGATATTGCCCAAAATAGATGTTTTTTCTAATAACAGACTATGACAGCACTACCTTACGCTTGTACTTTACTGTGAAAAATGCAGCAAAGTCCGCAAATTTATTATCTTGCCCAAAATGGTTGTTTTTTTTAAAATACCAGAATATAACAGCACTATCTAAAGCTTGTATTTAACTGTGACAAATGCAGCAAAGGCCACAAATGTAGGGTATTGAAAAATGTTTAGTTTTTTTAAACCCTGAATATAATTGCAGTATTTTAAGCTTGCATTTCACTGTGACAAATGCAGCAAAGGCCACAGATGTAGGGTATTGGCAAAAATTTGTGTTTTTTAAACCCAGAATATAATTGCAGTATTTCAAGCTTGTATTTCACTGTGAGAAATTCAACAAAGGCCACAGATTTATTATCTTGCCAAAAATTGGTGTTTTTATTAATAGCAGAATATAACAGCAGTATCTAATGCAGCAAAGGCACCAGATGTAGGGTACTGTAAAAAAAAAATTGTGTTTTTCTAAAACCAGAATATAATTGCAGCATTTCAAGTTTGGATTTCACTGTGACAAATGCAGCAAAGGCACCAGATGTAGGGTATTGCAAATAATTGGTGTTTTTTTTAAAACCCAGAATAAAATTTCTGTATTTCAAGCTTGTATTTCACTGTGACAAATGCAGCAAAAGCTGCAAATTTAGGATATTGCCCAAAATAGATGTTTTTTCTAATAACAGACTATGACAGCACTACCTTACGCTTGTACTTTACTGTGAAAAATGCAGCAAAGTCTGCAAATTTATTATCTTGCCCAAAATGGTTGTTTTTTTTTAAATACCAGAATATAACAGCACTATCTAAAGCTTGTATTTAACTGTGACAAATGCAGCAAAGGCCACAAATGTAGGGTATTGAAAAATGTTTCGTTTTTTTAAACCCTGAATACCCTGAATATAATTGCAGTATTTTAAGCTTGTATTTTACTGTGACAAATGCAGCAAAGGTCGCACATTTACTATATATTCCCCAAAATGTGTGTTTTTTTAAATAACAGAATATAACAGCACTATCTAACGCTTGTATTTCACTGTGACAAATCCAGCAATGGCCGCAAATTTATTAACTTAACCAAAATGGGTGTTTTTTAATAACAGAATATAACAGCAGTATCTAATGCTTGTATTTCACTGTGACACATGCAGTTAAGGCCGCAACTTTTTTATCTTGCTCAAAATGGGTGTTTTTATTATACCAGAATATAACAGCACTATCTAATGCTTGTATTTCACTGTGACAAATGCAACAAAGGCCGCAAATGTAGGGTATTGCAAAAAGATTGGTGTTTTTTAAACAGAAAATAATTGCAGTGTTTCAAGCTTGTATTTCACTGTGACAAATGCAGCAAAGGCCCCAGGTGTAGGGTATTGGCACAAATTGGTGTTTTCTTAAACCTAGTATATTATTGCAGTATTTTAAGCTTGTATTTTATAGTGACAAATGCAGCAAATGACCCAGACATAGGGTATTGCCAAAAATTTGTGTTTTTTTAAACTCTGAATATTATTGCAGTATTTCAAGATTGTATTTCACAGTGACAAATGCAGCTAAGGCCTAAGATGTAGGGTATTGCAAAATTAGGTGTTTTTTTAAACCCAGAATATTGTTGCAGTATTTCAAGCTTGTATTTTACTGTGACAAATGCAGCAAAGGCACCAGATGTAGGATATTGCAAGAATTTTTTTTTTTTTTTTAAACCAGAATATAATTTCAGTATTTCAAGCTTCTATTTCACTGTGGCAAATGCAGCAAAGGCTGCAAATTTATTAACTTGCTTAAATTGTAATAAGCAGAATATAATAGCAGAATATAATAGCAGTATCTAACGCTTGTATTTCTCTGTGACATTTATTATCTTGCCCAAAATGGGTGTTTTTTTAATCCCAGAATATGACAGCTCTATATAACGCTTGTACTACACTGTGACAAATGCAGCAAACGCCCCACATATAGGGTACTGCAAAAAATGGGAGTTTTTTTAATTAAGAATATTATTGCAATATTTCAAGCTTGTATTTCACAGTGACAAATGCAGCAAAGAACCCAGATGTAGGTAATTGCCAAAAATTGGTGTTTTTTAAACACAAAAAATATGATTGCAGTAATTCAAACTAATATTTCCTAGTGACAAATGTAGCAAAGTCCCCAAATGTAGGGTATTGACAAAAATCAGTGTTTTTTTTTAAACCCAGAATATTATTGCAGTATTTCAAGCTTGTATTTCATAGTGGCAAAAGTAGCAAAGGCCCCATATCTAGGGTATTGACAAAAATGGGTGTTTTTTTTAAACCTAGAATATTATTGCAATAGTTCAAGCTTGTATTTTACAGTGACAAATGCAGCAAAGGCCCCGGATGTAGGGTATTGGCAAAAATGGTTGTTTTTTTAAACCCAGAATATTATTTCAGCATTTCAAGCTTGTATTTCACAGTGACAAATGCAACAAAGGGCCCAGACGTAGGGTATTGTCAAAAATGGGTGTTTTTTTAAACCCAGAATATACCGTATTTTTCGCCGTATAAGACGCACTTTTTTCCCCCCAAAAGTGGGGGGAAAATAGCAGTGCGTCTTATACGGCGAATGTAGCTTTTTTTGCCCAGTTTTCAATGATACACCCGCCGCGATGCCGCGCGGCGGGTGTATCAGCTGTGAGGGAGGAGGGGCTGGGGGCGGCATCTGCATTAATAATGACAGCGGGGCCCGTGCAGTGACTATTCTACTACACGGGCCCCGCTCACTGTATAATCATATCTCTCTAATAGTTAATTGTTCTATGCATGTAATCGCATAATGAGCGCTAATGAGCGCTGTGTATTACCGTACTTAAAACTAGCAGCGCTCGCCGTTCGGAGCAGAGAGGAGGCAGGAGGCAGGCCGGGAGGACGGGCACTTGCAGCGTGAGTCATACGTCACGCGCCTGCACCGCCCACTTATGAATGAAGCAGGCGGCGCAGGCGCGTGACGTATGACTCACGTTGCAAGCGCCCGTCCTCCCGGCCTGCCTCCTGCCTCCTCTCTGCTCCGAACGGCGAGCGCTGCTAGTTTTAAGTACGGTAATACACAGCGCTCATTAGCGCTCATTATGCGATTACATGCATAGAACAATTAACTATTAGAGAGATATGATTATACAGTAAGCGGGGCCCGTGTAGTAGAATAGTCACTGCACGGGCCCCGCTGTCATTAAAGCAGATGCGACCCCCACCCCCTGTATTGAGGGTCATTCACTACAGGGACACTTATGGAGGGGATCTGTGGATGACAGCATAAGATGCTATATATGTGTCACCCACAGATCCCCCATAAGTGTCACCCACAGATCCCCCATAAGTGTCACCCACAGATCACCCATAAGTGTCACCCACAGATCCCCCATAAGTGTCACCCACAGATCCCCCATAAGTGTCACCCACAGATCCCCCATAAGTGTCACCCACAGATCCCCCATAACAGTGCCACCCACAGATCCCCCATAACAGTGCGTCACCCACAGACCACAATTAGTTCAAAACCCACCAAAAGTGCACCTTTTTGGTTCAAAATATTTTTTTTCTTATTTTCCTCCTCAAAAACCTAGGTGCGTCTTATAGGCCGGTGCGTCTTATACGGCGAAAAATACGGTAATTGTAATATTCCAAGCTTGTATTTCACACTGATAAATGCAGCAAAGGCCCCAGATGTAGGGTATTGGCAAAAATTGGTGTGTTTTTTTAAACCCAGAATATTATTGCAGCATTTCAAGCTTGTATTTCACAGTGACAAATGCAACAAAGGCCCCAGATGTAGGGTATTTGCAAAAAATGGCTTTTTAAAAAAAAATCCAAAATATTATGGCAGCATTTCATGCTTGTATTTCACAGTGACAAATGCATCAAAAGACCAGTATGTAGGGTATTGCAAAAAATTGGTGTTTTTTTAAACCCAGAATATTATTGCAGCATTTCAAGCTTGTATTTCACCGTGACAAATGCAGCAAAGGCCACAGATGTGGGGTATTGCAAAAAACTGGTGTTTTTTTAAACCCAGAATATAATTGCAGTATTTCAAGCTTGTATTTCACTGTGACAAATGCAGCAAAGGTCACAAATTTAATATATTGCCAAAAATGTGTGTTTTTTTAATAACAGAATATAACAGCACTATCTAACGCTTGTATTTCACTGTGACAAACGCAGCAATGGCTGCAAATTTATTAACTTGACCAAAATGGGTGTTTTTTTAATAACAGAATATTACAGCAGTATCTAATGCTTGTATTTCACTGTGACAAATGCAGCAAGGGCCACAGATGTAGGATATTGCAAAAAGATTGGTGTTTTTTAAACCCAGAAAATAATTGCAGTGTTTCAAGCTTGTATTTCACTGTGACAAATGCAGCAAAGGCCCCAGATGTAGGGTATTGGCAAAAATGGGTGTTTTTTTAAACCCAGATTATAATTTCAGTATTTCAAGATTGTATTTCACTGTGACAAATGCAGCAAAGGTCGCAAATTTATTATATTGCCCAAAATGTGTGTTTTTTTAATAACAGAATATAACAGCACTATCTAATGTTTGTATTTCACTGTTGACAAATGAAGCAATTGCCGCAAATGTATTAACTTGACCAAAATGGGTGTTTTTTAATAACAGAATATAACAGCAGTATCTAACGCTTGTATTTCACTGTGACACATGCAGCAAAGGCCGCAAATTTATTATCTTGCTCAAAATGGGTGTTTTTTTAATACCGGAATATAACAGCACTATCTAACGCTTGTATTTCACTGTTACAAATGCAGCAAAGGTCCCAGATGTAGGGTATTGCAAAAAGATTGGTGTTTTTTAAACCCAGAAAATAATTGCAGTGTTTCAAGCTTGTATTTCACTGTGACAAATGCAGCAAAGGCCCCAGATGTAGAGTATTGGCAAAAATTTGTGTTTTCTTAAACCCAGTATATTATTGCAGTATTTTAAGCTTGTATTTCATAGTGACAAATGCAGCAAATAACCCAGATAGGATATTGCCAAAAATTGGTGTTTTTTTCAACTCTTAATATTATTGCAGTATTTCAAGATTGTATTTCACAGTGACAAATGCAGCAAAGGCCTAAGATGTAGGGTATTGCAAAGTTAGGTGTTTTTTTAATCCCAGAATATTATTGCAGTATTTCAAGCTTGTACTTTACTGTGACAAATGCAGCAAAATCACCAGATGTAGGGTATTGTAAGAAATTTGTGTTTTTTTAAAACCAGAATATAATTTCAGTATTTCAAGCTTCTATTTCACTGTGACAAATGCAGCCAAGGCCACAAATTTATTAACTTGCCCAAAATGGGTGTTTTTTTAAACAGAATATAATAGCAGTGTCTAACGCTTGTATTTCTCTGTGACAAATGCAGCAAAGGCCGCACATTTATTATCTTGCCCAAAATGGGTGTTTTTTAATCCCAGAATATAACAGCAGTATCTAACGCTTGTATTTCACTGTGACAAATGCAGCAAACGCCCCACATATAGGGTACTGCAAAAAATTGGTGTTTTTTTTTAACTCAGAATATAATTGCAGTGTTTTAAGCTTGTATTTCACTGTGACAAATGCAGCAAAGGCACCAGATTTAAGGTATTGGCAAAAATGGGTGATTTTTTAAACCCAGAATATTATTGCAATATTTCAAGCTTGTATTTCACAGTGACAAATGCAGCAAAGAACCCAGATGTAGGTTATTGCCAAAAATGGGTGTTTTTTTAAACCCAAAATATTATTGCATTATTTCAAACTTATATTTCTCAGTGACAAATGTAGCAAAGGCCCCAGATATAGGGTATTGACAAAAATTTGTGTTTTTTTAAACCCAGAATATTATTGCAGTATTTCAAGCTTGTATTTCATAGTGGCAAATGTAGCAAAGAACCCAGATGTAGGGTATTGCCAAAAATGGGTGTTTTTTAAACCTAGAATATTATTGCAATATTTCAAGCTTGTATTTTACAGTGACAAATGCAGCAAAGGCCCCAGATGTAGGGTATTGTCAAAAATGGGTGTTATTTTAAACCCAGAATATTATTGCAGCATTTCAAGCTTGTATTTTACAGTGACAAATGCAACAAAGGACCCAGAAGTAGGGTATTGCCAAAAATGGGTGTTTTTTTAAACCTAGAATATTATTGCAATATTTCAAGCTTGTATTTCAAACTGACAAATGCAGCAAAGGCCGCAGATGTAGGGTATCGGCAAAAATGGGTGTTTTTTTAAACGCTGAATATTATTGCAGCATTTCAAGCTTGTATTTCACAGTGACAAATGCACCAAAGCCCCCAGATGTAGGGTATTTGCAAAATTGGCTTTTTTTGTTTTTTAAACTCAGAAAAATTATTGCAGCATTTCATGCTTATATTTCACAGTGACAAATGCAAGACCAGGACGTAGGGTATTGAAAAAAAATTGTGTTTTTTTAAACCCAGAATATTATTGCAGCATTTCAAGCTTGTATTTCACAGTGACAAATACAGCAATATACCCAGATGTAGGGTATTGCCAAAAATGGGTGTTTTTTTAAACCCAGAATGTCATTGCAGCATTTCAAGCTTGTATTTCACAGTGACAAATGCAACAAAGGACCCAGACATAGGGTATTGGCAAAAATGGCCGTTTTTTTAAACCCAGAATATTATTGCAATATTTCAAGCTTGCATTTCACACTGACAAATGCAGCAAAGGCTGCAGAGGTAGGGTATTGGCAAAAATGGGTGTTTTTTTAAACCCAGAATATTATTGCAATATTTCAAGCTTGTATTTCAAACTGACAAATGCAGCAAAGGCCGCAGATGTAGGGTATTGGCAAAAATGGGTGTTTTTTTAACACAGAATATTATTGCAGCATTTCAAGCTTGTATTTCACAGTGACAAATGCACCAAAGCCCCCAGATGTAGGGTATTCGCAAAAATTGGCTTTTTTTGTTTTTTAAACTCAGAAAGATTATTGCAGCATTTCATGCTTGTATTTCACAGTGACAAATGCAAGACCAGGACGTAGGGTATTGCAAAAAAATTGTGTTTTTTAAACCCAGAATATTATTGCAATATTTCAAGCTTGTATTTCACAGTGACAAATACAGCAATATACCCAGATGTAGGGTATTGCCAAAAATGGGTGTTTTTTTTAAACCCAGAATATTATTGCAGTATTTCAAGCTTATACTTCACAGTGACAAATGTAGCAAAGGCCCCAGATGTAGTGTATTGCAAAAAAGGTGTTTTTTCAAACCCAGAATATTATTGGAAAATTTCAAGCTTGTATTTCACACTGACAAAGGCAGCAAAGGCCCCAGATGTAGGGTATTGGCAAAAATGGGTGTTTTTTTAAACCCCGAATATTATTGCAGTATTTTAGCTGTATTACTGCTTCTGCAAATTGCTGATTAATGGGTTTGATATACCTGCTTACACAAAATATTGATTGAGGGGTACGATATACCTGCTTCCACAAAAACATGATTTAGGGGTTTGATATACCTGCCTTCACAAAATACAAACTGAAGGGTGCGAAATACCTGGTTCCACCAAGTATTGATTAAGGGGTTCTATATACCTGCTTCCAAAAAATATTAATTAAGGGGTTTGATATACCTGCTCCCACCAAATACTGATTGAGCCCTGTGATACACCTGCTTCCAAAAAATACAGATTAAGGGGTTTGACATACCTGCTTCCACCAAATACTGATTGAGGCCTGCATGATACTTGCTTCCACAAAAAGCTGATTAAGCGGATTGATATACCTGCTTCCACCAAATATAGATTGAGGCCTGCGATACACCTGCTTTCACAAAATACTCAATAAGGGGATTAATATACCTGCTTCCACCACATATTGATTAAGGCCTGTGATACACCTGCTTCCACAAAATACTGATTGAGGGGTGCGATATACTTGTTACCACCAATTAGAGATTGAGGCCTGCGATACACCTGTTTCCACAAAATACTGATTAAGGGGATTGATATACCTGCTTCCACCAAATATTGATTGATGGCTACGATACACGTGCTTCCACAAATTACTGATTAAGGGGATTGATATACCTGCTTCCACCAAATATTGATTGAGGCCTGCAATACACCTGCTTCCACAAAATGCTAATTAAGGGGATTGATATACCTGCTTCCACCAAATATTGATGAGTTCTATATAACTGCTTCCACAAAATACTGATTAAGGAGTTTGATTTACCTGCTTCCCCAAAATAATAATTGAGGTTTGTGATATACCTGCTTCCACAAAATACTGAATAAGGGGTTTGTTATACCTGCTTCCACAAAATATAGATTGAGGGTTGCGATATACCTGCTTCCACAAATATTGATTAAGGGCTTCTATACACCTGCTTCCACAAAATACTGTTTAAGGGGATTGTTATACCTGCTTCCACCAAATATTATTTGAGACATGCGATACACCTGCTTCCACAAAATACTGATTAAGGGGATTGATATACCTGCTTCCACCAAATATTGAGTCCTGAGATACACCTGCTTCCACAAAATACTGATTAAGGGGTTTGATATACCTTCTTCCACCAAATACAGATTGAGGCCTACGATACACCTGCTTCCACAAAATACTGATTAAGGGGATTGATATACCTGCTTCTACCAAGTTGATGACGCCGGATAACCCTCTTGTCCAACGGCTGACCGCTGGCTTGTCAGAATTGCTAGCCCACCAACTACTGCCATATAAATTGGTGGTCTTCGGGGCCTTTAGAAAATTTGTGGCCATTGGCACACCGCAATGGAAAGTCCCCGTAAGGAAAACATTCCTGGTGTTATCCGTGGCTGGGGGCAGGATACCGAGGACAACATTCTCCTGGGCGATGAGCAGGAGCCAGGACGTTCCACCGCTTCCAATTTAGTGCATTGCCAGGCCTTGCTGCAAGAGATGCTGCATTCTGCTGTTGCGGGCACTGGCAGAGGAATTTCCACCCACAGCGCAACAGGTGCGGTTACCAATCCTACTGTGCCTACAAGAAGACGGTGGTTTAAAGATGTGTTGGTCACTTCGGATATGAGATCATTCTTGCAGCTAACCCATCGACAGCTGCCCTCCGGATCCAGCCTCAGGGAACTCCTAGACCAACAGGTGTCTGACTACATCGGGTTAACGGCCAATGTGGACACTCTGAGATGTGAGGAACCCCTGGACTACTGGGTGTGAAGGCTTGACTTGTGGCCAGAGATGGCACAATTTGCGATGGAACTCTTAGTTTGCCCCTCGTCGAGTGTCCTGTCCGAAAGGATGTTCAGCGCAGCAAGGGCAGGTCATGACCGATAAGCGCACTTGCCTAGCTCACGACAGTGTGGACTACCTCACATTTCTAAAAATCTATGAGGCAAAGATCTCGGAGGAATTCAACACCTGTAAAGACCACATATAATTGAATTTCCTCATGCCAGCCCACACATATCCGCCACCACCCAGAACAATGAATGGTCCTTGTCTTATGTATATACAGTGGCATAGAAGGCCTTTTCTGTCAGATGAATGCCTAATTTTTGGGGCCTGTGCTCCACTGGCCAACAGTAAAATTGTTATTCAGTGACAGCCTAATGCACCTCCAGCCACATAATCATTTGTTCTTTTCTGTCAGGCGAATTCCTAATTTTTGGGGCCTGTACTCCACTGGCCTACAGTAAAATTGTTATTCAGTGACTGTCTAATGTACCTCCAGCAACATAACCACTTGTTCTTTTCTGTAAGATGAATGCCTCATTTTTGGGGCCTGTACTCCCGTTGCCTAAAATAAAACTTTCTAGGCTCCAGCAGGGCACATTTTTGAGAGTTTCCCTTTAAGACATTTTTTTGTGGAAATTTTTGCCATTGATCCCCTCTGGTATGTCACTGTCCATGTTGTGGGACTATTTATGCACTTCTTGAAAGTATTTGGTGGCTGCAAATATGAACTGAAGGTTTTTCAGGTTCGCCTGCCATTAAAGTCAATAGGGTCTGCTGCGAACTGCGCATATTTGATCGCGAATCGTCCCGGGCCGATGTTCGATCATCACTACTCCAGAAGCACCAAACGCCTATTGAGAAAAACTTATGCACCACAAGATATACAAACCTGTCTTTAATCTCCCTTTCATCTCTAAACTCCCGGAGCATCTGGTCTACTCTTGCCTCATCCACTTTCTCTATGCTACCTCTTTCCTTGACCCATTATAATCAGTTTTTTGCACCCTACATTCTACAGAAACTTCCCTCACGAAAATGACAAACGACCTCCTGACAGCTAAATGCGGTTAACTACGTTTTACTAATTCTCCTCTATTTCTCTGCTGCATTTGACACTGTAAACCACCATCTACTCCTCACAATGCTCCAATTTGCCTTAGGGACACTATTCTTTGTTGGTTTTCTTCCTACCTTTATGGCCTCTCTTTCAGTGTATCAATTGCTGGTTCTACCTCCCATCCACTCCCTCTTGCTGTTGGGTTTCTCTGGGTTCAGTGCTTGTCCTCTCCTCTTTTCTCTCTACAGAGCACCTATTGGACAGACTATCTGCAGATATGGTTTCCAGTACCATCTCTATGCCGATGACACCCAACTATATACTTCTTCCCGTGACATCACACCTGCTGTACTACCGAACACCAGTGACTGTCTGTCCTCTGTCTCTAACATAATGTCATCTCTCTATCCGAAATTGAATCTTTTAAAAACTGAACCACTGGTGTTTTTTCCTTCCACTAACCTACCCAAACCTGATAAATATCCTCTCAGTGTGTGGCACTATCATAACTCCTGTGCAGCACACCCACTGTCTCAGTGTTATGTTTGACACTGATCTTTCCTTTACCCCTATATTCAATCTCTTGCCCTATTATGCCACCTGTACCTCAAAAACATCTCTAGAATCTTCCCCTTTCTTACTATGGAAACAACAAAAACTCTCATTGTTGCCCTGATCCATTTCCACCTTGATTATTCTAACTCATTATTAATTGGCCTCCCCATCACCATACTCTCCTCTCTCCAATCTATTCTGAATGCAGCAACCAGGCTTATCTATCTGTCTAACCACTACCCCGATGCCTCCACACTGTGCCAGTTTTTGCACTGGTTGTCCATACAGTACAGGATTCAATTTAAACTGCTCATTCTCACCCACAAAGCCCTCCACTTCTACATCTCCTCTCTCATATCTGTCTTCTATACTACCTGTGCTCTCCATTCAGCTAATGACTTACGACTAATATCCAACTCTCACTCCCGTCTCCAAGACTTCTCCCGAGCTGCTCCAGTTCTCTATAATGAACTACCCCAAGCAAATCGGTTAATCCATAGCATCCAGTCTTAGGCCTAAAACCACATCTTTTTAGGTTAGCCTACCGCATCCCCTGATCAAACCCTTCTCCATTCACTCCCACCTTCAGAATTATTCCTCTGAACCTGATCTATCAATATCCACAACACCCCATGCGCTCAGATGCACTACTAATAAAAGGTTGGTCAATGGTCCGTGCAGCCTTATATCCCCCATTGTGCTAAGATGGCCAGACCATTGAATAAAACATGCACTTTTTGCCTATTGTGTCACCTTTTGTGTCACCCCACATCCTCTCCTCTTGCGATCAGGGCTCTCATTCCTCTTGTTTTACTTGTTGCCTGTTTGCTGCTATGTTATTTATTACTCTGTTTGTACTTGAACCCACTGATTATAAAGCACTGCAGACTATGTTAGTGCCATATAAAGATTATTATTATTATTATTTGAAATGCACTTCCTTTTTCAATGCAAACAATGTATTTGTTTTTATGGGAGTTTTGTGCATATTGCCATTATGTATAAAATGCAGCATGATTGAAAAATGCCAAGAAAAATTAGAAATGTATAAAATGAACAAACTTGAAATTCATGGGGTTTTTTTACAAGAAAAAAAATGCTGAAAAATGTATGTGAAAGCCTTACTGTTACTTGCCTTTTTTTTTTTTTTTTTTTTTACTGTACTACTGGAATACTTCACATGAATGTTTCGTAGTCCTGCCTGGCTTTTTGCTTTTATGGTAGTTAAGACATGATTTTACTGGTCTTCAGTGAATATTCTTAAGGCCCCGCAATCTTGATATTTTTGGTAGGACAAGCCTATTGTTTTTAAATTCTAGCACTTGATACAATTGTTCTCCAGCGACATAAGGCTACATTCACATCTCCAGTGTGTACTCCGTTAGTTTGCATAGCCAGACACCGCAGAAGACTGTTGGATCCCCATTGACTATAATGGGATCTGATGAGGCTCTTTCTTGCATAAATGCCAGCTTTCTACCAGACAAATAACGGAGCATTTATGCCAGAATTCACTGCCCCTCCTCCTTCTCCAGTCCCATTATAGTCAATGGAGATCTGGCAGAGCCTGTCAGTGTCAGGCTATGCTGGATGTGGTCTACTTCGATGGTCTGCTCCTATGCCCGAACAGACTACAGGAGAATATTATATAGATGTGACAGTAGCCTTAGCCATCAGAAGTGTCTGGCAGTGCTTTTTTCCTCTCAGCTCAGTAAAAAAAAATACATGCTTGGTTGAGCTAATAGTGTATGTGCATAGGGAATCATGTGTTTGGCTGATAGCTATTGAAGGTGTATGGGCACTGTATATATCGGTGTACTTGCGGTGGGTCAGTAATGGCAGAATCTCAGACTTCGGGGGTTAAAAGTCCCAATGTTGCTTTATTTTTCATCTAGCATAGCACAATACAGTGCATTGTATATATCGGTGTACTTGCGGTGGGGTCAATAATGGCAGAATCTCAGACTTCGGGGGTTAAAAGTCCAAATGTTGCTTTATTTTTTATCTAGCATAGCACAATACAGCGCATCTAAGTTAACAGTCACTTTGGGTGAAGACACGACACAATAAGCATAACACAAACAAGTCAAATAAATACTGACTGTACAGAGAACTTATATCTCTCAACTATACCTTCAGCATGTCATCGGGGATCTGGCTTTGCACAGCCACAAGGTCAACCAGCTACTATGCTCTGACTCTGAGTCTTTGAGACCTCTATTTATTCCCCAGTAATGATCCCAGTAGTCACACTTGGGATCTCCTCAGGCCAGGGGGAATAGCTGTTCTGGAGTAAGGGTGTGGACTGATAGGTCCCTCTAACAAACCTACCAGTCCCAAAAAATCCAGCCAATAACAAATGTCTGAACAAAATATCTCCAGCAAACTATACTTTGATGAAACAGATACAGCTTTCTGAATTCTTATTTCACCCAGCTGAGGACTGTGGGTGAAATATACACCTCTTCCAGCTCTTTTCTACACACATTGTTACAGCACTTTTAGGCTAAAAACAATGACGATGTTGTGAAGTGTACACAGTTAACCAAATAGCACAAATAAAATCAAGGACCTTTTATATTAAAATACTGCAGTCCAGATGTCAATGCATTAATGGCTGACACATTGTGGTGATGTCACCAGTGAATACAATTTGGAATAATGTCAAGGCTGCAACACAAATCACAGGGAGAAAAAGCGAAAGAGCAAGCATTAAATGTGTCATCTCTTCGATAATACTGTATTTCTGACATTGTAGAGATACACAGTACTGTTGGCACTAGGAATAATACTAGCTATATAATATATTGTAGGAAAGGTCTTCATTACAGTAATTACATTAAACTAGAGTGTCACATTCAAGTTTGTTGCTTCATATATAAATGATGAGTATAAGAATTGCAGGATAAAACTTGGAAGAAAGCTTGGAAGAAAGACAAGACAGAGGGGATATGATAGAAACTTTTAAATATATAAAGTGAATCAACAAGGTAAGGCTACTTTCACACTAGCGTTCGATCGGATCCGTTCTGAACGGATCCGATCATAATAATGCAGACGGAGGCTCCGTTCAGAACGGACCCGTCTGCATTATATTAGCATATAAAAGCTAAGTGTGAAAATAGCCTCGGACGGATCCGTCCAGACTTTCAATGTAAAGTCAATGGGGGACGGATCCGCTTGAAGACTGAGCCATATTGTGGCATCTTCAAACGGATCCGTCCCCATTGACTTACATTGTAAGTCTGGACGGATCCGCACGCCTCCGCACGGCCAGGCGGACACCCGAACGCTGCAAGCAGCGTTCAGCTGTCCGCCTGTCCGTGCGGAGGCCAGCGGAGCGGAGGCTGAACGCCGCCAGACTGATGCAGTCTGAGCGGATCCGCATCCATTCAGACTGCATCAGGGCTGGACGGAAGCGTTCGGGTCCGCTCGTGAGCCCCTTCAAACGGAGCTCACGAGCGGACCGACGAACGCTAGTGTGAAAGTAGCCTTAAAGAGGAGAGAATATTTAAAAGAAGAAAAACTGCTACAAGAGGACATAGTTTTAAATTAGAGGGGCAAAGGTTAAAAGTAATATCAGGAAGTATTACTTTACTGAGAGAGTAGTGGATGCATGGAATAGCCTTCCTGCAGAAGTGGTAGCTGCAAATACAGTGAAGGAGTTTAAGCATGCATGGGATAGGCATAAGGCCATGCTTCATATAAGATAGGGCCAGGGACTATTCATAGGATTCAGTATATTAGGCAGACTAGATGGGCCAAATGGTTCTTATCCGCTGACACATTCTATGTTTCTATTTAAGAAGTCTAAAATAAATAATGTATATAAATGATGAGGATAAGAAGTCTAAAATAATAAGAATTTAATATCTAAGCTATATTTTTTCAATAGTTACAGAATTTTTTTTATGTACAATTGTGCCAACTTCTATTGACTTCTATAAAGTGGCAATTAAAATATGAAAAGCAGAGACTACATCCCATCCAAATTGTACTCTCTATATTGATGGGATTCTGTCCTCGACATATTTAGGTTAAAGAGGACCTTTCACTAGAATAAAAACATCAAAACTAACTATACAGATATGGAGAGCGGCGCCCAGGGATCTCCCTGCACTTACTGTTATACCTGGGTGCAGCGCTCAGCTCATAGCCTGAGAGGCTTTTTTTTCTCTCAGGCTATGAGCTGAGCGCTGCTATTGGCCAGCACTACAGCCTGGGAGAATGAGACGCCGGCAGGTTCAACTGGGTGGAGCCTAACATGAAGATACCGGAGGCTAAACCAGGAGAACGGAGCGGCGCCCAGGTATAACAGTAAGTGCAGGGAGATCCCTGGGCGCTGCTCTCCATGTCTGTATAGTTAGTTTAGATTTTTTATTCTAGTGAAAGGTCCTCTTTAAGTTCACATCCAGGATATTTGTTGCAGAAATATCTACCACTGAAAATCTATTTTGATCATCTGATCAGGTTGTGTCCACAACACAAATATGCATTTATTCACACTCCATTCTGAGGAATGGGACTGTTGCGGAAATGAGGACTACTTCATATTGCTTCATATTATGTCTTCTTTGTGTATCTGCTTTCAACCTTTCTACACAGCTGAACAGATTAGTAATTCTATGGATATTAACCTTTAGAGCACTATTAGCAGTGATCCATAGAGATGACCTTGCGGTTCGCCCAGCGGTCGTTTCGCAGCTCATTCACGATTCGCCGAACAAGCGAACATATGGTGATAGTCGCACGTGCCATATTTTTCGCCAAATTCTGATTGAGGAATGCCATATGCCTTCTTCCACAAAATACTGATTGAGGGGTGCTATTGCTATTTGCCTTCTTCCACCAAATACTGTATGAGAGCTGCAATACATCAGCTTCCACAAAATACTGATTGAGGGGTGCAATACACCTGCTTCCACAAAATACTGATTGAGGGGTGCCATATACCTGTTTCTGCCAAATACTGATTGAGGGGTGCTATATACCTGTTTCCACCAAATACTGATTGAGGGTTGCTATTGGTATATACCTTCTTCCACCAAATACTGATTGAGATCTGCAATACACCTGCTTCCACAAAATACTGATTGAGGGGTGCCATATACCTGTTGCCGCCAAATAGTGATTGAGTGGTGTTATATACCTGTTTCCGCCAAATACAGAATAAGGGGTGCCATATCTCTTCTTCCACAAAATATTGATTGAGGGGTGCTATTGCTATATACCTTTGTCCACCAAATACTGATTGAGGGCTGCAATATACCTTCTTCTACAAATACTGCTCTTCTCTACGGACTTAGGCAGAGCGTTATTTAGAAAATGACAGGCAGAGGAAGAGGCAGACTGTTCAGCAGGGTTGGTATGGGTCGGGCAGGTGCACCAGGCCGGAGCCTAAGTGGGAAGTTGGAGAAGGCGCGTGCTGTGTGTACCCCCAAAGACACCACCACCATAGCCCCTCCACTTGAGTCAGAGTAATTATTTTCCCATCCATTCCCAGACCTTACCGATGCGCAGCCATTCTTCGCATCGGATGAGGAAGAGGAGGTAGCAACGGCCGCCACCCAGCGGTATGACGACAGTACCCAGATCAGCCCAAGGAGGGTGGTCCACGCTGTTTCTGCCTACTCCAAAATCTCTAATGTCAGTGGAGGTGAAGGTGATGATGATGACGTGTCAATGGACGTCACATGGGTGCCCACAAGAGAGGAAGAGGAGGGGAGCTCAGAGGGAGAGATGGAGCAGCAGATAGGGAGGAAAAGCAGGCAGAACTCACAGTGCACAGGAGGCAAAAATCTGATTGCAAATGTATCTGGATTGAGCCATCCACCATGCACGGTCACATCTTGCACTCCCAGGACACCGGCACAGGACTCCGCAGTGTGTTTTTTTTTAACATGTCAGCTGCTGACAATAGTGTTGCCATCTGCAGCCTGTTCTGTCGTCTCATAAGCCGCGGTAAGCCCAAAACTCACCTAGGGACGACCACCTTAAGAAGGCACCTTGCCTCCCATCGCCGAACACAGTGGGAGCAACACCGTCAGAACCCACAAAGCCACATTCCTAGTGCTCCATGTCCTGCCTCTTTTCCTTATCCTTATCCTCTCTCCTCCAATTTGTCCTCCACTCCACCTTCCACCGTGCTGTCATTGTGTTCATCTGGCACAAGGCAGGCTTCCGTGACCCAAATGTTCAAGTGTAAAAAAATTATGACACTGGATAATCCTCTTGCCCAACGGCTGACCGCTGGCTTGTCGGAACTGCTAGTCTGCCAACTACTGCCATATACATTGGTGGATTCGGAAGCCTTTATAAAATGTGTGGCCATTGGCACACCACAATGGAAGTTCCCTGGAAGGAAATATTCTTCCCAGAAGGGCATCCCTGAACTATATGGCCACGTTCAGCAGCAAGTTAATATAGCTCTTGCACACCGTGTGGGTGCCAAGAAACATCTGACTACAGACACGTGGTCTAGCAAACACGGGCAGGGAAGGTACATAACTTTTACTGCCCACTGGGTGAACCTTCTAACGGACGTCAAGCATGTAACCCCTGGCACCCGTGTGGATTTGATGTTACCTCCACGGATGTCATGCAGGTCTGCCTCTTCTTCTCCTCCTACTCCATCCTCCATCTCCTCATCAGCTGACTCCTCCTTTTCCACTGCTACCGCCTCTTCCGCTGCACCTCCCAAGGTACCCAGAACCTATTTGACGTGCCAGGTGAGACGTTGTCATGCTGTGCTGCTGCTGTTGTGCCTGGAAGCCAAGAGCCAGACCAGTCCTGCACTCCTTTCCGCTCTGCGGTCACAGGCCAATCAGTGGCTAACCTTGCTCAATTTGACAGTTGGTAAAGTGTTGTGCGACAACAGTGCCAATCTGCCGAGTGCACTGAAACAGGGCAAACATACACACGTGCTGTGCATGACACATGTCCTGAACTTACTTGTGCAGAGATTCTTTGCCAAATACCCTGGGGTCCAGGACGTCTTGCGGCAGGCTAGGAACATCTCTGGCCATTTTAGAAGATCTTACAAAGTCTTGCAAAGATCTTACAAAGGCCTGTCAGATGTTTGATTTGTGACTGCTTATGACTGGATGGTGCCTGGGGGGAGGAGGAGGAGCAAGAAGAGCAGGCTTTAAACTTTTCTGGGATTGCTGGTGTTGTCCATTGATGGGGGGAGGAGACACAGGATGACATTCTCCTAGGCGATGATCAGAAGCCAGGCCGCTCCACTGCCTAATGTTTGGCGCCATGGAGGAATTGAACACCTTTGACGACCACGTGTTTTCAAATTTCAACTATTATCATTTGGTATTTTTTCAATAGGGGGGATTTCGATCCAATGTTTTTTATCCAATTGTATTGTAACGGGGCGCCGAATGTGCACTCAGTCTCCCATCAGCTGCAGACCTGCTGCTTAGCTTTGGAGCGAGGATCTGTGTTCAGCCTCGTTCTCAGGGTGGCTTTTGCTAGCTGGGAGGCTCCCTGCTCCTAGGTCTGCCTTGAGCGCCAAGCTGATCACTCAGTGCTTGACTTGTTTGTCTGTCGGTCATGTGATGCCGGCCACGTCACTTGACCCTCACTCCCCACTATAAATACAGGAAACCTGCTGGCTACAGGTTGCCTGTGATTTTGGTCCCTTAGGTTGTGTATTATTATTGTTATTTAGCTTACCTTTGGATTTGACCCTTGATCTGCTTCCTGACACCTCTTCTGCCTGCTCCCTGAACCTTGACGCTACCTCTCGGATTTTGACCTCGTCTTGCTTTTGGATTTTGTCTTTGCCTCTTCTCTTGTACTGACATGACCTCCTGGACTGACCCCGGCTAGTTGACTCGCCTCGCCCTTCCGTTTTTGGTGGTACCTTGCTTGTTCCACCTCTCTGTCCACTCTAGTGCTACCTCTCATTGGCTGTCCACTTCCCTGCTGTCTCTATCTCTCTGCTTGCACTTACTCAGGTCAGGGACTGTCGCCCAGTTGCGCCCTGTCACCTAGGGTGGGTGGTGCAAGTAAGCAGGGACAGGGGACCGGGTGGCAGGTCAGGGGGTGCACCTCCGCTCTATCTTTATACCCGCGACTCTACCCACATGACATTTATATTTTTTGTTCTTTTAAACATAGTATTTGAGATGTATTTGTACTGATGATATTTTAGATGAGGGATGGCTCTATTGTTTGAGGAAATATATATGGAGAACTAGTCGTATATATACTCAGCCTTAATGTACCTGTGATGAGTGAATTTCTATCTGCTAGCAGAATTCAAACAAGTGTTAACTACTACTCCAGACTGTTGCACCTGGGACCTGGGAGAGTACCTGGATTGGGTGTAACCCGAACAAACTGGTCTCACCAAGTGGGGTGCTGCAACTAAATGCGGATGAACACTAAGGACGTGGTGATTAAAGGACGGCAGTGAATTTGGTGTACTATACTACTGTATACAACTAAGCGCAGACAGACGTTGCTCCATCTATCGAGTGGGACGCCAATAGGAGCTCTGTACTTCTGCGCTGATTCTTCAAATAGTAAGTACTGGAACAACTACACTTACTTACTTAACTGAATAACGTCACAAACAAATTATGAAAAACCTTGCACAGAGGATTTAAAAGGCTTGCACTTTATCCCGAGTGGGGAGGATATGAAGTTACCCCATTGTGACGCATTACAGTCTGTTGATTATTGTTTATCTTGCAACAAAAGGAAGTCCTTAAGAGTAGAGTTGAGAGGACACCTGGATGTTCAGGTTCGACGGGTTCAGCCGAACTTAAACAAAAAAAAAAAGTTCAGGACCCGAATTTGACCCCAAACCCGAACCACATTGAAGTCATTGGGGACCCAAACTTTTGAGCACTAAAATGGCTCTAAAAATGCCATGGAAAGGGTTAGAGGGCTGCAAATGCCAGCAAAATGTGGTTAAGAGCATGGCAAGCGCTCTGAAAACAAATGTGGATAAGGAAATTACATTAAATAACATAAAATATGTAATAAATAAATAAATAAATCTTGATCTAGGAGGATGAGGTCCATATGGAGTAGGAGATTGAGGAGGCAGTGTTTGAGGCAGTGTAGGTGGAAGCAGCGGTGGAGGAGCAGGAGGTAGCCTACACTGCTTTTTGGTTTTAATATATATATATATTATTTTTTTAAAATTAGGGTATACCCCAAAACATTGGGAAATAAAACCTGTGATAACCCCCTCCAGTCGTGCTAAACACATGTTCAGACAATACACTGGTTGCAGGGGGCAGACCCACACATTTAGGCGTGTGCACACATACTGCCCCACCATGTCGCACATCCCCGTGATGTTCACGATGCAATTGGATATCTGCTCTATAAACTTTCAATGTTTTTTTCTGCGCCTACCATGTTGATCGCGGCTAGCGGCAAATCAGGGTTCCACGCCGGAGAGGGAGCGAGAGAAAGGGATAGTACATCCAAGGGAGATCAATGGATGAAATTTAATTGTAATCGAGCGGAAATGTGGGAGAAGCTATTAAAACTGAAGAATCAAAGGAAAGGAGGGGGGCGCGGCAATTACCCACTCCCGACTCGGGGAGGTAGTGACGATAAATAACAATACAGGACTCTTAAGATGCCCTGTTATTGGAATGATTAATTTAAAAAACATAGGGAATGTCACTGGGGTATTTAGGATTTGGAAATGTTAGACAGGAGATGCCCTGCTGCCGCTTTGTTGACTCTAGATAACTTTGCCTGATTACACGTCCCCGTGACGTCCTCGATCCATTTGGATATCTTCTCTATTAACTTTCGATGTTCTTTTCTGAGTCTACCATGTTGATCATGGTTATCGGCGAATCAGGGTTCCACGCCGGAAAGGGAGCATGAGAAAGGGATACCACATCCAAGGTCAACGGCTGCAATGTGATCGAGCTGAAAAGTAGGACAAGTTATTAAAGCGGAAGGATCGAATGAAAGGGCCAATTAAAGACGAATTTGACAAATTTAATTCCCTGTCACCTATGCAAAGCAGGGGTTTTTCATTGCCAGAAATGGGCTAATGTCATTCACCAATGGAACAAATGATTTTTAAAAATTTCAGTCCCTGTCACCTATGCAGAGCAGGGGTTTATTCATAGCAAAAATGGCAAAATGTCACCCATGAATGTAACAGAAAAATTAGTGAAATTTATTAACCTGTCTACTAGGTAGAGCAGGGGTATATCACAGCCACAAATTGGTGAATGTCACCCGACAAAGTAACCAAAAAATGTGTGAAATATATTAACCTGTCTACTAGGTAGAGCAGGGGTATATTACAGCCAAAAATCGGTGAATGTCACCCAACTATGTAACAGGAAAATTTGTGATATTTATTAACCTGTCTACTAGGTAAAGCAGCGGTATATCACAGCCAAAAACTGGTGAATTTCCCCTGAAAATGTAACAGACAAATTAGTGAAATGACATAAAATAAATTACATACAAATTTTAAAAAATTGTCTTGATGCATGAGGTGGAGGTCCATATGGAGTAGGAGGTTGAGGAGGCGGTGGACATAGCAGGTTAGGTGGAAGCGGGTGGAGGAGGACGAGATAGCCAACATTGGTTTTTGGTTTTAATTTTTAATTTTTTTAAATTAGGGTACACTCCAAAAGAGTGTAAAATATCCAAAATACAACAATGAGCAATTGCGTTGCAGTATAACAATGGCTGGTTAAGGCGGGTATACATGTCTATTCTGCACAAGGTACGGACAAGTCCTGTGTGATTCATGCCTCATTCATTTTAATGAACGTGAGCTTGTCCACATTGGCTGTGGACAGGCGGATGCGCTTGTCTGTGATAACGCCCCCTGCCTTGCTAAACACACGTTCAGACAATACACTGGCTGCAAGGCAGGCCAGCACCTCCAAGGCGTAAAGGGCAAGCGTAGGCCATGTGCCCAATTTGGAGACCCAGAAGTTGAAGAGGACAAACACGTCATTCAGTATGTGTAGGCGTGTGCACACATAATGCTCCACCATGTTTCTGAAATGCTGCCTCCTGCTAAGACGTTCCATATCAGCTGGTGGTGCTGGTTGTTGTGGCGTGCTGACAAAGCTTTTCCACATTTCGGCCATGCTAATCTTGCCTTCTGAGGTGCTGGTGGTGCCCTCTTCCTCCTTCTCAGCCTTCGCCTTGTGCTTCTACTGTGCCCCAGCTGTCAGGTGGGAATGCCAGCAGCAGCGCGTCTACCAGTGTGCGCTTGTACTTGCGCATCTTTCGATCACGCTCCAGTGATGGAATTAAGGACGGTATGTTGTCCTTGTAACGGGGATCCAGCAGCGTGGCCACCCAGTAATCAACACAAGTTAGAATGTGGGCAACTCGGCGGTCGTTGCGGAGACACTGCAGCATGTATACGCTCATGTGTGCCTTGCCGCCCAGAGGTAACGAAAGGCTGTCCTCTGTGGGAGGTGTATCGTCTGTATCCTCTGTATCCCCCCATCCACGCACCAGTGATGTCCATGAGCTGGTTTGGGTGCCACCCTGCTGTGAACACGGTTCCTCCTCCTACATCTTCTCCTCCTCATCCTCCACCTCCTCATCTTCCTGGACTGTGCCATGGCTGGTCAATTGTGTACCTGGCGTTTGTGGATGAAAGAACCCACCCTCGGACCCACTTCTGAATGACTGGACGGAAACCCTATGAAATAATCCCTCTTCCTCCTCCTTCTCTTGTGCCACATCCTCTTCCATCATCGCCAGCAGCGTTTTTTCAAGGAGGCATAGAAGTGGAATAGTAACGCTGAGAACGGCGTCATCGGCACTGGCCATGTTGGTGGAGTACTCAAAACAATGCAACAAGTAACACAGGTCTCGCATGGAGGCCCAGTCATTGGTGGTGAAGTGGTTTTGTTCCGCAGAGCGACTCACCCGTGTATGCTGCAGCTGAAACTCCTCTATCGCTTGCTGCTGCTCACACATTCTGGCCAGCATTTGCAAGGTGGAGTTCCACCTTGTGGGCACATAGCATATGAGGCAGTGAGCGGGAAGTCCGAAGTTACGCTGCAGCTCTGACAGGCGAGCAGCAGCAGGATGAGAATGCCGAAAATGCGCACAGACAGCCCACACTTTATGCAACAGCTCTGACATATCGGGGTAAATTTTAAGAAACCTATGCACCACCAAAATCAGTACATGCGATGTAAGTCAAACCGGCTAGTCCCATAGCTGTTATGAGATTTTGCCCATTATCGCACACCAACAGGCCGGGCTTGAGGCTCACTGGCACCAACCACTCATCGGTCTGTTGTTCAAGGCCTGTCCACAGCTCCTGTGCGTTATGGAGTTTGTCCCCCAAACAGATAAGTTTTAAAATTGCCTGCTGTCATTTACCCCTGGCTGTGTGGAAGTTGGTGGTGAAGGTGTTACACTAACCGGATGAGGAGCCAGTAGAGGATGAGGAAGCAGAGTAGGGGGAGGAAGCAACAGGAGGCAAAGAGAAGTGCCCTGCAATCCTCAGTGGTGGAAGGACATGCGCCAAACTGCTATCCCCTTCAGGTCCAGCCGCCACTGCATTTACTCAGTGTGCTGTTATGGAGATATAACGGCCCTGACCGTGCTTACTGGTCCACGTATCCGTAGTTAAGTGGACCTTGACACAGATGGTGTTGCGCAGTGCACACCTGATTTTGTCCCCCACTTGGTTTTGCAGGGAAGGGATGGCACGCCTGGAAACGTAGTGGTGACTGGGCACGACGTACTGTGGGACAGCCACTGCCATATCGATTTTAAAACTCTCTGTCTCCACCAGACAGAATGACAGCATTTCAAAGGACAGTAATTTTGAAATGCTGGTATTCAGGGCCAGGGATCGTGGGTGGGTAGGAGGTACTTTCTCTTCCGCTCCAGTGTTTGGGAGATGGAGAGCTGAACGCTTTCGTGGGACATTGTGGAGATGCTTGGTGATCCAGGTGGTGGTGTTGCTGGCAGATCCTCTGTTTGCAGGGTGGCAGGTGGCACTGTTACTCCAGAGGTGGATGAAGAGGCTGAGATTGCAGCAGAAGAGGAAGCAGGAGGAGCCAAAGATCTTTCTTGGTTTTTGAGGTGTCTACTCTACTGCAGCTCGCGCTTCGCACTTAGATGCCTGGTCATGCAGGTTGTGATCAGGTTGAGAACGTTTATGCCTCACTTCAGGCTCTGATTGCATAGCGTGCAAACCACTGTTGTCTTGTCTTCAGCAGATTGTCTGAAGAACTGCCACGCCAGGGAACTCCTTGGAGCTGGCTTTGGTGTGCTCCATCTCTTGCTGGGTTGAGTAGTAGCAGGCGTACTGTAGTGTTGATCATGTATATTCGAATTGCGAATTTTTATTGTGAATATAGGCACTTCGAGAATTCACAAATATTTAGAATATAGTGATATAATTTTTTTAAAATCAGTACACATGATCCCTCCCTGCTTCTAGCTTGTGGGCCAATAAGAAGGCTTCAGTATCTTTGACTTTAGGAGTAGTGTTGATTGCGAATTTTCATTATGCAAATATTTATTGCAAATTTTTCAATTGCTGAGTAAAAACATGATTCCTCCCTGCTTCTTGCTTGTGGGCCAATGAGTCAATAGCCCACAAGCAGGGAGGAATCATGACTTTAGATGGAAAAAATGACGAATATTCTAAAAAACGAATTCATAGCACTATATTGTATATATTTGTTTTTTCAAATATCCGTAATATTCTAAAACAATAATATATAGCAATATAGCAAATATTCTATAAAAATAAAAACTAATACAGAGCAATTTAGCTAATATAGCGCTATAATCTTCTTTGTCTAATAGTTGTAATTTGTTTCTCATCTGAAGTTCAGATTGGAAAAAAACTACAACTATAAAAAAATAAGAATATAGCACTATATTAGCTAAATTGCTCTATATTAGTTTTTTGTTATATTCTCTATATTGCTATATATTTTTGTTTTAGAATATTACGAATATTCGAAAAAACGAATATATTCGGGGGGGCAGAGCTAGCGCCGGAGCCGAGCGGTCATGTGAAGCGCTGCTCTCCTGTTGATTTTACCCTCAAAGCCTGTTTAAACAGCCCTACTGGTCTCTAAAATGGTCAAGATAGGTGGCCAAAAGACAACTGATCAAGCAGGTCAAGCCTGTTCCTCCAGCCAGCCCCGCAAAATGGATCGTTTTATTTAAAAAGCGGCGGCTGCTGCAGTGAGCAGGTCCTTTCCGTTTGGACTGTCGTTCCTCCATGACGGCCGTCGCATCATCATTTCTACCTACTGCGACCTAGAGAAACCATGCGCTCACCTGAAAATCTCCCCTCTGGACAAAGAAAATTGGGAGATAGTCCAGAACCTATCATCTCTAACGCCTCTGCCTGCTGTGTCGCCCTGGGAGACCCTGCGCAGCCCAAGAACCCAGAAAAACATGAGGGGATACCTGGCGTCTACCCCAAAGAGACTTTCTCTTCCAGATAAATGAATATCTTCAATTTCTCAGGTCCCTGACCTCTTCAATCCAGTAGTACTAGCTACTGAGGGTTCTATCTACCTAACTATATGATGTTATATCTAAATCCCCCCTCACTGTCATTGTGTTTTGTACAGTATGTAGGTTGCACTATCCAAACCCTACGGAATAGGCTTAACAAGCACAGATCTAATGTAAAAAAGACATTTTTACAGCACAGTATATCCCACCATGCGACAGAACATCACGATGGGTGCTTTTCCGGGTTTAAGGTCACACCCATCGAACAGGTAAATGACAGCTGTCGGAATACCATTCAGACCCTTCGCAAACGTGAAATGTATTGGATTTTTAAACTCGACTGTCTTAATCCAAACGGTCTTAATGAGGCTTTTGAAATAAACTTTTAGGGTCACATGACTACCATTACTGATATAATAGATTATTTATTATCGATTTTTTATATCATCAATATTGTTGTTTTAATCATGTTCATAATTATTTATTTATATATAAATTTCGATCTTTATTATCTAATTATTATTTTTTTTTATTTTTATTTTTAGTCTGTAGTGTCTATTATGCACTATTTTTATAGATATGCATTTATTTATATATATATATATCATATAAAATTATAATTTTTTTTTTTTTATACAGAGTCCCATATGTACATGTGTACAGAGTCCCATACGTACAGATCTGATATCACCTATTCAATTTTATGGCGTTTGTTTGTGGAATTATTTGTGGGATTAATTTATTTCTTATATATATATGTCATATTATAAATTTACATCCAAGATATTTGCTTTTGGATTGCTCCTTTTTCTGCATTCAAATCATTAATTTGTATCTTGGACTAATGCTGTTAGATTCATGCATTCATGTATTCATTTATTTATCTATCGTAATCTTTCTGCTAATGTTTTTATTTTTAGTGAAGTAGGGCGTCACATCTCTTCTTTCAGTAGCGCTGCCGATCATATCAAGAAAGCAGCATGACGCAGGACCTTTCCTTCTAAGCCGGCTGTTCAGCGTCCTGTCACCCAGCAACTAGCATTGCATCACAAGTCACATGATCGGAACTGCGATCATGTGACTCTGTGTGATGCTGTTCCTCCTCCCCAGCCATGGGCTGCATCTAGAGGTCGATGCTTCTTCGTGTTAATGTTTTATAAATACACTTATGAATTAGTCTGTAAACCCAAAGGGTTAGTTTGTTCATTTGTGTACCTATTTGCATTATTTTATGTATCAATGACTTTGTTTCTGCTTTGAGGTAACGCCCACCTCCCCTCTGACCTTGTTTGCATGTGACCATTTTTGTGTATATATATCCAGCATGTTTGTCCACTCTCTATGCAATATTCTTCACCTGATAAAGGGGACCCTTTCCCCGAAACGTGTTGTGTGATTGCAATAAAACTCTTGAAGATTTACCGTCCACCTCTGGTTGGTTCCTTGCGCCGAGGGATGTTCCTTTTCTTCCTGTCATTGTGCTTTGTACTAACCTACACACACAGTCATTCTATATTTGAGCTTAGTTATGAGCTCTTGTTGATTTCTTTGTTACTTGTTCTTAATTTTTTTTCTCTGTCACAGGTATACCTCATCCATGCTTAAGAAGGTGTTCTCCTACCTTATCATTTTTGGAAGTAAGACTTTTACTATACACACTCTGTTTTTTCCTCCTACCAAACAGGTTATTCATATGGGGCTCACTTACCCACTGGCTCTCACCCCGCCAGACAGCGCCTTCCTTGGGGAGACTGGGTGGACCTTCCTCCATTCCCCTTAATTCACAAATTACATAAGATAATGGCGGACATCCACCTGGTTTCCTACAATGTTAAGGGGCTAGGATCACCCTCCAAAAGGTGCAGAATCTTTTCACTGCTGAGAAAAGAAAACAACTCTGATATTTCTTCAGGAAATTCACTTCAAACATGGTCATTACCCCAATCTTTCATACGCTAAATTCCCCACGTGGTATCATTGTGTAGCTAATGGCGCTGCCTCAAGGGGTGTGAGTATAGGTTTTTGCAAAAATTTTCCCTTCACTTTCCAGACCCAAATTCTAGACCCAGAAGGTAGATACCTCATCCTGAAGAATTTAATAGGCCAACAGGTCTTCACACTAGTAAATGTGTATGCCCCCAACTCCGGCCAGATAGACTGGTTCCTTTCCCTCCTGAATTTACTAGAGGAACATGTAGAAGGCACCTTAATATTAGGAGGTGACTTCAACCTAACCCTCAACCCGCTATTAGATTCATCCTCCAAAAAATCCTCAATCTCCACCAGAGCCCTTAAAGCCCTCCAGGTTAAACTGTTTAACTTGGGCCTAGTAGATGTATGGAGGTGTTTACACCCAGATGAGTTGGATTTTTCCTGTTATTCACCGGTTAATTACACATTCACTAGGTTTGATTATGTATTTATCCCCAAAGAAAAATTACAACTTTAGCTAAAATTGGTGACATCACACTTTCTGACCACACCCCTATAACATGTGAACTACAAACACTAACGCCCCCCTCTAGAGCTCCTAATTGGCGTATCAATGAGTCCCTATTAGGCAACACTTCACATAAGTCCCAGATAGCCTCCTATCTGGAAGAATATTTTTCTATTAACAACACCCCAGACATTTCTCCTCAAACGCTATGGGATGCCCATAAACCCTATATTAGGGGTAAGCTCATAAGCCTCTGTTCTTTCCTTAAAAAAGAATCAGAGAAAAAGCTGAATCACCTTCTGTCACAGATACACTCCCTTGAGAAACAACACAAACAATATTTTTTGTCATCCCAACAGAAGTTTTATGCCCATGGCAACAAAGCCTCTAAGAATATGATCTGGAGGATAAAACAGAGGAGGGAGTCCCGATATGCATCAAATCCCCACAAGATGCCTCCCTATTTAAATCAGAGGACATTGCCGAGCAATTTAAATTGTCTTTATACAATCTTCCTCCACAAGAACTCAAATACTCCCCTGAGGAAAAAGCACCTCGAGCCAAACGCTTCCTGGATTCCCTTTCACTCCCCATTCTAACCCCTTCCCAAAAAGAGCTTCTTGACAGACCTTTTTCTTCCCAGGAATTAGAAGCGGCTATAAAAACAACCCCTAAAGGGAAATGCCCAGGCGGTCTCCCGATACTTTACTACTCCTCCTTTAAGAACATTCTTATCCCCCACCTACTCCCAATCTATAACTCTTATTTGAATGGGTCCCCCATTTCCACTGACATGACAAGAGCAACTATCACTACAATCCCTAAAGATGGGAAAGACCCCACTTCTTGTTCCAATTGCCACCCCATCTCCCTGCTCAATGTTGACCTAAAACTCCTAGCTAAAATGCTCGCCCTCCGTCTGAATAAACTCCTTCCCACTTTAATCCATCCGGACCAAGTGGGCTTTGTTAAGGGTTGTGAAGGCAAGGACAATACCACTAAAGTCCTAAACTCCCTTTACTATGCCTCCCACAAACATACTCCCTTGATCCTGATTGGCACGGACGCTGAGAAAGCTTTTGACAGAATAGATTGGTCTTACATCCGCTCCACTTTACAAAAATTCCAGATCCCAGACTCTTTCATCAATTCTATCTTCTCAATGTATGCCCAATCCTCAGCATCCGTGTCAGTTAATGTAATCCTCTCATCTAGCTTTCCAATCAGGAACGGGACCAGACAGAGCTGCCCTCTTTCCCCCCTTATTTTTGTCCTCGTCATGGAAACCCTTTTACAAGCGTTGAGGCAGGAAGAAAATATTCAGGGCTTACAAGTAGAGGGTTTAGAATTCAAACTAGCTGCTTTTGCAGATGACCTCCTAATAATCGCAACTAACCCCTATAAGTCCATGCCCATCATTCTCTCACTATTGAACCAATTTGGATCCTTGTCTAATTTTAAAGTTAATCCCACCAAATCTCAGGTCTTACACACGGGACTCCCCCACACAACCCTTGCTTCCCTTAAGACTTCCACCCCCTTTTACTGGGACTCCCAACAACTGACATATTTAGGTGTCAAACTTACTCCCCTTCTATCCGACCTTTACACTCTAAACTATAAACCCCTTTTGTCTTCCATTATTGCTCATTAACCACTTTAACCCCGCTAGCTGAAACCCCCTTAATGACCAGGCCACTTTTTACACTTCTGCACTACACTACTTTCACTGTTTATTGCTCGGTCATGCAACTTACCACCCAAATGAAATTGACCTCCTTTTCTTCTCGCTAATAGAGCTTTCATTTGGTGGTATTTCATTGCTGCTGACATTTTTACTTTTTTTGTTATTAATCGAAATTTAACGATTTTTTTTGCAAAAAAATTAAATTTTTCACTTTCAGCTGTAAAATTTTGCAAAAAAAACGACATCCATATATAAATGTTTCGCTAAATTTATTGTTCTACATGTCTTTGATAAAAAAAAATGTTTGGGCAAAAAAAATAAATGGTTTGGATAAAAGTTATAGCGTTTACAAACTATGGTACAAAAATGTGAATTTCCGCTTTTTGAAGCAGCTCTGACTTTCTGAGCACCTGTCATGTTTCCTGAGGTTCTACAATGCCCAGACAGTAGAAAACCCCCACAAATTACCCCATTTCGGAAAGTAGACACCCTAAGGTATTCGCTGATGGGCATAGTGAGTTCATAGAACTTTTTATCACAAGTTAGCGGAAAATGATGATTTCTTTTTTTCTTACAAAGTCTCATATTCCACTAACTTGCGACAAAAAATACAAAATTCTAGGAACTCGCCATTCCCCTCACGGAATACCTTGGGGTGTCTTCTTTCCAAAATGGGGTCACTTGTGGCGTAGTTATACTGCCCTGGCAATTTAGGGGCCCATATGTGTGAATAGTAGTTTGCAATCAAAATCTGTAAAAAATGACCGGTGAAATCCGAAAGGTGCACTTTGGAATGTGTGCCCCTTTGCCCACCTTGGCTGCAAAAAAGTGTCACACATCTGGTATCGCCGTACTCGGAGAAGTTGGGGAATGTGTTTTGGGGTGTCATTTTACATATACCCATGCTGGGTGAGAGAAATATCTTGGCAAAAGACAACTTTTCAATTTTTTTTATACAAAGTTGGCATTTGACCAAGATATTTATCTCACCCAGCATGGGTATATGTAAAATGACACCCCAAAACACATTTCCCAACATCTCCTGAGTACGGCGATACCAGATGTGTCACACTTATTTGCAGCCAAGGTGGGCAAAAGGGCACATATTCCAAAGTGCACCTTTCGGATTTCGCAGGCCATTTTTTACACATTTTGATTGCAAAGTACTTCTCACACATTTGAGCCCCTAAATTGCCAGGGCAGTATAACTACGCCACAAGTGACCCCATTTTGGAAAGAAGACACCCCAAGGTATTCCGTGAGGGGCATGGCGAGTTCCTAGAATTTTTTATTTTTTGCCACAAGTTAGCGGAAAATGATGATTTTTTTTTTCCTTACAAAGTCTCATATTCCACTAACTTGCGACAAAAAATACAAAATTCTAGGAACTCGCCATGCCCCTCACGGAATACCTTGGGGTGTCTTCTTTCAAAAATGGGGTCACTTGTGGCGTAGTTATACTGCCCTGGCAATTTAGGGGCCCATATGTGTGAGAAGTACTTTGCAATCAAAATGTGTAAAAAAAGGCCTGCGAAATCCTAAAGGTGCTCTTTGGAATGTGTGCCCCTTTGCCCACCTAGGCTGCAATAAAGTGTCACACATCTGGTATCGCCGTACTCGGGAGAAGTTGGGGAATGTGTTTTGGGGTGAGAGAAATATCTTGGCAAGACAACTTTTCCCATTTTTTTATACAAAGTTGGCATTTGACCAAGATATTTATCTCACCCAGCATGGGTATATGTAAAATGACACCCCAAAACACATTCCCCAACTTCTCCTGAGTACGGCGATACCACATGTGTGACACTTTTTTGCAGCCTAGATGCGCAAAGCGGCCCAAATTCCTTTTAGGAGGGCATTTTTAGACATTTGGATCCCAGACTTCTTCTCACGCTTTAGGGCCCCTAACATGCCAGGGCAGTATAAATACCCCACATGTGACCCCATTTTGGAACGAAGACACCCCAAGGTATTCAATGAGGGGCCTGGCGAGTTCATAGATTTTTTTTTTTGGCACAAGTTAGCGGAAATTGATTTTTTTTTGTATTTTCTCACAAAGTCTCCCTTTCCACTAACTTGGGACAAAAATTTAAATCTTTCATGGACTCAATATATGCCCCTCACGGAATACCATGGGGTGTCTTTCCGAAATGGGGTCACATGTGGGGTATTTATACTGCCCTGGCATTTTAGGGGCCCTAAAGCGTGAGAAGAAGTCTGGAATATAAATGTCTAAAAAATTTTACGCATTTTGATTCCGTGAGGGGTATGGTGAGTTCATGTGAGATTTTATTTTTTGACACAAGTTAGTGGAATATGAGACTTAGTAAGAAAAAACAAAAACAAAAAAAAAAAAAAATTCTGCTAACTTGGGCCCCAAAAAATGTCTGAATGGAGCCTTACAGGGGGTGATCAATGACAGGAGGGTGATCAGGGAGTCTATATGGGGTGATCACCCCCCCTGTCATTGATCACCCCCCTGTCATTGATCACCCCCCTGTAAGGCTCCATTCAGACGTCCGTATGATTTTTTACGGATCCACGGATACATGGATCGGATCCGCAAAACGCATACGGACGTCTGAATGGAGCCTTACAGAGGGTGATCAATGACAGGGGGGTGATCAGGGAGTCTATATGGGGTGATCACCCCCCTGTCATTGATCACCCCCTGTAAGGCTCCATTCAGACGTCCGTATGATTTTTTACGGATCCACGGATACATGGATCGGATCCGCAAAACGCATACGGACATCTGAATGGAGCCTTACAGGGAGGGTGATCAATGAAAGGGGGGTGATCAGGGAGTCTATATGGGTGATCACCCCCCTGTAAGGCTCCATTCAGACGTCCGTATGATTTTTTACGGATCCACGGATACATGGATCGGATCCGCAAAACGCATACGGACATCTGAATGGAGCCTTACAGGGGGGTGATCAATGACAGGGAAGTGATCAGGAAGTCTATATGCGTGATCACCCCCTTGTCATTGATCACCCCCCTGTAAGGCTCCATTCAGACATCTGTATGTGTTTTGCGGATCCGATCCATGTATCAGTGGATCCGTAAAAATCATACGGACGTCTGAATGGAGCCTTACAGGGGGGTGATCAATGACGGAGATGATCAGGGAGTCTATATGGGTGATCACCCCTCTGTCATTGATCACCCCCCTGTAAGGCTCCATTCAGACACCTGTATGTGTTTTGCGGATCCGATCCATGTATCAGTGGATCCGTAAAAATCATACGGACGTCTGAATGGAGCCTTACAGGGAAGTGATCAATGACAGGGGGGGTGATCAATGACAGGGAAGTGATCAGGAAGTCTCTCTACAATTTGCAGAAATCTGAAATCTGCAGTTTCTGAACCTAAACCTGCCATAGTGGGACTGTGGGAGAAGGATCTACAACGCTCCCTATCAGTCTGGGAAGTTTCCTCCATGCTGATTGCTCCGCACAGGATCTCCAGATGTACTCAAACGCAGGAGAACAGTTACAAGATCCTATCTCGCTAGTACAAAACCCCAGATAAAACGTGTCTCTATAACAAAAACTCCCCAAACCTTTGTTGGAGATGTAAAACAGTGAAAGGCTCCTACTTACACATCTGGTGGTCCTGCAGCCTGATCAAACCATGCTGGGAGGAAATAGTGAAAAATACAAACAAAATCTGTCAAACTGCTACTTGTACACCGGAATTAACTCTCCTCTCCATGGGGATCCAGAAAATCCCCAAAAATAAAAACTCCCTTTTTTCCCTTATGTTGGGAGCTGCTAGGTTACTCCTTCCAAGATTTTGGCTTTCCTCAGACATCCCTAGCCTTGAAAACTGGTACGCTAAGATAGACCAGATTTATAGGATGGAAGAGATTCCCCACTGGGAGCTTAGAACGAGAGCTGTCTTTCTGAATGTATGGAACCCCTGGAGGAAGTTCAGAGGTTACTCCTGAACTTCTTAAGTAAACTGCCTATTCTCTTACCTCTGCCTAACTATCCCCCCCTCCCCCCTTCCCTCCTCCTTTCTGAATTAACCACTTAACACCACTGTCCTACCTGAAGATGTAATATCAACAAGCCATGTACTTGTATTTCTTACAACCTGTAATAGTCATAACAATCATACTCTAAAATGTATATGTCTATGCAATACTTGTGATATTCATACCTGTATTGTTCCTTGTCTTTTCATATATGTTTTTTTATGAAAATAAAAATTATTAATATAAAAAAAACAAATATATTCAATATAGTGCTATATATTTGTTTTTTTTAGAATAATTGTCATTTTTATCATCTAAAGTCATGATTCCTCCCTGCTTAAGTTGCTTGTGGGCTAATGACTCATTTGCTCACAAGTAAGAAGCAGGGAGGAATCAAGTTTTTACTCGGCAATTGAAAACTTTTTGATAACAGTTTGCATTATGAAAATTTGCATTACAAACATTTGTATATTCGCATATTACGCGATCATTACCCTGATGATTTTTCGAGTAAAAAAATATAACGAATATTCAAAATCATGAATATTTGCTGAATATTCTGCAAAATATTCACAAAATATTGCGAATTCGAATGTGACCCCTGACGCTCATCACTACTGTCTAGGGGATGGCAGCTCCACTTTGTACTCTGCTCCCTCTTCTGCTGTGCTGGTGGCTCTGTGCGACCACCGCCTCTTCCTCCGAACTACACAGCTCATTCGCATGACCTTGATTCCATGTGGGGTCGAGGACCTCATCATCCTCCACATCATCTTCCACCCAGTCTTCACCGCTGCCCTCCTTGTCGGTCTGCATACTGCAGAAAGCCACAGCAGTTGGCACCTGTGTTAGGTCATCATCCGAGACATGCTGCGGTGCTCCTCCCATGTACTCATCAGACTGCTTGGCTGATTTGCAAGGAGGTGAGGTGAAAGACTGTAATATGCAGAAAAAAGCCAAATTTGAGTGTTTTGGCAAAAAAAGATGTCATTTTACTCAATGTAACTGGAGTATCTACAGCCTTTCTGTCGCACTTTAATATGCTGAAAAAGGACAATATTTAGTGGATTGGCAAAAATAAAAAGGCCGCAGACGCCAGTGAATGGATTTTTCTTTGTTACTGAGCTCAGGGCAAGGTAAAACATGGTGCACTGCACCCACAAAAGAAAATCGCTGGAGATCGCTGAGTTCAACAAGCACTGTTCTGAATTCGGAATAGAGAATCTTTCCTACTCTGTCCCTAATGGCACCATCAGCATCCTTTCCCTGCTCTAATAAGAGCTGATGTTACGTGTGGCGCTACGTAACTCAGCCTTATATAGAGGCTGGGTCACATGCTGCACTGGCCAATCACAGCCATGCCACGCCATGCTTTTACTGAAATGTTCGGGTTCGGGGTCCAAAAAGCGTAATGTTCGGTACGAACCCCAACTTTACAGTTCGGGTTCGCTCAACTCTACTTAAGAGCAAAAGTCTGCCTCAAACCCTTGGAACTTTTATATATTTTAATGCTGGAAATGTGTTATAATTCTATATGCTGAATAATTGTTCGTTGCTATACAGATAGTGAACAAATTTGGATGAGGTGTGTATATAAGTTATCCAATAGCGAATTTTAACTATTATTTACATGGTGGGTTATGGCTGGTTTGAACTGCTCAGATCTGAGAGCGCCACACTGATAATATTAATACCAGAACCAGACAACCAAGAATGTGACGCTCTGCAGGATACTGGGCGGCAACTATAAACTATAACATACCACAGATTGTTATATGTTAAGGTTATCGTTTCGGAAATAAAATACTTCACTCTGCAGAGACACCAGTTGCTGAGTGCCAGTCTGTAAGACTATGCAATGTATTTGTACTGGCCTGCAGTTAAAGTGATATCCAATGACCGTTTAATATACCTCCAGCCACATAATCACTTGTTCTTATCTGTACATTGAATTCATAATTTTGGGGCCTGTACTACACTGGCCTGCATTAAAATTGTTATCCAATGACCTTCTAATATACCTCCAGCCACATAATTACTTGATGTTTTCTGAATTCCCAATGTTTGGGGCCTGTACTCCCGTGGTCGAAAATAAAAATTTTCTAGGCTCCAGCAGGCCACATTTTTGACTTTTTCCCTTTAAGACGCAGAAAAATGGCCCCTGATTAAAATGCATATTTCTTGTGGGAATATTTTGCCATTGATCCCCCTCTGGTATGTCACTGTCCATGTTGTGGGACTATTTGTGTACTTCTAGTAAGTATTTGGTGGCTGCAAATATGACCTGAAGGTTTTTCAGGTTTGCCTGCCATTAAAGTGAATGGGGCCTGACGCAAACTTACGGTTCGCAAACATTTGATCACGTTAGCGCAATCGCGTTTGCAAATCGTCCCGGCCAATGTTCGTCCATCACTAATGGTTAACAGTTTAACATGGGAAAACTGGAGCTCCCAGTATAGGTTTCATACAGTCTGGCCTCTTTATGTCTAACAGATGCCATCACCATATCCTGTGTTAATAGGTACCTTTACAATGATACTTGGGAAAATAATGTAAATGTCCCATTAGGAGACTCCTTTCAGTGTAAACAGTATGAAAATGGGTCCATTGAAGACTCTACTGAGGACACTTGTGGGTTTTCTAGCACTTTGGGAGGTAGTGGTGACAGAAGAGGCCAAATAAGTGACTGGTGTCTCTATAACAGCAGCTTAACTGTGACCATGAGGCCAGCATGTTGTTATTTGGTAAGACATATAATTATGGCTGCCTGGAGACCTGTATTATATCTGTTTAATAAAAAAGGTCATATACTTATCACTATGTTCCCTATTGTACTTCTGTCCTTGCTTTGCAATGTTCAGATGTGGTGGCGCTGCTATATATAGAGTTATGCTATCTTTTCTAGATAATAGTATTGTACACCTTCTCATAGGCGTGCGCAGCCTATTGCATTAGGGTGTGCACCCTAAAGCACAAACACACGCCGCGCGCGCGTGTGTATGTATGTATGTACAGACGTGGACAAAATTGTTGGTACCCTTTGGTCAATGAAAGAAAAAGTCACAATGGTCACAGAAATAACTTTAATCTGACAAAAGTAATAATAAATTAAAATTCTATAAATGTTAACCAATGAAAGTCAGACATTGTTTTTCAACCATGCTTCAACAGAATTATGTAAAAAAATAAACTCATGAAACAGGCATGGACAAAAATGATGGTACCCCTAGAAAACACAGAACATAATGTGACCAAAGGGACATGTTAATTCAAGGTGTGTCCACTAATTAGCATCACAGGTGTCTACAACCTTGTAATCAGCCATTGGGCCTATATATATGGCTCCAGGTAATCACTGTGTTGTTTGGTGATATGGTGTGTACCACACTCGACATGGACCAGAGGAAGCAAAGGAAAGAGCTGTCTCAAGAGATCAGAAAGAAAATTATAGACAAGCATGTTAAAGGTAAAGGCTATAAGACCATCTCCAAGCAACTAGATGTTCCTGTGAGTACAGTTGCACATATTATTCATAAGTTTAAGATCCATGGGACTGTAGCCAACCTCCCTGGACGTGGCCGCAGGAGGAAAATTGATGACAAATCTAAGAGACGGATAATCCGAATGGTAACAAAAGAGCCTAGAAAGACTTCTAAAGAGATTCAAGGTGAACTTCATGCTCAAGGAACATCAGTGTCAGATCGCACCATCCGTCGTTGTTTGAGCCAAAGTGGACTACATGGGAGACGACCAAGGAGGACACCATTGTTGAAAACGAATCATAAAAAAGCAAGACTGGAATATGCCAAACTACATGTTGACAAGCCACAAAGCTTCTGGGAGAATGTCCTGTGGACAGATGAGACAAAAATCGAAGTTTTTGCCAAGGCACATCAGCTGTATGTTCACAGACGAAAAAATGAAGCATATCAAGAAAAGAACACTGTCCCTACTGTGAAACATGGAGGAGGCTCTGTTATGTTCTGGGGCTGCTTTGCTGCGTCTGGCACAGGGTGTCTTGAATCTGTGCAGGGTACAATGAAATCTCAAGACTATCAAGGAATTCTAGAGAGAAATGTACTAGCCAGTGTCAGAAAGCTTGGTCTCAGTCGCAGGTCATGGGTCTTGCAACAGGACAATGACCCAAAACACACCGCTAAAAACACCCAAGAATGGCTAAGAGGAAAAAATTGGACTATTCTAAAGTGGCCTTCTATGAGCCCTGACCTCAATCCTATTGAGCATCTTTGGAAGGAGCTGAAACATGCAGTCTGGAAAAGGCACCCTTCAAACCGGACACAACTGGAGCAGTTTGCTCATGAGGAGTGGGCCAAAATACCTGCTGAGAGGTGCAGATGTCTCATTGACAGTTACAGGAAGCGTTTGATTGCAGTGATTGCCTCAAAAGGTTGCGCAACAAAATATTAAGTTAGGGGTACCATCATTTTTGTCCATGCCTGTTTCATGAGTTTATTTTTTTACATAATTCTGTTGAAGCATGGTTGAAAAACAATGTCTGACTTTCATTGGTTAACATTTATAGAATTTTAATTTATTATTACTTTTGTCAGATTAAAGTTATTTCTGTGACCATTGTGACTTTTTCTTTCATTGACCAAAGGGTACCAACAATTTTGTCCACGTCTGTATATATATATATATACACACACACAAATACTCTAAGGGGTATCAGGGTAGATTATTATACAGGGGTAAAATAACTAAGGGCTATCAGAGTAAATTATACAGGAGTAATATAACTGAGGAGGGCTATCAGGGACATTATACAGGGGTAATATAACTTATGTCGCCTGAGATAGCCCTCCTCAGTTATATTACCCCTGTATAATAATGTACCCCTAACACCCCTTAGTTTTACCCCCTGTATAATTTACCCTGATCCTTAAGTTATATTACCCCCTGTAATTTACCCTGATACCCCTCAGTTATACGGTATCATATAACTGAGGGGTATCAGGGTACATTATACAGAGGAGTAATTGAGGAGGGGTAGCAAGCAGCAGGGAACATACAGGGCAGAGTTCCAGTGGCGTAGCGTGGGTTGCCAGCGCCCGGGGCAAGCCAAGTATTGCCCCCCCGCCAACCTGTGAACACGCCCCTTTTTACAAATAATGCAGTACATGTCACCTACAGTCCTATGAAACACCACAGATAACAAAGTGATAACTGAGTACAGATAATGTAGCAGATGTCACCTGCAGTCCTATGTAATACCACAGATAACACAGTGGTAACTCTGTGAGTACAGATAATGTAGTAGATGGGTGTGAGGCCCCAGAATTCAGAACACGTACAGTGTGACCTGAAGTCTGGGGGCAGGCTTCGGCAGTGTGGGCCAAATCCTATAGCCACCCCCCCTAAACAGATTTGTGGATGGGCATTACATATAATGGTACACACTATACAGTAGAGTACAGCAGCACATACCTGTTACCTCCAGTGACATCTCCTGTGATGTAGACCTTCCTCAACGTCTTCATTCGGACATAAGACCGCCATGATACCTTCTTTCAGCCGCGACTCTGCAGAGTTTCACAGAAAAATGTTTAGATTTCTCACTTTACTATCATCCTCCGATAACAGACCTCCCCTCCACCCGTAGTGCCCAGAAGTATAATGCCCTCTGTGTAATTATAATATATACTGGCCCCTCTGTGTTATTATTATTCTTAAAGGGAACCTGTCACCAGGATTTTGTGCATAGAGCTGGGGACATGGGCTGCTAGATGGCCACTAGCACATCTGCAATACCCAGTCCCCATAGCTCTCTGCGCTTTTATTGGGTTAAAAAACAGTTTTGCTCCATATGCAAATGACCGGATATGAGTCCTGTATCCGGAGATGAGTCAAGCGGAAAGGAGCCCAGCACCGCCCCGCGTCCTCCGAATCTCCTCCTTGCTGGATGACGTCACAAAGCTGGAGCGCTGAAATCGCGTGATGCGCGAGCTAGCGCATGCGCAGTGTCGGCATCATGTTCATTCCCTGTACTGGCATCAGCACAGGGAACGAACTACGCATGCGCTAGCTCGCGCATCGCGAGATTTCAGCGCTCCAGCTCTGTGACGTCAGCCAGCAAGGAGGAGATTCGGAGGACGCGGGGCGGTGCTGGGCTCCTTTCCGCTTGACTCATATCAGGTCATTTGCATATGGATCAAAACAGTTTTTTAACACAATAAAAGCGCAGAGAGCTCTGGGGACTGGGTATTGCGGATGTGCTACTGGCCATCTAGCAGCCCATGTCCCCAGCTCTATGCACAAAATCCTGGTGACAGGTTCCCTTTAATATTATAATGGCCCCCTCTGTATTAGGCTCCATTCACACGTCCGCAAAATGTGTCTGCATCCATTCCGCAATTGTGTGGAATGGGTGCGGGCCCATGCATTCTCTATGGGGACAGAATGGATGCGGAAAGCACACAGTGTGCTCTTCGCATCCGCATTTCCGGAGCGGCCTGCCGAACTTCCGGTCCGTGGCTCTGGAAAAAAATAGAACATGTGCTATTCTTGTCCGCAGCTGTGGACAAAAATGGGCTGTTCTATGGGGGTGCCGGCCGGGTGTATTGCGGATCCGCAAAACACTACGGACGTGTGAATGGACCAGAATAGTAATAATTATGGCGCTCTTCAGCCCCTCCAGCATACAGTCCCATGTAAAATACATCACTCCTTGCCTTCAGCCCCTCCAACATACAGTCCCATGTAAATAATATCACCCTTCCTCTCTTCGCTGCCTGCCTTGAGCTCCTTCAGCATACAGTCCCATGTAAAATACATCACGCCCCGCCTTCAGCCCCTCCAAAATACAGTTGCATGTAAAATATAAACCTCCCCCGGCCTTCAGCCCTTCCAGCATACATTCCCCATGTAAAATAATATCACCCCTCCAGCCTTCAGCCCCTCCAGCATACAGTCCCATGTAAAATACATCACTCTCTCTGCCTTTAGCCTCTCCAGCATACAGTCCCCTTGTAAATAATATCACTTCACCCCCCTCTCTTCAGACCCCTCTAACAGTCTCCAGTGTACAATGATTATTCCTCCTCCCTTCAGCCCCTGCAAAAAGCCCCCCAAGTCCATATAACAGTCACTCTTCTCCTCCACAGACTTACCTATGGCTTCTGCCCCTCTCTCCAATAGCCTGCTCTGTTGAATTTCCGGCATATCTTGAGGCCCCGCCCCCTGTATGACGAGACTCCGCCTCTTTCCCGACATCATACCTCCCTAGAGCAAATCCATTCTAGCGCTCTACTGTCTCATAGGCTTCAGACCACTAGGCTGCAGCCTATATGAAGGATCGCATCAGGAGTTGGCAGATGGCAGTGCAGCACGGAGGTGATGATTAGGGTGTGCCCAGGCACCCCCGGCACACCCCGTGCGCACGCCTATGCACCTTCTGCTAACAAAGTAAGGAAAAACAACATACTTCTGTGTACTAGAGCAAAGTCAGAGCTAAAACTGTCCTAGTCTCAGAGAAAAGATTTACCAGAAATGTTATCAATGCTACATGGGTAAATTTACCATTAGTTATAAGGTCAAAATACTATTCTCAATGACTAGATAGCATTGCATAACTTTAAGAGTTATTCTGGATTTCCAGAAATAAATGTTATGTTTTTTATAAATAAAAGGTTACATAGCTTTCAGCATACTTCCTGTTAGAGATGAGCGAATCGAAGCTGACAAAGTGGAATTCGATCCGAATTTCAGGAAAAATCTGATTCCCAACTAATGTGGTGGTAATGAATCAGAGATGAGCGAATCGAAGCTGACGAAGTGGAATTCGATCCGAACTTCAGGAAAAATTTGATTCCCAACTAATGTGGCTGCTGCACATGTGAGGACATGGAGAAAGGAAGTATGGGAAGGCGGGATCACCCAGACTGACATGTATGATGCAGTGATGAATGGTTTGTTTGCTAGCACACGGTAAGGTACTTCTTTGGTGCACAGAAACAACCTCAATTTTGGTGCAATAGCTGTTTATTGTGCAATTGACAAAGTGTTTCGGAGTTTATAACTCCTTTCTCAAGTCTAAAAAGATACAACAAGAATGGTGAAGCCAAATGGATCCCCACATAATCAGAGGGATATGTATGTACATTATACAATAAAAATAAATATATAAAATGATAAGAACTGTGATTTATAGAGAAGAATAAAATGCAAATGCAAATGCAAACTAAAATAGATCAATCGATTTAAAAGAAAAGACAGTGTAGTGTATTACACTATACCCACCACCAGTGTCTCGTTCTCTCCTGCTGCCAGCTACTAGTTTTTTCTTCCTTTTTTTCTAGTTTATCACATATATATATTCATGTATTTTATACTTTTTTCTGCAGCCATCTGGCCATTCTTGTTGTTGGCGTCCCCAAGGTAAACCTCTTATTTCCCTTTGTCCTGTATACTTTGACACCACAATGCATAGACCGGTTCAGTAAACAATCAATGGCATAATCCGCTACATATTGCCACACTACACAACACCATAAAAGCACCATTCTAAGGACATCAGGATGTCTCTTTGCATATCATGGTCCAGCACTTGGGCTTCCTTTCATGCCATTTATATCTACTTATATAATAACGTTGTTCATTTAGGACACACTGGAGTATGCAAATTTTATGCTAGTAGAATTTATTAGAACGCCCCTTTTTGCCATCACTGGGTCTATGAGTGGCCCTTTAAGCGTAATATGTAACATGTGATATCAAACATTCATTGATTTTCTTTTCTTTTAATCGATTGATCTATTTTAGTTTAATTTGCATTTTATTCTTCTCTATAAATCACAGTTCTTATCATTTTATACATATATTTTTTATTGTATAATGTACATACATATCCCTCTGATTATGTGGGGATCCATTTGGCTTCGGCATTCTTGTTGTATCTTTTTAGACTTGAGAAAGGAGTTATAAACTCCGAAACGCGTTGTCAATTGCACAATAAACAGCTATTACACCAAAAGCCCCCCAATTGAGGTTGTTTCTGTGCGCCAAAAAAGTACCTTACCGTGTGCTAGCACACAAACCATTCATCACTTCTTCCACAGTCCTTAGGAGTTTTTAGCAACTCCATCCAAAAGGACCGAACGGGTACTGGCAGCACCGACCCCCTTCTCCCTGTGTATCTGCCCCTGCGGACGTTGTGCTCACACACGCACAACACCAAAAGGTGAGCAGATTCCATCCATTTCGCTAAGCTGAACTATCGTTGCTTACCACACTATGAGCACCTCTCCCCATTTCTCTCTTGCCATAATTGATGCATGATGCAGACAATCAGCAGCCAGGCAGCCCTGTGATGTCACAGCCCTATAAATACAACAGCCATCTTAGAGTCAGACATTTTCCAGCGTTCTGAGTGCAGGGACAGATGTGAGAAGGCGCTAGGGACAGCAATTGGAAAAACCTGATTGTGAAAAAAAAAAACTGAAAAAAAAAAAAGATTTATAAGTGCAGGGAAAGGATAGGGAGGAATCATTTCACAGCATCTTAGTGCAGGGAGAGATGTTAGAAGGCACTAGGGACAGTGCTAGAAAAGCTATTTACAAGTGCAGGGAAAGATAATTTGGTGATCAAAATAGCCATCATACAGTCGTTCATTCCAGCAAGTTGTTCTCATAACTGGGGTGCAAGTGCTATGTTGAAAAGTCTTTAGTGGCCAATTATAGTACACAAAGAAAAATATATACGCACTTCACTGTTGCAGTTATTTGTGGCGAAAGTGTTTAGTGGCCTATTTCAGTACAAATAGAAAAATATATACGCATTTCACTGATGCAGTCAGAATACTATATAAATCCTCCAACATTTTGCCTGAATGCTGCAGGTCCCAAAGAGGGACGTGGGTCAAAATGACACAGATGTACTGATTTCTCTGTTTTATATTAAAACATTTATTATACTCAGAAACACAAACTTGTGTACAGCATATCAGACATAGTAAAAAGATCATTCCATTCCCCGACCCGGGTTTCGCCTTCGTGCTTCGTCATAGGCTGTATTGGAGGAGGGAAGCCTATTGGTGGAGATAAACTATACTCTATATGTACATCTGCTGCACAAGTTTGTGTTTGCAGTGTTGGAGGAAGGAAGCACATTGGTGAAGATTGAGTGTCTTCTATGTCTACATCTGCTGATGAAAAATCCTGTGATAAAAAGAAGGTGTCCAGTAATCCTGTAGTAGGGCGGTCCTATCCAAAACGCATTAATATGAGGTGAAAGAGTTTAGTGGCCTATTTTAGAACAAAAATTTAAATATATTCAAAGTTCACTTCTGCAGTTATATGTGGTGAAATCGTTTAGTGGCCTATTTCAGTATAAAAATATATTCTCAGTTCACTTCTGCAGTTATTTGTGGTCAAAGCGTTTATTGGCCTATTTCAGTACAAAAATATAAATATATTCTCACTTCACTTCTGCAGTTATATGTGGCAAAAGTGTTCAGTGGCCTATTTCCGTACAGAAAGAAAAATATATGCGCATTTCACTTCTGCAGTTATATGTGGTGAAAGCGTTTAGTGGCCTATTTCAGTACAAAAATATAACTATTGTCATGTTCACGCACACACGGGGGGAAGGATAGTGACCATTGCGCTCCACCCTTCACCCCTGGCCCTGCCTACTTGCCACACAAGTCCTGATGACAGGGGACAACTGGACGGCAGTCCCTAGCTTAAAATATGTGCTGGGAGGACAGACAAGACAAACAACGGATAGTGAACGGACCGAGTCAATACCGAGAGGGCGACAAAGTACAAATGGAGAAAGCAGCAAATAGTCAGGAGAAGCCGAGGTCAAATACCAGGAGAATAAATCAATACCAGAGGAATAAACACGAACATGTCAGGTCACAAGCCGAAGGTCAAGCCAAGAGGTCACGTCTAGAACTAAGTCAAAAACGAGCACGGGTCAAAATCCGAATAGTGAAGAGCAGAGGTGATGTGACGTGGCCAGCGCCACATCACCTCCCCCCTGTGTGTAGCCGAGCACCGAGTGGTCAGCTCGGCGCTCAGCCCCTTTGAGTGTAGCTATGGGAACGGGGGACGCCGGCCACACAGGGAGGAAGTGTGCAGCCGGGTGCGCTCCGTCCCCTTTTACCCCGGCAACCAGGACGCCGAGCAGCTCCTCGCTCGGCGATACAGAAGTACACGGCGAGCGTGACTGCCCCCGTGTCATCCCAGGACGCAGGCGGCACAGGAGGGGAGAACCCTGTAACAGTACCTCCCCTTCCACGAGGGGCCTCTGGACCCAAGGAGCACAGGAGCGACTTCTCCGGGTGTTCACGGTGGAATTTTTTAATCAAATTGGTTGCATGCATCCTATGCACTGGTACCCAGGACCTCTCCTCAGGTCGGTCCGAAACCCCTCCAATGGATCAAGTACTGTAAAGAGTTCTGAACCCTCCTGACATCAATAATCTTAGAGATGACAAATTCGTCTTGGCCCTCTACCTCCACAGGAGAAGCAGGTCCTTGTGAAGGTACCACGGGTGAAATGTATCTTTTTAGCAGTGATTTGTGAAATACAGCGTGGATGTGAAGGGAGTCAGGTAGTTTCAATCTAAAAGAGACAGGATTAATAATATCAATAATCTCATAGGGTCCAACAAAACACGGCGCATACTTTCTGGAAACCCCTTTCAAGGAAAGATTCTTGGTGGAGAGCCACACCTTGTCACTGACCTCAAAATTAACTCCCTTGGAGCGTCTCTTATCAGCTTGCTCCCTCTGAACTTCCTGGGCCTTTTCCAGATTCGTTTGAACCTGGGCCCAGACTGTGCACAGTTCTGAAGTAACTCCGCCAACGGAAGGTACCTCACCCAGTGATGCTGATTGTCAGACACATAACATCTCAGAAATTGTTCAACTGCCTGATTCAACCATTGGTCTCAGGATGGAAGGCTGACGAAAAGGACAAAGAAATTTCGCACCTTAAACAAAATTATTTCCAAAACTTAGAAACAAACTGCACACCCCTGTCAGAAACAATATTTTCGGGGACTCCATGCAAACGTACAATGTGGTCAAAAACAAGGATGCTAGACTCTTGACATTAGGGAGCTTAATCAGAGGGACGATGTGCGCCATTTTACTAAATCGGTCGACCACTACCCAAACCAGTGACTTCCCCTCGGAGATAGGCAAGTATGTAATAAAATCCATGGAAATATGTGACCATGGTCTGCATGGAATGGGTAGGGGTCGTAATTCACCATCAGGACGCGTTCTCAAAGTTTTAGATCTGGCACATACCTCACAGGCAGACACATAAGAATGGACATCTCTAGATAACGTGGGCCATCAGAAAGACCTTGAGACAAGTTCCTTCGTGGTATCAATACCGGGATGACCGCATAAAACAGAGTCATGGCACTCACCCTAAAGCCGGAGACGGAAGTGCCCAGGGACGAATAACTTATCTGATGGAGACCATGCAGGAGCAAGATGTTGTGCTGAAGCGATTTCAGAAGAGAGGTCTGCAGATATTGATGGCAAAATAATATTAGTCGGAAGGATGGGTTCAGGAGGGGTGTCAGGAGGCTGGAAGGCACAAAAGTTTTGGGACAAGGCATCCGCCTTGACATTCTTACTTCCTGGCCTGAAAGTAATAGAAAAATTAAAACGAGTGAAAACAGGGCCCACCTGGCTTGCCTAGGATTAAGGTGTTTGCCGGCTTCAAGGAACACTAAATTCTTATGGTCCCTAAGAACCGTGACGCAATGTTTAGCCCCTTCTAAAAAATGTCTTTACTCCTCAAACGCCCACTTGATGGTCGAGAATTTATGTGAAAAGAACGTGCAGGTTCTAAATTAGTGAGGTTGGGAGACCCCTGCGAGAGAATAGCCCCCACCCCATCCTCAGATACATTAACCTCTACTACAAAGGGTTCCTCTGATGGCCAGTTAACAAGATCCGCCCCCTTCCTGGTTACGTCGGTCAAAGGTTTGGGGATAACAGAATTTTTTTTTATAAACTTACGATAGTAATTAGAGAATCCCAAAAAGCGTTGTAATGCTTTTAGGGAGGATGGTCTGACCCAGTCTTGCATTGCCTGAATATTCTTAGGATCCATTTTAAATGAGTGTGGAGTAAGGACATACCCTAGATATAATATCTCCTCTATTCCAAACACGCATTTCTCTAATTTGACCGATAATTGATTTTCCCAGAGGATCCAGAGTACCATTCTGAGATAAAAGACATGGGACTCCCAATCAGAAGAGAAAATCAGAATATCGTCCAGATACACGATAAAAAATCTGCCGATAAACTTTATCGTTTATGAAATTCTGAAAAACTGCCGGGGCATTGCTGAGTCCGAATGACATGACTAAATACTCAAAGTGAGCCTCTGGAGTGCTGAAGGCAGTTTTCCACTCATCCCCTTCCTTAATACATATCAGGTTATAAGCCCCTCTCAAATTAAGTTTGGAAAACCAAGATGCTCCCAAAACCTGCTTGAACAAGTCAGGAATCAACGGAATAGAATATTGATTTCTGATGGTAATCTTGGTCAACCTTCTGTAGTCGATGCAAGGTCTGAGACCACAATCCTTTTTTTTAACAAAAAAGAACCCTGCACCCATGGGGGAGGTGGAGGGTCGAATATGTCTATTTTTGAGGCTCTCTCTAATATACTCCTTCATAGCGCTGCGTTCTGGACCAGATAGGTTGTAAATACGTCCCTTGGGAAATCTAGACCCTGCCACTAAATCTATAGCGCAGTTGTAGGGTCTATGGGGAGGAAGAGTCTCGGATGTGGAAAAAACATCTTGGAACTCTTCAATGTACGGAGGGAACCGAAATAGAATCGGAGGAAATCCCTGCCTGGATGAGGGTCAAACAGGAGTTACAATTGGGACCCCATTTTTCTAACTCACCCATGGTCCAGTTAATGACCGGGTTGTGTAACTGAAGCCAAGGCATCCCTAAGACCTCTTCTACGGGCAGATTTTCAAGAATAAAAAACGAACACTTCTCTGTGTGACACACTCCTACTGACAGGGTTATTTCAGGAGTACAAAGCTTGACAGTTCCTCCCAGCAAGGTAGTGGAGTCAATGGTGACAATATAGAAAGGAGTAGACAAATCCAACATGGGTATTCTCACCTGTACTGCAAACTTAAGATCCATAAAACTAAAGTCAGAACCAGAATCAACAAAGGTCTACCTGACCCCTTGAAGGTCTCAAAAGCAACAGAAATGGGTAACAATAACTTCTTTCTTACCACCTCCGGAAGTACCTTGTCTTTAGCTCCATCAATGTCCCAGGAGGAAACCTGGGACATTGACAAACCTAATGCTCGGAGTCGCCGCAGTAGAAACAGGTGCCCATCGGCGACGTTGCTCTCTACGAGTCATACCGAGCTGCATAGGTTTGTCCATCTGTGCCTCCAACTTAAGTCCCGCCGGAATGGGTTCAGGTTTGGAAATACCCTGTGGAGAAAACAGATGTTCCCGCTGTCTCTCCCTGACATGTCTGTCCAATCTAATGGCCAAGGTCATGGTCTCCTCCAAGGTCTCAGGACAGGGGTCGCATACTAGCATATCCTTAATATTCTCAGCCAGGCCTGACCTGAACTAACTTGGCTACTGACGCTCTGTCGGATTCATCGTACAGAACCCCCAGTGCAAGAAAAAATGCGTCAAAAGATCTAAGGCAAGGAGAGTCAGGAGGCAAAGAGAATGCCCACTCATAGGGGTCCCCATGGAGGAGGGAGATAATTATTCCGACCCTCTATTGGTCAGAACCAGACGAATGAGGCCGCAAGTGAAAATATAGCTTCCAGTTTTCCTTGAAAGCCAAGAAGCTCTTGCGGTCTCCAGAAAACCGATCCGGCAACTTGACATGAGGTTCTGCCAGCTGCACAGGGAGGAAGCGTGCAACCGGGCCCACTGCGCCCCCATTACCATGGCAACCAGGACGCCGAGCGGCTCCCCGCTTGGCGCTACAGAAGAACGCGGCGAGCGTGACTGCCGTGGTGTCATCCCAGAATGCCGGCGGCGCAGGAGGGGAGAAGCACGCCGCCGGCGCCCAGTGACAACCATATTGTCAATTCACTTCTGCAGTTATATGTGGTAAAAGTGTTTAGCGGCCGATTTCAGTACAGAAAGAAAAATACATAAGCACTTCACTGTTGCAGTTATTTGTGGTGAAAACGTTTAGTGGCCTATTTCAGTACAAAAAGAAAAATATTTTTGTTGATTTTTGGGGTGTTTTAATTTGCTTTTAATTTATTTAGTTCAGCTAAAAGTATGTCAGACAGAGAAGTGCCAGGCCCTGCACAGGGGAGTGGCAGAGGCCTAAATGTTTCTGGCACAAGCAAAGGGCGCAGCAGCGTAAGGGGGCGTGGCAGCAGGAGTTGCAGCGAGAGGCCTATGCTCCCGGTGTCATCTAGCGGTCGTGTCTTGTCCAGCAACCCAGCGGTTCTTGATTGGTCATCCACTTCATCTCAAGTGAGATCAGACACCCCCAGCCAACAGATGGTGGTGTCTGATCACAACCCTTAGTTGGCATGGCTCAGTAGCAGGCCCTCACCTGTGCAATCACATGTCCTAAACCTGCCTCTGTCCTTTGCTGTTCCCTCAGCCACAGAAGTATTGTATGCTGTGGGTTTAGCTCCACTATGCAGCGAGGACGAGCTACAAACTGTTTTTTGTTAATCTGCTGGAGGAGGTGGACATGGCCATATATAGAATCTGTGGACAGAAGGTGAAGCATTGCGAGGGTGCCAATGTTGGCACTACGGCCCTGCATCAACATATGCAGCGTCACCATACAGTGGCCTGGGAGAACCGTGGCTCTGATGTGGTGGTCCAGCCTGCTGCAGCAACCGCTGCATCAACCAGTGGCGAGCACCCGGTTTCAGGCAGACAAGGCTCCACCACCTCAGCCGAAGGGAGCTGTCTGTCATTCCCATCATCTGCTGGTCCCGATGCTGCTGCTTCTCCTCCTCCTACTCCTCGTCATTCATTCCGTTAGCAATCGATCACTGAAGCTATTGCCAAGAGACAGCAGTATGCATGCACTCATCCAACGTTGCATGAGCTGAATGTACTCCTGGCCAAGTTACTGGTGCTGCAGTCCCTCACTTTCCAAGTGGTGAACTCTGCACCTCTCAGAGATCTGATGGCTTTTGCTGAGCCGAGGTGGAGAGTCCCAAGCCATAATTTATTTTCCAAAAAGGCAGTACCAGCCATGCATGCACATGTAGAACAAAAGGTGGGCCAGTCTTTGAGCCTGTCAGTGTCTGCCAAAGTGCAAGGCAGCGCCGATGTGTGGAGCTGTGTGAGCTACGGTCAGGGACAATACATGTTCTTTACAGCCCACTGGGTGAATGTGGTTCCTGCACAGCCACATCAGCAACTTGGCCAGGTCACGCCGCTTCCGCCTCCATATTGTCATGCCGTTGGTCCTGCAACAATGTTCACCTCTGCCTCCTCATCCGCCACCTTGTCCTCAGCCTCCACTGCAGGGACAAGTCACAGTGCCCCTCCAGCATACCACATGTGCAGGGCACAGTGTTGTCATGCTGTTCTGCTCCTCGTGCACCTGGGCAAATCGAGTCACACAGGGGAGGAACTTCTCCATGTCCTTCAGCAAGAAATCGAATCCTGGCTTGCTCCCTAACAATTCAAAATTGGAAACCATGGTTATCGACAACCTAAAGAACATTGTGTCGCGGCTGCGTCAAGGAGGGCTGAGCCATGCGCCCTGCATGGTACATGTGTCCAATCTGGTTGTCAAGTGGTTCCTGAAGTCTTCCACCCATCTGCAAGACATTCTAAAAATGGTCAGGAAACTTTGCATGCACTTCAGCCACTCGTACACCACAAAGCACACACTCCTTTCCACCAGTTGGAATTCCACCCTCTATATTTTGAACCGACTATATGAACAAAGAAAGGCCATCAACGATTTCTTGATGATGCAAGATGATAGGAGTACTCCCCTGTGTAACTTTGATGTCAGCTAGTCGCAGCTCATGCGTGACACCTGCCGTTTGCTCAGGCCCTTTCAGGATGCCACATTGTTTGACAGTTGGCAGGACTATGGGATGAATTACAAACCGGATTCCAAAAAAGTTGGGACACTAAACAAATTGTGAATAAAAACTGAATGCAATGATGTGGAGATGGCAAATGTCAATATTTTATTTGTAATAGAACGTAGATGATAGTTCAAACGTTTAATCCGAGTAAATGTATCATTTTAACGGAAAATACGTTGATTCAAATTTTCAAGGTGTCAACAAATCCCAAAAAAGTTGGGACAAGTAGCAATAAGAGGCTGGAAAAAGTAAATTTGAGCATAACGAAGAGCTGGAAGACCAATTAACACTAATTAGGTCAATTGGCAACATGATTGGGTTTAAAAAGAGCGTCTCAGAGTGGCAGTGTCTCTCAGAAGCAAAGATAGGTAGAGGATCACCAATTCCCACAATGTTGCGCAGAAAGATAGTGGAGCAATATCAGAAAGGTGTTACCCAGCGAAAAATTGCAAAGACTTTGCATCTATCATCATCAACTGTGCATAACATCTTCCGAAGATTCAGAGAATCTGGAACAATCTCTGTGCGTAAGGGTCAAGGCCGTAAAACCATACTGGATGCCCGTGATCTCTGGGCCCTTAAACGACACTGCACCACAAACAGGAATGCTACTGTAAAGGAAATCACAGAATGGGCTCAGGAATACTTCCAGAAACCATTGTCAGTGAACACAATCCACCGTGCCATCCGCCGTTGCCAGCTGAAACTCTACAGTGCAAAGAAGAAGCCATTTCTAAGCAAGATCCACAAGGTCAGGCGTTTTCACTGGGCCAGAGATCATTTAAAATGGAGTGTGGCAAAATGGAAGACTGTTTTGTGGTCAGACGAGTCACGATTCGAAGTTCTTTTTGGAAATCTGGGACGCGGTGTCATCCGGACCAAAGAGGACAAGGACAACCCAAGTTGTTATCAACGCTCAGTTCAGAAGCCTCCATATCTGATGGTATGGGGTAGCATGAGTGAGTGTGGCATGGGCAGCTTGCATGTCTGGAAAGGCACCATCAATGCAGAAAAATATATTCAGGTTCTAGAACAACATATGCTCCCATCCAGACGTCATCTCTTTCAGGGAAGACCCTGCATTTTTCAACAAGATAATGCCAGACCACATTCTGCATCAATCACAACATCATGGCTGCGTAGGAGAAGGATTCGGGCCTGAAATGGCCAGTCTGCAGTCCAGATCTTTCACCTATAGAGAACATTTGGCGCATCATGAAGAGGAAGGTGTAACAAAGAAGGCCCAAGACGATTGAACAGTTAGAGGCCTGTATTAGACAAGAATGGGAGAGCATTCCTATTTCTAAACTTGAGAAACTGGTCTCCTCGGTCCCCAGACGTCTGTTGAGTGTTGTAAGAAGAAGGGGAGATGCCACACAGTGGTGAAAATGGCCTTGTCCCAACTTTTTTGGGATTTGTTGACACCATGAAATTCTGATTCAATTCATATTTTTCCCTTAAAATGGTACATTTTCTCAGTTTAAACTTTTGTTCCGTGATTTATGTTCTATTCTGAATAAAATATTAGAAGTTGGCACCTCCACATCATTGCATTCAGTTTTTATTCACGATTTGTATAGTGTCCCAACTTTTTTGGAATCCGGTTTGTACATCATTCCACTGATTCATCTCCTGGAACAGATGGTGGTAACAATGGCTGGTCAGGGGACTAGAAATGTGGTGCCTAGATCTCACAGACACACCTGTGGGGGCTGAACTGGAAGAGGAGGGGCAGGACATTGGAGCACAGGCAATGTGTAACGAAATGGGTGATTTTTCTACTCAGGTGACAGGAGAGGAGGAGCTACAGGGCGATGAGGAAGACAAGACAGAGGACCCAGTCACACCGTGGCAGTATGCAGTGGAGATGGAGGCAGGGAGTCCTCCGAGTCACTTGCACAAATGGCCTGATGCATGCTCACTTCCTTGCATACTGACAGCTGAATTGTCACCATTCGGCAGAGAGATGACTTCTGGCTCTTCACCTTGTTGGACCCTCGCTATCGGTCCAGAATGGGGGCCTTTTTTAGACCCACTGAGAGGGAGGACAAACTGAACTACTACACAGACATCCTATGTAGTCATTTGGCCGCTGCCTATCTGCGCCATTGTCCATCCTCTCGCAGGTCTGACCGGGGGGGGGCCCTCTGCACTCACATTCCACTGCCATGGCTGCTGGGGAGGGGTGGGGTGGCAGGAGCAGTACCAGCTCCATCAGCAGCAGCCTAAGTCTACAGTTGCTGATGAGTAGCTTTCTTCGCCCGCATAGTGAAGAAACTACTCACCAGCAGCAGGTAGACCTGGAGCAGGATCTGAACCAGCAGGTGGTGGCGGCACACTTGGACAGCACCCTGCCAACCCACATTGAAGATCCGCTGGGCTACTGGGCAGCCAAACTGGTTTTGTGGCTGCAATTAGCAGAGTTTGCCCTGGAAAAGCTATCCTGCCCGGCCAGAAGTGTGGTATCAAAGCAGGTGTCTAGTGCGGCGGGGGCCATAGTTACCCCAAGGAGAACTCGCCTGCCCAGCCAAAATGTGGAGTAATTGACCTTTGTCAAGATGAATCAGGCATGGATCAGCCAGGATTTCCACCCGCCAATTTCTGATTCATCAGACTAGATCATCCAAGGTGCCACACCACTTTGACAAAGGAGACTGGTTTCTTCTGGTTACCTGCCTCAGCTACTACTCTGATGCTGCCACCCGCCTGATGCCACACATCCGATGCCAAGTGCTCCTTCTTTCACACACCTTTGTCAGCGGGTACTTGTATTGCCACCCACTTCCACACTCTGTCACCAGGTCACGTTTCGTATTTTGTTACATTACAGTCTTAAGTTCAATGTTTTCTTAATTTGAATCAGAACACAATAATCTAAGTTGGTGAAGTAAAATGAGAAAAATATTTAAATAAAATTATTGTTTAGAAATATATAACAGAAAATTGGCATGTGCATATGTATTCACCCCCTTTGTTAGGAAGGCCATATAAAGCTCTGGTGCAACCAATTACCTTCAGAAGTCATATAATTTGTGAAGGCCCCAGAGGCGGCAACACCTAAGCAAAAGGCATCACTAACCAAACACTGCCATGAAGACCAAGGAACTAAACAAGCAAGGGACAATGTTGTTGAAAAGTACAAGTCAGGGTTAACTTATGAAAAAATATCCAAATCTTTGATGATCCCCAGGAGCACCATCAAATCTATCATAACCAAATAGGAAGAACATGGCACAACAGCAAACCTGCCAAGAGATGGCCTCCCACCAAAACTCACGGACCAGGCAAGGAGGGCATTATTCAGAGAGGACAATGAAGGACTGGGGAGTTTCACAGCAGAGACTGGAGTATCTGTACATAGAACGACAATAGGCCGTACACTCTATAGAGTTGGGCTTTATGGCAGAGTGGCAAGAAGAATGCCATTACTTTCAGCAAAAAACAAAAAGGCATGTTGCGAGTTTGCGAAAAGGCATGTGGGAGACTCCCAAAATGTATGGAGGAAGGTGCTCTGGTCTGCTGAGACAAAAATGTTACTTTTCAGCCATCAAAGAAAACACTATGTCTGGAGCAAACCCACATCACATCACCCAAAGAACACAATCCCCACAGTAAAACATGGTAGTGGCAGCATCATGCTGTGGGGATGTTTTTCATCAGCCAGTACTGGGAAACCGGTCAGAGTTGAGGCAAAGATGGATGGTGCTAAGTACAGGGATATTCTTGAGCAAAACCTGTACCACTCTGGGCGTGATTTGAGCACTGGTACTTGAGAAAACATGTAAATGTGTTGGAATGGCCTAGTCAAAGCCCAGATCTCAATCCAATAGAAAATCTGTGGTCAGACTTAAAGATTGCTGTATAGTGATGAGCGGCAGGGGTCATATTGGAATTTGCGATATTTCACAAATATTTTGAAGAATATTCGGAGAATATTTGCGAATTCGAATTGTTGTAATATTCTACGATTTATTTACTCGAAAAATTGACAAGGTAATGATCGCATAATATGCAAATTTTCGAAAAGCAAATTTTTATCGCAAATTTTTCAATTGCCGAGCAAAAACATGATTCCTCCCTGCTTCTTGCTTGTGGGCCAATGAGTCATAGCACTATATCCAATATATTTGTTTTTTCAAATATTCATAATATTCTAAAACAAGACTTATATAGCAATACAGCGAATATTCGAAATAAATGAATGTAGAGCAATTTAGCTAATATAGTGCTATAATATTTTTTTTATAGTTGTAATTATTTTCCAATCTGAACCTCAGATGAGAAAAAAATTACAACTATTGGACAAAAAAGATTATAGCACTATAGTAGCTAAATTTCTCTATATTTGTTTTGTTTTTTTCTCGAATATTCGCTATATTGCTATATATTCTTGTTTTAGAATATTAAGAATATTTAAAAAAACAAATATATTCATTTTTCAAATATTCGTAATATTCTAAAACAAGAATATATAGCAATATAGCGAATATTTTAAAAAAATATATGAATATAGAGCAATTTAGCTAATATAGTGCTATAATCTTTTTTTTCAATAGTTGAAATTTTTTTCCAATCTGAACTTCAGATGAGAAAAAAATTACAACAATTAGACAAAGAAGATTATAGCACTATATTAACTAAATTGCTCTATATTCGTTTTTTTTGAATATTAGCTATTTTGCTATATATTCTTGTTTTAGAATATTAAGAATATTCTAAAATATTCTAAAACAAGAATATATAGCAATATAGCGAATATTTGAAAAAAAACTAATATAGAGCAATTTTGCTAATATAGAGCTATAATCTTTTTTTGGATAGATTTTTTCCATTCTGAACTTTAGATGAGAAAAAAATTACTAAAAACTATTGGACAAAGAAGATCATAGCACTATATTAGCTAAATTGCTCTATATTATTATTATTTTTACTTTTTTTTATATTCGCCATATTGCTATATATTCTTGTTTTAGAATATTAAGAATATTCGAAAAAATTTAAATATTCATTTTCCTCTAAAATTCGTTATATTCTAAAACAAGAATATATAGCAATATAGCGACTATTCGGAAAAAAAAAACTAATGTAGAGCAATTTAGCTAATATTGTGCTATAATTTTCTTTTTCAATAGTTTTTAGTAATTTTTTTCTCATCTAAAGTTCAGAATGGAAAAATACTATAACTATTAGACAAAGAAGATTATAGCACTATATTAGCAAAATTGCTCTATATTTGTTTTTTTTTCGAATATTCGCTATATTGCTATATATTCTTGTTTTAGAATATTACGAATATATTCGATATAATGCTATATATTAGTTTTTTAGAATATTCATCATTTTTCCTATTTAAAGTCATGATAAATCATGCTTTTACTCGGCAATTGAAAAATATTCACAATAAAAAATCTCGAATATTTGAAATTACCTATATATATCACTATATTCTAAATATTCGCAAATTTTCGAAGTACCTATATTCGCGATAAAAATTTGCAGTTCGATTATTCGTGATCAACACTATTGCTGTTCACAAGCACAAACCATCAACTTGAGGAAGCTGGAGCAGTTTTGCGAGGAGGAATGGGGAAAAACTCCAGTGGTAAGATGTGGCACGCTCAAAGAGACTTATTCAAAGCGACTTGGAGCTGTGATTGCCGCAAAAGGTGGCTCTACAAAGTATTGACTTTGGGGGGGTGAATAGTTATGCACATTGACTTTTTCTGTTATTTTGTCCTAATTGTTTGCTTCAGAATAAAACATAAATTAAAAAAATCCTAAAAGTTGTGGGCATGTTCTGTAAATTAAATGATACAAATCCTCAAACAATTCATGTTAATTCCAGGTTGTGAGGCACCAAAATACGAAAAACATAAAGAGGGGGTGAATACTTTGCAAGGCACTATGTATATATATATATATATATATATATATATATACAGAAATGGGACAGCACTCCAAGACTTGAAAATAATAAATATCTTTATTCACACATGTGAAAAAATAGCAGCAACGTTTCAGCTCACAACTGAGCCTTTCTCAAGCTTGAGAAAGGCTCAGTTGTGAGCTGAAACGTTGCTGCTATTTTTTCACATGTGTGAATAAAGATATTTATTCTTTTCAAGTCTTGGAGTGCTGTCCCATTTCCGGATATATATTAAGGGTGAAGCTCATTCCCTTGGACATAGCATCTGAGCCGGCGTACTGGTGCCGCCGAATTTCCTTTTCTTATATATATATTAATTTTTAATGTTTTTTGCTTAAAAAAATGATATATACTACTCACAAAATGTTAGGGATTTTGAGCTTGTGGGTAAAATTTCAGTATGAACAAAAAATTCACTCTAACCTTTATTGGTGAACTTAATGTGACCTTCTCTAAACTTTTCAGTGCACATGTCTAACTTTTTAAAGAGGACCTTTCACCTGGAAAAACATTGTGAACTAAGTATGCTGACATATACAGCGGCGCCCAGGGATCTCACTGCACTTACTATTATCCCTGGGCACCGCTTCGTTCTCCCGGTATGTCCTCCGGTATCTTCGCTCAGTAAGTTATAGTAGGTAGAGACTGCCCTTGTTCTGCTGGGCGAGTTTGTTTTCTCCCAGGCTGTGAGCTGTGCACTGCGATTGGCCAGCGCTACAGCCTAGGAGGAGGAGACGCCCAGCAGAACAAGGGCAGTCTCCGCCTACTATAACTTACTGAGCGAAGATACCGGAGGACATAACGGGAGAACAGAGCGGCGCCCAGGGATAATAGTAAGTGCAGTGAGATCCCTGGGCGCCGCTGTATATACTCAGGATACTTAGTTCACAATGTTTTTCCAGGTGAAAGGTCCTCTTTAATGTGTCAGTACTTTTTACATATCTTTCTGTTCTTTAGCAAGGAGCTTAATGGCAAAATTCACAACAGGTGTTTGATCCATGAATCGCCCAATAAATTTCCTGGTTCAATTAGAATTGGTATTTAAACAGTCCTCCTCATAATTCTGTTCACATTTTGACATCATGAGACCAAGATAACACATAACAATTGATCAACAGTACCTTGCCATTGCGAGGCATTAAGCAGGATGTTCTCAGATGGAAGTGGCCATCGAGCTTAGAGTGTCACAGAGTGTCATCAGCAGGTCGCAACAGAGATACAGAGAGACTGGAAGAGTCACAGAAAGGCATAGAACTGGACGTCCTTTGACCACATCTCACACTGATGACCGGTTCATTATGAACAATGCCCTATTGAACCGGATGATGAATGGCACACAACTCCGGGCACATTTAAGGGAGTTGAGAGGCACCCAAGTGTCATGTCAGACCATTTAAAACTGTTAACATCAGTGTGGTCTGCATGCTAGATGACCTGCAAGGGTCCCTGAACACACTGCCAGGAACAGATCTTATCATCTTGTATGGGCCAGGGACCATCTACGCTAGAGAAGGGAACATTGGGCATCAGTGCTGTTCACTGATGAAAGTCGATTCACGTTGAGCAGAAATGATGGCAGCCAATGATGTTCAAGACGTCAAGGAGAGAGCTAACTGTTGTCACCAGACGAGCCTTGGTGGGGGTCGTGCTGTTACAGTGTCGGCAGGTGTGTCTAGTCAATATAGAACTGCACTACACTTTGTGAATGGTACAGTGACAAGCCCATACTACTTGAATAACATCATTAATCCAGTCATTGTGCTTCTGCATGAGCAACACAGGTCTAATTTTATCTTCAAAGACGACAATGGGCCAGCTAATTGAGATGGCATCATTATGGAATGGCTGCTGGACACTGGGGTACCTCAAATGTAGTGGCCTGCACTTTCTCCAGACTGAAATCCTATTGAAAACATATGGGATCAGCTGAATCACCATGTAGAGGCTCGTAACTCTGTACCCCAGAACCTCAATGACCTGATGGCCACCCTTCAAGAACTGTGCCTCCGCAGACAATAAGTCGACTTGTAAACAGCATGAGATGTCGTTGTCAAGCTATAATTGATGCTCAAGGTCACATGACATTTATTGAGACATTACCCTGTGACTATACAATATATACATACCATCCGTGATTATTCTCTCTCTGACGGGATATCGTCTTAGTTGAGACATTGACATTTTTTTGGTGGTATCCCCACCACTGTTGTTGGCTTTTGTTTTAATAAATTGTTTGAGATGAGGAAATCACCATTACATGATTCTACTTAAATGCTCTACTTTCATGATATAATATCACTGTAGCATAAACTTTTTACATTTTCCATAAATGTCACCCAAAATCCAAATATCCCTAACTTTTTGTGAGTAGTGTATATATAAAAATATAATATTGCATGTTAATTATTATTTTACATATGTATTATCACCTTTACCTGCAGGAAAGATCTGCATTTATTAGCATTTTATCCTGATTGTGCCATGAATCACAGGAAAAAATACAACAAAACTGCATTGTGCAATGATCCATGGGACCTTTAGAAGGATCTGCATATATAAGTTTATATTATGAGCACATAAGTGTAGTTCATGTTACTATTAAACGACTTGTACAAATGCTTCGCTTTATTTAGGGGGTTTGTGTCAGAATGTGTCCCAAGGGTGTCAAGAGCCACGTCTGACTCCGTTATACCCGGGGTCAGGAAGTCGCAGCGGGTGGCTGCGCACTCTATGTCTAAAGATAGTGCTGTTTCTTAATGATAGCTTTCTGGGTTTGCCTTGCAATCCTTTTTGGCTCACTCAGGGATCTGTAGCTTCTTCTCCTCAGCTGTTTCTTGTCCAGCAATCCCAACCTCCTTATATTCCCCTCTCCCACTTCTCTGGTTGCCAGATATAGAGCTTCCTGCCTGGACTTCTATACTGACCCACTGGAGCTGTGTAGCTGTGATTCCTGGTTGTTGTTCCAGAGCGTTACCCTCCGGATCCCTGTTGGGCTTTTGTTGTCCGCTGTTGTCGCCCACCTGGGATTATATGTTTTGTCTGTATTGTCTGTCCTCTCCTTGGTATTTTCCTTTAGTATTAGTGGTGCGGACTAGTGTTCCCACCACCCTATTCACTACGTAGGGCTTATCTCAGGGAAAGCCAGGGTTTAGGCACGTGATCGGCGTACGGGTGAGGAACCTGTCTAGGGACGTCAGGGCAGTCAGGTGCCAGCCTCAAGGTGAGTTAGGGGTCACCACCTTTCCCTCTCCCTTGGACAGGGCCTTCCCATTTCCCTCCCTTTGCGTCACGTATGTGATCGGCACGCCGGTCATGATAGAATGTATTTAATGGGGTTGTCTGGGTTCAGAGCTCAACCCAGACATAAACTTCCCTTCACTCATTTTACCATGTATAAGTGGAGCATCAGAGCATTTCTTGCTCCGATGCTCCACTTGCCCTGCACTGCATGTGCAGGGCAAGGGACTTTTCTTTACTACCGATGATGTGACAGGCTTCACATGGGTATGCTAGGCGGAGACTTCCACCTAGCAGTGAGCCAGGTGATATCATTGGCACAAATGGGTGCTCTTTAGAGCTGCCCTAGGCTGTTTTATAGGCTAGTGCAGTGCTAAAGACTACCCATTAGTGCTGGTAATGTCACCAGGATCGTTGCTAGACAGAAGCCTCCACCTAGCATACTGAGAAAAAGCCAGGTACGTCATTGGCAATAAACAAACAGCTCTTGTCCTGTGCTATGGAGTGCAGGGCAAGGGGTATCATTGGAGCTACAAATGCTCCAGTGCTCCACTCATATTATGGTAAATGAATGAAAGGAAGCTTGTTTGGGTTCAGCTCTGATCTGGTTTGAGGTTCTGTATTTATTTAGGGGGTCTGTATTTCTTCTGTCCCCAGATTCAGATCTAGTTGTTTCTGTGTGTTTATCAGTTGACATTGCATTTAACTGTCTTGTAATTAATGTTCATTACATTGTATGGTAACAGCACTATCTATTGATGAGTTTAGGTATTTCATCCAGCCTGTTTTTTTCCTATGTATTATGGGAGTCCCAGGTCATTGTGGGTAGTTCCTGGTTCTTTGTAGTCTTGTGCTTGTACAGCAAGCAGCTACCATCTTATATCTCAGGAGCCACACATTCTCACTGGTTTTCCTGCGCCATTCATCTGTTTCAGCCTGTTTTTAAGCATAGTGTGAAAGGGGCCTAATACAGCTCTACACCCTGGGCCACCATCGTGGGCTTCACCCAAAACCCAAGAGCATAGCGGGGAGCTGAAGGACACTAATACTGACACTTTGACACTTTTACTTCTAAATGTACAGAGGTTTGTAGAGACCTCAGAGGAGGCAGATCCTGGTCTAAAATCTCCCTAGTGAAGGTTTACCCAGACGACTGAAGCAAAGTCATCAAAGTGTATGCAATTCTAGACGACCAAAGTAATAAGTTGTTAGCAAAGTCTGCCTTCTTTGATAGCTTCGACATCAGAGGACCCGGTGCCCCCTACTCTCTAAGAACTTGTGCTGGTACTGTAGAAACAGCCGTCTGCCTATACCAGCTATACTGGAATGTAACCAGATTCTTGACAACAGGTCCGAGATACCCACACCAGAAGTAGCAGCGCATCAGCCTCACCTGAAGCGTATAAGACACCTGATCCTGAACCTTGATCCTGAAGCTCAGATAGTCTTACTTCTCGGGAGGGATATCCTACATGTCCACAAGGTTAGACAGCAGATCAATGGACCTCACAACGCTCCTTACGCCCAGAGACTTGACCTAGGATGGGTCATTGTAGGAGAAGTCTGCTTGGGAGGTGTACACAAACCAACAACTGTCAACAGCATGTTTACCAGTACACTTGAGAATGGATGCCCATCTCTTTTCCAACCATGTGAAAATCACTTCTTCATCAAGGAACTGCCTCAAGGCACTTCATCACCAGGTACCTTTGCAGGTCCCACCTACGATGACTTTGTCTGGGATCCCAATCAAGACCACCTGGGATTCACAGTCTTCCGCAAGACTAAAGAAGACAATCGCATAGCGATGTCATTTGAAGATAGACTGTTCCTAGATATAATGGAGCAGGGAAAGGTGCAGGACGAGACAAAAAGCTGGGTTGCACCTCTACCCTTTAAGCCTCAAAGACAACGCTTACCCAACAATAGAGAGCAAGTTTTCAAACGATTTGCCTCTCTCAGGCTCAGCCAACAAAGTAAACCTGAGATGAGAGATCACTTCATGGAAAAGATATTCCGGAACGGTCATGCAGAGTTAGCACCCACACTTCAAGACTCAGAAGAGTGCTGGTACCTGCCCATTTTTGGGGTGTATCACCCGAAGAAGCCAGGTCAGATCAGAGTAGTGTTTGACTCAAGTGCCAAGTGTGAAGGCTTATCATTGAACGATGTTTTGCTGTCAGGCCCGGATCTAAACAACAAGCTCATAGGAGTGCTTCTCCGTTTTCGCAGAGACTCCATTGCATTCACTGCTGATATCCAACAGATGTTCTATTGCTTGCTAATTAAGAAGGAACATAGAAATTTCTTGAGATTCCTATGGTTCAAGGACAACGATCCTTCTATAGATGTTACAGAGTATCGTATGAAAGTTCACATCTTCGGCAATAGTCCTTCTCCTGCAGTCGCCCTGAATGGATTAAGACGTACAGCTCAGAAAGTAGAAGAAAAGTACGGAGCGGATGTCAGACTCTTTGTAGAGAAGGACTTCTATGTGGATAACTGTCTGAAATCAATGCCCTCAGATGAGACTGCAATCCGTCTTCTTAAAAGAACCCAGGAGATGCTCTCTGTCTAACCTGAGGCTTCACAAGATCTCTTCTAACAGCCAGAAATTGATGGAAGCCTTTCCTTCTCAGGACCATTCAGAAGACTTGAAGGATTTAGACCTAGGCTTTGACTCACCTCCGATGCAACAGAGCCTTGGCCTACTATGGGACATAAAAGCTGATACTTTCACCTTCCAGGTTAGCAGAGAAGAAAAACCCTTTACTCGCAGAGGAGTACTGTCGGCCATAAGCAGTTTATATGACCCACTGGGATTTGCAGCTCCTATACTCATTGAAGGTAAAGCTATGTTAAGAGGCTTCACCAGTGAAGGGTCAAACTGGGACACTCCCCTTCCGTGAAGGAAAGAACCACGTGGATGGCCTGGAAGAATTCCCTTACAGCCTTATCTGATCTTCACATAGCTCGCCCATATGTTTCTGTACCAACTACCAAGGTTGAGACACAAAAACTTTGTGTCTTCTGGGATACTTCATGTTTCATTAATGCTTTCCGACGTTTCATTGCCATTAGAGGACCTGTCAAACACATTTCTTCTGACCGAGGCACAAACTTCGTCGGAGCAGCGAGAGAACTACAACTCTCTTCCCACTTGGACATTAACAACATAGAAAGATACCTCAGTGAACGAGGATGCACTTGGACCTTCAACCCACCACACTCTTCTCACATGGGAGGTGCTTGGGAGAGGATGATAGGCATTGCACCGAGAATCCTCAACTCAATCGTCTTACAAGAAGGATCTTCAAAGCTGATTCATGAAAGCCCTGACTACCTTCATGGCGGAAGTATCGGCTATCATAAATGCCAGACCGATAACTCCGATTTCTAGCGATCCTGATGACCCAACATTTCTCTCACCCGCCACACTGCTTACCCAAAAGACTGAACAAATTTGTGCTCCACCTGGAGAATTTAATTCCAAAGATCTTTACAAGAATCGATGGAGACAAGTACAGAGTCTATCAAAAAGCAATACATTCCCACTTTGCAACCGAAAAGAAAGTGGCAACCAGCAAGCCTAACCTCCAGACCAGAGATGTAGTCCTAACGAAAGACTGCCAGTCACGAAGAAACGAGTGACCGTTAGGCCTTGTGACTAAGACATTCCCAAGTAAGGACTGAATTATATGCAAAGTAGAATTGAAAATATGGAGACGGAGAGACAGAATTGTTCCTCAGATAAGTAAGAGACCTCGCTCTACTGTTTGCACCCAACGAATACAATAGTGACATCGGATGATGTCAAGCGGGAAGTGTTCTATCCCCAGATTCAGATCTAGTTGACATTGCATTTTACTGTCTTGTAATTCATTTACATTACATTGTATGGTAACAGCACCATCTATTGATGAGTTTAGGTATTTCATCCAGCCTGTTTTTTCCCTATGCATTATGGGAGTCCCAGGGCATTGTGGGTAGTTCCTGGTTCTTTCTAGTCTTGTGCTGGTACAGCAAGCAGCCACGATCTTATGTCTCAGGAGCCACACACTATCACAGGTTTTCCTGCTCCATTCATCTGTTTCAGCCTGTTTTTAAGCATAGTCGGTAAGGGGACTATCTATGTGTCAATTACCATAGTTTATATATGTTACTTGTATCTGATAGCTCATTACTATTGTATTACCTCATGTACTGCGTGTATAGCAGATTATTCTGTATTTTATGCCATGTACCATGGTATTTATGTTCTAAAATATGACTGTTTATTCTGTAGTTTCACCTTCCCTGTCAATCTACGAGCAATAAAGAGAACGTTAAGGCTGAACAGTCTCTTTTCTAAGAAGACAGAAGGTTTAGCTACATGTCAGATTACACACCGTGCTAACGTGTATGAGGACAGTATAGTATCTGTTTATGGGGTCTGGGCACTCTAAATTTAGTTGTTTAAAGGCTTTTTGGGGTCTATGTTTATGTGGGATTTTTATATATTCCTCTGTCACACACAAGGATGTAACTATAGGGGGTGAAGAGGTAGCAGTCGCTACCGGGCCCAGGAGCCTGAGTGGGCCCAAGGACCCTTGTGCTGCATATGAAGACACCAGTATTATAAAAAGTGCATGCTGTTCAAGTTAGATCTCTGACTGGAGGAAAGGGGTTAGGTCAAGTATTTGGCATGGGGGGGGGGGGAGGTGCCGTTTCAATTTCTGCCTCAGGCAGCACGAAGGCAATCGTTAGACCAACCTATAAAACAAAACTCAAATTGGGTGTATAAGTATTTGGGGGTCTAGTATAATATACTGAGCCAACCAACGAAAAACCCAATAACCCCATAGAGAATGAGAGAACACACATATAAAATATATATGTAGTTTATTGAAACACAATTCAATTACAATAAATATGAAACAAAGGCACAAGGTAAAGGGGGGTGGTACGCCCCATGTAACGGGACCATGAGCAACCACCCACACATATACCCGACTAACAGGGAAAAGGGGTCACAAACACTGGGTATCAAGCCAAGACGCATAAAGATGGGAGAACTGTAAGTTCGCCCAAAGTGACCTATATACATACTGTATGTGTGCTGCATGCATATAAAAGTCAGTATGGTCACATATAGCAAACTTGCCGTCCGTGCCCTGCCAAATGAATAGTACATTGTCGATATACCGCGACCACGAGACCACAGAGCCATAATCTGGGAGGTTCTGGACTATCTCTCTCTCCTACAGTCCGAGGAACAGGTTAGCATACAAGGGCGCACAAGTCGCCCCCATCGCTGTTCCCCGGAGCTGTAGGAAGAGGCTTTCCTTAAATGTAAAATAGTTGTGTTTCAAGATAAAGTCCAGAAGTTCAATCACAAACACAATAATCTCGGGATCTACATTTGCCATATGCATGAAATATTGTCAGGCCCTGATCCCGTGGTCGTGGCATATCGACGTGTAAACGGCCTCTACATCACACGTGACCAGCCACATGTCCCCATCCAGCGACACCCCATTGAGTTTCCTCAATACATCAAAGGTGTCCCTGACATAGGACGGTAAGGTCTCCACGCATCCCCTCAGATAAAAATCCGAAAAACCTGCTGACACGTTCACAGAGACTCCCCACCCCGGACACAATAGGGCGCCCGGGGGGAGGGGGGGTTGTAACTGCTTGTGGACTTTGGGCAGCAGATACAGGGTGGGTGTCACCGGATAGTCAGCCACCAAACCCTCCTTGAGTCGTGGTGAAAGGATGTTATTTTCGACCCCGGAGTCCGGGATATGGACCTTTCACTAGAATAAAACATCAAAACTAACTATACAGACATGGAGAGCGGCGCCCAGGGATCTCCCTGCACTTACTGTTATACCTGGGTTCCGCTCCGTTCTCCCGGTATAGCCTCCGGTATCTTCATAGTTAGGCTCCACCCAGGGGAACCTGCCGGCGTCTCATTCTCCCATGCTGTAGCGCTGGCCAATCGCAGCGCTCAGCTCATAGCCTGAGAGGCGTATTTTCACAAAATACGGAACCCAGTTTGGATATCCGTGCTACATCACGATTTTTGTAGTCCATGAATCCTGAGAGTTTCTCTGCAATTAAACAAACAGACCAACCTATAAAACAAAACTCAAATTGGTTGTATAAAATACACTGGGGTCTAGTATAATATACTGAGCCAACCAACGAAAATAACCAATAACCCTATAGAGAATGAGAGAACACACATATAATATATACAGTGGGATACGAAAGTTTGGGCAACCTTGTTAATCGTCATGATTTTCCTGTATAAATCGTTGGTTGTTACGATAACAAATGTCAGTTAAATATATCACATAGGAGACACATACAGTGATATCTGAGAAGTGAAAAGAAGTTTATTGGATTTACAGAAAGTGTGCTATAACTGTTTAAACAAAATTAGGCAGGTGCATAAATTTGGGCACTGTTGTCATTTTATTGATTCCAAAACCTTTAGAACTAATTATTGGAACTCAGATTGGCTTGGTAAGCTCAGTGACCCCTGACCTACATACACAGGTGAATACAAATATGAGAAAGAGTATTTAAGGGGGTCAATTGTAAGTTTCCCTCCTCTTTTAATTTTCTCTGAAGAGTAGCAACATGGGGGTCTCAAAACAATTCTCAAATGACCTGAAGACAAAGATTGTCCACCATCATGGTTTAGGGGAAGGATACAGAAAGCTGTCTCAGAGATTTCCGCCATCTGTTTCCACAGTTAGGAACATATTGAGGAAATGGAAGACCACAGGCTCAGTTCAATTTAAGGCTCAAAGTGGCAGACCAAGAAAAAGCTTGGATAGACAGAAGCGACGAATGGTGAGAACAGTCAGAGTCAACCCACAGACCAGCACCAAAGACCTACAACATCATCTTGCTGCAGATGGAGTCACTGTGCATCGTTCAACCATTCGGCACACTTTACACAAGGAGATGCTGTATGCGAGAGGGATACAGAGGAAGACTTTTCTCCACCCACAGCACAAAAAGTGCTGCTTGAGGTGGGCTAAAGCACATTTGGACAAGTCAGCTTCATTTTGGAATAAGGTGCTGTGGACTAATGAAACTAAAATGGAGTTATTTGGCCATAACAAGGGGCGTTATGCATGGAGGAAAAAGAACACAGCATTCCAAGAAAAACACCGGCTACCTACAGTAAAATATGGTGGTGGTTCCATCATGCTGTGGGGCTGTGTGGCCAGTGCAGGGACTGAGAATCTTGTCAAAGTTGAGGGACATATGGATTCCACTCAGTATCAGCAGATTCTGGAGACCAATGTCCAGGAATCAGTGACAAAGCCGAAGCTGCGCCGGGGCTGGATCTTTCAACAAGACAACGACCCTAAACACTGCTCAAAATCCACTAAGGCATTTATGCAGAGGAACAAGTACAACGTTCTGGAATGGCCATCTCAGTCTCCGGACCTGAATATAATTGAAAATCTGTGGTGTGACTTAAAGAGCTGTCCATGCTCAGAAGCCATCAAACCTGAATGAACTAAAGATGTTTTGTAAAAAAAGAATGGTCCAAAATACCTTCAACCAAAAAACCAAAATCTCATTGGAACCTACAGGAAGCGTTTAGAGGCTGTAATTTCTGCAAAAGGAGGATCTACTAAATATTGATTTTATTCCTTTTTTGTTGTGCCCAAATTTATGCACCTGCCTAATTTTGTTTAAACAATTATAGCACACTTTCTGTAAATCCAATAAACTTAATTTCACTTCTCAAATATCACCGTGTGTGTCTCCTATATGATATATTTGACATTTTTTATCGTAACAACCAACAATTTATACAGGAAAATCATGATGATTAACAAGGTTGCCCAAACTTTCGCATCCCACTGTATATGTAGTTTATTGAAACACAATTCAATTACAATAAATATGACACAAAGTCACAAGGTAAAGGGGGGTGGGTTGCCCCGTGTAACGGGACCATGAGCAACCACCCACACATATACACCACTAACAGGGAAAAGGGGTCACAAACACTGGGTATCAAGCCGCATAAAGATGGGAGAGCTGTAAGTGACCTATAGACATATGTGTGTTGCATGCATATAAAAGTCAGTATGGTCACATATAGCAAACTTGCCCACCTTAGGTAACAGAAAAATGACCGTCAAATGAATGCAGATGACCAAGTTGTATCACAAATGGGGGCGAAGCAAGTATGCTATGTGTAAGCAGTAACACTAAAATAACAAACTAGCCATGCATGAACCAAAGCATAAGTTACCCATGGTATGCTGGAACCCCAGGTCTGTGACCAGAGCTGCACCTCAACGTGCATTTCGCCGAGAAAGGCTTCGTCAGGAGGTAAAGATAACAAACAGTGTCCATCTTTAAATAGTGTGGTCCACAGCCGGTAGTTAATTAGCGCATATGCCCAGTGATGCAGAGCGTGACATCATAGAGGCGTGCCACCCAACCCCAGAAACCAGACGAGGCGCACCCACCGCGTCACATGGCCAAGCAAGGAGGAGGGAGCCGCACTGACAGCGCACAGCCACACCCCCCTCCCGTCCGATCACATGACACGAGGGCGCGCGTCAGCCGGCTCACAAGGGACCAGGTATAGGAGCGCCACCACGATGCCACCTCCGCAGCGCACCTGTGCGATGCGCAGTTACCAGGTGGAGACGGGGAAAGGAAAATACAACAAATCGCAGTGTTTTTCAAAATGTGTTACTCAAAGATCCAGCATACCAGGGTAGCGGTAATTGGACAATACAATGCAAAAACAATTGCATAACATGTCTCTAAATCTTCCTTTACAATGCATGTGAGATCGAGGTCCCTATATAAACCCCATGTTTTCATAACTCTAAAACTGAAAACAGTATTAGAATAAAATAAAATAAATAATAATTATAAATGTAAATAAAATTAAAGATAATTGTAGGGATAAAATATTGGCAAGCAGGTTATGCACGTGCCAAATCTATAAATAGGGACGCCCTCCTAACCAGCAATAGACGAAAGACGTAGCAATAGTCGAAAATGACAATACCAGCTGTCGATTTATTACGCCCTTTAACATGCAGTGGCGCAAAGTATGGGAAATACTTACCAAGTACTGGCCTATACTGCTCTCAGGCAATGACTTGCAGGTTACGCGGCGACGCTCTAAAAACCGGGGTGATATGCTAACCAATATTCATTATGTATCCCCATCGCCATCTCACATTTTTGGGATTAAGGGGCCTAAATGGGGTTCCTACCCGTGCAACAACTGTCAGGCATGTAGATACATGGTCCGGTCCTCTACATTCAAGGATTCCGAGGGTCGACGTGATTATCATGTCGTGCATCATATCACATGCAGAACTGCATCTGTGATATACCTGATCACTTGCCCTTGCAATCTCCTGTATGTTGGGATGACCACCAGGGAGCTGCACGTTAGGGTATTTGAACATGCAAGCAAGATCCGCCAGGCAGCTACCACTGCACATGATGAGTTGACCCAATTTCAACCCATAGACATGCACTTTAGGGACAAACACAATGGAGATCCCCGAGGGTTACAGTGTATGGGTATTGATAGTGTCTCTATGGGCTGCCGTGGAGGTGATATTAAGAAGCGCCTCCTGCAATTGGAGACTAAATGGATTGTTCTACTTAAGAGTGAGATCCCTAAAGGTCTCAATGAGACAGTTAGCTTCAGGTCTTTTCTATAAATCGTGCTTTTTAACTTTTAATGTTAGTTGTCCTTTAATGTACTTACTGTTGTTATTTTTATTTCATAGTACATCTGATTTCTACGATTTTGTGTGGTCCTATTGGAGATATGCGAGTTTCGGGCCTAGAGAAGAACATCTCTCTATGGAGCAATGGACATCTATCAAAACTCCAACACCTTTACAATGGTGTGGGAGGGGACCTTTCGCCGCCACTCCTTATCCCTTATAACCCTTAAGTTGTTAAGATTTTGGCTACCATGTGAAGTGGTTGAGGGAATGGCACTGACTATGCGTTTAGCATTCATTAGCTCTGTGGCTATTACCTCAGGGCCTTTTTGCACTTTATTCTGTCACTTTATTATTCTGATGTTTATTCATCATCACCTCTAATTTTGTATTTTTCACTTTTTATATGTACTTTGTTTAATTATTTGAGATTTTTGGTGCACATATACTGTACATGAATTATTGGTTGTGATCATATGAATTCATTTATGTATGATATTTGAATAGGGGTAGCGATATTTTTTTATGTTTTTGACGGTTTCTCATTATTGCACTTTTATTATTAATTTGTCACATTTTATTTCTCATTTACAATTATGTATAATTACACCATGATCATGTTATATTGTACTATTACATTGAATTCTGTATATGTTTTTAGTGTCAGCTCTCCATTCATGGTATAGGTTACCTCTATCTATTCACCATGGTATGATAGAGTGGGGAATTAACCTGCTTGCCAATATTTTATCACTACAATTATCTTTAATTTTATTAACATTTATAATTATTATTAAAAATATATATATTATATTACTGTTTTCAGTTTTAGAGTTATGAAAACATGCGGTTTATATAGGGACCTCGATCTCACATGCATTGTAAAGGAAGATTTATTGTATCTGAGACGTTATGTCATTTTGTTAGCATTTTATTGTCCTATTATCACTACCCTGGTATGCTGGATCTTTGAGTAATTTTAACTTTCCCTGTCTCCACCTGGCAACTGTGCATCGCATCGGTGTGCTGCGGAGTAGGCATCGTGGTGGGGCTCCTATACCTGGTCCCTTGTGAGCCAGCTGACGCGCGCCCTCGTGTCATGTGATCGGACGTGAGGGGGGGTGTGTCCTTGCTTGGCCATGTGACGTGGTGGGCGTGCCTCATCTGTTTTTTTGGGGTTGGATGGCACGCCTCTATAATGTCACGCTCTGCATCACTAGGCGTATGCGCTAATTAACTGCCGGCTGTGGCCCACACTATTTAAAGATGGACACTGTTTGTTATCTTTACCTCCTGACGAAGCCTTTCTCGGCGAAACGCGCGTCGAGGTGCAGCTCTGGTCACAGACCTGGGGTTCCAGCATACCATGGGTAACTTATGCTTTGTTTCATGCATGGCTAGCTTGTTATTTTAGTGTTACTGCTTACACATAGCATACTTGCTTCGCCCCCATTTGTGATACAACTTGGTCATCTGTATTCATTTGACGGTCATTTTTCTGTTACCTAATGTGGGCAAGTTTGCTATATGTGACTATACTGACATTTATATGCATGCAACACACATGTGTCTATAGGTCACTTTGGGCGAACTTACAGCTCTCCCGGCTTTATGCGGCTTGATACCCAGTGTTTGTGACCCCTTTTCCCTGTTAGTCGGGTATATGTGTGGATGGTTGCTTATGGTCCCATTAAACGGGGCGTCCCACCCCCCTTTACCTTGTGCCTTTGTGTCATATTTATTGTAATTGAATTGTGTTTCAATAAACTACATATATATTTTATATGTGTGTTCTCTCATTCTCTATGGGGTTATTGGGTTTTTTCATTGGTTGGCTCAGCACGAAGGCAATGTGCTTCCCTGCCCCTGGCCACAAAGCACTGAGGGAAGGAGGGCCCAATCTGAACTCTTGCACGAGATCCCATGAGCCTGCAAAATACAGATTGTCCTGCAAAATGAAATGGCCTCAAACAGCTCTGTTATTATTTTATTATTTTTATTTGTTTAAAACTAAGGCAAATGTGGTATCGCTGTAATGGTACTGAACTGCAAAATGAAGAACACAGGTCAGTTTTACCACATGTATTGCTAATTGCCCCCTCAAAAAAGATGGACTGAACCTTTACTGGGGCTGCTAGAGAAGCCTGAGGGCTAGCCTCCTTTCTACGAACTATGGAGACCCCCTCAGACCTTTTGGGGTTGCAAGGAACTATGAACCCTGATTTATGTGTGGCGTTTATATGCCACATATTTCCTATTGACCACTAAAGGTGCAGGGTGTGAATCCAGCAACACAAAAAGGGTTAACTCTGCACTGAGACTTCCACTGATTGTGTTAGTGATGGGACTTAGATAGCTGACTCTAGGAGTAGCTGACTCCAGTGTAGATGAGTAGATCACCCTATGATAAACTGAGGAGATAATCCCATCACATGTGTCTCCTCTCTCCATAGTCATTCATTAGGGAGGGGGTGAAGATGTCTGTTTGAATGTTCATGGTTGATTGATTTATGTTGTTAGACTTCTTGAACTGTATATATACTGAGTTGGTCTTCAATAAAGTCAGTTCCTGTTTTACCTTCAACATAGAGCCTTGTCTCATGTGCGTGTGTGTGTGTGGGGGAGGACAGCTATATTTACTCTGGGGATTGCTATCTGTATTATACTCCCCTGGGATAACAACACTGTTCTACCCACTGGAAGCTGGATCCTGGTCTTGGGCCCAGGATGGGTGGAAGACGACGAGATCCCAACCAAGCTGTGGCAGTTCGTGGGGTCAGCAGTGCTTACGGTGCCAAGTGGAGTGCTTGGAGTCCTCAGGAAGCACTAGGAGCATCCATCAATGGAGGTACCCAGTCGGGGTGCCAGGAGATCTGCTACAGTAGTGGCAGCAGTGGGATAGCGTCCTAGTGCGTGGAGAAGCAGCTCGGAGACACTGGTAACGTGTGGAGTATATTGAGGGCAACGCTAGTATCCGTACAGTGCCCCTGGCTACAGCAGGATGGAACCGCCTAGTCTTTGGACAGCGTTCCATGATGAGGAGAAGGAGGAGGCTGCGGACTACACGGATACAGACAGAAAGGAAGTCTGGTATGATGCCCTGGAAAATGCCTAGCGGTGGCAAGGTGAAAGTCTCCCCAGTTCTGAGCAGCGGCTACAGAAGCGTGTGGCGATGTGGATGGGTCTCTTAGGAGAGCAGCCCCTGGACTAGTGGGTAACATAGCTCCAGAGCCTGGTATGTAAGGAACTTTGGCTAGAGGATGCTTACGGGCCCTAAGGTGGCATGTCATTCAACATACCCCCTGGACGTCCAAGCACCACTTACCTGAAGGGAATGGTTATGATGGATCTGGGTTACTATGGGAGGCCTTGGAGGAGGACATTTATCTTGGCAGCACATAGGAGTCTAGGTTTTGGGACATCTATGACTACCGGATGGGCATGCATGTTTATGCTGACAGATGGGAGGTGAGCAAAGAGCATGACCCACCTGGTAACATGGGAGTGGGAGCTGGAGCAGACCTACCAACACCTGCTCAGATTCGTTCAGCCCCAACCTACCCGACAAGCAGAGCCATATCTGCCATCCTACAACTGGGAAGACTGGGCGGCGATACCTCCTTTTTCCCAAAGTAGAGAACTTCATCGACTGGTTCTGGGAAGACCTCCTGACGTCAGGTAGAGATGGTTCCGAAGACTCTTCACCGGCCCTACAGGGATGCTGGGCAGCCGGCCCAGATCCCTAACTACAGCCAGCGTTTCCCAGAGTCCAGACAATCGGTCTCTCTCCCCAGGTGCAGTGTGTCCTACAGGGAGTGAAGACTCTTGGTCCCATGCCCCAGAGGCTGTGTATGTTACAGAGAGAGGGGACAACCAGTCCCCCTCTCCATTAGCATCTGCTCAACCGAGTCCTGGTGGTAGTGGAGGAGACATTAATACCCACTGACCCCCTTTCAACAGAAGAGCTGGCATCTGGGCAGAGCACTGATAGCCTCTGCCCTACCCTTTCCCTTGATCCAGAGCCTGACTGCTTACAGATTGTCCTACCAGAAGCGCTGGCACCAGGGAAGTGCGCAGTCGGCCTCTGCCCTCTCCTATCCTCTTGTCCAGAGGCTGACTCCCCACAGGCTACCCCAGCGGAAGAGCTTGCATCTGGGCAGAGTGCAGTCGGCCTCTGCCCACCAAGTACTCACAGCTCCAAGCTAGAGAGCAACAATGCAGCAAGGAGTAACAGACGCACACTCAACAGCTGGGGACATACAGAACAGAGCCAAGCCCCAGAGTTCAACAGGACCAGTGTTTGTTTATGAATGGGCTACTTGACTAACTCAGGCACCGAACGACAGGACGTCAGGTAACTGGTTAGTCTACTGTTGGAAGGTGGGAAATGTGATAGACTGAACCTTTACTGGGGCTGCTGGAGAAGCCTGAGGGCTAGCCTCCTTCCTACGGACTATAAACCCAGAACTATGGAGACCCCCTCAGACCTTTTGGGGTTACAAGGAACTATGAACCCTGATTTATGTGTGGAGTTTATATGCCACATACTTCCTATTGACCACTAAATGTGCAGGGTGTGAATCCAGCAACACAAAAAAAGGGTTAACTCTGCAGTCTGTACTAAGACTCCCACTGATTGTGTTAGTGATGGGATTAAGATACCTGACTCTAGGAGTAGCCGACTCCAGTGTAGATGAGTAGATCGCCCTATGATAAAATCAGGAGATAATGCCATCACATGTGTCTCCTTTCTCCCTATTCATTCATTAGGGAGGGGGTGAAGATGTCTGTTTGCATGTTGTTCATGGTTGATTGATTTATGTTTTTATACTTCTTGAACTGTATATATACTGAGTTGATCTTCAACAAAGTTAGTTCCTGTTTTACCTTTAACATATAGCCTCGTCTCATGTGTGTGGGGATTGCTATACGCTGTATACTCCCCTGGCTATAATCCCTAGCTCTTGTAAGAGCTGTTCCTGTTCCTTGTTCCTGCATCCCTTACTGAAGGAAGATGGCGAGATCCCAACCAAGCAGTGGCAGTGCTTACGGTGTCAAGTTTAGTGCTTGGAGCCCCGGGAAGCATTAGGAGCATCCATAAACGGAGGTACCCAGTCGGGGTGCCAGGAGATCCGTTACACCTATGTTACCAGAAAAATTAAAAACTTATGGCTCCTGAAATATAGGGAGTAAAAAATAAATAAAAATCTTCTGGGGCTGAAAGGGCTAAATATTATGCAAAACTTTTCAACAATGAGACATAGTTTTATGGTTTGTTATGTGTTTCAATTATACTTTATACCTAAATTTGGCAAATCAACTGAAGAAAACTCTCTGGCTGAAGAAGAAATGATTTTATGTCTCTGGAGTAAAAACATATTGGCATACGGTGTAACATACTTTGTTCTCACCTCAAAGGCTTATTTCTCTTGCAATAAAAGCAGCAAAATAGACTTTTTTTGGCTTTGAGGGTTACAAGAGACCACTGGTTTTCAGGAATGAAATCCAGTATTTAATCTGTACCTCTGTTGGATGCTAGACAGGCAACCCAACATGACAAAACCAAATGAAAGTTTCCAGCAGGGTACTTGATTAGACTGAGCTAACATGATTTAATGACAGTTCTCTAGTTATTTGAATGATAAAAATGTGTCAAACTAGCATAGTGGTATTTTTTTGTACAAGGCTGAATGCAGCATTTTCAAACTGTGCGTATTTCAGTTGTTAAAGTAAGTTTTTTTTTATAGAATTTCTCTAGAATATACATCCATATATTTTAAAAAGTTTTGTAAAAAAAATATCTTGCACTCATATATAAATGTCTAATTATAATGTTAAAATAAAATGTAATAAATACTAACAATTGTAACATACTTTTAGAACAACTCGGAGGATAAAAATTAATTTGTTATAGAGCTGTACAGTTAAAAATTAGATAAGCATGACCCTTTGTTGAGATATTTTTATATCATGTATTAAGGTGTTGGTCACCTTTTGGATACTATACACCAAAGTGTAAGTAAAATGACTATGTGACACTAATATATGTAGCCTTGGTTGATATTATGTACCGTTTGCTCTATTTCATAAGACTTTTTTTTTTTTTGGGCTAATCTTCTGTGCTGTCCACATAGAGGTCCTGTCTATAAGATGTCCACTGATAGAGGTCCATGTGAATAGAAACAACACTCAGCCTTCTTAATTTAAACACACAAATGGTGCAATATATCAACAAAGGCTATATCAGTAAATGCCATATCTTACAAACACATGGATCAACAGTACAGAAAGTGGTCAACCCGTTTAACAATCTACAAGTTAAATACTTGTCATTACTACTCTGACCATGTTTCTTTTGCGCTGTAACTCAATTATGGATTTGTTCAGCTATGTTCACACTGGCATTTCTTAGTTATGTGTGATTTGTTAAAAATTATCTCCATAATTTCTATAGGATTTTTGTGACTTCTGTTCTATTATATCTGGGTTTAGTGCCACTGATAGGCAAGACAAAATATGCTGTTCTACCTTGTAGAACCCCTAGGAACAAGTTATTATTTGTTTTACTGCCTCCACTTTCAATGTATCTGCAGTCCATTTCTTTCTGCTTCACAGTGAATCCTTCAGGGAGCATCTCTGGCGGATCAGTCTGTAGCCCATAGCTGTACTTTCTTGAGAGCTCATAAATGGGGATGAGAGAACCCGTGGATGTTCGGGTTCGAAGTTTGTTTCAAAGTACAGTTCGGGTACCCAAGCTTAACCTGAACATGACCCCGAACATCATAGAAGTCAATGGGGACCTGAACCTTGGTGCTGTAAAATGGATGTAAAATAGTCATAAAAAGGTTTAGAGGGCTGCAAACAAATGTGAAAAAATATATATATATATATTAGCTTAAACCAGGAGGTGGAGGTCCAAGTGGACTAGGAGGTTGAGGAGATGGTGAGCGGGGCAGTGTAGGGGGAAGAGGCGGAGGAGGTAGCTAACACTTTGTGTTTTTTTTTATAGTATGCCAATATGCTGCCTCCTGCTAAGATGGTCCGTATGAGATGGCGGTGCTAGATGTTGTGGCGTGCTGACAAAGCTTTTCCACATTTCAGCCATACTAACCCTCACTTCTGAGGTGGTGCTGGTGCCCCAGCTGCATTTTTTACTTCATCCTCCTCCTCTGCCTTTGCCTTGTGCTTCCACTGAGCCAGTGCTGTCAGGTGGGAACGCCGTCACTAGCAGGTCTACCAGTGTGCGCTTGTATTATCGCATCTTCTGATCATGCTCCAGTGGCTGAAGTAAGGATGGCACGTTGTCCTTGTAGTAGGGATCCAGCAGGGTGGCCACCCAGTAATCAGCACTGGTATGAATGAGGGTAACTCAGTGGTCATTGGGCAGGCACTGCAGCATGTAGTCAGTCATGTATTTCAGCTGTCCTCAGTGGGTGGTGTATTGTCTGTGTCCTCTGTATCCCTCCAGCCATGCTCTATTGATGTCCTTGAGCTGATTTGGGTGTTACCCTGTTCTTTCCCCTCCTCCTCATCATCCTCCAAAACTGTGCCCTGGCTCGACAGTTGTGTATGCAGGGCCAGCGTTAGGGGGGGAGGGGCAAACTGGGCAATTGCCCAGGGCCCCCATCCTCTAAGGGGCCCCTGCTTCAGTGCTGCTGTTCAGCTGAACGGCCCTGGAAGTGGTTGGCGGACATCTGAAAAGCTGCACTTTACAATGTAGTGTAAGGCCCCCTCGCTGTACACATAAAACAAGTCATTACCTATCACGATCGGCGTGACTATCACATACGTGACACAGAGGGAGGGAAAGAGGAAGGCCCTGCTCCCTCTTTTTCTGTGCAGCTGGCACTGTGTGACCACCACCTCCTCCTCCAAACTGCACACGTCACTCAGATTACCTTGAATCTATGTGGGGTCTAGGATCTCATCATCCTCCACATCATCTTCCACCCACTCCTCACTCCTTCCCTCCTTGCCAGTCTGCATAGTGCAGAAAGAAGCAGCAGTTGACACCTGTGTTTTGTCATCATCATCAGTGACGTGCTGCGGTGGTCCTCTCATGTCTTTATCCTCAAACATAAGTGTTTGGGCATCAGTGCACTCAATTTCTGTCACTTCTGCGGCAGGGCTAGGTGGATGGTCCACTAAAAACCTTGCCAGCAGTCATCAATAAGCATAACTGACTGCTGCATGACTTAGTACTCAGACTGCTTGGATGATATGCAAGGGGTTTAGGTGGATGACGGATGCCTGTGGGCCGCCGGTGCTAACTCTGTCCTTTCAGCAGTGGACCGGGTGGAAGACAATGTGAAGGAACTGGAGGCACTTTCGGCCATCCAATCTACTACCGCCTCTACTTGTTCTGGCCTCACCATTGAGGTATTTAGGCCTACAAAATTAGGCAGAACATTCTGTCGCCTGCATGCACCAGAAGAAGGTGTTTCATTTGGGCATGTCCTCTCCTTGTAGCAGGAGCTCCACCACCAGCAGCACCGTGACCACGGCCACGTCGCTTATTTGATGTTCTCATTTTTTTGAGGGCATCCACAAAATTGACAGCCAGATTAACTATTTTGTTTTAGTGTCACGTATGCAAAGGAGGTGTTTTTCACCTCCCAAAAAAGGGTTTATGTCCCCAACAGAATTAACAGCCAAATTCAGTGCAATGGATGCAAAGGAGGTGTTTTGCACTCCAAAAAATGGGTTTATGCCACCCACACAATTTAACGGACTGAGTAACTATTCTATTACAGTGTCATGGATGCAAATGAGGTATTTTGCAACCCAAAAATTGATTTATGTCACCCACAGAAATAACAGACTGATTAACTGTTCTTTTACAGTGTCACTGATGCAAAGGAGGTGTTTTGCAACCAAAAAAAAATAATATAGTTTTTTGTCACCCACAGAAATAACAGACCAATTAACTATTGTATTACAGTGTCATGGATGCAAAGGTGGTGTTTTGCACCCCAAAAATGGGTTTATGTCACCCACAGAATTAACAGACTGAGTAACTATTCTATTTCTGTGTCACAGATGCAAAGGAAGTCTTTTGCGTACCAAAAAATGGCTATAGGTCACCCACAGATTTAACAGCCAAATTAAGTATTGTATTTCTGTATCACTGGTGCAAAAGAGGTTTATTACACCCACCAAAAATGGCTATAGGACATTTGTAGCACGACATTTTGTCGCACCAATGTCGCACGACAATTTTTATAATGATAGTCTATGGTGTCGCACTGCAACATGCGACATGCTGCGACTGCGACATGATAGTCGCAAAAGTCGCAAGACATTGGTGTGACATAAATGTTGCACAACACATGTTGCAGTGTAGTTATGCTCTATGTGTCGTGCAACCCTAGCCTTACAGCATGTTGATAGGCTGCAGTGCAGCCTTTCAACAAGCTTTATTTATCATCCGAACACTGAACACAGACTTCCGCGGCAAAGTCTGTGTTCGGGTAGAAACCCGAACATTCCGGTTTGGGTTTGTTCATCCATATTTGTGAGCTTTCCTTGTTCTAGCACTCAAATCCCACCAATCAAAACCCTTGATATGTCATATACTATGACATAGCAAAGGTTTTTGAAAAGCTTAGTGACCTATTCTACTGAGCGCGCCCAAGTGGGGCTGCAGCTCTCTAAGCTGCTCTACATCTTATCTCAGAATTTTGATCATTCAAATATATTTGAGCGCAGACAGGACCCAAAATACTGAGAAATCATATTCTTCATCTCTCCAGCAACAACTACAGCCCATCAGAAATTGTGGATCACTTTGGATGGCTGAGATTAAAATTGGACATGGACTGATCATCCCTAGCCTGCTAGGAGCTGACTTCAGACCTTGAAATTCTTCAACTTTCTTCAACCTTCAGCTCCTGGTTGTTTCTGTAAGTAGCGGAAACAGAAAAAAACATCTTGTGTGCCTTTCGTGTTACATGACTGTCTCTCTTTCTACATCTATTCTTTAATTTTTAAATTTAAAAACAAGGAACTGTTTTAAACAACTTTGGAGCATCTCCCTGTCCCTGAAAATTGCAGCTTGCAAAGACCCCTTTGATCTCAGCAGGACGCCTATCAGCTGTCCAAATGTCAGCACTCAAATACACATCCGAAATGCTTCTCAGTATTGGAACTTCTTTGACAAAGGAACTTCTACAAATTTACCCTGCTTTAATTATCCCATTCCAATCCCTTGGGATTCTAAAGAAAACAAGACGAGGAAAGAGAGGAGAACAAGCAGGCACTCATAGTGGTGTTACAAAGGCAAAGCAATATTCATATATCACCAAAACAACATCAATTACAGCTATATCAGTAAAGGACCCAGACCTCTCTAACACTCCAGAATGCAGGCCCCAGCCAGCTAGGAACACAGGCTTCAAAGTTAAGGCAAACTACGTTAAAGCAGTACTGCAATGCCAGATCTATTAACAACAAAACCGCAGTTATTAACGACCTAATAGAAGCCTCAGATTCAGCTTTAATTACGGAGACGTGGCTGGACTCACTCTGGAAGCTGCTGTGCAAGCCAACTACTCAGTGTTAGGCTTTATGCACACTACCGTTGTTTTGGTCTGCATCCGAGCCGCAGTTTTTGCGGCTTGGATGCGGACCCATTCACTTCAATGGGGCCGCAAAAGATGCGGCCAGCACTCCGTTCCGTAGCCCCGCAAAAAAAATAAATAACATGTCCTATTCTTGTCCGTTTCGCTGACAAGAATAGGCATTTCTACAATGGGCCGCCCGTTCTGTTCCGCAAATTGCGGAAGGCACACAGACGGCTTAAATTTTTTACGGATCCGCAGTTAGCAGACAATAAAAAACGAAACGGTCGTGTGCATGAGGCCTTACACTGTGAGATTCAAGGGAGGAGGAGTAGCTCTGTTCTTCAAATCCAGTTTGAACATCAAACCCCTCGCAGTAACCCCCACCCACTCTTTTGAATGTCTGGCAGCCCAACTTTTGGCTGAGAAAAACATACTGCTTGTCTACCGCCCCCCTGATGATGGCTCAGCCTTTCTTAAGGAATTAGCAGAACTTGTATCTTGCATAACACTGAAACACCCTAGGTGGATAATTCTAGGAGACTATAATGCAGTTAGGAAGAAAGCTACTTCTTTCTATGAATGAAATGGGCTTCTCTCAACCTCCCCACCCACAAAAAAGGCCACACTTTGGACCTCATATTCCATTCAGAGACTTTTAATATCCAATGTGGAAATTGATCCAGTAGTTTGGTCAGACCACCATACAATCCACTTCTCCCTTACAGCACCAGCCAAAAAACAGCAAGTAAAGTAACTAATAAAATACAGTTCCTTGAAAGGTCTGTTACCCCAACACCTTCAGAACACCCTCAATCTTGATGAACTGATAGATCACAACTTAGGCCTTGAATCCATGGTCCTCAAATATAACCACTATGTCTCGGCTGCTTTTGACTCCATAGCTCCCTTACGAATTAAATGTTCTGCACATCGCTGGACTGACATCTCTGTAAAGGAACTGAAGAAAGAGGGCGCAGACTGGAACAAAAATGGCGCAAACATCAGTTCTCCGAAGACAAACATATCAAACACTGAACAACAAGAAAAAGTCCTTATTCCTGTCTCAGGAGATTGCAAATGCAGCCAACAGACCTGCCCAGCTTTTCCGCATAGTCAACAACCTCTGCAACCCATCGTGCCGGAAATCCAGCATCAGACCTTCACAAGACCTGTGTAAGAAATTTGTCCACTTCTTCTCAGACAAAGTCTCCTCCATACGATCTGCCATTCAATTCACAGCACCGGAAACCAAAGCAGAGCCATATAATGGATGCAAAAATAGGCAACCACCATGGTCTGATTTCAAGGTAATTACTGAAGAAGATATCCTAGATATCCTATTAAACCTTCGCCACACTATCTGCAAACTAGACCCTGGCCCAACTAAGTTCATTTAGACCCACTGTAAGGGCCGCTTCACACGAGCGGATGCCGTGCGTGGCATCCGCTCCGTGAAAGAGTGCCAAGACCCGCTGCAGACTGCAGAGGCACGGAGCGGTAACATGACTGTTAATGCTCCGTGCCTCTCTGTGATCTCTTTACTACGAAATCACAGTTGTCACTGTGATTTCGTAGTAAAGAGATCACAGAGAGGCACGGAGCATTAACAGTCATGTTACCGCTCCGTGCCTCTGCAGTCTGCAGCGGGTCTTGGCACTCTTTCACGGAGCGGATGCCACGCACGGCATCCGCTCGTGTGAAGCGGCCCTAAGGGAGTCTGCGGTTTTGGTTCCCTTGCAGGCAGATACGGTGGGGCATCCGCATGGGCGCCAGGGGGGAGGGCCGCGGGGATCTCTGAGGCAGACTTGCCGGGCTGATGGCAATACGTCACGGCCGGTCCTGCCTCCGGTGTCTCCTGTGGGTTCTGTTCTGGCGTCCATGCTGGTGCAATCCCATGCCCGTGCCTAGTCTGTTGGGCATCTGCGTGCACACCCGAGGGGTGATTCGCAAAGGAATGCGCGGCCGAGTGTGCAAGCATCTTATGCGCTACGTCGGCCACTGGTAGGTAAAGCATCTGTGCACAAATTCAAAGTTGATTAGGGATTTGCTGCACAGGTGCTAATGAGTAGGATCATCGCATGACCTATAAGGTTCTGACAAGCAGCACTCTGTGATTGGCCAGCAGGTGTTTAAAAGGTGATCTCCCTGGCTGATCAGTGCTCACTGTTGTCTCTGCAACCTGGGAGTATGCTGGTTCAGATTCACTAAGTTTTTTCCATGCATGAACTCTGTGTGTCTCCATCTAATGAATGCCTCTGGAAACCTCGTCTCTGCTATACAATTGCACCGTGTGTGGCCTTAGATCGGACCTTAGATAATTCACTGTCTCATCCTTAGGTATTTGGTTTCACGGACTCTTCTGTATGAACTTTAGCCTGGTCTGGCTTTTCTCTGACGTTTTCCCACAGTGGTTATTATTTGGACTGCGTTATTTCTGTATGATTTCTGGCTTGGACTTTACTGCTGTGTTTTCAATAAATCCACGTTTGTTCAGATCTTTGCCTGGTTGCTTGGGGTTCTGCAGCATTACACCCGCATTACACAAAATAATCAACTATTCCTTACAAGAAGGCAGGTTTCCCACCTGTCTGAAAGAAGCAATCGACAAATCGCTACTCAAGAAACCATCCTTAGACCCAGATGCCTTAAACAGCTACAGACCTGTCCCCAACCTCCCTTTTCTGTGGAAAGTTATTAAAAAGAAGGCTGTCTATCCCCAAATTGAAGCCAGGCTCTCAAGGAACAGCATCCTTGACCCTCTTCAATCTGGCTTCAGAAAACACCACAACTGTGAAACAGCCCTGCAATGATCTGCTCATGGCAAGAGACAGAGGTCAATGTTCCATCCTAAACTTGGTGGACCTATCAGCGGCTTTTGACACAGTTGATCACAAAATCTTGCTTAACAGGCTACAAGAGTACTGTGGCATAGATGGCTTAGTTCTCCAGTGGTTCAACTCCTTCCTGGCTGGCAGAACTCAAAGGGTATCCTTGGGGCCCTTCCTCTCCAACCCTATACCACTAAAATACGGTGTACCCCAGGGCGCGATACTATCCCCTTTGCTGTTCACCATATACATGCTGCCACTTGGAAAAATCGTACAAAAACATGGCCTGACCTATCACTGCTATGCGGATGACACCCAGCTATATTTATCTTTCAAACCTGGCGTTACAGACCCTACCCCACAAATAAATGCGTGCCTAGCTCAGCTTCAGGAGTGGATGAATGATAACTGGTTCTTGTTATGGGAGGTCAGTGCTCGACAGCAAAGCAGCTCCAGTCTCAGCCAGCACCACTAAGGATAGGGAGCTCAGACCTGAAAAAAAAAATCGAAATTTGTGCGCAGCTTGGGCGTCTTTATTGATGGGGAATTAAACTTCAGGAATCGAATCTCAGCTGTTCTTTCAACTAAGGAACATTGCAAAAATTAAACCTCCAGCAGATCTCCCAAACCTTATTCATGCCTTCATCACATCACTGTTGGACTACTGCAATGTTCTCTATACAGGCCTTCCAAACAAAGACCTGCATCGCCTGCAATTAGTACAGATTGCCACTGCAAGGCTGCTAAGAAGCCAACCCCGCCATTGCCTCATAACACCAACCCTTCGCTCACTACACTGGCTACCGATAAAATAGAGAATTCTGTTTAAGATTGGCTTATTGACATTCAAATCCTTGCACAATCAAGGCCCTGGATACCTGAAGGACTTGTTACTAGTGTTGATCACGAATATTCGAATTGCGAATTTTAATCGCGAATATCGGCACTTCGAGAACTCGTGAATATTTTGAATATCGCAAAATATATTCGTAATTGCGAATATTCGATTTTTGTGAAAATACCAGTTCATGCGAATTTTTATGCGCAAAATTGTATGCGAATTTTATGCGAATTTTCGCAATCAAGAAAATAATGCCTGGAGATCATGAATTCGCGAATTCTCGAATATATGGCGAATATTCACCCAAATATTCGCGAAATATCGCGAATTCGAATATTGCCCCTGCCGCTCATCACTAGTCCCTTCCTAACAGCAGCTCTCCCTGACTTGCAATGATTCAAACCCGTGTGACCGGGTGCTATATAGTAGACATAAATATTAAAAAGTTATGGGGGTCAGGATATGGTGATGTAAAAAAAAAAAAAAAAAATCGCAAAGTTTACATTTATTTTTAAACTATTTAGACATAAAAAAACGACACATATGGGGTGTCGTTGTAATCGTAAAGACCCAGAGAATGAAAATCATGGACCAGTTTTGCCATAAACGGAACGCCGTGTTTTTTTTCCAATTCCTCCCCATTTGGAACTTTGTTAGTGCTTCCCACTACATTTTATGCCATAATTAATGATGGCATTAGAAAGAACAACCGATCCTGCAAAAAATAGCTATGTGACCGGAAATATAAAAAAGTTATGGCTCACAGAAAATAGGGAAGCAAAATGAAAATGAAAAAACCTCCAGTTTCCCAAGGGTTAAAAAAAAAATTCTACACATTGTGATTTTGGTGTGGAAGGACTGAAAAATCTGCACAAAAATCCACATGGCAATTCTATTTGTAAATATGGACCCATCCACACAAGCGAGAATTCCGCACGGGTGCAATGCTTGATGTGAATGCATAGCGCCTGCACGGAATCCGGACCCATTCATTTTAATGGGGCTGTGTACATGTGCGTTGGTTTTCAAGCAACACTGGCCCCATAGAAGTGAATGGAGCTGTGTGAAAATCGGATTGCATCCGCAAGCAAGTTTTTTATTATGTGCGTGCAAAATGCATTCAATTTCTTTGCACCCGCACGATAAAAACTGAATGCGATCACACAAAAAACTGAATGACTTTGCCAAATCGCTCATTTTTCACTGAACGCATTTGCAACTCATCCGTACCTAATCCGCACACGCTCGTCTGCAAGGGGCCTTACTGTTCAGCAAAAACATGCATGTTTTCCCATGGATTGCCATGGTTTTGCAATGTGTCTAGAAAAGCTGTGGGTCCAAAAATCCCATTGCAAAACTGTGGCAGTTCACAATAAAATATATGTAGTTTGAGTGTTGTTGGTTATATGGCAAGAAGAAAGTGCAGTTTGGAATATGTGAAAGAACCCTCAGAGAAAGAGAAAACTGTTAATGATCTTCAGGCTAGTCTAGTGGTTCACTGATTATGGCCATGCTTCTCAAGTGATCATAACATAACAAAAGAATAACATTTGTAAAGCGCATAGGACTCAAAGCGCATAGATATGTCTCTGATCAATACAGGGTTGCAGGCTGTACTGTGTTACAGAGGAAATAGTCAGGTGTTCATAAATGCCACTAAACTGGTGGCTTTTCACTTTGGACTTAAATGCTTTCAGGGATGGGGATGTCCTAATTGGGTGTGGGAGGGAGTTCCGAAATGTAGGGGCGGCATGACAGAAGGCTCTGTCTCCAAAGGTTTTGCGGTGGACTCTGGGGCTGATCAAGTTATTAGATCCTTTTGATCTAAGATTGCGGGGGGTGTGATGCAGTTGTAACAAACACTAGAAGGGACACACAGTGTAGGGAGATTGTGATTACAAATTACTCTTTCTCAAGACGTTTCAAGGACTACTGTGTGTTGGCAGCAATTTAAAGTGCAGATTTGCACTTTTAATTTTTTTTAAATTTACAAACAAAATCGCTTCATTGGCTATCTTAATAGAAGGTGTCTACAGTGACTTCTGACATCTGTGCAATACCTTCTGTGTATCAGGGGCATAGATAGGAAGAATATCAGTAAAAACAGCACCACGTTTTTTTTATCTGCGGCAGAAACCGATTATTGCAGTGCATTGCATTTCTATACTGTCTGAATGCTTTAATCCCATATATTGGGAAAAAGTGAAAATCAATATATATAGAAATCTCACTTAATCTGCACATAGTTTTCTTGTCTGCCCTAGAAACCGTTTATGGCAGCGCATTGCATTTCTATACTGTCTGAGTGCTTAAGGCCCATATATTTGGAGAAATTGAAAATCAGTATATATACACATTTCACTAAATCAGCACCCAGTTTTCTTGTCTGCGGTTTAAAACGTTAAGTGCATTGCATTTCTGTACCGTCTGTGCGCTTCAGGCCCATATATTGGGAATAATATAGTCATAAATATAAACAACATCATAAAACAGTGTCTGTACTGCATATTACAATAATCTGTGGCTAAAATACTGTCCGAAATCTGTGCTGTTCTGTGTCATACACTGCCCTGTATCTTAAAACTGTATTTTGTGGACAGTAAAAAAAAAAACAGCGTCACAACCTGTAAAAAAATCCATAAATATGAAGAAGGCCAGCACTAAGGGACAGGGCAGTGGGTGTTATGCTGATGGTTCAGGCAGAGGTCATGGCACTGGGCGCAATGAAACTGTGCCTGCTGCCAGTGAACTAAAAAAAAAAGTTATAAAACCGTATCCAGCTTCATGTCCAACTTAGGTAGGCGGCGCACGACAACACTATCCAAGTCAGACCAGTGCAAATAGTTGGTCGTTTGGCTTTCTGACAATAATGCTTCCAGTCGGCTAAGCAACACCCTCTCTTCCACCAAGTCCAGTCTCTGTAGCCAAGAGTCTGGTCAGCCAACTCCTCGCTCAGATCATCCTTCCTCTCACCATGGAGAGGCCTGCCAAACGAGGGATCCCACACTCGGATATTCCCAGGAGCTCTTTTCAGCCCCACTATTAGATTTGGCCCTCGCGGCCAGCATGATTGAAGAGGGACCTGAGATATTGTGCCCTGATTCCCAACCTCTAGAGCCTTTACAGTCTCAAGAAGATGACAGTGGTGAACGTCAATCATTAGTTCACAAAGTGAATGACGATGAGACACAGTTGTCAATCACTGAGGTTGTCGTTAGGTCAAGACAGGAGGATGATGAGTGAGGAAGTGGAAGAGGAGGTGTTGGACGATGAGGTCATTGACCCAACATGGGAAGTTGAAAAGCTGACCGAGGACAGCAGCACCGCAACAGGCTGGAAGAGGCAGTGGGGTTGTAAAAGCAGAAGTCGTCCCACACCAAACAGGCCCGCAACTGTTACACCGATCACCCCCATGCGTAAATCAACCTTAGCAAGGGTTTCCACAGTATGGGACGCTACATTTCCCTGACCGCACACTGGGTGAATATGGTGGATGCCGGGAGTGAGTCGTACCCTGGGATGGCACAGGTGCTACCCACGCCCAGGATTGCGGGCCCTACGTCCATCAGGGTCTTTGCAAGCAGCTATGTTACTGGCTCCAATCCCCACTTCTCCTCCTCTTCTGCCTCATCCTGCTCCACCTCCAGCAGCCATCAGTCATTAGCTGGAAGCAGTGTAGCACTGCTGTGGGTAAGCGTCAACATGCCGGCTGTAGCTGATCTGCTCAGGGGGCAAACCGCACACCACCGCAGAGCTTTGGCAGGGTATAAGGGACCAGACCGAGCTGTGACTCTCTCCACTCAACCTACAACCAGGCATGGTTGTGTCTGTCAATGGCAGTAACTTGGTGGCAGCTTTGGAGCTCGGCAACCTGACACACATCCGATGCCTAGCCCATGTCTTAAACTTAGTGGTTCAGTGGTTTATCAAATCATACCCCAATTTTCCAGAGCTACTAGTGAAGGCGCTCCATGTTTGTCCCCATTTCCGCAAGTAATCCACAGCTTGAGCCGGCCTGTCAACGCTGCAGCAGCGCTTGCGGCTTTCAGCTCACCGACTGTTATGTGACGTGAGCACACACTGGAACTCTACGTTCTATTTGTTGGCCAGGCTTTGTGAGCAGCAGAGGGCAGTTGTGGAATACCAGCTGCAACATGGTTGTCGCCTTTCAAGTCAACTGCCCACTATTCACAAGCGAGGAGTGGGCATTGATGTCAGACCTGTGTGAGGTTTTAAAAAACTATGATGAATTCACACAGATGGTTAGTGGCTATAACGCGTAACCATCCCACTGCTGTGTCCAAATGATCGCTGCTCACAATTAAGGACGACGCTCTGAATGTGGCAGACGAGGAACTGGGGATGGACATCTCACAGGGTCATACCCAGACCACCCACAGTTCGTCTTCTCAGCACGAATTGGACCGTGAAGAGGAGGAGGAGATGGAGACTGTTGCCTCTGCTACTGAGGCTATTACCCATGGAACTTTAATTCTATCTGTTCAGCGTGGATGGGCCGAAGAGGAGGAGGAGGAGGAGGAGGAGGAGGAAGAGGAGATGGAGAGTCATCCTGATGTCAACATCTTGCCTGTTGGTACTCTGGCACACATGGCTGAATTCATGTTAGGCTGCCTTACCCGCGACCCTCACGTTATATGACTGTTAGATAACATGGATTACTGGGTGTTCACCCTTCTCGACCCCTGCTACAAAGAAAACTTCTCATATCTCATTCCTATGGTGGAGAGGACAAGTAAAATGGTGCAATACCAGTGGGTACTTGTTGAGAGATTGCTCCGGAATTTTCCATCTGATAACGCTGGTGGCAGAGTCTGTACTTCCTTAGGCAACCGGGGAAGGGAGACAATGGGAACACACAACAGTTCCAAAAAAGGCAGGGCAACAGTCTCCAAGGCATGGGACACTTTCATGACACCCCGCCAGCAACCTCACCCGGAAGCGCGGCCTAGCGGTACAAGAAGGGAAACGTTTTTGAAAATGGTGAAGGAATACATAGCAGACCGTGTCAGCGTCCTAAATGATCCCTCAGTGCCTTACAACTACTGGGTGTCCAAGCTGGACACGTGGCACGAACTTGCGCTCTACGCCTTGGAGGTGTTGGCCTGCCCTGTCGCCAGCATTTTGTCTGAGCGTGTATTTAGTGCTGCTGGTGGCATCATAACAGATAAGCGTATCCGCTTGTCCACTGGCAATGCTGACAGGTTGACTCAGATAAAAATGAACAAGGCCTGGATTGCCCCTGACTTCTCCACTCCACCAGAGGAACGTTGAGCTAATGAGGAACAAACACGCAATTTAAATGTATGCTTTACAATGTACTCAATCCACAAGATTCAGATGCAACCTTTTCACGTCCAAAATTTTTTATATGTTTGAATCTTGTTTACTCATCCTCCTCCTCCTCCCGTTCCATACAGTATATATGCCCTTAGTACAATATTTCATATGTTCTGCTCACCTGTAGGCCCTCAACTCCAATGTTTCATACGGTCTGCTCATCTGTAGGCCCTCACTACAATGTTTTATGGGGTTTTCTCACCTTCAGGCCCTCACCTCCAATGTTTCATATGGTCTGCTCAGCTGTAGGCCCACACATCCAATGTTTCATACATCTGCTCAGCTGTAGGCCCTCACTACAATCTTTTATGGGGCTTGCTCACCTTCAGGCCCTCACCTCCAATGTTTCATACGATCTGCTCAGCTGTAGGCCCTCACCTCCAATGTTTCGTATGTCTGCTCAGCTGTAGGCCCTCACTACAATGTTTTATGGGGTTGTCTCACCTTCAGGCCCTCACCTCCAATGTTTTATACGGTCTGTTCAGCTTTAGGCCCTCACTACAATGTTTTATGGGGTTCGCTCACCTGTAGGCCCTCACCTACAATGTTTTATACGGTCTGCTCAGCTGTAGGCCCTCACCTACAATGTTTCATACATCTGCTTAGCTGTAGGCACTCACGACAAAGTTTTATGGGGTTCGCTCACCTGTAGGCCCTCACCTTCAATATTTCATATGTTCAGCTGAGATGTAGGCCCTCACCTCCAATGTTTCATACATAACTATTCCTTGTAATTTTTGGCAGGCCTTTTACTTAGTGCATAGGCTGTATGAGTGTAGGAGTCCCACTACCTGAACAATTGTAGCACCATGTGAATGAGGCCCTCCTTTATGTGATATACAGGCTGTATATATTTTTCCTTGTAATTTTTGGCATTACTTACACTGTATATACAATTGAATCTACAGGAAAGAATGTTTCCTAACAATTTTTCCTCTAAAATCCATGCCTTGGATATTTTTTTGTGGGGGCTGGGTTTTGGGTGTTTTTTTTTGTCACTCTGTAAAAGTGGTGTACAACTCGGACAACATGGATCCCAGCAGCGATATTGGTGTCCAAGATGCATCCAGACATGGTCCCCCTGCTGTTCCTGATTGATTTAAGAGGTGTTTCCATCACTTTCACACCTTTTCCTATGAACCAGGCACCCCCCCTCATCCGAGCAGGGGGTACCTGGTCGCCTCTCATTGACTTCCATTATACTCGGGTGCTCGGCCTCTGAGCACATTCAGGGTTAATTTGCATAATACAAAAATAGCTTTTTTTTAGCAAAATGAAAGGAAGAAAGAAAACCACTGCAGGAAATAAGGTATTTTATTAAACATGGCAATGGTGACAGCTTCCCTTTAAAAATAAGTAGACAAATTTGGTATTGCCGCGTCCATAACAACCTGCTTTATAAATATACCACATGACCTAATCCCTCAGCTTAATACCGTAAAACAATAAAAAAGTTGTAAAAAAAAACATTCTTTGGTCTCCTTACATCACAAAAAGTGTAATAGCAAACGATCACAAAGTCATATGCACCCCAAAATAGTGCGAATCAAACCGTCATCTCATCATGTAAAAAATGAGCCCCCACCTAAGACAATCGTCCATAAAATACAAAAACTATGGCTCTCAGACTATGGAGACACTAAAACATGATTTTTTTGTTAAAAAAATGCTGATGTTGTGTAAAACTTAAATAAATAAAAAAGTATACATATTAGGTATTCCTACATGCGTAAGAACCTGCTCTATAAAAATATCAAATGACCTAACCACTCAGGTGAACACCATAAAAAAATTAAACAAAAAGTGTGTCAAGAAATCAATTTTTTGTCACCTTAGATCACAAAAAGTGTAATATCATAAAGTCATAAGCACCCTAAAATAGTACCAATCAAAACCGGCATCTCATACTGAAAAAAATAATACCCTACATAAGACAGTGTCTCGACTGAGGATGGGGGAAACCCGCAACCGTGCGATGTCAATAGGATAAGGATAGCTGCTAGGCCAGGACGACAGGATCAGGGAGCAGGTCACCTCCTAGTGTGTCCCTAATTCTGACCCTGACTCCTAACCATATGAGCCAACCCAGATGGTAGGAGGGCTCATACTCCGGAACCTAGGGTCCCTACTAGCCCTCAGGAAATCCCTGGACTAGGAGCAGGGTAAGACGACCTGTTCCTCCTAGACAACAGGCGAGCAGGAGTCTCACTGGCCAAGGAGCAAGGAGAGGGGAAACATATACAGCATATGGATATGGCAGGTAAGTTAAACCAGTACTACACCTACCTGCCACAGACACGCTGACTGTAACCCATGCACAAGTACTGATGTCCACACAAGCATTAAGGACACAGCACACACACAACTCACACAGGTATCCAGGACACCCATAGCCGCAAACAACATAGAGAACATAAAAGCATCTTCTTAACATCATACATATATTTTTATGACCACAAGGGTGGCCCTCACTGGATAGATGGCATATAAGACCAGGAGGATGACTCCAGCAAAAACCATAGCTGGAGTACCCCTCAGCTACAGGCATCCAGCAGGAGCTAAATAGCCCAAGCAGCCACACCCACACACACATACTAGGAAAGGAGTTAACCCTTCCAACACCAGACAAGGTAAGTGCCACTTAAAGAGGAAATGCACACACAACAAAATCCGGTGCAAACCAAACATGGAAAGTGAGCACATACAAACACATGTTGCAAAGATGCAACCTCATGTCTTGACAGTAAACCGCCTAGCAACCAGCTCAGGCTGCTACACTGCCAACAACATCATGTTTCCAGCGGCAACCACACGTGAGACAACATACTAACTGCCCTCACCTGCGGAAGACGAAAAGCAGACCGCTGACAACTGCATGCGACCCAAAGAGTCACGGCCAAACACATAGTCGTGACACTCCCACCCCTCAAAGCCCCCCCCCCACAAAAAAAAGGGGAAACTGATGAGGAACCCAAAAACAGGGATAGGAGAAGGGGAAAAGTAGGAGAATCGGTGATCAGCGCAAGCGAATCTCCCCAGAGCTGCTGCCAGCCCCTGGAGCAACACACAGGAACCAGGGAGCCAGCTGCCAGCCCCTGGAGCAACACACAGTAACCAGGGCACCAGTCACCAAACAACCAGGAGAGACCGCACTGATCACTGCGTCCACTCTCAGACACGGTTCCAACCAAGTCACTGCCAGCATGCATCCTCCACCAGCATACACCAAAGCCAGTCTAACAAGGACTGCAGCTAGCCACACCGACACAAGTGAGAGAACCACTGAGACGTGGACGAGGAGAGACCCAACCACAAGTGCCAGTTCACACACACTGCAACCACTGCTACAGAGAACTGCACTGTATCAGGGTTCCCCTTTCACCCTCCCTGCGGAGGATAAGCATGCAAGCCAGAAAATGGCAGGTGCCACATTCTGCGCCCTATTCCGAAGGCGGTACACTCCCACCCCTCAAAGCCCCCCCCCAACTACAAAAGGGGAAAGTTGGTGGGGCATAACAAACAATGGGAGGGGGGTGGGGAATGACAAGTAAGGGGGCACCAATACAGACAACGGTGACAATCGAATGGCGGGGAAAAGCCACTCACTGCACCGTTAACGGTGAAACCCCCATAATGCTCTCCCTCCGGAGAACACGCATGCACCCCATCAACAGATGGCGATACATGCTGCACCCTCTTTCGAAGGTATCCAAGCAAGGAGCCTTTGTGGTCATACTGTCACGACTGAGGATGGGGGGAAACCCTCAACCGTGCGATGTCAATAGGATAAGGATAGCTGCTAGGCCAGGACGACAGGATCAGGGAGCAGGTCACCTCCTAGCGCGTCCCTAATTCTGAACCTGACTCCTAACCGTATGAGCCAACCTAGATGGTAGGAGGGCTCATACTCCGGAACCTAGGGCCCCTACTAGCCCTCAGGAAAACCCTGGACTAGGAGCAGGGTAAGACGACCTGTTCCTCCTAGACACAGACGAACAGGAGTCTCACTGGCTAAGGAGCAAGGAGAGGGGAAACATATACAGCATATGGATATGGCAGGTGAGTTAAACCAGTACTACACCTACCTGCCACAGACACGCTGACTGGAACCCATGCACAAGTACTGATGTCTACACAAGCATTAAGGACACAGCTCAACACAACTCACACAGGTATCCAGGACACCCATAGCTGCAAGCAACATAAAGAACATAAAAACATCTTCTTAACATCATACATATATTTTTATGACCACAAGGGTGGCCCTCACTGGATAGATGGCATATAAGACCAGGAGGATGACTCTAACATAAAGCATAGCTGGAGTACCCCTCAGCTACAGGCATCCAGCAGGAGCTAAATAGCCCAAGCAGCCACACCCACACACACATACTAGGAAAGGAGTTAACCCTTCCAACACCAGACAAGGTAATTGTCACTTAAAGGGGAAATGCACACACAACAGAATCCCGTGCAAACCAAACATGGAAAGTGAACACATACAAAAACACATTGCAAATATGCAACCACATGCCTTGACAGTGAGCAACCAGCTCAGGCTGCTACACTGCCAACAACATCATGTTGTCAGCGGCAACCACACGTGAGACAACATACTAACTGCCCTCACCTGCGGAAGACAAAAAGCAGACCAATGACAACTGCATGCGACCCAAAGAGTCACAACCAAAAACATAGTCATGACAGACAGTCGCCCAAAAATTTGGCTTTCAGAATATTGAAACACTAAAAAATGGCACAAACGGTACCAAAACAGCTATTTTTTGTTACCTTGCCTTTCAAAATGTGTAATATAGAGCAACCAAAAATCATATGTACCCTAAGATAGTACCAACAAAGCTGCCACCTTACCCTGTAGTTTCGAAAATGTAATATTTTGGAGTTTCTACTCTAGGGGTTCATCAGGGGGTCTTTAAATGGGACATGGCAACTTAAAATTATCCCATTGAAATCTGCCTTCCAAAAACCATATGGCGTTCTGTTCCTTCTACGCCCTGCCATGTGCCCATACATCAGTTCATGACCACATATGGGGTGTTTCTGTAAACTACAGAATCAGGAAATACATATTGAATTTTTTTTGGGCTGTTAACCCTTGCTTTGTTAGCAGAAAAAAATGGATTAAAATGGAAAATCTGCCCAAAAAATTAAATTCTTAAATTTCATCTACATTTTCCTTTAATTCTTGTGAAACACCTAAAGGGTTAACAAAGTTTGTAAAATCTGTTTTAAATACCTTGAGAGGTGTCGTTTCGAAAATTAGGCCATTTATGGGTGGTTTCTATTATGTAAGCCTCATAAAGTGGCTTCAGACCTGCAATGGTCCTTAAAAAGTGGGTTTTGGAAATTTTCAGAAAATTTTCAAGATTTGCTTCTAAACTTCTAAGCCTTCTAACATCCCCAAAAAAAGAAAATGTAATATACAAAATGATCCAAACATAAAGTAGACATATGAGTTAATGTAAAGTAATAAATGTTTTTGGAGGTAGCACTATCTGTTTTAAAATCAAAGAAATTGAAATGGTGAAAATTGTAAATGTTTCCAAATTTTTGGTACATTTTTTCTAAATAAAAATGAAATATTTTGACTCAAGTTTACCACTGTCATGAAGTACAATATGTGATGAGAAAACAATCTCAAAATGGCTTAGATAAGTAAAAGCGTTTTAAAGTTATCACCACATAAAATAACAAATGCCAGATTTGCAAAAAATGGCCTGGTCCTTAAGGTGAAAAATGACAGGGTCCTTAAGGGGTTAAAAAAGTTCTAGAATTGCACCAATACTACTATCAGCATTCTGATGGCATATATTGCAATTCTAAATTATATTCACACCCAAGAAAGTTTTCAAACTATGTTTTACTGAATAATATTAATCAAATTTATAAAAATTTAATTATTTGCACAATATTGTGATTTTTCTAATTATCATCAGAATTAAAAGGGTAGAAAACTTTCTTTTTCTCTTTAACATGTTTTCTTAAATGTGTTTTACTGCCTAGTTTCACGATGTTACTCTTCTTGTGTTCTATTGTTAAGTGGTTTATACACTGCTGGGTGCTTTTTGTCTGTTTTTTTAGGATGTAGAAATAAATAGACACGGGTAGGCAGAACAAATATGATAATTTTATTCTTATAACATGAATTTTTATGTATAAAATATTAAACATGACAAGTCCGCTTTCTGAATTCTACCACAGTGTATATCCAGCTGAGATGTTAATACTCTTTTTTGTACTATATAGGATTACAGGAGACTAAATAATTATTTTCCTTCAGTGCTTTGGCTGTTGTGTCTGAAAAGATGTGTACTGTGAATACATGAAAATAATTAAAGATGAAATGTTCTAAATGGCTGTTAATTTAAGTACATTGCAGACTGCATTAAAATATTTGATGTTGTTATTTCAAAGTTATTATAACAATTAGTATGATCGTGTTTGTGTTCAGTACTTTGAAAAAGTAATAGACCAACTTTCCAATTTTAATCAATATTGCCACTGAATACAATTAATTTTTCAAATGAATGTATGGTTTTGTTTATACAGTATTAGTTTTTTTTTACCTTTTTGCCAAAGTTCCAGTATATTCATGGCAAAAATTGTGTAGTTTGTAGTACTATTAGTGCCAGAATACCAACAGAGGAAGGCTGACATGCCGCAACGCGTTCTGTGAACCGTTTAAAAAACTACAGTGGGATGCGAAAGTTTGGACAACCTTGTTAATCGTCAAGATTTTCCTGTATAAATCGTTGGTTGTTACGATAAAAAATGTCAGTTAAATATGTCATATAGGAGACACACACAGTGATATTTGAGAAGTGAAATGAAGTTTATTGGATTTACAGAAAGTGTGCTATAATTGTTTAAACAAAATTAGGCAGGTGCATAAATTTGGGCACCACAAAAAAAAAAAAGTGAAATCAATATTTTGTAGATCCTCCTTTTGCAGAAATTACAGCCTCTAAATGCTTCCTGTAGGTTCCAATGAGAGTCTGGATTCTGGTTGAAGGTATTTTGAACCATTCCTCTTTACAAAACATCTTTAGTTCATTCAGGTTTGATGGCTTCCGAGCATGGACAGCTCTCTTTAAATCACACCACAGATTTTCAATTATATTCAGGTCTGGGGACTAAGATGGCCATTCCAGAACATTGTACTTGTTCCTCTGCATAAATGCCTTAGTGGATTTTGAGCAGTGTTTAGGGTCGTTGTCTTGTTGAAAGATCCAGCCCCGGCGGAGCTTCAGCTTTGTCACTGATTCCTGGACATTGGTCTCCAGAATCTGATGATACTGAGTGGAATCCATGCGTCCCTCAACTTTGACAAGATTCCCAGTCCCTTCACTGGCCACACAGCCCCACAGCATGATGGAACCACCACCATATTTTACTGTAGGTAGCAGGTGTTTTTCTTGGAATGCTGTGTTCTTTTTTCTCCATGTATAACGCCCCTTGTTATGGCCAAATAACTCAATTTTAGTTTCATCAGTCCACAGCACCTTATTCCAAAATTAAGCTGGCTTGTCCAAATGTGCTTTAGCCCACCTGAAGCAGCACGTTTTGTGCTGTGGGTTGAGAAAAGGCTTCCTCTGCATCACTCTCGCATACAGCATCTCCTTGTGTAAAGTGCACCCAATGGTTGAACGATGCACAGTGACTCCATCTGCAGCAAGATGATGTTGTAGGTCTTTGGTGCTGGTCTGTGGGTTGACTCTGACTGTTCTCACCATTTGTCGCTTCTGTCTATCCGAGATTTTTCTTGGTCTGCCACTTTGAGCCTTAACTTGAACTGAGCCTGTGGTCTTCCATTTCCTCAATATGTTCCTAACTGTGGAAACAGACAGCTGAAATCTCTGAGACATCTTTCTGTATCCTTCCCTTAAACCATGATGGTGAACAATCTTTGTCTTCAGGTCATTTGAGAGTTGTTTTGAGACCCCCATATTGCTACTCTTCAGAGAAAATTAAAAGAGGAAGGAAACTTACAATTGACCCCCTTAAATACTCTTTCTCATAATTGGATTCACCTGTGTATGTAGGTCAGGGGCCACTGAGCTTACCAAGCTAATTTGAGTTCCAATAATTAGTTCTAAAGGTTTTGGAATCAATAACATGACAACAGTGCCCAAATTTATGCACCTGCCTAATTTTGTTTAAACAATTATAGCACACTTTCTGTAAATCCAATAAACTTAATTTCACTTCTCAAATATCACTGTGTGTGTCTCCTATATGATATATTTAACTGACATTTTTTTATCGTAGCAACCAATGATTTATACAAGAAAATCATGACGATTAAGAAGGTTGCCCAAACTTTCGCATCCCACTGTACATTCTGAAGAGCAAGTTCGTCTGCTGGGATTATTTGCAGATTGCAGAATACCATCAGAGACCTAAATAAAAATCACATTGTAAGGCAGTAGGATATATCAAGATTTGTTTAAAAACACATATAAACTGTACAGAACAGGATAAAGATATATATATATATATATATATATACAAACCGGATTCCCAAAAAGTTGGGACACTATACAAATCGTGAATAAAAACTGAATGCAATGATGTGGAGGTGCCAACTTCTAATATCTTATTCAGAATAGAACATAAATCACGGAACAAAAGTTTTAACTGAGAAAATGTACCATTTTAAGAGAAAAATATGTTGAATCAGAATTTCATGGTGTCAACAAATCTCCAAAAAGTTGGGACAAGGCCATTTTCACCACTGTGTGGCATCTCCTCTTCTTCTTACAACACTCAACAGACGTCTGGGGACCGAGGAGACCAGTTTCTCAAGTTTAGAAATAGGAATGCTCTCCCATTCTTGTCTAATACAGGCCTCTAACTGTTCAATCGTCTTGGGCTTTCTTTGTTGCACCTTCCTCTTTATGATGCGCCAAATGTTCTCTATAGGTGAAAGATCTGGACTGCAGACTGGCCATTTCAGCACCCGGATCCTTCTCCTACGCAGCCATGATGTTGTGATTGATGCAGAATGTGGTCTGGCATTATCTTGTTGAAAAATGCAGGGTCTTCCCTGAAAGAGATGATGTCTGGATGGGAGCATATGTTGTTCTAGAACTTGAATATATATTTCTGCATTGATGGTGCCTTTCCAGACATGCAAGCTGCCCATGCCACACGCACTCATGCAACCCCATACCATCAGAGATGCAGGCTTCTGAACTGAGCGTTGATAACAACTTGGGTAGTCCTTGTCTTCTTTGGTCCAGATGACATGGCGTCCCAGATTTCCAAAAAGAACTTCGAATCGTGACTCGTCTGACCACAGAACAGTCTTCCATTTTGCCACACTCCATTTTAAATGATCCCTAGCTCAGTGAAAACGCCTGAGCTTGTGGATCTTGCTTAGAAATGGCTTCTTCTTTGCACTGTAGAGTTTCAGCTGCAACGGCAGATGGCACGGTGGATTGTGTTCACTGACAATGGTTTCTGGAAGTATTCCTGAGCCCATTCTGTGATTTCCTTTACAGTAGCATTCCTGTTTGTGGTGCAGTGTCGTTTAAGGGCCCATAGATCATTTTACAGCCTTGACCCTTACACACAGATATTGTTCCAGATTCTCTAAATCTTCGAATAATGTTATGCACAGTTGATGATGATAGATGCAAAGTCTTTGGAATTTTTCGCTGGGTAACACCTTTCTGATATTGCTCCACTATCTTTCTGCACAATATTGTGGGAATTGGTGATCCTCTACCCATCTTGGCTTCTGGGAGACACTGCCACTCTGAGAAGCTCTTTTTATACCCAATCATGTTGCCAATTGACCTAATTAGTATTAATTGGTCTTCCAGCTCTTCGTTATGCTCGAATTTACTTTTTCCAGCCTCTTATTGCTACTTGTCCCAACTTTTTGGGGATTTGTTGACACTGTGAAAATTTGAATCAACGTATTTTTCCTTTAAAATGATACATTTACTCTGATTAAACGTTTGATCTGTCATCTACGTTCTATTACAAATAAAATATTGACATTTGCCATCTCCACATCATTGCTTTCAGTTTTTATTCACAGTTTGTTTAGTGTCCCAACTTTTTGGGAATCCGGTTTGTATATATATATATATATATATATATATATATATAAAATTATTTATCCTGTAGAGAACACTGTGGCCTGCACTCACCAGCCAGGCATTGAGGGAGAACAATGGTGTGACACCCACTTACTAACATAGTGTGCAGCTGCTCTAGCCAGATTGGCAAGGTACCTTTCCAGGAATTTTCGCAGTAGGACAACTGACCCTCTATCCTTTCCTGCTCTGCTTAGGAGCCCCCTGCCTAACTCCAGATATAGGGTATTCTCAACATTCTGACAGTGTATAAGCATGAACAAAAAGGTGTGCTTTTGGTGGGTTTTGAACTAAAGGTGGTTTGTGGATGACAGTATTATGGGGGATCTGTTTATGACACTGTTATGGATGTGATCTCTGGATGACGCACTGTTATGGGGATATCTGTGGATGACACACTGTTATAGGGGATCTGTGGATGACACTGTTATGGGGGTATCTGTGGATGACACATTGTTATGGGGAATCTGTGGATGCCACACTTTTATGGGGGATCTGTGGATGCCACTGTTATGGGGATCTGTCAGTGGCACACTGTTATGGGGGATCTGTGGATGCCACTATTATGGGGATCTTTGGGTGACACTGTTATGGGGATCTGTGGGTGACACACTGCTATGAAGGATCTGTGGATGACACTGTTATGGGGATCTGTGGAAAACGCACTGTTATGGGGCATCTATGGAAGACACACAGTTATAGGGGCATCTGTGGATGACGCACTGTTATGGGGATAGCTGTGGATGACACTGTTATGGGGGGGATCTGTGTATGACACATACAGGTAAAACAAAAAAAAATTGAATATTGTGCAAAGTTCATTTATTTCAGTAATCCAACTTAAAAGGTGAAACTAACATATGAGATATACTTATTACAGGCAAAGCGAGATATTTCAAGCCTGTATTTGCTATCATTTGGATAATTTTGAGGTCATTTGGATAATTTTGAGGCAGCCTTTGCTCAGTGGATATGCATTAATTAGCTGACTAGAGTGTGACATTTTGAGCCTAGAATATTGAATATTTTCACAAAATTCAAATTTTAAGCTGCATTAATGCAATTCCTTTTAATTTGCATTACTGAAATAAATAGATTTTTGCACAATACTCAAATTTTTTGAGTTTCACCTGTATATAGCATCTTATGCTATATATGTGTCATCTACAGATCCCCACATAACAGTTAGTGTTAAGCACGAATATTTGAAAAGCAAATTTTATCGTGAATATCGCAACTTCGAGAATTCGCAAATATTTTGAATATAGTGCTATATATTCGTTATAGGTACTATTCGTTATTTTCTCCCATCTGAACACATGATTCTTCCCTGCTTCTTGCTTGTGGGCCAATGAGTCATTGGCCCACAAGCGACTTAAGCAGGGAGGAGTCATGACTTTAGATGGGAAAAATGACGAACATTCTAAAAAACAAATATATAGCACTATATCAAATATATTAGTTTTTTTAGAATATTCGTCTTTTTTTTTTTCAATCTGTACAGTTGTTCCACTTCATCATACTCCTTCCCGACAAGCATCCCCGTCACCATGGGAATGCCTGGGGGTTAGAATATACCATCGGATTTGAGTTTTTACGATCTTAGTGAGATTGTGAAAACTCAGATCTTATGGTATATTCTAACCCCCAGGAGTTCCATGGTGACGGGGACGCTTGTCGGGTAGGAGTATGCCGAAGTGGAAAAACTGTACAGATTGAAAAAAAAAAAAGATAAATATTCTAACAAACAAATATATTCGATATAGTGCTATATATTTGTTTTTTAGAATATTCACAATATTCTAAAATAAGAATATATAGTGAATTTTCGATAAAAAACGATTATAACACTACAAGGAGTGCAGAATTATTAGGCAAGTTGTATTTTTGAGAATTAATTTTATTATTGAACAACAACCATGTTCTCAATGAACCCAAAAAACTCATTAATATCAAAGCTGAATATTTTTGGAAGTAGTTTTTAGTTTGTTTTTAGTTTTAGCTATTTTAGAGGGATATCTGTGTGTGCAGGGGACTATTACTGTACATAATTATTAGGCAACTTAACAAAAAACTAATATATACCCATTTCAATTATTTATTTTTACCAGTGAAACCAATATAACATCTCAACATTCACAAATATACATTTCTGACATTCAAAAACAAAACAAAAACAAATCAGTGACCAATATAGCCACCTTTCTTTGCAAGGACACTCAAAAGCCTGCCATCCATGGATTCTGTCAGTGTTTTGATCTGTTCACCATCAACATTGCGTGCAGCAGCAACCACAGCCTCCCAGACACTGTTCAGAGAGGTGTACTGTTTTCCCTCCTTGTAAAGCTCACATTTGATGATGGACCACAGGTTCTCAATGGGGTTCAGATCAGGTGAACAAGGAGGCCATGTCATTAGATTTTCTTCTTTTATACCCTTTCTTGCCAGCCACGCTGTGGAGTACTTGGACGCGTGTGATGGAGCATTGTCCTGCATGAAAATCATGTTTTTCTTGAAGGATGCAGACTTCTTCCTGTACCACTGCTTGAAGAAGGTGTCTTCCAGAAACTGGCAGTAGGACTGGGAGTTGAGCTTGATTCCATCCTCAACCCGAAAAGGCCCCACAAGCTCATCTTTGATGATACCAGCCCAAACCAGTACTCCACCTCCACCTTGCTGGTGTCTGAGTCGGACTGGAGCTCTCTGCCCTTTACCAATCCAGCCATCTGGCCCATCAAGACTCACTCTCATTTCATCAGTCCATAAAACCTTAGAAAAATCAGTCTTGAGATATTTCTTGGCCCAGTCTTGACGTTTCAGCTTGTGTGTCTTGTTCAGTGGTGGTCGTCTTTCAGCCTTTCTTACCTTGGCCATGTCTCTGAGTATTGCACACCTTGTGCTTTTGGGCACTCCAGTGATGTTGCAGCTCTGAAATATGGCCAAACTGGTGGCAAGTGGCATCTTGGCAGCTGCACGCTTGACTTTTCTCAGTTCATGGGCAGTTATTTTGCGCCTTCGTTTTTCCACGCGCTTCTTGCGATCCTGTTGACTATTTTGAATGAAACGCTTGATTGTTCGATGATCACGCTTCAGAAGCTTTGCAATTTTAAGAGTGCTGCATCCCTCTGCAAGATATCTCACTATTTTTGACTTTTCTGAGCCTGTCAAGTCCTTCTTTTAACCCATTTTGCCAAAGGAAAGGAAGTTGCCTAATAATTATGCACACCTGATATAGGGTGTTGATGTCATTAGACCACACCCCTTCTCATTACAGAGATGCACATCACCTAATATGCTTAATTGGTAGTAGGCTTTCGAGCCTATACAGCTTGGAGTAAGACAACATGCATAAAGAGGATGATGTGGTCAAAATACTCATTTGCCTAATAATTCTGCACGTAGTGTATATTAGCTAAATTGATTATATTCTTTTTTTAATTTAATATTCGCTATATTGCTTTATATTCTTGTTTTTGAATATTACGAATATTCTGAAAAACGAATATAGCACTATATTAGCTATATTGCTCTATATATCGCGAATTCGAATATGACCCCTGCTGCTCATCACTAATAACAATATTCCTGTGTAAATAGTGACCCCCCCAATACACCTGGCCCCACTCACAGCAGTCTTCATATCTAAACTGCAGTCATGTAATAAATCCTTAACCTCTTGGTTAGCTTTGTTAAAGTAGCGCAATCCTCTGTAGTAGTACTCACTATCGAACTACTGTAGCAGGCCTGCCGGCATCGTAAGGTCACTCACTCCATCACGGGCTACTCCATCCACTTTTATTAATGGAGCAGGCGGAGAAGGCGCGTTACGGAGTGAGGCCTGCTACGGTAGTTTGATAGTACCACTACAGAGGATTGCGCTACTTTAATAAAGCTAACCAAGAGGTTAAGGATTTAATGACTACACTTTACATATGAAGACTGCTGTGCCCCGGGCCCGATGTAAAAGAGTACAGTGACTGCACCGGGCCCCGGCACGATCAGTTGCCGGCCTCCAGACCCTCCTCCCTCCCCACTTATACATCTCAGACCGCGCTGTGCAGCATAGCGGCTGGCGATGTATCAGTGTCAGCGCACCATTCGCTTTATATAACGCACTGACATTTTCTCCCCGCTTTTGGGGGAAAAAAGTGCATCTTAGGGTCTTTCACACTTGCGGCAGAGGATTCCAGCAGGCAGTTCCGTCACCAGAACTGCCTGCCGGATCCTTCAAAACATAAGAAAACTATTGGCATTTGTCAGATGGATCAGGATCCTGATCCGTATGACAAATGCATTGAAATGCGGATCCGTCTCTCCGTTGTCATCTGGTAAAACGGATCCAGCATCTATTTTATTCACATTTTTTGCGGTCTGAGCATGCGCAGACCGCAATGCCGGATCTGTTTTGCTGGAACACTCGGGCCTGATCTGGCATTGATGCATTTCAATGGGAGAAAATGCAAGATCGGCATTGGGGCAAGTGTTCCGGAATTTTGGACGGAGATAAAACCATAGCATGCTGCGGTATTATCTCTATCCTGAAAAGGCAAAAAGACTGAACTGAAGACATCCTGATGCATCCTGAAAGGATTGCTCTCCATTCAGAATACATTAGGTTAGGTTAGCTGATAAGTTATTTTCCGGACGGAACTCTATGCCGGAAAAGAATAACGCTAGTGGGAAAGTACCCTTATAAAGCGAAAAATACAGTAGCTATTTATAAAAAAAATAAAAATAATATATATATATATATATGATAAATATAAGAGTACCGCGGCACATCCATTAAAGTGACTATCTAGATTGGGTTCAGGTCCGGTGACTGTGGAGGCCAGGTCATCTGGCGCAGCACCCCATCATTCTCCTTCATGGTCAAATAGCCCTTGCACAGCCTGGAGGTGTGTTTGGGGTCATTGTCCTGTTGAAAAATAAATGATGGTCCAACTAAACACAAACCGGATGGAATAGCATGCCGCTGAAAGATGCTGTGGTAGCCATGCTGGTTCAGTATGCCTTCAATTTTGAATAAATCCCCAACAGTGTCACCAGCAAAGCACCCCCACACCATCACACCTCCTCCTCCATGCTTCACGGTGGGAATCAGGCATGTAGAGTCCATCCGTTCACCTTTTCTGCGTCGCATAAAGACACGGTGGTTGGAACCAAAGATCTCAAATTTGGACTCATCAGACCAAAGCACAGATTTCCACTGGTCTAATGTCCATTCCTTGTGTTCTTTAGCCCAAACAAGTCTCTTCTGCTTGTTGCCTGTCCTTAGCAGTGGTTTCCTAGCAGTTATTCTACCATGAGGGCCTGATTCACACAGTCTCCTCTTAACAGTTGTTCTAGAGATGTGTCTGCTGCTAGAACTCTGTGTGGCATTGACCTGGTCTCTAATCTGAGCTGCTGTTAACCTGCAATTTCTGAGGCTGGTGACTCGGATGAACTTATCCTCTGCAGCAGAGGTGACTCTTGGTCTTCCTTTCCTGGGGCGGTCCGCATGTGACCCAGTTTCTTTGTAGCGCTTGATGGTTTTAGTGACTGCACTTGGGGACACTTTCAAAGTTTGCCCAATTTTCCGGACTGACTGACCTTCATTTCTTAAAGTAATGATGGTCACTCGTTTTTCTTTACTTAGCTGCTTTTTTCTTGCCATAATACAAATTCTAACAGTCTATTTAGTAGGACTATCAGCTGTGTATCCACCTGACTTCTCCACAATGCAATTGATGGTCCCAACCCAATTTATAAGGCAAGAAATCCCACTTATTAAACCTGACAGGGGTCACCTGTGAAGTGAAAACCATTTCAGGTGACTACCTCTTGAAGCTCATCAAGAGAATGCCAAGAGTGTGCAAAGCAGTAATCAAAGCAAAAGGTGGCTACTTTGAAGAACCTAGAATATGACATATTTTCATTTGTTTCACACTTTTTTGTTATGTATATAATTCCACATGTGTTAATTCATAGTTTTGATGCCTTCAGTGTGAATCTACAATTTTCATAGTCATGAAAATAAAGAAAACACTTTGACTGAGAAGGTGTGTCCAGACTTTTGGTCTGTACTGTATATATATATATATATATATATATATATACACTACTGAAAATTATGGAAAATGTTCACACTACAGTGATATTATATCATAAGAGTAGGGTATTTAAGTAGAAGCATGCATGGTGATTTCCTCATTTCAAACAATTTATTGAAACAAAAGCCAACAACAGTGGTGGTTATACCCCCACAAAAAATGTCAGTGTCTCAATTACTTACATACACTGTCACGGGGCGCCAAGGGCGCACTCGGTCTCCCATCAGCCACAGACCTTCTGCTTAGCTTCAGGAGCGAGGATCTGTGTTTGGCCTCGTTGTCAGGGCGGCTTTGCTAGCTGGGAGGCTCCCTGCTCCTAGGTCTGCCTTGTCTGTGCTCGACTTGTCTGTCTGTCGGTCATGTGACGCTGGCCATGTCACATGACCCTCAGACCCGACTATAAATACAGGCAGCCTGCTGGCCACAGATTGCCTGTTAATTCTAGGTTCCTGGCATTTTGTTGGACTACTGAATACTACCTGATCCTGTTCCCTGACGATCCTTTGCCTGCTCCTCCTGTACTGCGAATCTCTCCTGGTATCCTGACCCCAGCATCCACCTGATGATTCTTTGCGGACTCCTCTGGTACTTCGTTACTCTCCTGGTATTTGACCTCGGCTTTTGCTGACTATTCTCTGCTCATTCCTTAGTACTGCGTAGCTCTCTAGCTATTGACCCGGTCCGTTCACATTCCGTTATTTGTCTTGTCTGTCTTCCCAGCACGTATCCTAAGTTAGGGACTGACATCTAGTTGTACCCTGTCATTAGGACTTGCGAGGCAAGTAGGCAGGGCCAGGGGTGAGTGTGGAGCGCAGTGGTCACTATCTTCCCCCCTGTGTGTAGTGTACGTGACCGTCACAGACACCCAAAAATAGCCACATGGCCCAAGAGAACCACAATGACGTGCACATCCACTCACTGCTGTGAGTGTACGGATTAGTTAGGTGCTGCACTAATCAAATGTGAATGACGGGGGGCGTGGCCTGACCGAGCTTGATGGCAGCTGCTTGAGAGTGGAGCACCCGCTACTAGATTCCACTCCAGCCTATTTATCAGCACTACCCGTGAGCAGGGATGAAGATTCAGCCTAAAGATCCTGCTAGAGTCTATGCCGACCAGAAACGGGACCCTCCTCAACACCCTGACATGGAAAAATATTTCCAGAAATCGACTCCTCAGACACCCGCACACTCAGGCAAGATGGCGCAGAAGCGGCATGGGGAAGACGGAGCCTCTAGCGATTCGAGTCATGATACTCAGCACACAGAAATGGGAGAGGTATGTGGGTCACAACCTAAGGACGATTCAGCAGCACTCACCCGAGACTTTCTAGAGGAAGCACTCCACAAAGCGCTGGCCCCAATCGCAGCAGACCTCGCTACAATCAAGGCGGATGTGCGCCATATTGGGGACAGAGTTGAGTCCCTGGAGCAGGTGCAAGACGCCATGCCGTCTTTCAATACGGCGGTTAAAGACTCACTGGGGGCACATACTGGAGCCATGAACAGTTTACTCCTCCAGATGGAGGATCAAGAGAACAGGAGTAGACGGTGCAATATTAGAATTAGAGGATTACCAGAGGCAGAGGAGAAGGAGGATTTGATGAGTGCCATGGGCCTGCTTTTCACTTCTCTGCTGGGGCCGAAGCGGGCCAAAGGGGTAACAGTGGAACGAGGGCATAGAGCATTGAGGCCAAAACCTGGGTCCTCTGAGAATCTTAGAGACATCATCTGTGGCTTACTGAGCTACCGGGAACACTGAGGAAATTTTACAAAAGGCAAGGGCTAAAGGAGATGTACACCTACAGGGGAGAAGCATTCGAATTTATCAAGACCTGGCGGCTTCCACGCTTCAAAAAAGAAGAATGCTTAAACCGCTAACTGATCTTCTCCGGTCCTCTACGTTGCCTTATAGGTGGCTGTTCCCATTTGGCATCTTGATTACAGCGGGGAATCGCTGGTTCACTGTCAGAACGCCTGCGGACTTAACACCAGTCTGGGAAATGCTGGATCTGGCACCTGTTGATGTCCCTTCCTGGCTCCCTGTTCCTTCGAAGGAGGAACTTCCACCATTACCTCAAGTTTCACCTTGGCAAAAGCTGAAGCAACAGAGAATCGGTCGTAGTAAGAAGACAGCAAGCAGAGATATGGACACCTGAAGCTAAGGCCGTTGCGAGGATGCTCACGGTCTTGTAAGCATAAGGGGACATTGCTTATCAGGGTATTTTGACTAACGCAATTCCCCATCCCCCTTAAGCTCTCCATATATCACTAGTTGAGCATATGGTTATGAAGCTACTGTTCACTTATCTTATCTAATGCTACTTCCTATAGGTTAGATACGTTGATCTCATGGCATTATTATTGTTGGGTAGTTATTCAACCTTTATTATCTGCACAATATGCTGTAAGGGGAATCTAGGCCGATCAGGGAATACTGATGTTATTTAGTTCCCTACCCCCCTTCATTTAACGGGAACTCTTTAAGGGTTTCTTGCTATGTTTCATATATGCAGGATTCATACTCAGTTGGTTGTTATTTTTCAACTAATGTTTTGTGCTCCACCTTCTGGTTGTTCTTATGCTTGCAAGGGATTCAATTTCATATTGTTGGCACATGAATGGCACCGTTAGTTCTTAATATTGCCACTTACAATGTACATGGCTGCAACAGTCCGGTCAAGTGGAGCCGTGTTTTCCGTAGTATTAAAAAGGCAGCGATAGATATTATTATGCTACAGGAAACGCATTTCACAACCCATCATATTCCCAACCTGGGTAACTCTGCTTTTCATTATTGGTACCATTCATGTTCTGATAATGCTGCATCCAGGGGAGTCAGTATAGAGTTTAAAAAGAATGTTCCGCTCACCCTCCATTCACAATTGGCAGACCCGGGAGGCAGATATCTCCTGCTAAACTGCGAGATAGGCCATACCAAATATACAATATGCAATCTATATGCACCAAATATGAAAACAGTTCACTGGCTTATGGAAACCCTGGATAAGATAGCCGCATTTGCCTCTGGTTGGCTGATTATTGGAGGAGATTTTAATCTGACTCTAAATCTGCTACTGGACTCTTCGTCCAAGAAATCGGCTACATCGTTCAGGGCACTGAAGTCCCTACAGACTCTCTTGCGGGACACCCATGTAGTAGATGTGTGGCGGTTGATTCATGGAGATAGAAGGGATTATACTTTCTATTCGAATCCTCATAAATCGTACCAGAGACTGGACTATCTCATGACCCAGGAAAACTGCCTGACCTTGGTTCAGTCAGCTACTATAGATTGCATAACAATTTCTGATCACGCTATGGTATACTGTGCCATGCAGATCCCTAGCATGAGAGGGAAAGAGTGGTCATGGAGATTAAATCATACGTTATTAGACACCCAATCAGAGGTAGACGCTATCACTAGGAAACTGCAGGAGTACTTTGATCTCAATGTGAACACCGCCACCACATCCGCTATTACGTGGGAAGCTCATAAGGCGGTCATACGGGGGGAGTTTATAGCCTTAGGTGCACACATTAGGAGGGAAAGGACAAAACAACTGACAGAGTTATTGGCCCGTATTTCCCAAGTAGAAAGAGCCCATAAAAGATCTTTAGCAGTAAGAGACTTAGAGACCCTTGTGAGGCTTAGACAGGAACTTAAGTCATTGCTTAATGTTAAAACTGCTAATGCATATTTAAGAATAAAGCACAAGCACTACATTCATGGGAACAGAGGCAGTAAGGTCTTGTCTGCCATGATTAAGAAATGAACAGAGCAGACTTTCATTAAGCAAATGGTGACTCAGGAGGGGAAGATTACAGTAGATGCCATGGAGATTTCTAATGTATTCACTAAATATTATCATGATTTATATAATTCGCGGAAAGGTGAGGCTAGTGAGGAGCTTCTAATTAGACAGGAAAAGACAGCATCCTTTTTGCAGGCACTGGGGTTACCATCGTTGTCGGTAGAGAAAAGAGAGACTTTAATTGCCCCAATAACGCTTGAGGAGGTTGAGAAGATCCTAAAATCAACACCTAAGGGGAAAAGCCCAGGTCCTGATGGGCTGACGGTAGCTTACTATAAACAGTTTTTTCCAGTACTAGGCCCTCACATTGTCTCTCTCTTTAATTCCCTATTGAGTGGAACCCCATTACCTAAGCAGTCATTGGAAGCTCATCACAGTACTGCCGAAACCTGGGAAAGACCCGAACCTACCATCTAGCTATAGACCAATTTCACTACTTAACGCTGATGTTACACTGTGGGCGAAGGTCTTAGCCTACAGAGTTTCTCCCCTACTCAAAGGTCTGATCTCCCCTGAGCAGTCGAGCTTTGTGGGTGGTAGGGAGTGCAGGGATAGCACCTTCCAGGTTATAATGGCGCAACAATACGCTTTGTCACGTGGACACAGTATTACTTTGTTAAGTACTGACGCAGAGAAAGCGTTCGATAGAGTGGACTGGCAGTTCATGGCAGCCACTCTTCACAAGTTCGGTTTCCCTTCTCAATTTGTGACCGCTGTGCTATCCCTGTACTCCTCCCCCACAGAAAAAATCAGCTTAAATGGCAACCTCTCCGCCCACTTTGATATCAGGAATGGGACACGGCAGGGCTGCCCATTATCACCAACCCTGTTCATCCTCTGTTTAGAAACCTTTCTCCAGGCAATTAGACAGGACAATGAAATACAAGAACTTAAGATTGGCCCCCAAACACATACTGTTGCGGCGTTTGCTGATGACATGCTCTTGTTGCTGTCAAATCCTAGAGCAGCTTTCCCCGCGCTACTAAGACAACTAGATAATTTTGGGTCTATGTCTAATTTTAAAATAAACTTAGCCAAATGCGTTGCTTTAGGTGTCAATACCCCATAGTCGACCATAGCCCATCTTAAAGCAAATTACCTCTTCCAATGGAAAACGGACAGTATTGACTACCTTGGAGTACAAATAACGAAACACCCTGATCGACTCGTCTCCTAGAATTACCCAAAACTATGAGAGAATATTAAACTGCAACTAAAAGATCTTAAAATACCATTTTTGACATGGTTAGGGAGAAAAAATGCTATTAAAACTTATGTCTTACCCAAACTACTGTATTTGATGCAGACTTTACCAGTAGCATTGCCCCGTCAGTTCTTAGGTCAGATAAGGAAAATTCTAGGGATGTGCCAAGTTTGTGAGAATGGATGTGCAAGGTCCAGGAGATATGCCAGCTAGAAGAATTGACCAGTTGGAAATCCTTATCTCATGACAAGTTCCTAATGTCCTGGGGTAAATGGAAAGAATGGTACGCTTCTGTCTCAGATACTGAGTAGAGGGAATCCCATACTCATCCTCTGGGTCATATACGGGAATGAGTGGGGTTGCTGATTGTTCAGGACGTACTAGCCCAGAGGGGTCTGGGGGAAAGCTACAAGGTAACGGGTTATTTATGCTACTTACAAGGGCTATATTACAATATGCATTGTACTTTGGTTTTAAGCTGAACGGCAACCCAATTTTTTCTAACTCTCTTGTGCCTTATTTATATGTGCTAATTTTCGCTTCTTCGTCTTAACCTGACAAACAAACCCTTGCATGTACCTCAGCATCTTATACATGTAACCAGATATGTTTATTATGGAGCAGTTATTGTTCTCGATTATTTTCATATGTACTTGTCTTATCATATGAAGGAAATCTTAATAAATAAAGATTTGATTAAAAAATTTGAATGACGGTGGTGCTCAGCATAAAAAAGCATATAACTGGTGCAATAGAAAAGATAAAGAAGATGCGGCACTCACCGAAAACTCTCTTTGCAGCTTTATTCACATTTAAAAATCAACGGTGTGTGGGCCCAACACAGTTCAAAGGCAACAGCCGTTTCGAGCTTGTTGCGCTTTCCCAAGCCATTAGTGACAGAGTAAGTGTGGGGAATAAATGCTTCCACACCCTTGTCATTGATTAAATAAATGACACATGCGTTAAAGCAATTAGACAAAAAGACAAGCAAATAATGGCCTTATAAAAACACTGCTAGGTTGTTTTTATCATTTAACCCCAGAGGGGAGGGCCCATGGCTCTAGTTTTTATAATCCAGGCTGCTTCTTTCTGGAGTAAGATACGGCCTCTATCACTACCCTGTGCTAGGGGCTGGACATTTTCAATCGCTGCACATTTTAAAACACTGTCATTTCCTCCATGTGCTTCATGTACATGGTCAATTAATCTAGTAGCTCCAATTCTTGTCTCAATATAATCTCCTGTGTTCTCTAAATCTGATATATAAAAATCTGATGGTTTAACCAATGTAAAACCTCCCACAGGTACAAAAAATTACATAAACTACAAACTGCGTTTTGCAGGAAATAAATCGGTTGACCACTAGTGTTGAGCGAACCCAAACCTGAACTTTGACGGAAAAGTTTGGGTTTGAGTTTGGTGTTCGGGCATTTAATAAAGCTTGTTGAAAGGCTGCAGGGCAGCCAATCAACAAGCTTTTAAGCTGTAGGCACTTAGAAGCCATCACAGCCATGGCTACCAATGGCATGGCTGTGATTGGCTGGTGAATCATGTGACCCAGCTTTTATAAAAGCTGGATCACATGTAGCACCGCCCATCAGCTCTGAGTATTGCAGGGACAGGTAGCACCCAGCTGAACTGAGGGAAAGAGTTAGGAATCAGGCTATTTGTTTTGCGGGTGACTGAGAGTATAAAGATTTTTTGTGGGTGCAATGCATCAGCCCTGCACCCCTGACACAGAAATATAATACTAAATCTGGCTGTTAATTCTGTAGGTGATCTATAGTGATTTTTTTCTTTGTGGGTGCAATCCATCATCTTTGTACCCCGGACACAGAAATATAATAGTTAATCTGTCTGTTAGTTCGGTGGGTGACATATTCCCATATTTTGTGTGAGGTACACCTGCATTGCATCCATGACAGTGAAATTAATATAGTTAATTCATCTGTTAGTTTGGTAGGTAAAATATACCCAATTTTTGTGTGAGGTAAACCTGCATTGCATGCGTGACAGCGAAATTAATATAGTTAATCCATCTGTTAGTTCGGTGGGTGACCTCAAAGATTGAGGAGAGCATCAAATAAAAGCCGTGGGCCTGGTCATGGTGCTGCTGGTGTTGGTGGAGCTCCTTTAGCAGGGAGAGGACGTGGTCGATGTGTGCCAGCTACAAGCCCAAATGATACACCTTCCTCAGGTGCAAGTAGACAACAAAAACTTCAGCGTTATTTTTTAGGCCCGAATACGGTGTACGAATGGTGAGGCCAGAACAAGTAGAGGTGTTAGTAGATTGGGTGGCTGACAGTGCCTCTAGTTCCTTCACATTGTCTCCCACCCGGTCCCCTGCTGAAAACGCAGAGTTGGCACCTGCAGCCCATGGGCATCTGTCTTTCACCTCACCCCCTTGTAAATCAGCCAAGCAGTCTGAGCCCCAAGTCATGCAGCAGTATCTTATGCTTTTTGATGACTCTGCTGGCAGGGTTTCCGTGGGCCATCCACCTAGCCCTGCCCCAGAAGTGGAAGAGATTGAGTGCACCGATGCCCAACCACTTATGTTTCAGGATGTGGAGATGGGAGGACAACCGCAGCACGTCTCTGATAACGAAACACAGGTGCCAACCTCTGCTGTGGAGACCAACAAGGAGGGCAGGGTTGAGGAGTGGGTCGAAGATGATGTGGAGGATGATGAGGTCCTAGACTCCACATGGAATCAAGGTCATACGAGTAAGGTGTGCAGTTCGGAGGAAGAGGTGGTGGTCACACAGTGCCAGCCGCACAGCAAAAGAGGGAGCAGGGTGCAAAAGCAGAGTGGCCGTCCCCTAGCCAGTACACCTTCTACTGCCCACCACACCCAGTAACTAAGCACACCAAAGCCAGCTCCAAGGAGTTCCCTGGTGTGGCAGTTATTCAGACAATGTGCTGATGACAAGATGTGACGCTATGCAATCAGAGCCCGAATCGAGGCATAAATGTTCTAAACCTGAGCACCACCTGCATGACCAGGCATCTAAATGCAAAGCACGAGCTGCAGTGGAGTAAACATTTCAAAAACCACGAAAGATCTGCTCCCTCTACTGCTGCAGTCTTGGCCTCTTCCTCCCCCTCTGGAGTGACAGTGGCATCTGTCTACCAGCAAATGTAGGATGTGTCAGCAACACCACCACTTCTGTCACCATCACCAACCATCTCCACACTGTCCCATGGAAGCGTTCAGCTGTCCATCTCTTAAACACTGGAGAGAAAGAGGAAGTACCCCCCTACCCACCAGCGATCCTTGGCCCTGAATGCCAGTATTTCAAAATTCCTGGCCTTTCATATGCTGTCATTCCGTCTGGTGGAGACGGAGACTTTTAAAAACCTTATGGTGGTGGCTGTCCCACAGTGCATGGTTCATAGCCGCCACTACTTGTCCAGGCGAGCCATTCCCTGCCCTGCACAACCAAGTGGCAGACAAAATTAGGTGTGCACTGAACCTCCGATAGGTGGACCAGTAAGCACGGTCAGGGATGTTATATCTCCGTAACTGCACACTGGGTAAATGCAGTGGCGGCTGGGCCTGAGGCGGATAGCAGTTTGGGGCATGTACTTCTGCCACCGAGAATTGCAGGACGTTTTCTCTTTGCCTCTTGTTGCCTCCTCCTCCTACTCCACTTCCTCCTCTACCGCCTCCTCATCCAGTCACTGTAACACCTTCACCACCCAGCCAGGGGGAAACGACAGCAGGCAGTTTTGAAACTCATCTGTTCGGGGGGAAAAACCCACACCGTGCAGGAGCTGTGAACAGGCATGGAACAACAGACCGATGTGAGTGGGTAGTGCCACTGAGCCTGAAGCCCGACCTGGTGGTGTGCGATAACGGGCAAAATCTTTCAGCAGCTCTGGGCCTAGCCGATTTGACGCCTTTGCCTGGCGCATGTGCTAAAATTGGTGGTGCAGAGGTTCCTGAAAAATTACCCCAATATATCAGAGCTGCTGCAGAAAGTGTGGGCCGTCTGTGCGCGCTTTCGGTGTTCTTACCCTGCCGCTGCTTGCCTGTCTAAGCTGCAGCGTAACTTCGGCCTTCCAGCTCACCGCCTTATATGCGACATAACCACAAGGTGGAACTCCACCTTGAACATGCTGGAGAGACTGTTCGAGCAGCAGCAGGCGATAGTGGAGTTTCAGCTGCGGCACGCACAGATGAATCGCTCTGCGGAACAGCACCACTTCACCACCAACGAGTAGGCTTCCATGCGGGATGGGTGTGCTGTTTTGAGCTGTTTCAAGTACTCCACCAACATGGCCAGTGCCGATGATGCTGTCCTCAGCATTACTATCCCACCTCTATGTCTCCTTGAAAAAACACTTTTGGCGATGATGGAAGAGGATGTGGCATTGGAGGAAGAGGAGGAGGAAGAAGGATTATTTCCACAGTTATCATGCCAGTCATTCACAAGTGGCTCGGAGGGTGGGTTCCTGCACCAACAGAGGCCAGGTACACAACTGTCCAGCCAGGGCACAGTTCAGTAGGATGCAGTGGAGGAGGATGATGAGGAGGAGGAACCGTGTTCACAGAATTGTGGCACCCAAATCAGTTCATTGGCATCACTGTAGCGTGGCTGGGGTGATATAGAGGACACAGACGATACACCTCCCACAGAGGACAGCTTGTCATTGCCTCTGGGCAGCCAGGCATACATTAGCCACTACATACTGCAATGCCTGCACAACAACCGCAGAGTTGCCCATATTCTAACCAGTGCTGATTACTGGGTCGCCACCTTGCTCGATCCCTGCTAAAAGGACAACGTGCCATACTTAATTCCCTCACTAGAGCGTGATAGGAAGATGCTGAAATACAAGCGCATGCTGGTAGACTTGCTGCTGATGGCATTCCCATCTGACAGCGGGGGCACAGTGGAAACACAAGGCGAAGGCAAAGGAGGAGGAAGAAGGTGCCAACGCAGAAGAGAGAGTTAGCATGGCTGAAATGTGGAAAGCTTTGCCAGCATGCCACAACAACCAGAATCACCAGATGATATGGAATGTCTTAGCAGGAGGCAGGTTTTCAGCAACATTGTGGAACAGTACGTGTGCACACGCCTGCACGTACTGAGTCTGACTGATGGGTCTGCCCCATTCAACTTCTGGGTCTCCAAATTGAGCAAATAGCCTGAGCTTGCCCTTTATGTATTGAGGTGCTGGCCTGCCCTCCGGCCAGTGTATTGTCCGAACGTGTGTTTAGCAAGGCAGGGGGGGTGATCACAGACAAGTGCAGACACCTGTCCACAGCCAATATGGACAAGCTCACGTTCATTCAAATTAACCAGGCATGGATTCCACAGGACTTGTCCGTACCTTGTGCTGAGTAAACAATTATACCGGCCGCACCCAGTCATTGTTATACTCCAGCGCACTTTCTCTTTGCATTCTCTTTTCTATTTCCCAATGGTTTGGGGTCTTCCCAAATTAATAAAAAAAATAAAAAAAACTGTGTTGGCTACCTCCTCTTCCACCGCCGCGTCCACCTACACCGCTATGTCCACCGCCTCCTCAACCTCCTATGCCACTTTGACCTCCGTATCCTAGTTCAAGATTATTATTTTTATGTATTTCTATTCTATGTCCCTGTATAAAATGCCCTATACAGAGCCCCCATATAAAATACCCTTCGTTGTGACCTCAGTAGATGCCCTCTTGGTGCTCCTAATAATGTGCTAGTAAGAAGTACCCCCATAGAACCCCCCAATAATGTGCCAGTAAAAAGTGCCCCATAGTGCCCCCAATAATGTTCCTCTACCACCTTACCCCATAGTGCCCCCCATATAAAATACCCCTTCTTTGTGGCCTCAGTAGATGCCACCTTGGTGCTCCCAATAATGTGCTAGTAAGAAGTGCCCCCATAGATGCCCTCATAGTGCCCCCCAATAATATGCCAGTAAAGAGCGCCCCATAGTGCCCAAATAATGTGCCAGTAAGAAAATGCCCCTCACAGTGCCCCCCAATAATGTGCCAGTAAGACGTGCTCCTAATAATGTGCCAGTTAAAAGGGCACCCAAAGTGAGCCCCAATAATGTGCCTGTAAGAAATGCCCCATAGATGCCCCCACAGTGCCCCCCCAGTAATGTTCCAGTAAGAGGTGCCCCCACAGTACCCCCCAGTAATGTGCCAGTAAGAAGTGCCCCCATAGATGCCCCTATAGTGCCACCCAATAATGTGGCAGTAAAAAGTGCCCTATAGTGCCCTCAAATAATGTGCCAGTAAGAAGTGCGCCATAGATGCCCCCACAGAGCCCGCCAATAATGTGCCAGTAAGAAGTGCCTCATAGATGCCCCCGAATAATGTGCCAGTAAGAAGTCGCCCCATAGATTCACCCAAATCATGTGCCAGTAAGTAGTGCCCCCAATAATGTTCCAGTAAGAATTCCCGCCATAGATATCCCCCAATAATGTGCCAGTAAGAAGTATCCCCCGATAGAAGCCCACCAATAATGTGCCAGTAAAAAGTTCCCACCACAGCGCTCCTCTCCTGTATTGTGCCATATATAAAAAATAAACACCTATGGCTCAGACGGCTATACGACTCAGATGGCGTGATGATGTAATCGTGCTGCCTACACCGGCCTCTGATAGGCTGCAGGCCTAGTGTCTGCAGCCTATCAGAGGAACGGGGAAGGGAGACGCTTCTCCTCTGCCCCACAGCATCCATCTGTATCGCTGTCCTGAGGACAGCGATACAGATGACTATAGAGACGATTGCTTCCACAATGGAAGCGCTCATCTCCCTGTGCCCTGCCACTACACCACTGCTTGCTGGTTCTGGGGCCCACCAAAGAATTCCCTGGCTCCCTGGTGGGCCAGTCCGAGCCTACATACATGTGAACAATAATAGTGGTTGCCACCATTCTTGTTCTGTAGGTTATTGGCTGAAGTGTTAGGGTGATATCAATATATTAACGTATATATTTTAATCTCTTATCTTTTTTAGATTTAATCTGCCTTGAGAAAAAAATATATATATATGTATATATTGCCTCACTGTACCACATGGGTGAATAAACCACTGTGTATTTTTTACTTGGAGTGCTGTCCGTTTCTTTGCTTATATATACAGTGGATATAAAAAATCTACACACCCCTGTTAACATGTCAGGTTTCTGTGCTGTAAAAAAAATGAGACAAAGATAAATAATTTCAGAACTTTTTCCACCTTTAATGTGACCTATAAACTGTACAACTCAATTGAAAAACAGACTGAAATCTTTTAGGTAGAGGGAAGAAAACAAAATAAAATAATGTGGTTGCATAAGTGTACACACTTATAACTGGGGATGTAGCTGTGTTCAGAATTAAGCAATCACATTCAAAATCATGTTAAATAAGAGTCAGCATACACCTGCCATCATTTAAAGTGCCTTTGATTATCGCAAAACAAAGTTCAGCTGCTCGAGTTGGTCACCTCCCGCAGCAAAAGCCATGGTCCACAAGAGCTTCCAAAGCATCAGAGGGATCTCATTGTTAAAAGGTATCAGTCAGGAAAAGGGTACAAAAGAATTTACAAGGCATTAAATATACCATGGAACACAGTGAAGACAGTCATCATCAAGTGACATTACCAAGAACTGGACGTCCCTCCAAAATTGATGAATAGACGAGAAGAAAACTGGTCTGGGAGGCTACCAAGGGGTCTACAGCAACATTAAAGGAGCTGCAGGAATATCTGGCAAATACTGGCTGTGTGGTACATGTAACAACAATCTCCTGTATTCTTCATATGTGTGGGCTATAGGGTAGAGTGGCAAGACGAAAGCCTTTTCTTAAGAAGAAAAACATCAATGCCAGGCTACATTTTGCAAAAACACATCTGAAGTTATGGTCTGATGAAACCAAGGTGGAACTTTTTGTCCATAATTCCAAAAGATATGTTTGGTGCAAAAACAACACTGCAAATTACCAAAAAGAACACCATACCCACAGTGAAGCATGGGGGTGGCAGCATCATGCTTTGGGACTGTTTTTTCTTCAGCTGGAACTGGGGCCTTAGTTAAGCTACAGGGAATTATGAAGAGTTCCAAATACCAGTCAATATTGGCACAAAACCTTCATGCTTCTGCTAGAAAGCTGAACATGAAGAGGAACTTCATCTTTCAGCATGACAACAACGCAAAGCATACATCCAAATCAGCAAAGGAATGGCTTCACCAGAAGAAGATTAAAGTTTTGGAATGGCCCAGCCAGAGCCCAGACCTGAATCTGATTGAAAATCTGTTGGGTGATCTAAAGAGGGCTGTGCACAGGAGATGCCATCACAATCTGACAGATTTGGAATGTTTTTGCAAAGAAGAGTGGGCAAATCTTGCCAAGTCAAAATGTGCCATGCTGATAGACTCATACCCAAAAATACTGAGTGCTGTAATAAAATCAAAAGGTGCTTTAACAAAGTATTAGTTTAACGGTGTGCACACTTAAACCATATTATCCTATGTTTATATTTTTTCTCCCCTCTACCTAAAAGATTTTAGTTTGTTTTTCAATTGAGTTGTACAGTTTATAGGTCACATTAAAGGTGGAAAAATTCTGAAATGATTTATCTTTGTCTTGTTTTTTTTACATCACAGAAACCTGACATTTTAACAGGGGGTGTGTAGACTTTTTATATCCACTGTATATACAGTTGCAAGAAAAAGTATGTGAACCCTCTGGAATGATATGGATTTCTGCACAAATTAGTCATAAAATGTGATCTGATGTTCATCTAAGTCAGAACATTAGACAATCACAGTCTGCTTAAACTAATAGCACACAAAGAATTAAATGTTAGGCTACTTTCACACTTGCGGCAGGACAGATCCGACAGGCTGTTCACCATGTCGGATCTGTCCTGCGGCTATTTCACCGTGCCCGCGGACCACCGCTCCGTCCCCATTGACTATAATGGGGACGGGGCGGAGCTCCGGCGGTGCACAGACAAAGCCGCCAGACTGAAAAGCCTGACATGCAGTAATTTTAGTCCGGCGGCCTTTCTCCGTGCACCGTCGTGCTGCGCCGGAGCTCCGCCCCATCCCCATTATAGTCAATGAGGACGGAGCGGCGGCACGGCGAAATAGCCGCAGGACGGATCTGACATGGCGAACAGCCTGTCGGATCCGTCCTGCCGCAAGTGTGAAAGTACCCTTACCATGTTTTTATTGAACACACCATGTAAACATTCATAGTGAAGGTGGAAAAAGTATGTGAACCCCTAGAAAAATGACATCTCCAAGAGCTAATTGGAGTGAGGTGTCAGCCAACTGGAGTCCAATCAATGAGATGAGATTGGCGGTGTTGGTTACAGCTGCCCTGCCCTATAAAAAACACACACCAGTTCTGGGTTTGCTTTTCACGAGAAGCATTGCCTGATGTGAATGATGCCTTGCACAAAAGAGCTCTCAGAAGACCTACGATTAAGAATTGTTGACTTGCATAAAGCTGGAAAGGGTTATAAAAGTATCTCCAAAAGCCTTGCTGTTCATCAGTCCACGGTAAGACAAATTGTCTAAAAAAGCAGAAAGTTCAGCACTGCTGCTACTTTCCCTAGAAGTGGCCGTCCTGTAAAGAAGACTGCAAGAGCACAGCGCAGACTGCTCAATGAGGTGAAGAAGAATCCTAGAGTGTCAGCTAAATACTTACAAAAGTCTCTGGCATAAGCTAACATCCTTGTTAGCGAATCTACGATACGTAAAACACTAAACAAGAATGGATTTCATGGGAGGATACCACAGAGGAAGCCACTGCTGTCCCAAAAAAAACATTGCTGCATGTTTACAGTTTGCACAAGAGCACCTGGATGTTCCACAGCAGTACTGGCAAAATATTCTGTGAACAGATAAAACCAAAGTTGAGTTGTTTGGAAAAAACACACAACACTATGTGTGGAGAAAAAGAGGCACAGCACACCAACATCAAAACCTCATCCCAACTGTGAAGTATGGTGGTGGGGGCATCATGTTTTGGGACTGCTTTGCTGCGTCAGGGCCTGGACGGATTGCTATCGTCGAAGGAAAAATGAATTCCCAAGTTTATCAAGACATTTTGCAGGAGAACTTAAGGCCATCTGTCCACCAGCTGAAGCTCAACAGAAGATGGGTGTTGCAACAGGACAACTACCCAAAGCATAGAAGTAAATCAACAATAGAATGGTTTAAACAGAAGAAAATACACCTTCTGGAGTGGCCTAGTCAGAGTCCTGACCTCAACCCGATTGAGATGCTGTGGCATGACCTCAAGAAAGCGATTCACACCAGACATCCTAAGAATATTGCTGAACTGAAACAGTTCTGTAAAGAGGAATGGTCAAGAATTACTCCTGACCGTCTGATCTGCAACTACAGGAAATGTTTAAGTTATTGCTGCCAAAGGAGGTTCAACCAGTAATTAAATCCAAGGGTTCACATACTTTTTCCACCTGCACTGTGAATGTTTACATGGTTTGTTCAATGAAAACATGGTAACATTTAATTCTTTGTGTGTTATTAGTTTAAGCAGACTGTGATTGTCTATTGTTGTGACGTAGATGAAGATCAGATCACATTTTATGACCAATTTGTGCAGAAATCCATATTATTCCAGAGGGTTCTCATACTTTTTCTTGCAACTGTGTGTATATATATATATATATATATATATATATATACTCGCACACATAGGGGGTCATTTACTATCTGATACACGCTAGTCTATGGTGTATATCTGGCACAGATTTTGGTGAAAAGGATATTTGCGATGCAAACTGCGACTTTTCCTCCTCACGCTAGGTCTAAAAAAGGGGGCGTGATGTGGGCAGGGAAGGGGATGGGCAAGTAGGCCCATCTCAATTATCATTTTCTACGCCTGTTTTAGGCATAGAAAATGGTCTAAATTTAAGCTAGCAAGGGAGCTGTCATAGATTTAGACTGAAGGTAGATGCGCCGGATTTATGTAGAGACTGGCGCCTTTACATAACTTTTGTGGATCCACCACCAGCACAAGGAGTTATTAAGATCATTCTGGTCTTACTAAATGACCCCCATAGTTCTGTGCAAAAGTTGAATAGTTTATTTGTATCAATGAACATATTGAAGCTAAATGAACAAAAGAAAAATCTAAATCAAATCTATATTTGGTGTGACCATCCTTTGCCTTTAAAACATAATATTTTCTTCTAGGTACAGGTTTCTTCGAGAACACAGTTTTTGATGTAACTCTGCTTGTAGGTTGTTCCAAATATCTTGGAGAACTAAACACAGATCTTCTGTCTCTTCATGTAATCCCATATAGCCCATCCTCTGGATAAGTCATCAATATCAGATCAGCAGGGGTCCTGGGTATCAGCTGTTAGAAGAGACCTACTTCTATGCCATGCAATGTCACCATATTGGTTACATGGCCTAGTTGCAGTCAAAGTGAACGGGGCTGAGCTGCCATACAAAGCACAGCCGCTGTACAATGTACAGGTTGTTCTGCAGAATTTTTTTTTTTACATTTATACTATACTAGCAAAAGGACTCGGCTTTGCACGAGTATATTTCATCAATTTCATTTTGTGTTTCTGTGTTTCGCAAAAAGATATCAACAGTTTCCCCCATAACAGTGACCTCTACAGTACCCGCCCCTTTAACAATGATCTCCACAGTGTCCGCCTCTTTAACATTGACCTCCACAGTGCCTTCCCCTTTAACAGTGACCTCCATAGTGCTAGCCCCTATAAAAGTGACCACATATTTAACAGTGACCTGTACAGTGCCTGTCCCTTTAACAGTGACCTCCACAATGCCCGCCCCTTTAAGAGTGACCTCCACAGTGCACATCCCTTTACCAATGACACCTACAGTGCCCGTCCCTTTAACATTTACCACCCCTTTAACAGTGAACTTCATAGTGGCCACCCCTTAACAGTGACCTCCACAGTGCCCTCCCCTTTAAAAATGACCTCCACAATGCCCGATCCTTTAATAGTGACCACCCTTTTAACAGTGACCTCCACAGTGCATGCCCCTTTAACAGTGACCAACACAATGCCCGCCCCTTTAACAATGACCACCATAATACCCACCCCTTTATCATTGACCACCCCTTTAACAGTGACCGCACATTGCCCGTCCCTCCCTTTAACAGTGCCCGCCGCTTTAACCGTGACCTCTACAGTGTGTGTCCCTTTACCAGTTACCTCCAAAGTGCCAGCCCCTTTAACAGTGACTTTCACAGTACCTGCCCCTTTAACAGTGACCTCTGCAGTGCCCTCCCCTTTAACAGTGACCTCTACAGTGCCCGTCCATTTACCAGTAACCTCCACAGTGCCAGCCCCTTTCAACAGTCACCTTCACAGTACCTGCCCTTTCAACAGTGACCTCCACAGTGCCTGCCCCTTTAACACTGACCTTCACATTGCCCCTCCCTTTAACAGTGACAGCCCCTTTAACATTGACCTCCACAGTGCCCGCTTCTTTAATAGTGACCTCCACAGTGTCCGCCCCTTTAACAGTAACCTCTACAATGCCCACCCCTTTAACAGTGACCGCCACTTTAACAGTGACCTCCACAGTGCCCGCCCCTTTAACAGTGACCTTCAGAGTGCCCGCCCCTTTAACAGTGACCTTCAGAGTGCCCGCCCCTTTAACAGTGACCTTCACAGTGCCCGCCCCTTTAACAGTGACCTTCACAGTGCCTGCCCCTTTAACAGTGACCTCCACAGTGCCCGCCCCTTTAACATTGAGCACCCCTTTACCAGTAACTTCCACAGTGCCCGTCCTATTAACATTGACCCAACCTTTAACAGTGACCTTCATAGTGGTCACCCCTTTTACAGTGACATTCACAGTGCCCGCCCCTTTAACAGTGAGTTCCACAGTACCTGCCCCTTTAAAAGTGAACTCCACAGTGCCTGACCCTTTAACAGTTAACTCCACAGCACCCGTCCGTTTAATAGTGGCCCCTGCCCCCCATGCATGTAGCATTGTAATTGTGCCATCATATGTCATACGACTGAATATTTAAGGACCTGCAAACTGCTAAAACCTGTGATCAGTTGTTATGGCAACCTGGAGTAGGACCTGTGAGCTTCTATTGGCTAATAAGGGACATGTGACCATGTAAATGGCAGTTCGGATTTAAGTGAAAGGCTTGCTGACTATTGTAGGTCATTTTTTAAGAATATCTCAAGAACGGTGAGACCTGGTCTAAAACCTTCCCGGACACCTGATGTACATGTGTGCCAAATTTGGTGAAGATCAGGCAAGTCGTTTGATCGTGCATAAAGAACATCCAGACAGATGTCTAGACAGACAGACAGATAGACAGGTCAGAAATTCATATATATATAGATATATATATATATATATATATATATATATATATATATATATATATATGAGATTAACATATTCCTCTTTTCATTGTCTCAGCCATTTGGCAAAGCTGGCATAGGCTGAAAATGTTGTATGCAGGGGCTGGTGAGAGCAATACAAGCAAAATTCTGTTGAAGGTTTTGTCATTAGTAAGTAGTTATAGTGTGAATATTAAGTTTTATTCTGCCAGATTCTGAGTCTCCAAGTGCGTTAAGGCAGAACTTTACTGTGAGGTGCTCTCTGCTCTCTACTTTGAGCTGCTTCACATTCCTGTACCTCTGCTCTGAGTAACAGATATAGACATAGCAATAGCGAGCAGGAGGAGAGACAGGGACTGCACATGTGCACAGAACATGCCTTCTCTTCATACAGCTGATCAGTACTGCTGAGCGCGAATTTTCAAATTACAAATATTTATCGCGAATATTGCAACTTCGAGAATTTGCGAATATTTCAAATATAGTGATATATATTCGTTTTTCGAATATTCGTTTAAAAAAATTACTCGGAAAATCGGCAAGGTAACGATCCCGTAATATGTGACTATTATGTGATCAATACAGGCGTAGGTCAAAAAAATATTTTATAGCTCGTCTTTGGACCCATTCAGTTTTAGTAATGTCTTATCTGTGAAGTTTCCATAGCTGCACACAGTACTCCAGTTGTGGTCTTACTAGAGCTGTATACAGCAAGTCCTCAATTTCCCTATTTCTACTGGTTATACCCCTAGCTTTGTAGCTGAGCATCCTACTTGCTTTTCCTACTGTCTGCCCAAACTATTGACTCTGTCAAAATTCAAAACCCCTAAATCCCTATCTTCTGAGGTCCTTGCTAATACAGAACTGCCGATACAATACTCTTCTCTAAATGCATTAGTTTACATTTGGAGACATTGAATTGCAGTTTTCATTATGCTAACCATTTTTCCAGGAAAGCTAAATCATTTTGCAAGCTGCAGAAAAGTGATGGACTCTTGTTCTCATCTGAGTCACAGTTGCAATCACATGGCAAAGTAGTGACAAAACACAAAGCTAAAAATGTGCAAAACATTCATTTTTATTTAGAGATTCAGTTATAGAAAATTGTGGTTTTATGAATGGTATTCTTAAATTGTTATTTACTAGTACACTGTAAAATTGAAGTTAGGTTTACACTAGTTCATTTTGTATTTTCTACACAACTGCAGTCTGATTGGACAAATGGTGAATAAATTGAAATGGGTAAGCATCCCATAGAAATAGTACCAGATCTACATCTTAGGGCTCATGCACATGCCATATTTTCTTTCCGTGTCAGTTCCATTTTCTTTGCATTCTCTTAAAAAAAAAGGAAAATGTTTTGTGTGCATTCCGTTTCCGTATGTCTGCATGTCCTATTTCTGTCCATTTTGCAGACAAGGACAGGCATTGTTGCAATGGATCCACACAAAAAAATGGATGCAACATGGAGATGGATGTCATCAGTTTTCTGTATTTCTTATTTTTTTGCAGATCCATGTTTAGTGGACCGCAAAATACATACATGCATAAGATGCGGTTGCATTGAAATGAGCAACGAGGTGTTAGTAGGAGTATATGTTAAAGCATACCAATTCTAATGAAAGATGGACTGTGATAGTCCCCATTTTCTTAATGGTTATGTACACTACAGGGAGTGCAGAATTATTAGGCAAGTTGTATTTTTGAGGACCATGTTCTCAATGAACCCAAAAAACTCATTAATATCAAAGCTGAATATTTTTGGAAGTAGTTTTTAGTTTGTTTTTAGTTTTAGCTATTTTAGGGGGATATCTGTGTGTGCAGGTGACTATTACTGTGCATAATTATTAGGCAACTTAAAAAAAAACAAATATATACCCATTTCAATTATTTATTTTTACCAGTGAAACCAATATAACATCTCAACATTCACAAATATACATTTCTGACATTCAAAAACAAAACAAAAACAAATCAGTGACCAATATAGCCACCTTTCTTTGCAAGGACACTCAAAAGCCTGCCATCCATGGATTCTGTCAGTGTTTTGATCTGTTCACCATCAACATTGCGTGCAGCAGCAACCACAGCCTCCCAGACACTGTTCAGAGAGGTGTACTGTTTTCCCTTCTTGTAAATCTCACATTTGATGATGGACCACAGGTTCTCAATGGGGTTCAGATCAGGTGAACAAGGAGGCCATGTCATTAGATTTTCTTCTTTTATACCCTTTCTTGCCAGCCACGCTGTGGAGTACTTGGACGCGTGTGATGGAGCATTGTCCTGCATGAAAATCATGTTTTTCTTGAAGGATGCAGACTTCTTCCTGTACCACTGCTTGAAGAAGGTGTCTTCCAGAAACTGGCAGTAGGACTGGGAGTTGAGCTTGACTCCATCCTCAACCCGAAAAGGCCCCACAAGCTCATCTTTGATGATACCAGCCCAAACCAGTACTCCACCTCCACCTTGCTGGCGTCTGAGTCGGACTGGAGCTCTCTGCCCTTTACCAATCCAGCCACGGGCCCATCCATCTGGCCCATTAAGACTCACTCTCATTTCATTAGTCCATAAAACCTTAGAAAAATCAGTCTTGAGATATTTCTTGGCCCAGTCTTGACGTTTCAGCTTGTGTGTCTTGTTCAGTGGTGGTCGTCTTTCAGCCTTTCTTACCTTGGCCATGTCTCTGAGTATTGCACACCTTGTGCTTTTGGGCACTCCAGTGATGTTGCAGCTCTGAAATATGGCCAAACTGGTGGCAAGTGGCATCTTGGCAGCTGCACGCTTGACTTTTCTCAGTTCATGGGCAGTTATTTTGCGCCTTGGTTTTTCCACACGCTTCTTGCGACCCTGTTGACTATTTTGAATGAAACGCTTGATTGTTCGATGATCACGCTTCAGAAGCTTTGCAATTTTTAGAGTGCTGCATCCCTCTGCAAGATATCTAACTATTTTTGACTTTTCTGAGCCTGTCAAGTCCTTCTTTTGACCCATTTTGCCAAAGGAAAGAAAGTTGCCTAATAATTATGCACACCTGATATAGGGTTTTGATGTCATTAGACCACACCCCTTCTCATTACAGAGATGCACATCACCTAATATGCTTAATTGGTAGTAGGCTTTCGAGCCTATACAGCTTGGAGTAAGACAACATGCATAAAGAGGATGATGTGGTCAAAATACTAATTTGCCTAATAATTCTGCACTCCCTGTAGTTGATTGGGCTTCTGCCACTGGTTCATGAACTGTTTACGGAGGAGCAAACTGTGAGCAAGGGGTTATGGCCACAATGTTCCCCAGACTTGTCCAAATATGATTTTTATCTGTGGGGAAATTTAAAACAGAAAGTGTCCACAAACAATCCGCATATCCTGGAAGATCTCAAGGAAAACATCACAAACACTATCCGCAGCATCATTGCTGAAGAGCTGCAAGCAGTATCAACCAACATGATCCAACGTGGTCAAAGATGCATAGACGTGAATGGTAGGGTTCAGTGAGTCCCTTCGTTCAAAACTTAATTTGAATTCTGTACGGAGATCCGTACATGGGCTCCTGGCGAGGTGAAATTTGTTATCTCCAAAGTCTCGCGAGAACCTGAAGTTGCCTTTGGTGCTGGCTGGTACCTCGGTACCGAATCTGACTTCAGATTCAAGTTTTAAAATGGTTTTCAAGTTCCAAAATTGATGGCCAAAGTAATTCACTGAAGTCTCGCGAGACTTCAGAGATATCAAATTTCATCTCGCCGGAGCCCATACATTTGAATGCTGTACAGAGATAGATTTCTGGACAGCATTCAAAGTTTTGACCAAAGAGACTTCAGATCTATAATCCGAAGCTGGCTTTCCTTAACACTAGTGAACGGTGACCACTTTCAGCATCAAAAGGGCAAGACAAAAGGCAGGGTTCAAAAACATGAAATGGAGTCACACATTGGTAAGTTATGGAAGATATATGAAGCTATAGCCTGGGACCAAAAAGATGCACTAATACTCAGGCAAAGTTGAGTAGGCCTTTACTTGCTTTAAAAAGACCACCTAGAGTGATTTATTAACTGGATGTCCTTGCTGGTGATTTCCTGGCCAATTGTTGGATGTGATGGGACACAAGAGAAAGGTATTATATGCTCTACCTCAGATAATTAGATTAATTTCCAACTCCCAAAGTTTTAGACATGTCTTAAAAACATATTCCCTGATATAACTCTTCCAAATATACTCACCTTTAACATTGTTTCTCAAATCTTTTCATTCAACAGTATGCACCATGCATACTGTAAATTCAGCTTTCACAAGGTCGCAATTTAAATATTTTTTGGGAGGTTCAATTTGATTAAGCTGCATATATACATGATTACTCTAGCAATACAAAAGCTATAGCCGAAATCTACACCTGTACCAACAAGAAATTGAGTGTCAGGCCTCAATCGCCCGTTTCCATGAATTCAATTTCTACATGGTTGCATTTTACATTTCTTTTGGGACTGTTACATTTAAATAAACCAGCATTTATATGTGTTATATGACCTGGACTGTGGAGGCCAGGTCATCTGGCGCAGCACCCCATCACTCTCCTTCATGGTTAAATAGCCCTTACACAGCCTGGAGGTGTGTTTGGGGTCATTGTCCTGTTAAAAAATAAATGATGGTCCAACTAAACGCAAACCGGATGGAATAGCATGCCGCTGAAAGATGCTGTGGTAGCCGTGCTGGTTCAGTATGCCTTCAATTTTGAAGAAATCCCCAACAGTTTCACCAGCAAAGCATCCCTACACCATCACACCTCCTCCTCCATGCTTCACGGTGGGAACCAGGCATGTAGAGTCCATCCGTTCACCTTTTCTGCGTCGCACAAAGACACGGTGGTTGGAACCAAAGATCTCAAATTTGGACTCATCAGACCAAAGCACAGATTTCCACTGGTCTAATGTCCATTCCTTGTGTTCTTTAGCCCAAACAAGTCTCTTCTGCTTGTTGCCTGTCCTTAGCAGTGGTTTCCTAGCAGATATTCTACCACGAAGGCCTGATTCACACAGTCACCTCTTAACAGTTGTTCTATAGATGTGTCTGCTGCTAGAACTCTGTGTGGCATTGACCTGGTCTCTAATCTGAGCTGCTGTTAACCTGCGATTTCTGAGGCTGGTGACTCGGATGAACTTATCCTTTGCAGCAGAGGTGACTCTTGGTCTTCCTTTCCTGGGGCGGTCCACATGTGAGCCAGTTTCTTTGTAGCACTCGATTGGGTTCAGGTCGGTGACTGTGGAGTGACTCGGATGAACTTATCCTCCGCAGCAGAGGTGACTCTTGGTCTTCCTTTCCTGGGGCGGTGCGCATGTGAGCCAGTTTCTTTGTAGCGCTTGATGGTTTTTGTGACTGCACTTGGGGACACTTTCAAAGTTTTCCCAATTTTTCGGACTGAGTGACCTTCATTTCTTAAAGTAATGATGGCCACTAGTTTTTCTTTACTTAGCTGTATTTTTCTTGCCATAATACAAATTCTAACAGTCTATTCAGTAGGACTATCAGCTGTGTATCCACCTGACTTCTCTACAATGCCCAACCCCATTTATAAGGCAAGAAATCCCACTTATTAAACCTGACAGGGCACACCTGTGAAGTGAAAACCATTTCAGGTGACTACCTCTTGCAGCCCATCAAGAGAATGCCAAGAGTGTGCAAAGCAGTAATCAAAGCAAAAGGTGGCTAATTTGAAGGACCTAGAATATTACACATTTTCAGTTATTTCACACTTTTTTTTGTTATGTATATAATTCCACATGTGTTAATTTATAGTTTTGATGCCTTCAGTGTGAATCTACAATTTTCATAGTCAAAAAAATAAAGAAAACTCTTTGAATGAGAAGGTGTGTCCAAACTTTTGGTCTGTACTGTATATGTATATATATATATATATATATATATATATATATATATACACTCACCTAAAGAATTATTAGGAACACCTGTTCTATTTCTCATTAATGCGATTATCTAGTCAACCAATAACATGGCAGTTGCTTCAATGCATGTAGGGTTGTGGTCCTGGTCAAGACAATCTCCTGAACTCCAAACTGAATGTCAGAATGGGAAAGAAAGGTGATTTAAGCAATTTTGAGCATGGCATGGTTGTTGGTGCCAGACGGGCCGGTCTGAGTATTTCAGAATCTGCTCAGTTACTGGGATTTTCACGCACAACCATTTCTAGGGTTTACAAAGAATGGTGTGAAAAGGGAAAAACATCCAGTATGCGGCAGTCCTGTGGGCGAAAATGCCTTGTTGATGCTAGAGGTCAGAGGAAAATGGGCCGACTGATTCAAGCTGATAGAAGAGCAACGTTGACTGAAATAACCACTCGTTACAACCGAGGTATGCAGAAAAGCATTTGTGAAGCCACAACACGCACAACCTTGAGGCGGATGGGCTACAACAGCAGAAGACCCCACCGGGTACCACTCATCTCCACTACAAATAGGAAAAAGAGGCTACAATTTGCACAAGCTCACCAAAATTGGACTGTTGAAGACTGGAAAAATGGTTTCTTGAACATGACAATGAGTTCACTGTACTAAAATTGCCCCCACAGTCACCAGATCTCAACCCAATTGAGCATCTTTGGGATGTGGTGGAACGGGAGCTTCGTGCCCTGGATGTGCATCCCTCAAATCTCCATCAACTGCAAGATGCTATCCTATCAATATGGGCCAAAATTTCCAAAGAATGCTATCAGCACCTTATTGAATCAATGCCACGTAGAATTAAGGCAGTTCTGAAGGCAAAAGGGGGTCCAACACCGTATTAGTGTGGTGTTCCTAATAATTCTTTAGGTGAGTGTATATATATGGTGGGGGGCTAGCTCTTTTCCAGGGGTCATTTACACAAGTATCTTCGCCAGACACCAAGTTTAAGGTCCAAACAATGCTTTATTTGGCACCTCAGCAAAACAAACATAAATCATACAAAATAAACACCTGCCCGGCTGGGTTCTAACTAAATATAACATAATCTGACTCGCCTAAAGCACCGTTCACACACGGTCTCAAGTCCAGTACCTTTATGGGGGAGTGTGGCCCAGTAGTCCTCCCGACTCAGGCCTTGTGACCCTTGCGCCCAGGCATCACGGCGTCCCCCAATGTTCTGGCTAGCACCTAGTCCCGTGGCCCCTCAGCCAGCCTGGCTGAGACCACTCTTCCAGAGCCTTTATCAGAACTCTTTTGCACAACAAATCTCCTTTCCCAGACTGGGTGCCCCACCAAAGTCCAGCAACAGGATTAAATAGCATCCCTGGACATGGGCATATTCCAAAATCCTGGTCTGGAGCATGGGGAACAGGCACCCACCCAACACAATGCCTGTTCCCAGGATCTTCCATTCCTGCTCTGAGTTTCTTGCTCAGCCTCTTACATTCATCTCGCTCCTCAAGTGCTTCTTCAAGGGACCGAGCCAAAGGAGAGGGCCTCCCGTTCCTGATGCTCTTCACTCTGCTCTGCTGCAGCCGATGTAGGAGTATCACCATTCTCTTTTGGCCACCTTGTGGGGGTTCCACCCGGAACTTTGTGTCTACTGCAGTCTTCTTCGGTGACTCTGTGAAGAGAGCGAGTCCCTTCTCTATCATATCTAGGAACCATGTGGAGACAGAAAAATCTTCAGGATTGCAGCTGTACTGACGTGTCAGGTCATCTAATCCTGCCTGGGTATAGGTCTTAGACACTAGGCTGCTGTCTCCCCACTCAGCTCTCGTCACGTCAGGTATAACTGTCGTCTGGTTGCTACTAGTGACCGCCTGAATTTTGCAATTCCTTGACCTGGTAGCTTCCCTCTCAGAGTTGCTAATGGCCACAGCACATACATCGCCTATGTCACTCCTGTCATTATTAATGCTGACCTCTAGGGGCACTGCCAAGTTAAACCCTACCTGGGACATTAATTTATTGACCATGAAAAACACTGTGGAGACTGCATGTTCACCTCTTGTACATGCGATACACCCTCTAGGACTGCTACCCTTTCTTGCATGTTCACCAGAGTAGGATTTCTCCACTCAGTGCTCACAACATTTATCTGCACTTCTACATCCTTCACACGTTTTCCACATGGGGACGCTATTCCCCTGACCACATCCTGCAACAGAAAATGCATGTCATCATCACATATTTCACCTGTCATCACCTTTTCATTATGCCTTTCTGCAAACTTGGAAAAATCACTTTGCACCTTATCAGCACTATTGTTTTTAATAGGCAATTTTCTTTCCCCATGGCGGTCAATGTGCAGCTTCCTTAGACCTTCATTTAAACAGGCAAGTACAGGTTCTGCAGTAGTTTCGTCACTATTTGCAGAAGTGTCTACCTTACCCCACAACAACGAAACAATATCACAGCTCAACATCACATCATATACAGTATTTGTAACATCAGGTCCACAAGACCCAGTTATCACTAGAGACTCCCCCTCAGTGAGAACCACATGCCCTTGCTTAGGCTCTCTTTCAGGTGCCTGGTTCAGTTTATAGGTCACACCTCTTTCATATATCTTGCACCCTAGCTCACTAACCATAGAACCCTGTGGAGACTGCTTATCTTTACCTAGTACATGTGGTATCCCTTCTAGCATTGGCTAATTTTCCTGTATGTTTATCAAAGGGGGTTCCTTCAGCTGTGTGCCTTCACCATCAATCAACATCCCTACAACATATAGAATTAAACCAGCAGGGGTAGCTTTTTTTTCCTGATCACAGCCTGCAAAGGAAAAGGGGTGTCATCTACACACGATCCTGGCCAGGGGGAAACCGCTACAGGTGTTTTATGCTTATCCTGCTGACGACCCCACAGTGAATTAAATGCCTCACTGGATGTTTCTCATCCATTTCATTCCTTGTTTTTAACCCTTTGTTTTTAATCTTCTGCGATACCGCTAGCAGGAATTGAACTTCATCTGTCTATCGGTTGCAATCGACTTTGTACCTTTTACTTATACCTTTAAAATATACCTTGTACTTTTATTATATATTTTTTTTTGTTTCTATAATATGTTGGTACTATACCACCTGGATACTACATTCTTTACCCACTCATAGCTTGGTTTGGCGCTTTTTGTACGTTTCCCCACCCCCCTTGGTCATTTGGACTCCGTTCAATTGTGCTCTTTCCCCGCTTGAGTATTTCAATTCTACATTGAGTGCTTTCATTGGACACTTCTTGAGCTGCCTCCCTTGCATTACTCAGACTCACTTTACCACCATTGTCGGCGCCTACTTTCAGACACTCTGGGGATTTCTCCAGATCCTTGAGTGGTTGAATAAACTTCCTTTTTTTTTCCTTTTTCTTCATATTTACCATTATACCAGTCTTAGTTTTCAGCATCGTGCTACCTCTTACCCAGACTAGCATAAGGTCTCTAACTTTCACGACCCCAAGCCAACTGTTGTTGGTGTACTGTCCCGGGGTCTGCCAGCAGTGGCGTCGCCAGGGGGGGGCCAGAGGGGGCCATGGCCCCCCTACATCATGCTCGGCCCCCCCATGTGCCCCCCCAACTAAAATGCGCCCCCCCCCAAAGTGAGCCGCCGCCGCCGCCGGGCACAGGGAGATGAGCGCTTCCATTGCGCTCATCTCCTTACTACTGCCTGTGCCAGCGGCGGTGCAGGGGAGGGAGAGGCGTGTCCCTTCCCCTTGCTCTGATAGGCTGCCGGCACTAGGCCGGCAGCCTATCAGAGGCCGGCGCAGGCGGCGCGATGACGTCATCGCGCTGCCTGAGCCATACAGCGTGGGACACAGACCAGAAGAGGCCTGCATCGCATCGCTGCCACTAAGGTAAGTATAAGTGTTTTTTTTTTCTTACAATAGTGATACTGAAGGGGTGAGGGACTTATAATGCCACATGATGGGGGGGACTTAATAATGCCACTTGATGGGGGGACTTAATAATGCCACATGATGGGGGGGACTTAATAATGCCACTTGATGGGGGGGACTTAATAATGCCACTTGATGGGGGGACTTAATAATGCCACATGATGGGGGGGACTTAATAATGCCACTTGATGGGGGGGACTTAATAATGCCACATGATGGGGGGGACTTAATAATGCCACTTGATGGGGGGACTTAATAATGCCACATGATGGGGGGGACTTAATAATGCCACTTGATGGGGGGGACTTAATAATGCCACATGATGGGGGGGACTTAATAATGCCACATGATGGGGGGGACTTAATAATGCCACATGATGGGGGGGGGGACTTAATAATGCCACATGATGGGGGGACTTAATAATGCCACATGATGGGGGGGACTTAATAATGCCACATGATGGGGGGGACTTAATAATGCCACATGATGGGGGGGGACTTAATAATGCCACATGATGGGGGGGACTTAATAATGCCACATGATGGGGGGGACTTAATAATGCCACATGATGGGGGGGACTTAATAATGCCACATGATTGGGGGGGACTTAATAATGGCACATGATTGGGGGGGACTTAATAATGGCACATGATCGGGGGGACTTAATAATGGCACATGATGGGGGGGACTTAATAATGGCACATGACGGGGGGGGGGACTTAATAATGGCACATGATGGGGGGACTTAATAATGGCACATGATGGGGGGGACTTAATAATGGCACATGATGGGGGGGGACTTAATAATGGCACATGATGGGGGGGGACTTAATAATGGCACATGATGGGGGGGACTTAATAATGGCACATGATGGGGGGGGACTTAATAATGGCACATGATTACTGGCACGTAATGGGGGGCTTATTACTGACACGTAATGGGGGGCGACTTAATAATGGCACATGATTACTGGCACGTAATGGGGGGCTTATTACTGACACGTAATGGGGGGCTTATTACTGGCACATGATGGGGGGCTTATTACTGGCACATGATGGGGGGCTTATTACTGGCACGTAATGGGGGGCTTATTACTGGCACGTAATGGGGGGCTTATTACTGGCACATTATTGGTGGGCACTATAGGGGCATCTACTGAGGCAACACAAAGAAGGGGTGTTTTATATGGGGGGCTCTGTACAGTAGCATTTTATACTGGGACACATTATGGTGGGTACTATGGGGAAGGGGGGAGAGGAGTACTCTGGAGTCATCTACGGGGGCACTAAGAAGGGGTAATTTATACTTGCAAAATTATGGGGGACACTGAGGGCATCTACTGGGGCATTTTATACTGGTACATTATGGGGGGCACTAGGAGGAAGGGGGAGAGGAGCACTATGGGGGCATTTACTGGGGGCACTATATAGGGGTATTTTATACTGGCACATTATGGGGGACATTAGCTCAACTGGGGGCATAAGGGGGTATTTTTTGCATTGTCACATTATAAGGAGAATTATTTCTACTGGGGGGCATAATGGTGGGCTTTATTACTCCCCCATGGTATGACCCCCTAGTAGCAGCACCGGCCTCTCCCTGCTCTGCTGTCCCTCTGCCCCTTCTCCAAATCCTTATTATGAAATCTTTCTCATTAGGATAAAACACATCAGCTCCGCCGAGCCCCCGGACAAAGTGTGGAAGTGGTGTCCGAGATCCCCAAGGGCCAAGCCAAGTAACTGTAAGTGTTCATGTGAAATATGTTTATGTTATACACATATAGCCTACACTGTGCCACACAATATACAGTATACCTCTACACTGTGTCACACAATATACAGTATACCTCTACACTGTGCCACACAATATACAGTATGCCTCTACACTGTGCCACACAATATACAGTATACCTCTACACTGTGCCACACAATATACCTCTACACTGTGCCACACAGTATACCTCTACACTGTGCCACACAGTATACCTCTACACTGTGCCACACAGTATACCTCTACACTGTGCCACACAGTATACCTCTACACTGTGCCACACAGTATACCTCTACACTGTGCCACACAGTATACCTCTACACTGTGCCACACAGTATACCTCTACACTGTGCCACACAGTATACCTCTACACTGTGCCACACAGTATACCGTATACCTCTACACTGTGCCCCACAGTATACCGTATACCTCTACACTGTGCCCCACGATATACAGTATACCTCTATACTGTGCCCCACGATATACAGTATACCGCTACACTGTGCCACACAGTATACAGCTACACTGTGCCCCACAATATACAGTATACCTCTACACTGTGCCACACAATATACAGTATACCTCTACACTGTGCCCCACGATATACAATATACCGCTACACTGTGCCACACAGTATACAGTATACCGCTACACTGTGGAGTCTGTTCTATAAGCACCCTTGTTCTGTGGCGGCGGACAGAAAATAATCTGGAAGTGCCTCTCCCGAGACCAGGCTCTGGATCTGCCACTGGTCTGGACTGCTCACAGGAGTGTACATTTCTTCTAAACTGTAATCCGTATCCTCTGACCTGCAGAAATGAGCGCTCGCTCGATAACAACTAACAGGCAGTACCTGTAGGCTGTAGCCTGGCCCTGTTACCGAAGCTAGCCGAGTGGTGTAAGGTTAAGGTACTAGTAGAGATGAGCGGCTGCTGAATCCTGATTTAAAGTTAAAGTTACTGCAGGATATGGATTACGGTTTAGAAATGTCAAATGTACACTCCTGTGAGAGGCGGGGAGGGGGATCTGTGGATGACACTGTTATGGAGGGGGAAATGGGGATGACACTGTCATGGGGTGGATCTGTGGATGACACATATAGCATAAGATGCTATACCCGGTATGTGGCATCCACAGATCCCCCCCCATAGCAGTGTCATCCACAGATCCCCCTCTCTATAAAAGTGTCATCCACAGACAGCTGGACTTTTCTTCCCTTTTGCGGTTTTAGGTATCGCAGCATTTCGAAGCGTACTTGTGTAAATGTATCGTTGTTATAGCTGCCCCCCCTACTTTTGTCCTGGCCCCCAGTGTGCCCCCCCAAATTTTGAAAGCTAGAGACGCCACTGTCTGCCAGCCCAATAAATACAGGAATGTTCTTACCGCATGATGTCTCGGATTCGGCAGTCTCTGGAGATGAAGATGTCCCAAGATCATCTCTCCCGAGATCTCCAGCCTTCTCTGGGTTCCTGGTACCATGACCACCGGCAGACTCCTTACTGCAACCGTTGCTATCGGAAACCACATGGCCTGGAGTCCGGACCTCTCCCAGACGGTCACTCCAGGCGCACCGTTTAGGACCTTGTGCACAATCACAGGAAACCCAGGCAATCCTGAGAGCCGCACTGCTCTCCACCTCTTTGTCTTCCCGACGGTTGCCCTTGGCAATGTGCAGCCAGCCAGAACCGCAGGGTCAACACGTGAGGTGCACGGTGGGCCGATGATGGGCCAAATAATAACACAGTTCATCGTTTTACTCACGGTTGGCAGAAAACCTCCCTGGGCCAGCAGCACAGTTTTGAGGAAGACAGCACGAAATCCTCCGTGGCACAGTCTGTGGTAGGGAAGCACCAGCCTAGATGGAGGTTGAGGTGTCATTGATAGCAGTGGTGTTTAGGGTGCTTGTGGCAGCTGGGTCCCTTGGTGTTATTTGTCGTGACTCCAGTACCATTAATGGTGGTACAACCAGTTGTAATTCAATTGAAGAATGAAGTAGACAGTGATAGGATACAACTCACAACTTTTACTGATGTTGGTTCCAGTTGCGGCATATACATCCAGACAGAATACAGTCTATTGTTCTTAGAGGAATTCTGTTGATCCACTGTTAATAGGTTTGGCTGGGTTTTGACTCAGGCTGTGGTTCTGTATAAGTATTTCTGGTAAGTGACGTTGCTTCGGGTCCCTTGTAAACCAGAGTTATTTGGTGAGGTTGCCTGTAATGCTTATTGATATGCTTAGTCCTATTATTTCTGTATCTTCCAAGCCCTTAAACAGGTAGCTAATCTGTATTCTTCAATATATGGTGAGGCTGCCTGTAGCTAGATTGTCCTCCACCATGTGCAAAGGTGCCCATTAAGCCTTAAGTAATGGCTGTTATCACCGATGTCTCTCTTTAGCTTGGTTATCTTCTAGGGACGAAAACACTATCCTCTGGTTGTAGGATGTAGGAACTAAAAGAATCACAGGAGTAAAACACTCTCCTGCACCTCATACCTTGGCTCTACCTCATTTCTGCATCTAACTTCACCCACTAATCTGTGGTGTGTAGCCTCAGCTTAACAACTGACTCTGCGCCTCTCATATCTTCACTTGTCTCTACCTTCCTCCATCACTTCTTTCTCTCCACACTAGGCCTGACCTAAGTATATATATAACCTAAGTGCTATCCCCATCTAGCGGTGGGATGTAAAAATGACACCAGACCAGCCTATGAACAGGGATACAACCGGTGCTGTAATACAAAATTGCATGCAATGTGATAATGCCGTTTCACAGTAATTTTTGCAGTTCCCACGTGTCCTGAGTGGGACGCTGCATACGGCATAGGCCTGCTTTTCCTCTGGAACTCCAGACACAACCTTGGACGCTTACAGAGGGTCCACTCAGCGTTGGAGAATTTGTCTTGCGGGCCCACTGCAATTGCGCCCTCAATGCCTCCCGCTTTACATCAAAACACGCCATTTCACTTGGGCCATAACCCAGCTCCTTGGCCAGGTTTTCTTGCCGCTTTATATGCTGCCACTGTCTGGCATATTCAGTCATAAAAGTTACCTTGAGGCCTCATGCACACGGCCATTGTTTGTGTCCGCATCCGAGCCCCCATTTTAGCTGTTTGGATGCGGACCCATTCACTTCAATGGGGCCGCAAAAGATGCGGACAGCACTTTGTGCGCTCTCCGCATCTGTTGCTCCGTTTCGGGGCATTTCTACAATGGGCTGCTCGTTCCGTTCTGCAAATTGTAGAAGGCACACGGGCGGCTTCTGTTTTTTGCAGATCCGCGGTTTGCGGATCGCAAAAAACGGAACAGTTGTGTGCATGAGGCCTAACAGACATTTTCGGAAACCAAGTCTGCTTAGCCAAAGACCCCCCCCCAAAAAAAATCGTTGTTTTTTTTTTTTTGGTCAGTCTCTCTCATGACGCGGCCATATTTCGGCCAATTTTTTGCAAATCTCACCAGTGTCACTTTATGTGTGAATAACGCTTTTACTTATCCAGGCCATTCTGAGAATATTTTTTTGTCACATATTGTACTTCATAACACTGGTAAAATGGAGTAAAAAAAATTAATTTTTATTTATAAAAAAAGACCTAATTTACCAGAAATTTTTAAAAATTAGCAAATTTCCAAATGTCAATTTCTCTACTTTTATAATCAATAGTAATGCCTCCAAAAATAGTTATTATTTTACATTCCCCATATGTCTACTTCATGTTTGGATCATTTTGTGAATGCACACAACCGTTCAGTTTTTTGCTGTCCACAAACCGCGAATCTGCAAAAAACGGAAGCCGTCCATGTGTCCCCTCCGCAATTTGCAGAACGGAACGGATGGCCCATTGTAAAAATGCCTATTCTTGTCTGCAAAACGGACAAGAATAGGACATGTTCTATTTTTTTTGCGGGGCCACAGAATGGAGCAACGGATGCGGACAGCACACAGAGTGTTGTCTGCATCTTTTTGTGGCCCCATTGAAGTGAATGGGTCCGCACCCGAGCTGCAAAAACTGCGGCTCGGATGCGGACCCGAACAACAGTCATGTGCATGAGGCCTAAAACCCACTTTTTCAGGACCAGTTCAGGTCTGAAGTCACTTTGTGAGGCTTACTTTATAGAAAACCACCCAAAAATGACCCTATTTTACAAACTACACCCCTCACTGTATTCAAAACTGATTTTACAAGTTTTGTTAACCCTTTAGGTGTTCCACAAGAATTAATGAAAAATAGAGATAAAAAATTTTTGGGCAGATTTTTCATTTGAATCAATTTTTTCAAGTTACAAAGCAAGGGTTAACAGCCAAACAAAACTCTATATTTATGGCCTTGATTCTGTAGATTACAGAAGCACCCCATATGTGGTCATAAACTGCTGTACGGGAAGGAAAGGAAAGGAATGCCATACAGTTTTTGGAAGGCAGATTTTGCTGATTTGAAGCCCCCCTGATGCACCCCTAGAGTAGAAACTCAAAAAAACTGACCACATTTTGGAAACTACAGGATAAGGTGGCAGTTTTGTTGGTACTATTTTAGAGTACATATGATTTTTGGTTGCTCTATATTACACTTTTTGTGAGGCAAGGTAACAAGAAATAGCTCTTTTGTCACCGTTTTTATTTTTTGTTATTTACAACATTCATCTGACAGGTTAGATAATGTGGTATTTTTATAGAGCAGTCTGTCATGGAGGCGACAATACCAAATATGACTACTTTCTTTGGTTATTTGTTTCAGTTTTACAGAACAAAGCATTTAACAAAAAAAATAATATTCTTTAGTGTCTCCACATTCTGAAAGCCATAGTTTTCTTTATTTTTGGGGCGACTGTCTTGTGTAGGGGCTCATTTTTTCTCGGGATAAGATGACAGTTTGACACTATTTTGGGGTGTGTATGACTTTTTGATTGCTTGCTATGACACTTTTTGTGATGTAAGGTGACAAAAAAAATTTTACACCTTTTTTTAATTATTCACCTGAGGGGTTAGGTCATGTGATATTTTTATAGAGCAGGTCCTTTTGAACGCGGCAATACCTAATATGTATACATTTTTTTTATTTACTTAAGGCTACTTTCACACTAGCGTTCAGAGCGGATCCGTCTGAGACGGATCCGCTCATATAATGCAGACGGTGGCTCCGTTGAGAACGGATCCGTCTGCATTATATTGTAAAAAAAATTCTAAGTGTGAAAGTAGCCTGAACGGATCCGTCCAGACTTTTACATTCAAAGTCAATGGGGGACGGATCCGTTTGAAGATTGAGCCATAGTGTGTCATCTTCAAACGGATCCGTCCCCATTGGCTTACATTGTAAGTCTGGACGGATCCGCACGCCTCCGCACGGCCAGGCGGACACCCGAACGCTGCCACTATATATATATATATATATATATATATATATATGTATATATATGATATAAAAAGTCTACACACCCTTGTAAATATGTCAGTTTTCTGTACTGTAAAAAAATTAGACAAAGATAAATAATTTCAGAACTTTTTCCACCTTTAATGTGACCTATAAACTGTGCCGCTCAATTCAAAAACAAACTGAAATCATGTGGTTGTATAAGTGTGCACACCCTCTTATAACTGGGGATGTAGCTGTGTTCAGAATTAAGCGATCACATTCAAAATCATGTTAAATAGGAGTCAGCTTACACCTGACATCATTTAAAGTGCCTCTGATTTACCCCAAATATAGTTCAGCTGCTTTAATTGGTCTTTCCTGAAACTTTCTTAGTCTTAGGCCCCATGCACACGGCTGTTGTTCACGGCCGTGTGCGGGCCGTGGAACCGCGGCCTGGATCCCTCCTGAGAGCAGGAGCGCACGGCGTCACTGGTTGCTATGATGCCGTGCGCTCCCTGCTGCCGCCGCAGTACAGTAATACACTGGTATAGATCATACCAGTGTATTACTGTACTGTGCCAGCAGCAGGGAGCGCACGGCGTCATAGCAACCAGTGACGCCGTGCGCTCCTGCTCTCAGGAGGGATCCAGGCCGCGGTTCCACGGCCCGCACACGGCCGTGAACAACGGCCGTGTGCATGGGGCCTTATCCCTCAGTAAAAGCCATGGTCCACAGAGAGCTTCCAAAGCATCAAAGGGATCTCATTGTTAAAAGGTATCAGTTAGGAGAAGGGTACAAAATAATTTCCAGGGCATTAGATATACCATGCAATACAGTGAAGACAGTCATCATCAAGTGGAGAAAATATGGCACAACAGTGACATTACCAAGAACTGGATGTCCCTCCAAACTGAATGAAAAGACAAGAAGAAAACTGGTCTGGGAGGCTACCAAGAGGCCTACAGCAACAATAAAGCAGCTGCAGGAATATCTGGCAAATACTGGCTGTGTGGTACATGTGACAACAATCTCCCGTATTCTTCACATGTCTGGGCTATGGGGTAGAGTGGCAAGAAGAAAACATTTTCTTACGAAGAAAAACATCCAAGCCAGGCTACACATCTGAAGTCTCCCAAAAGCATGTGGGAAAAGGTGTGATGAAACCAAGGTTGAACTTTTTGTCCATAATTGCAAAAGATATGTTTGGCGCAAAAAACAACACCACACATCACCAAAATAACACCATACCCACAGTGAAGCATGGGGGTGGCAGCATCATGGGGCTGTTTTTCTTCAGCTGGAACTGGGGCCTTAGTTAAGCTAGAGGGAATTATAAACAGTTCCAAATACCAGTCAATATTGGCACAAAACCATCAGGCTTCTGCTAGAAAGCTGAACATGAAGAGGAACTTCATCCTTCAGCATGACAACGACCCAAAGCATACAGTCAGGTCCATAAATATTGGGACATCAACACAATTCTAACTTTTTTGGCTCTACACAGCACCACAATAGATTTGAAATGAAACAAATAAGATGTGCTCTAAATGCAGACTGTCAGCTTTAATTTGAGGGTATTTAAATCCAAATCAGGTGAACGGTGTAGGAATTACAACAGTTTGCATATGTGCCTCCCACTTGTTAAGGAACCAAAAGTAATGGGACAATAAGTGTGCTATTTGCATTTGTAATCTATTGCTGTCAACTCTCAAGATGAGATCCAAAGAGCTGTCACTATCAGTGAAGCAAACCATCATTAGGCTGAAAAAGCAAAGCAACCCCATGAGAGAGATAGCAAAAACATTAGGCATGGCCAAAACAACTGTTTAGAACATTCTTAAAAAGAAGGAACCCACCGGTGAGCTTAGCAACATTAAAAGACCCGGAAGACCACGGAAAACAACTGTGGTGGATGACTGAAGAATTCTTTCCCTGGTGAATAAAACACACTTCACAACAGTTGGCCAGATCAAGAACACTCTCCCGGAGGTAGGTGTATGTGCGTCAAAGTCAACCAATGGTAGTGGTAGTGTCATGGCGTGGGCGTGTATGCCTGCCAATGGAACTGGTTCTCTTGTATTTATTGATGATGTGACTGCTGACAAAAGCAGCAGAATGAATTCTGAAGTGTTTCGGGCAATATTATCTGCTCATATTCAGTCAAATGCTTCAGAACCCAGTGGACGGCGCTTCACAGTGCAGATGGACAATGACCCAAACCATACTGCAAAGCAACCAAAGAGTTTTTAAGGTAAAGAAGTGGAATGATATGCAATGGCCAAGTCAATCACCTGACCTGAATCCGATTGAGCATGCATTTCACTTGCTGAAGACAAAACTGAAGGGAAAATGCCACAAGAACAAGCAGGAACTGTAGACAGTTGCAGTAGAGGCCTGGCAGAGCATCACCAGGGATGAGACCCAGCGTCTGGTGATGTCTATGCGTTCCAGACTTCAGGCTGTAATTGACTGCAAATGATTTGCAACCAAGTGCTAAACAATGAAAGTTTGATCTATGATTATTATTATGTCCCATTACTTTTGGTTCCTTAACAAGTGGGAGGCACATATGCAAACTGTTGTAATTCCTACACTGTTCACCTGATTTGGATGTAAATACCCTCAAATTAAAGCTGACAGTCTGCAGTTAAATCACATCTTGTCCGTTTCATTTAAAATCCATTGTGGTGGTGTATAGAGCCAAAACAGTAAGGCTACTTTCACACTTGCGGCAGTGTGATCCGGCGGGCAGTTCCGTCGTCGGAACTGGCCGCCGGATCCGCCGATCTGCTGCTGACTGAAAACATTTGTGAGACGGATGCGGATGCGGATCCGTCTCACAAATGCATTGCAAGGACGGATCCGTCTCTCCGCTTGTCATGCGGACCGACGGATCCGTCTTGTACATTTTTCTCATTTTTACCATCTGCGCATGCCGGAACGACGGATCCGGCATTCCGGTATTCTGAATGCCGGATCCGGCGCTAATACATTCCTATGGGAAAAAATGCCGGATCCGGCGTTCAGGCATGTCTTCAGTTTTTTTCGCCGGAGAGAAAACCGTAGCATGCTACGGTTTTCTCTTTTGCCTGATCAGTCAAAACGACTGAACTGAAGACATCCTGATGCAAACTGAACGGATTACTCTCCATTCAGAATGCATGGGGATAAAACTGATCAGTTCTTTTCCGGTATAGAGCCTCTGTGACGGAACTCTATGCCGGAAAAGAAAAACGCTAGTGTGAAAGTACCCTTAGAATTGTGTTGATGTCCCAATATTTATGGTCCTGACTGTAAATCCAAATCAACAAAGAAATGGCTTCACCAGAAGAAGATTAAAGTTTTGGAATGGCCCAGCCAGAGCCCAGACCTGAATCCTATTGGAAATCTGTGGGGTGATCTAAAGAAGGCTGTGCACAGGAGATGCCCTCGTAATCTGACAGATTTGGAGTGTTTTTGCTAAGAAGAGTGGGCAAATCTTTGTAAGTCAAAATGTGCCATGCTGATAGACTCAAACTCAAAAAGACTGAGTGCTGTAAAAAAAAAAATCAACCCTTATGCAACCATATTTTATTTTTAGATTTTTTCTTCCCTCTACCTAAATGATTTCAGTTTGTTTTTCAATTGAGTTGTACAGTTTATAGGCTGCAATAAAGATGGAAAAAGTTCTGAAATGATTTATCTTTGTCTCATTTTTTTACATCACAGAAACCTGACATTTTAACAGGGGTGTGTAGAATTTTTATATCCACTGTATGTATATATATATATATATATATATATATATACACTCACCTAAAGAATTATTAGGAACACCTGTTCTATTTCTCATTAATGCGATTATCTAGTCAACCAATCATATGGCAGTTGCTTCAATGCACGTAGGGTTGTGGTCCTGGTCAAGACAATCTCCTGAACCCCAAACTGAATGTCAGAATGGGAAAGAAAGGTGATTTAAGCAATTTTGAGCGTGGCATGGTTGTTGGTGCCAGAAGGGCCGGTCTGAGTATTTCACAATCTGCTCATTTACTGGGATTTTCACGCACAACCATTTCTAGGGTTTACAAAGAATGGTGTGAAAAGGGAAAAACATCCAGTATGCGGCAGTCCTGTGGGCGAAAGTGCTTTGTTGATGCTAGAGGTCAGAGGAGAATGGGCCGACTGATTCAAGCTGATAGAAGAGCAACGTTGACAGAAATAACCACTCGTTACAACCGAGGTATGCAGCAAAGCATTTGTGAAGCCACAACACGCACAACCTTGAGGCGGATAGGCTACAACAGCAGAAGACCCCACCGGGTACCACTCATCTCCACTACAAATAGGAAAAAGAGGCTACAATTTGCACAAGCTCACCAAAATTGGACTGTTGAAGACTGGAAAAATGTTGCCTGGTCTGATGAGTCTCGATTTCTGTTGAGACATTCAAATGGTTGAGTCCGAATTTGGCGTAAACAGAATGAGAACATGTATCCATCATGCCTTGTTACCACTGTGCAGGGTGGTGGTGGTGTAATGGTGTGGGGGATGTTTTCTGGGCACACTTTAGGCCCCTTAGTGCCAATTGGCCATTGTTTAAATGCCACGGGCTACCTGAGCATTGTTTCTGACCATGTCCATTCCTTCATGACCACCATGTACCCATCCTCTGATGGCTACTTCCAGCAGGATAATGCACCATGTCACAAAGCTCGAATCATTTCAAATTGGTTTCTTGAACATGACAATAAGTTCACTGTACTAAAATGGCCCCCACAGTCACCAGATCTCAACTCAATAGAGCATCTTTGGGATGTGGTGGAATGGGAGCTTCGTGCCCTGGATGTGCATCCCTCAAATCTCCATCAAATGCAAGATGCTATCCTATCAATATGGGCCAACATTTCTAAAGAATGCTATCAGCACCTTGTTGAATCAATGCCACGTAGAATTAGGGCAGTTCTGAAGGCAAAAGGGGGTCCAACACCGTGTTAGTATGGTATTCTTAATAATTCTTTAGGTCAGGGTATATATACTGGTTTAATTAAATGTAACAGTACCCCAAAAAATGTAAATTACAATCGTGTGGCAATGATATTCATGGCAAGGACAATTGAATACTTACGTTAAATTTCTCGTTATCACTCACAGGTAGATTGCTACCCTACCTTGTGTATAGTAGTAAACACATATATATGCATTTTCATATGGGTGAATAAAACTTTTTTCATATTTTTTTTTAGAGTGCTGCCCGTTTTTTAAATATATATATATATATATATATATATATATACACACACACACAGTTCTTTGCAAAATTATTCACCCCCTTGACTTTTTTCGTATTTTGTTACATTACAGCCTTAAGTTCATTGTTTTGTTAATCTGAATTTTATGTGATTGATCAGAACACAATAGTAAAGTGAAATGAGAAAAATATATAAAAAAAAACTATTGTTTAGAAATAAAAAACAGAAAATTGGCATGTGCATATGTATTCACCCCCTTTGTTAGGAAGCCCATATAAAGCTCTGGTGCAACCAATTACTTTCAGAAGTCACTTAACCCCTTAAGGACTCAGCCCTATTTCACCTTAAGGACTTGGCCATTTTTTTGCAAATCTGACCAGTTTTCACTTTAAGTGCTGATAACTATAAAACGCTTTGACTTACCCAGGCCGTTCTGAGAGTGTTTTTTTCATCACATATTGTACTTCATGACACTTCTAAAATTGGGTCCAAAAATTTTTTATTTTTTTTTTGCATAAAAAATACCATATTTACCAAAAAGTTGGAAAAATTAGCAAATTTCAAAGATTCAGTTTATCTACTTCTGTAATACATAGTAATACCCCCAAAAATTGTGATGACTTTACATTCCCCATATGTCTACTTCATGTTTGTAGCATTTTGGGAAAGATATTTTATTTTTGGGGGCTGTTACAAGGCTTAGAAGTTTAGAAGCAAATTTTGAAATTTTTCAGAAATCTTCAAAATCCCGCTTTTTATGGACCAGTTCAGGTTTGAAGTCATATTGTGAGGCTTAGATATTAGAAACCTCCCAAAAATGACTCCATATAAGAAAGTACACCCCTCAAGGTATTCAAAACTGGGTTTACGAACTTTGTTAACCCTTTAGGTGTTCAACAAGAGTTAATGGCAAATGGAGAAACAATTTAGAAATTTCTATTTTTTGGAAAATTTTCCAATATAATCCATTTTTTCCAGGAATAAAACAAGGGTTAACTGCCAAACAAAACTCAATATGGGTTGCCCTGATTCTGTAGTTTGCAGAAACACCCCATATGTGGTCGTAAACTACTGTTTGGCCAAACGGGAGGACATAGAAGGAGGGTAACACCATATGGGTTTTGCAAGGCAGATTTTGCAGGACTGGTTTTGTTTATACCATGTCCCATTTGAAGCCCCCTGTTGCACCCCTAGAATACAAATTTTAAAAAAAGTGACTCCATCTAAGAAAGTACACCCCTCAAGGTATTCAAAACTGGGTTTGCAAACTTTGTTAACCCTTTAGGTGTTCCACAAGAGTTAATGGCAGATGGAGAAACAATTTAGAAATTTCTATTTTTTTGAAAATTTTCCATTTTAACCCTTACTTTATTACTGGAAAAAATGGGTTAACAGCCAAACAAAACTCAAAATGGGTTGCCCTGATTCTGTAGTTTGCAGAAACACCCCATATGTGGTCGTAAACTACTATTTGGCTAAACGGCAGGACATAGAAGAAGGGGAACGCCATATGGTTTTTGGAAGGCAGATTTTGCTGGACTGGTTTATTTACACCATGTACCCTTTCAAGCCCCCTGATGCACCCCTAGAGTAGAAACTCCATAAAAGTGACCCCATCTAGGAAACTACGGGATAAGGTGGTTGTTGTTTTGGGACTATTTTAGAGGTCAATATGATTTTTGGTTGCTCTATATTACACTTTTTTGAGGCAAGGTAACAAAAAATTTTAATTCTAAAATTGTTTCTACATTTGCTATTTAGTTTTGTGGAACACCTAAAGGGTTAACATAGTTTGTAAAGTAACTTTTGAATACCTTGAGGGGTGTAGTTTCTTAGATGGGGTCACTTTTTTGGAGTTTCTAGTCTAGGCTACATTAGGGGGGGGCTTCTAATGGGACAGTCCATCAAAATCTGCCTTCCAGAAACCAAATGGAGTTCCCTTCGTTCTATGCCCTGCCGTGCGGCTATGTAGCCATTTACGACCACATATGGGGTGTTTCTGCAAACTACAGAATCAGGGCAATAAATATTTCGTTTTGTTTGGCTGTTAACCCTTGCTTTATTACCGGAAAAAAAGGATTCAACTGGAAATTTTGCCCCAAAATGGGTGTTTTGGCACAGTTTTTATTTTATATTTTTAACGCTATTCATCCGAGGGGTTTGGTCAAATGTTATTTTTATAGGGCAGATTCTTATGGACGCGGTATACCTAATATGTCTATATTTTCAAATTTATTTGGATTTTACACTGTATTATCATTTTAGGAACCAAAAAAAATATTTTAGTATCTCCATAGCCTGGGAGCTACAGTTTTTTTTTTTTGGGGGACTATCTAATGTAGGGGCTCATTTTTTGCGGGATGAGATGGCGGTTTTATAGACACTAATTGGGGGTGCAGATGACATTTTGATCGCTCGCTATTACACTTTTTATGATGTTAGGTGACAAAAAAATTGCTTTTTTTCCTTTTTTTTTTTTTTTTTTTTAACGCTGTTCATCCGGGGGGATTGGGTTAAATGTTATTTTTACAGAGACAATTTTTACGCACGCGACGATGCCCAATATGTATGGCTCTCAGACTTTGGAGACACTAAGCAGGCATCCTAAAACTGCGGCCCTCCAGATGTTATAAAACTACAATTCCCACCATGCCCTGCTGATGGCTGTAGGTTGTCTGGGCATGCTGGGAGTTAGTTTTACAACATCTGGAGGGCCGCAGTTTGAGGATGCCTGCACTAAAACTAATATTTTTTTGGGGGGAAAAAATTGTTTCCGTGTCTCCAAAGTCTGAGAGCCATAGTTTTTTATGTTCTCTAGTGGATTGTTGGGGATTATAAAAATTTTGTACTCCATGGAAGTGTGATACTCCCTGAAGCAATCGATAATGCTGCGGCCCGGATGATCGGGGCAAGTGTCACACTGAGTGGTGGTGTCCTTCCGTATCCCCCTCTTGTGACACTCTGCATCTTTTTGGGGTTCGTCCCTTCTTTCCAGTATGGGGGACTACACCTGGAAAGTGTTGGCCAGGGACGATCCGGGCGCCTCCAGTTCCTGAGGTACTCCGGCCTGCTCTTTCCCAGTCTGAAAAGATCAGGTCTTTGAGGACTGCCTCATAGAATTGGAGGAATGTTCCTGTGCTGCAAGCGCTTCGGGATAGTACAAAAGAGTTGTACAAGGCCACCTGTACCAAGTAGACCGCAACTTTTTTGTACCATGCCCGGGTTTTGCGCATGGCATTATATGGCTTGAGGACTTGATCAGAGAGATCAACTCCTCCCATATACCGATTGTAGTCGACGATACAATCGGGCTTGAGGACTGTTGCCGCGGTACCTCGCACAGAGACGGGGGTGGTGCTGTTACCGTGGATTGTGGACAGCATAAGGACATCCCTCTTGTCCTTATACCTGACCAGCAACAGGTTTCCACTGGTAAGTGCACGAGTCTCACCCCTGGGGATAGGTACCTAGAGGGGGTGGGCAGGGAGGCCGCGTTGATTTTTCCGCACGGTCCCACAAGCGAATGTGGATCTGGCGGCAAGGGACCTGAACAAGGGAATGCTGGTATAAAAGTTATCCATGTACAAGTGGTAACCCTTATCCAGCAGTGGGTACATAAGGTCCCACACGAGTTTCTCGCTAACAGCCAGAGTGGGGGGACATTCTGGGGGTTAAATACAGGAATCTCGCCCCTCGTACACACAAAATTTGTAAGTGTACCCTGAGGTACTCTCACAAATTTTGTATAGCTTCATGCCATAACTCGCCCGCTTTGTGGGAATGTATTGGCGGAAACTGAGTCTCCCCTTGAACGCAACGAGAGACTCATCAACCGCAACCTCCGTTCCAGGTATGTAGGCCTGCTCAAATTGATCGAAGTGATCGATGACCAGCCGTATCTTATACAGACGGTCATAGGCAGGATCACCTCGGGGGGGGGACATGCTGCATTATCGGAATAATGCAGACATTTCCGGATGGCCTCAAACCGGGGACGTGTCATGACCATACTGGCAAGTGGCAGGGGGGGTCTGGGGTCTGAAAGCTGAAACAAAGAAAGTTTTGAATAAAAGTGCATTTTTTATTTTCCTAACTAACTTTTCCCTTCTTTCCCTGCCTAACGGTGCCTCTCCCTCACTGACCCTAATGGATGGCAATTGGTGCAGGAGGGTGATGGATGGCGATTAGGGGGACGCAGGAGCTGGTACTGGACGGTGCTGCAGGGTGCTCGTGCAGAACAGGAGCAAGAGGGTAGAGAGGAGCGCAGGAAGTTTGAATCTCGCGCCTCTCTCCCCTGCACCAATCAGCACCCTGGACAGCAGCATTCAGCACCAGGGCCAGCACCGCCTCTCCAAATGCACGGACTGTGATTGGTGGTGTGTAATCATGCCACCGATCAGTCTTTTTCCGGTTCATCGGGTTACCGGAGACCCGAATGGACCGGAAACACAGAAAACCGCAGGTCTGAATCGACCTGCGGTTTTCTGCGATCGCCGATACGGGTCAAATTGCCCCCCCTGCATTGTTACAGGATGTCGGCTGAATTATTTCATCCGGCTTCCTGTTCCGATTAACCCCCGCGTCGCCGTAATCGCGATTTAAAGCCATGACGTACCGGTACGTCATGGGTCCTTAAGGACTCGGGAAACATGCCGCACCGGTACGTCATGCGTCCCTAAGGGGTTAATTAGTGAAATGATGTACACCTGTCTGCAATCTAAGTGTCACATGATCTTTCATTACAGATACATACCTTTTTTTGAAAGGCCCCAGAGGCTGCAATACCTAAGCAAGAGGCATCACTAACCAAATACTGCCATGAAGACCAAGGAACTCTCCAAACAAGTAAGGGACAATGTTGTTGAGAAGCATAAGTCAGGGTTAGGTTAAAAAAAAATCCAAATCTTTTATGATCCCCAAGAGCTCCATCAAATCTATCATAAACAAATGGAAAGAACATGGCACAACAGAAACCTGCACAGAGATGGCCGCCCAACAAAACTCACGGACTGGGCAAGGAGGGCATTAATCGGAGAGGCAGCACAGAGACCTAAGTTAACCCTGGAGGAGCTGCAGTATCTGTACATAGAACGACAATAAGCCGTACGCTCAATAGACTTGGGATTTAAAGCAGAGTGGCCAAAAGAAAGCCATTACTTTCAGCTAGAAACAAAAAGGCACGTTGTGAGTTTGCAAAAAGGCATGTGGGAGACTCCCAGAATGTATGGAGGAAGGAGCTCTCGTCTGATGAGACTAAAATTGAACTTTTCGTCCATCAAAGAAAGTGCTATGTCTGGCGCAAACCCAACACATCACATCACCCGAAGAACACTATCTCCACAGTAAAGCATGGTGGTGGCAGCATCATACTGTGGGGATGTTTTTCAGCAGCTGGGACTGGGAAACTGGTCAGAGTTGAGGGAAAGATGGGTGGTGCTTAATACAGGGATATTTTTAAGCAAAACCTGTACCACTCTGTGCATGATTTGATGCTAGGATGGAGGTTCACCTTCCAGCAGGACAATGACCCCAAACACACTGCTAAAGCAACACTTGAGTGGTTTAAGGGGAAACATATAAATGTGGCCTAGTTAAAGCCCAGATCTCAATATAAAAGAAAATCTGTGGTCAGACTTAAAGACTGCTGTTCACAAGCACAAACCATCCAACTTGAAGGAGCTGGAGCAGTTTTGCAAGGAGGAATGGGCAAAAATACAAGTGGTAAGATGTGGCAAGGTCATAGAGACTTATCCAAAGCGACTTGGAGCTGTGATTGCCGCAAAAGGTGGCTCTACAAAGTATTGACTTTAGGGCGGTGAATAGTTATGCAGATTGACTTTTTCTGTTATTTTGTCCTATTTGTTGTTTTCTTAACAATCAAAAAAAAAAAAATCTTCAAAGTAGTAGGCATGTTCTGTCAATTCAATGATGCAAATCCTCAAACAATCCATGTTAATTCCAGATTGTGAGGCACAAAAACATGAAGAAAGTGAAGGGGGTGAAAACATTAGCAAGGCACTGTGTGTGTATATATATATATATATATATATATATATACAGTACAGACCAAAAGTTTGGACACACCTTCTCATTCTAAGTGTTTTCTTTATTTTCATGACTATTAAAATTGTAGATTCACACTGAAGGCATCAAAACTATGAATTAACACATGTGGAATTATATACATAACAAAAAGTGTGAAACAACTGAAAATATGTCATATTCTAAGTTCTTCAAAGTAGCCACCTTTTGCTTTGATTACTGCTTTGCACACTCTTGGCATTCTCTTGATGAGCTTCAAGAGGTAGTCACCTGAAATGGTCTTCCAACAGTCTTGAAGGAGTTCCCAGAGATGCTTAGCACTTGTTGGCCTTTTTGCCTTCACTCTGCGGTCCAGCTCACCCCAAACCATCTCGATTGGGTTCAGGTCCTGTGACTGTGGAGGCCAGGTCATCTGGCGCAGCACCCCATCACTCTCCTTCATGGTCAAATAGCCCTTACACAGCCTGGAGGTGTGTTTGGGGTCATTGTCCTGTTGAAAAAAAAAAGATGATGGTGCAACTAAACACAAACCGGATGGAATAGCATGCCGCTGCAAGATGCTGTGGTAGCCATGCTGGTTCAGTATGCCTTCAATTTTGAATAAATCCCCAACAGTGTCACCAGCAAAGCACCCCCACACCATCACACCTCTTCCTCCATGCTTCATGGTGGGAACCAGGCATGTAGAGTCAATCCGTTCACCTTTTCTGCGTCGCACAAAGACACGGTGGTTGGAACCAAAGATCTCAAATTTGGACTCATCAGACCAAAGCACAGATTTCCACTGGTCTAATGTCCATTCCTTGTGTTCTTTAGCTTAAACAAGTCTCTTCTGCTTGTTGCCTGTCCTTAGCAGTGGTTTCCTAGCAGATATTCTACCACGAAGGCCTGATTCACACAGTCTCCTCTTAACAGTTGTTCTAGAGCTGTGTCTGCTGCTAGAACTCTGTGTGGCATTGACCTGGTCTCTAATCTGAGCTGCTGTTAACCTGCGATTTCTGAGGCTGGTGACTCGGATGAACTTATCCTTTGCAGCAGAGGTGACTCTTGGTCTTCCTTTCCTGGGCCGTTCCGCATGTGAGCCAGTTTCTTTGTAGCGCTTGATGGTTTTAGTGACTGCACTTGGGGACACTTTCAAAGTTTTCCCAATTTTTCGGACTGACTGACCTTCATTTCTTAAAGTAATGATGGCCACTCGTTTTTCTTTACTTAGCTGTATTTTTCTTCCCATAATACAAATTCTAACAGTCTATTCAGTAGGACTATCAGCTGTGTATCCACCTGACTTCTCCACAACGCAACTGATGGTCCCAACCCCATTTATAAGGCAAGAAATCCCACTTATTAAACCTGACAGGGCACACCTTTGAAGTGAAAACCATTTCAGGTGACTACCTCTTGAAGCTCATCAAGAGAATGCCAAGAGTGTGCAAAGCAGTAATCAAAGCAAAAGGTGGCTACTTTGAAGAACCTAGAATATGACATATTTTCACTTGTTTCACACTTTTTTGTTATGTATTTAATTCCACATGTGTTAATTCATAGTTTTGATGCCTTCAGTGTGAATCTACAATTTTCATAGTCATGAAAATAAAGAAAACTCTTTGAATGGGAAGGTGTGTCCAAACTTTTGGTCTGTACTGTATATATATATATTATATAGTAAACAGGGTAGGGCAGCAATCTAGCTGTGAGTGATAACGAGAAATTGAAAAACAGGTCTCAATGGTCCGTTTCCATAAATCCAATTTTCACATGGTTGGAATTTAATTTTTTTTGGGGATTGTTATATTTTGTTAAACCAGCATATATATGTGATTACAAGACACGTAATAGGTCAGCAATCTGCATAGAGGAGGAGGAGGATGAAGATAAGAATGAGGAAGATGAGTATGAGGAGCTGCCACTGCAAGAGAAGGAGGAGGAGCTGGAAGTGGAGGAGCAAGAGGAAGATGACGAGGATGGCACCAGCTAAGACCCAATCATCTCAGTTGGAGGGAAGACGGAGCTGAAAAGAATTGGCTCCTTGGACACACTGGCCAGAATGGAGACCTTATGCTGCTTGGTTACACAGTGACAGGAGTATTGTTGACATTAAACAGTCTGATTGAAGGAGAAAATGAAAAATATATAGTATAATGCCGCCTGATTATACCAGACAATTAATTCCCAAATTTTATGTGTGTGTACACATTCCTGAGGTGGGAGGTAGGCTCACTTGGGTGAGGGCTATAGATTAGATGAAGCAAGCATTGGTAATGAATAACAGATGTTGGCCAAGAAGAACATGAAGCGAGCACGCATTATCCATATATGGAGATGTCCAATGGGGTTGTAGAGAGAGTTTAACCTATCAAATGAGGATAGGACAAGTATGTAAACTTTAGGATGATTATGTGTATAAGACGAGTGTGGGCCTCTGCCCCTTTGAGCATTTTCCTTTGTGTGATTGAAGCTGTTAATGCTCCCGCCTAGCCGTAATAAACCTTATTCTTCCTGAAGAATGCGTTTCCTGAATGGTTTTTCACAACATGATGATTACTAGTTAGCCATGTTTTCAAACCCTCGTTACCAAGGTAAAATGAGTGAATGTTTTTCTCAGACAGAAAGGGAGGATAAATTATGTTACTACCAGGAAACACTTTGTACGCAGCTTGCTACAGCTTAGGGAAAGCAGACACCTGCCAAAAGCGTGTCTGAAAGGGAAACCCCTTTCTGCCCCCCACAGAGTCACCCCCTTCCTGCAACCACAAGCAGCAGAAGCCACAGCAGCAGCCATTTCAGTCTCCTCAACATGATTGAGCAGTTTTTCCAATTGCTTTCCCAGGCAGAGGCCAGTGAGCAAGCCAACAGCTCCTGCCTTAACGCCCATCTTCAGGCCTACCTAAACTGTGGCCAGTCTCTGTAGCATATCCTGTTCCCTGGCAGCAGGGATTTATGGGCAGGCAAACTGGAACAGTGGCCCAAACTGGCACAGTATGCTCTCTATCTTTTTTCTTGCCCAGTCTCCAGTATCATCTTGGAGAGTGTTTTCAGTGCAGCAGACGGCGTGGTCACACCCAAAAAGACCAAGTTGTCCTCTGCAAGTGTCCAAAACATAATTCTTTCCAAAAATAACAAGGCCTGGATTCAGGAGGATTTTCACACTCCTCAAGCTGATTCCCATGAATAGACCTCACCTTGCTGGCAGTGCCCCATCTTGCCACTGTTGCTGTCTGTCTACCTACCATCACATTCTGTACGGCTGCATGTTGCAGCCTGAATCATGCCACTAAGAAGAAGACCAGGGGAGGTGAGTACAGCCACCGCAGTGCTAGCCTTACTTCCCCGTGCCTCTCGCATGCTAATGACCTCTTAAAAAGCATAACAAATCTGATAGTACAATCCATTTTTAAGCAGGCTGCTTGTTCACGCCATCAACCATGTGTTTACTCATAGCTATATTTATTTTATGGACAATGATTGTGGAACCACTGTGGCAACCAATGGATTTGGCTATGGCTTACACCTAGGGGCATTATTTTAGTGGCTCAATGGTAATGATGCTTTAACCCCTGTGCAGTGATCTGGTCTTTGCTGTAGGGAACATTTCATGCTGCCACCTCTTTGGTGTTTCTGTGTGGTTGACTGCTTACCCATGGGGGCTAGGGATAACAACAACTGGGTGAGTGATAAGATGCCTGTACCCAACCCGAATAACGGGACAGCACCATGAAAATATGTCAGTGTCCCTCTGACATTATTTACTATTGCTATCTTTGCATTAAAAAACTTTAAAGGGGATAGAGAGAAAATTAGAAAAAAAAATGTGTGTCATACACCCATTTTAATTTGACCTTTTTTTTGTAAAAATCAATCTGGACCCAAATAAAATTTTTGGACTGACCGGTTACAATTGAATCTGAAATGAATTTCAAGAAAGTTGCTCATCTGTAACATTGTTTAACTACAGCATTAAACAGTATTAGTAAATCTGTTACATAGTTTTTGTCCATTTTTTTTTTTTTGCTGAGTACATAAAAAATAGAAGTATAAACCTCCCTTCATACAGTATGTTCTTTCCTTTTGGATCCAATAAAAAAAAATAAAAAAATGAAATAAAAATGCATCAAAAACTTCAACAGAGACAAATACTGTATTTTTCGCTTTATAAGACACAGCGGGGAGGGAAGAGGGGGTGGAGGCCGCCAACTGGTGTTGGAATCGCGGCAGGGCCCGGTGCAGTCACTGTACTCTCTAACACCGGGCCCTGCTCACAGCAGTCTTTATATGTAAAGTGTAGTCATAGTAGCTTTGTTAAAGTATCGCAATCCTCTGCTGTAGCGCCATCCTCTGTAGTACTCAATATCAAACTACTGTAGCAGGCAGGCCGGCTGGCTGGCAGCGTAACATCACTCACTCCATCACATGCCTGTTCCTCCCACTTTATTAATAAAGCAGGCGGAGCAGGCATGTGACGGAGTGAGTGACGTTATGCTGCCGGCCGGCCGGCCTGCTACGGTAGTTTGATAGAGAGGATTGCGTTACTTTAACAAAGCTCCCATGACTACACTTTACATAAAAAGATTGCTTTGAGTGGGGCCCCGTGTAATAGAGTACAGTGACTGCACCGGGCCCGCTGCAATTCCAACAGTGGTTGATGGCCTCCACCCCCTGTATTAGCTGTCCCTATTTACACAGAGACACTGTTATGGGGTGATCTGTGGATGACACATATACAGCATAAGATGCTGTATATGTGTCATCCACAGATCCCCCCATAACAGTGTCATGCAAAGATCTCCCCATAGCAGTGTCATCCACAGATCCCCCCCATAACACTGTAATCCACAGATCCCCTATAACAGTTTCATCCACAGATATTCCCATAACAGTGTCATCCACAGATGCCCCCATAACAGTGCGTCATCCACAGATGCCCCCATAACAGTGTGTCATCCACAGATTCCCATAACAGTGTATCATCCATAGATCCCCTCCGCAACAGTGTCATCCACAGATTCCCATAACAGTGTATCATCCACAGATCCCCTCCTGCAACAGTATCATCCACAGATATCCCCATAACAGTGTCATCCACAGATGCCCCCATAACTGCGTCATCCACAGATTCCCATAACAGTGCATCATCCACAGATCCCCTCCACAACAGTGTGATCCACAGATCCCCCATAATAGTGTCATCTACAGACCACCATTATTTCAAAACCCACCAAAAGCACACCTTTTGGTTCAAAATATTTTGTTTTCTTATTTTCCTCCTCAAAAACCTAGGTGCGTCTTATCATCAGGTGCATCTTATAAAGCGAAAAATACGGTACATTGGTAAATGGATATTATAATTAATTAATTAAACTCTCTAAAAGGAAAGCAAAACAATAAAATTAACTCTGATTATATACAATATCTATTTTTGAAGATCTACATTAATAATCGTAGATAGACATTTACCTTTGTTTTCTTTTTTTCATTTTTTTTTTTTCATCTCAACATTGTGGAAGGATTCATGTTTGCATTGTCAATTTCTGGTCTGTCTCCGTGTTCGGAAAGACCTAAGTGATCAATGTTATAAGACAGTGTTCCTCAACTCCAGTCCTCAGGGCCCACCTGCCAGTCATGATTTGAGAATATCCCACAGAATTATATCACCTGCTCAATACTAAGAAAATCCTAAAAACATGACCGGCAGGTGGGGCCTGAGTACTGGAGTTGAGGATCAACGCTATAAGGGGATCTACAATTAGTTTTTGAGCAGCACTGAATATGTTAACTGCTAGCAGCATAACATGTTTCTTTGATTCATTGTGGTGTGAATGCATTTTTAAATCCTTGTTACCACAGTTTTTTCTACTTCTTTTTTGGAACATGACAGGGACAAGTGAAATATCTGCTACCACTACAACTGAAACTTCCTTTGGTGCCATGAGGATGGACAACAATAGTTAATAGTATTCATTCTCAGTTTGTGGAAACTGAAGACAAAATACAAACTTCCAACAAAGAACTTTATTAATTACAGTACATATTCTGACAGTCAAGAGTAGATGGCAAAATGTTGCTTCTACTAATTTAAACAACAGGCTTAAAGACTTTGATTTTGCAACATGAGACAGTACTGCCTTCTACAAGCTCTTTTAGTGTTCTGGAATTCAATCTGAGAGATTTTTTGGGGGATTCTTTATGGTTTTTGCACCATTTCTGGAGTGAAGCCATTTCATATTTAGGAACATTTTTGTGCTAAAATGTGTAACAGTTTGAAATTCTTCATCACTCACATCACTTTTGAAAATATTGGATGAATCTCAGCAAAAGGGTGTGTGGCTTCCTCAATCTGACAGAAGTATTATAATTTATTTTACAAAATTGGAGTAGACTTTGGGTAAAATTTATGAAAGCTCAAAGCTACTGTAGCATAGTTTTTATTTTTTGGTGCACAGACAGGCTACTGCTATAATACAAATATTAAGAGGTGTGCTATGTATATAGCTTTATGGTCTGTGCTGTGTGCTGTGTTATGAACAATTTCTAATAATTCAATGTACATAAGATTTATTTCAAGCGAAAACTAATATAAATGTAAAAAAAAAAAAGGCAATTTAGCTACTTGCAGACCACCAAGTCTGCATGTAAGTCTGCAAGGACAGAGTGCAGAGCTGGTTGTCAAGCTTGGATATGTAAGATGGACTCCCCATATTGAAGGCAGAGCAGATTTATTACCATTGCTACATTCCTGATTGGTGTATACATAGCGCTCAATGTGCTCCATGTATATAATTCAGGAAGAGGCCATAATTCTTCCTGCTCCCATTATGATGATCACATGTTATCGCTGGATTCCAAGTAACTGCAGGAGATGCTGCGTCTTAGTAGACCCGGATTAACTCTGCAATGTTTTTATTTTATTTTTTTATTATCCTCCCCTTCTCCCTCCTCTTTTCTCTTCTCTCTCTCGCCGCCTTCTCGTTTTCCTGTCTTCTGCCTCCCTCCTCGCCATGTCATTGTTCGGTAGGTAAGATAATTAATGTGTGTAGTTTCATGGAACGTTAGAGGATTGGGAAAAGGACCAAAGAGAATAGCTGTGTTTGATGTGATTAACAAATTCCTACCTGCTATAATATGTTTACAAGAGATGCATCTAACAAAAGAAAATAGTGGGAATATTATGAAAAAATGGATACATAAGGCATACCACTTAGTATTTTCCTCATACTCAAGAGGAGTGAGTATATTGTTGCACAAGGATATTAGAGTGCAGGTTAAGTAGGAGATGATAGATCCCAAAGGGTGTTATGTGGTTCTGGATTGTATAATAGCAAATAAGCCTTGGATTATAGCAAATGTTTATTTACCTCCTCCTTTTAAAATGGATGTTTTATTTAAGATCTATGAATTCTCAGTGAACCAAGGTGATACTACACTACTAATGGTGGGTGGATTTTAATATGGTAATGGATGATAAAATGGATAGGTGTAGATTAGGAAATAAAATGGGAACAGGTAAAAAAAAAAACTAGATTAAAAGATATTATAGAAGAAATGAATTGGGTAGATATATGGCGGCTACACAACCCAACGGTGAAAAGATTTTCATGTTTTTCTAAAACACATAAAAGTTTATCAAGGATAGATATGGCATTCACAAATAAAAGTACACTATATGAAATTAATAAGGTTAAGTATACACAGCATGGAGTATCAGATCATAGTCCACTGGTAGTAAGTATAAGGGATGTGTGTGAGAAGAGAGAGGTTAGGATTAGAATTAAATTGGGATGGATAGACATAAATGGGAATGACAATAAAATAAAAATGGCACAGCAGACATTAAGATCGTATGGTAGGCCGGGAAAGCCTATATGAGGGGGATACTTATGAAACATATAGCTATCTGAAAAAAGGTATTTGATACAAAAACAAGAACAGGAGGTAGCCAAAAGTGAAATGGAATATACCAGTAATCCAAAAGAGATAAACTACCAGATATGGAATGAGAAACAATCAAAATATAGAGATTAGAGTTGAGCGAACACCTGGATGTTCGGGTTCGAGAAGTTCGGCCGAACATCCCGGAAATGTTCGGGTTCGGGATCCGAACCCGATCCGAACTTCGTCCCGAACCCGAACCCCATTGAAGTCAATGGGGACCCGAACTTTTCGGCACTAAAACGGCTGTAAAACAGCCCAGGAAAGGGCTAGAGGGCTGCAAAAGGCAGCAACATGTAGGTAAATCCCCTGCAAACAAATGTGGATAGGGAAATTAATTAAAATAAAAATTAAATAAATAAAAATTAACCAAAATCAATTGGAGAGAGGTTCCATAGCAGAGAATCTGGCTTCCCGTCACCCACCACTGGAACAGTCCATTCTCAGATATTTAGGCCCCGGCACCCAGGCAGAGGAGAGAGGTCCCGTAACAGAGAATCTGTCTTCATGTCAGCAGAGAATTAGTCTGCATGTCATAGCAGAGAATCAGGCTTCACGTCAGCCACCACTGCAACAGTCCATTGGCATATATTTAGGCCTAGCACACAGGCAGAGGAGAGAGGTCCCGTAACAGAGAATCTGGCTTCATGTCAGCAGAGAATCAGTCTGCATGTCATAGCAGAGAATCAGGCTTCATGTCAGCCACCACTGCAACAGTCCATTGGCATATATTTAGGCCTAGCACACAGGCAGAGGAGAGGTTCATTCAACTTTGGGTAGCATCGCAATATAATGGTAAAATGAAAATAAAAATAGGATTGAATGAGGAAGTGCCCTGGAGTCCAATAATATATGGTTATGGGGAGGTAGTTAATGTCTAATCTGGACAAGGGACGGACAGGTCCTGTGGGATCCATGCCTGGTTCATTTTTATGAACGTCAGCTTGTCCACATTGGCTGTAGACAGGCGGCTGCGTTTGTCTGTAATGACGCCCCCTGCCGTGCTGAATACACGTTCAGACAAAACGCTGGCTGCCGGGCAGGCCAGCACCTCCAAGGCATAAAAGGCTAGCTCTGGCCACGTGGACAATTTAGAGACCCAGAAGTTGAATGGGGCCGAACCATCAGTCAGTACGTGGAGGGGTGTGCACACGTACTGTTCCACCATGTTAGTGAAATGTTGCCTCCTGCTAACACGTTGCGTATCAGGTGGTGGTGCAGTTAGCTGTGGCGTGTTGACAAAAGTTTTCCACATCTCTGCCATGCTAACCCTGCCCTCAGAGGAGCTGGCCGTGACACAGCTGCCTTGGCGACCTCTTGCTCCTCCTCTGCCTTGGCCTTGGGCTTCCACTTGTTCCCCTGTGACATTTGGGAATGCTCTCAGTAGCGCGTCTACCAACGTGCGCTTGTACTCGCGCATCTTCCTATCACGCTCCAGTGCAGGAAGTAAGGTGGGCACATTGTCTTTGTAGCGTGGATCCAGCAGGGTGGCAACCCAGTAGTCCGCACAGGTTAAAATGTGGGCAACTCTGCTGTCGTTGCGCAGGCACTGCAGCATGTAGTCGCTCATGTGTGCCAGGCTGCCCAGGGGTAAGGACAAGCTGTCCTCTGTGGGAGGCGTATCGTCATCGTCCTGCCTTTCCCCCCAGCCACGCACCAGTGATGGACCCGAGCTGCGTTGGGTGCCACCCCGCTGTGACCATGCTTCATCCTCATCCTCCTCCACCTCCTCCTCATCCTCGTCCTCCTCGTCCTCCAGTAGTGGGCCCTGGCTGGCCACATTTGTACCTGGCCTCTGCTGTTGCAAAAAACCTCCCTCTGAGTCACTTCGAAGAGACTGGCCTGAAAGTGCTAAAAATGACCCCTCTTCCTCATCCTCCTCCTCCTCCTCCTGGGCCACCTCCTGTTCCATCATCGCCCTAAGTGTTTTCTCAAGGAGACATAGAAGTGGTATTGTAACGCTGATAACGGTGTCATCGCCACTGGCCATGTTGGTGGAGTACTCGAAACAGCGCAACAGGGCACACAGGTCTCGCATGGAGGCCCAGTCATTGGTGGTGAAGTGGTGCTGTTCTGTAGTGCGACTGACCCGTGCGTGCTGCAGCTGAAACTCCACTATGGCCTGCTGCTGCTCGCACAGTCTGTCCAGCATGTGCAAGGTGGAGTTCCACCTGGTGGGCACGTCGCATATGAGGCGGTGAGCGGGAAGGCCGAAGTTACGCTGTAGCGCAGACAGGCGAGCAGCGGCAGGATGTGAACGCCGGAAGCGCGAACAGACGGCCCGCACTTTATGCAGCAGCTCTGACATGTCGGGGTAGTTGTGAATGAACTTCTGCACCACCAAATTCAGCACATGCGCCAAGCAAGGGATGTGCGTCAAATTGGCTAGTCCCAGAGCTGCAACGAGATTTCGCCCATTATCACACACCACCAGGCCGGGCTTGAGGCTCACCGGCAGCAACCACTCGTCGGTCTGTTGTTCAATACCCCGCCACAACTCCTGTGCGGTGTGGGGCCTGTCCCCCAAACATATGAGTTTCAGAATGGCCTGCTGACGTTTACCCCGGGCTGTGCTGAAGTTGGTGGTGAAGGTGTGTGGCTGACTGGATGAGCAGGTGGAAGAAGAGGAGGAGGAAGCCGAGAAGGAGGAGGTGGCAACAGGAGGCAAAGAATGTTGCCCTGCGATCCTTGGCGGCGGCAGGACGTGCGCCAAACAGCTCTCCGCCTGGGGCCCAGCTGCCACTACATTTACCCAGTGTGCAGTTAGGGAGATATAGCGTCCCTGGCCGTGCTTACTGGTCCACGTATCTGTGGTTAGGTGGACCTTGCTACAGATGGCGTTGCGCAGTGCACACTTGATTTTATCGGATACTTGGTTGTGCAGGGAAGGCACGGCTCTCTTGGAGAAGTAGTGCCGGCTGGGAACAACATACTGTGGGACAGCAAGCGACATGAGCTGTTTGAAGCTGTCTGTGTCCACCAGCCTAAATGACAGCATTTCATAGGCCAGTAGTTTAGAAATGCTGGCATTCAGGGCCAGGGATCGAGGGTGGCTAGGTGGGAATTTACGCTTTCTATCAAATGTTTGTGAGATGGAGAGCTGAACGCTGGCGTGTGACATGGTTGAGACGCTTGGTGACGGAGGTGGTGGTGGTGGTGTTGGTGGTACATCCCCTGTTTGCTGGGCGGCAGGTGCCAACGTTCCTCCAGAGGCGGAGGAAGAGGCCGAGGCGGCAGCAGCAGAATAGGCCGAGGCGGCAGCAGCAGAAGAGGTAGCAGGGGGAGCCTGAGTGACTTCCTTGGTTTTAAGGTGTTTACTCCACTGCAGTTCATGCTTTGCATGCAGGTGCCTGGTCATGCAGGTTGTGCTCAGGTTCAGAACGTTAATGCCTCGCTTCAGGCTCTGATGGCACAGCGTGCAAACCACTCGGGTCTTGTCGTCAGCACATTGTTTGAAGAAGTGCCATGCCAGGGAACTCCTTGAAGCTGCCTTTGGGGTGCTCGGTCCCAGATGGCGGCGGTCAGTAGCAGGCGGAGTCTCTTGGCGGCGGGTGTTCTGCTTTTGCCCACTGCTCCCTCTTTTGCTACGCTGTTGGCTCGGTCTCACCACTGCCTCTTCCTCCGAACTGTGAAAGTCAGTGGCACGACCTTCATTCCATGTGGGGTCTAGGACCTCATCGTCCCCTGCATCGTCTTCCACCCAGTCTTGATCCCTGACCTCCTGTTCAGTCTGCACACTGCAGAAAGACGCAGCAGTTGGCACCTGTGTTTCGTCATCATCAGAGACATGCTGAGGTGGTATTCCCATGTCCTCATCATCAGGAAACATAAGTGGTTGTGCGTCAGTGCATTCTATGTCTTTCACCGCTGGGGAAGGGCTAGGTGGATGCCCTTGGGAAACCCTGCCAGCGGAGTCTTCAAACAGCATAAGAGACTGCTGCATAACTTGAGGCTGAGACAGTTTCCCTGGTATGCATGGGGGTGATGTGACAGACTGATGGGGTTGGTTTTCAGGCGCCATCTGTGCGCTTTCTGCAGAAGACTGGGTGGGAGATAATGTGAACGTGCTGGATCCACTGTCGGCCACCCAATTGACTAATGCCTGTACCTGCTCAGGCCTTACCATCCTTAGAACGGCATTGGGCCCCACCATATATCGCTGTAAATTCTGGCGGCTACTGGGACCTGAGGTAGTTGGTACACTAGGACGTGTGGATGTGGCAGAACGGCCACGTCCTCTCCCAGCACCAGAGGGTCCACTAACACCACCACGACCATGTCCACGTCCGCGTCCCTTACTAGATGTTTTTCTCATTGTTATGGTTCACCACAACAACAAATATATTATTTGGCCCAATGTATTGTATTCAAATTCAGCGGGATATAAATTTGAGGCCTAGTATTTAGGCGCTGGGTGACCGGTATGGATTTAGTGACAGAATTAGACTTGGAAATGCACAGAAGCGTGTGTGTGAAGTTATTCTGAATGACCCAATGTGCACCTTGAATATTATATACCCTTTTTGGGATAGATTTCAAATAGCTCTGATATAGCAGGAACCACTAAATTATGAAATTGCTAAATTGGGAATTGTACTTCAACCCAGAACAAAAAATGTGCTTTGACGGGCACTAAATAACTTTCCCAGCTACAACAGTACAGCGGTAACGAGAGATTTAGAGGGATTTAAATTTGAGGCCTAGTATTTAGGCGCTGGGTGACAGGTATGGGTTTAGTGACAGAATTAGACTTGGAAATACACAGTAGCGGGTGTGTGTGAAGTTATTCTGAATGACCCAATGTGCACCTTCAATATTATATACCCTTTTTGGGATAGATTTCAAATAGCTCTGATATAGCAGGAACCACTAAATTATGAAATTGCTAAATTGGGAATTGTACTTCAACCCAGAACAAAAAATGTGCTTTGACGGACACTAAATATCTTGCCCAGCAACAACAGTACAGCGGTGGGTAACGAGAGATTTAGAGGGATTTAAATTTGAGGCCTAGTATTTAGGCGCTGGGTCACCGGTATGGATTTAGTGACAGAATTAGACTTGGAAATGCACAGAAGCGTGTGTGTGAAGTTATTCTGAATGACCCTATGTGCACCTTCAATATTATATACCCTTTTAGGGATAGATTTCAAATAGCTCTGATATAGCAGAAACCACTAAATTATGAAATTGCTAAATTGGGAATTGTACTTCAACCCAGAACAAAAAATGTGCTTTGACGGACACTAAATATCTTGCCCAGCAACAACAGTACAGCGGTGGGTAACGAGAGATTTAGAGGGATTTAAATTTGAGGCCTAGTATTTAGGCGCTGGGTGACAGGTATGGGTTTAGTGACAGAATTAGACTTGGAAATACACAGTAGCGGGTGTGTGTGAAGTTATTCTGAATGACCCAATGTGCACCTTCAATATTATATACCCTTTTTGGGATAGATTTCAAATAGCTCTGATATAGCAGGAACCACTAAATTATGAAATTGCTAAATTGGGAATTGTACTTCAACCCAGAACAAAAAATGTGCTTTGACGGACACTAAATATCTTGCCCAGCAACAACAGTACAGTGGTGGGTAACGAGAGATTTAGAGGGATTTAAATTTGAGGCCTAGTATTTAGGCGCTGGGTCACCGGTATGGATTTAGTGACAGAATTAGACTTGGAAATGCACAGAAGCGTGTGTGTGAAGTTATTCTGAATGACCCTATGTGCACCTTCAATATTATATACCCTTTTAGGGATAGATTTCAAATAGCTCTGATATAGCAGAAACCACTAAATTATGAAATTGCTAAATTGGGAATTGTACTTCAACCCAGAACAAAAAATGTGCTTTGACGGACACTAAATATCTTGCCCAGCAACAACAGTACAGCGGTGGGTAACGAGAGATTTAGAGGGATTTAAATTTGAGGCCTAGTATTTAGGCGCTGGGTCACCGGTATGGATTTAGTGACAGAATTAGACTTGGAAATGCACAGAAGCGTGTGTGTGAAGTTATTCTGAATGACCCTATGTGCACCTTCAATATTATATACCCTTTTAGGGATAGATTTCAAATAGCTCTGATATAGCAGAAACCACTAAATTATGAAATTGCTAAATTGGGAATTGTACTTCAACCCAGAACAAAAAATGTGCTTTGACGGACACTAAATATCTTGCCCAGCAACAACAGTACAGCGGTGGGTAACGAGAGATTTAGAGGGATTTAAATTTGAGGCCTAGTATTTAGGCGCTGGGTGACAGGTATGGGTTTAGTGACAGAATTAGACTTGGAAATACACAGTAGCGGGTGTGTGTGAAGTTATTCTGAATGACCCAATGTGCACCTTCAATATTATATACCCTTTTTGGGATAGATTTCAAATAGCTCTGATATAGCAGGAACCACTAAATTATGAAATTGCTAAATTGGGAATTGTACTTCAACCCAGAACAAAAAATGTGCTTTGACGGACACTAAATATCTTGCCCAGCAACAACAGTACAGCGGTGGGTAACGAGAGATTTAGAGGGATTTAAATTTGAGGCCTAGTATTTAGGCGCTGGGTCACCGGTATGGATTTAGTGACAGAATTAGACTTGGAAATGCACAGAAGCGTGTGTGTGAAGTTATTCTGAATGACCCTATGTGCACCTTCAATATTATATACCCTTTTAGGGATAGATTTCAAATAGCTCTGATATAGCAGAAACCACTAAATTATGAAATTGCTAAATTGGGAATTGTACTTCAACCCAGAACAAAAAATGTGCTTTGACGGACACTAAATATCTTGCCCAGCAACAACAGTACAGCGGTGGGTAACGAGAGATTTAGAGGGATTTAAATTTGAGGCCTAGTATTTAGGCGCTGGGTGACAGGTATGGGTTTAGTGACAGAATTAGACTTGGAAATACACAGTAGCGGGTGTGTGTGAAGTTATTCTGAATGACCCAATGTGCACCTTCAATATTATATACCCTTTTTGGGATAGATTTCAAATAGCTCTGATATAGCAGGAACCACTAAATTATGAAATTGCTAAATTGGGAATTGTACTTCAACCCAGAACAAAAAATGTGCTTTGACGGACACTAAATATCTTGCCCAGCAACAACAGTACAGCGGTGGGTAACGAGAGATTTAGAGGGATTTAAATTTGAGGCCTAGTATTTAGGCGCTGGGTCACCGGTATGGATTTAGTGACAGAATTAGACTTGGAAATGCACAGAAGCGTGTGTGTGAAGTTATTCTGAATGACCCTATGTGCACCTTCAATATTATATACCCTTTTAGGGATAGATTTCAAATAGCTCTGATATAGCAGAAACCACTAAATTATGAAATTGCTAAATTGGGAATTGTACTTCAACCCAGAACAAAAAATGTGCTTTGACGGACACTAAATATCTTGCCCAGCAACAACAGTACAGCGGTGGGTAACGAGAGATTTAGAGGGATTTAAATTTGAGGCCTAGTATTTAGGCGCTGGGTCACCGGTATGGATTTAGTGACAGAATTAGACTTGGAAATGCACAGAAGCGTGTGTGTGAAGTTATTCTGAATGACCCTATGTGCACCTTCAATATTATATACCCTTTTAGGGATAGATTTCAAATAGCTCTGATATAGCAGAAACCACTAAATTATGAAATTGCTAAATTGGGAATTGTACTTCAACCCAGAACAAAAAATGTGCTTTGACGGACACTAAATATCTTGCCCAGCAACAACAGTACAGCGGTGGGTAACGAGAGATTTAGAGGGATTTAAATTTGAGGCCTAGTATTTAGGCGCTGGGTGACAGGTATGGGTTTAGTGACAGAATTAGACTTGGAAATACACAGTAGAGGGTGTGTGTGAAGTTATTCTGAATGACCCAATGTGCACCTTCAATATTATATACCCTTTTTGGGATAGATTTCAAATAGCTCTGATATAGCAGGAACCACTAAATTATGAAATTGCTAAATTGGGAATTGTACTTCAACCCAGAACAAAAAATGTGCTTTGACGGACACTAAATATCTTGCCCAGCAACAACAGTACAGCGGTGGGTAACGAGAGATTTAGAGGGATTTAAATTTGAGGCCTAGTATTTAGGCGCTGGGTCACCGGTATGGATTTAGTGACAGAATTAGACTTGGAAATGCACAGAAGCGTGTGTGTGAAGTTATTCTGAATGACCCTATGTGCACCTTCAATATTATATACCCTTTTAGGGATAGATTTCAAATAGCTCTGATATAGCAGAAACCACTAAATTATGAAATTGCTAAATTGGGAATTGTACTTCAACCCAGAACAAAAAATGTGCTTTGACGGACACTAAATATCTTGCCCAGCAACAACAGTACAGCGGTGGGTAACGAGAGATTTAGAGGGATTTAAATTTGAGGCCTAGTATTTAGGCGCTGGGTCACCGGTATGGATTTAGTGACAGAATTAGACTTGGAAATGCACAGAAGCGTGTGTGTGAAGTTATTCTGAATGACCCTATGTGCACCTTCAATATTATATACCCTTTTAGGGATAGATTTCAAATAGCTCTGATATAGCAGAAACCACTAAATTATGAAATTGCTAAATTGGGAATTGTACTTCAACCCAGAACAAAAAATGTGCTTTGACGGACACTAAATATCTTGCCCAGCAACAACAGTACAGTGGTGGGTAACGAGAGATTTAGAGGGATTTAAATTTGAGGCCTAGTATTTAGGCGCTGGGTCACCGGTATGGATTTAGTGACAGAATTAGACTTGGAAATGCACAGAAGCGTGTGTGTGAAGTTATTCTGAATGACCCTATGTGCACCTTCAATATTATATACCCTTTTAGGGATAGATTTCAAATAGCTCTGATATAGCAGAAACCACTAAATTATGAAATTGCTAAATTGGGAATTGTACTTCAACCCAGAACAAAAAATGTGCTTTGACGGACACTAAATATCTTGCCCAGCAACAACAGTACAGCGGTGGGTAACGAGAGATTTAGAGGGATTTAAATTTGAGGCCTAGTATTTAGGCGCTGGGTGACAGGTATGGGTTTAGTGACAGAATTAGACTTGGAAATACACAGTAGCGGGTGTGTGTGAAGTTATTCTGAATGACCCAATGTGCACCTTCAATATTATATACCCTTTTTGGGATAGATTTCAAATAGCTCTGATATAGCAGGAACCACTAAATTATGAAATTGCTAAATTGGGAATTGTATTTCAACCCAGAACAAGAAATGTGCTTGAACGGACACTAAATAACTCGCCCAGCTACAGCACTAGGGACAGATTTAGCTGGATATAAATTTGAGGCCTAGTATTTAGGCGCTGGGTGACCGGTATGGATTTAGTGACAGAATTAGACTGGGATATGGCCAAAAAATGAACAGACTATTGCTGGTTAAATGCACTTGGTGTGACAGCTTCACCCTGATGTAGGCTTTAGCCAAAAAACAACCACACCATTGAGGGTTAAATGCACTTGGTGACAGGCGCAGCTTGCCCCTGATTTTGTATATGGCCAAAAAATGAACAGACTATTGCTGGTTAAATGCACTTGGTGTGACAGCTTCACCCTGATGTAGGCTTTAGCCAAAAAACAACCACACCATTGAGGGTTAAATGCACTTGGTGACAGGCGCAGCTTGCCCCTGATTTTGTATATGGCCAAAAAATGAACAGACTATTGCTGGTTAAATGCACTTGGTGTGACAGCTTCACCCTGATGTAGGCTTTAGCCAAAAAACAACCACACCATTGAGGGTTAAATGCACTTGGTGACAGGCGCAGCTTGCCCCTGATTTTGTATATGGCCAAAAAATGAACAGACTATTGCTGGTTAAATGCACTTGGTGTGACAGCTTCACCCTGATGTAGGCTTTAGCCAAAAAACAACCACACCATTGAGGGTTAAATGCACTTGGTGACAGGCGCAGCTTGCCCCTGATTTTGTATATGGCCAAAAAATGAACAGACTATTGCTGGTTAAATGCACTTGGTGTGACAGCTTCACCCTGATGTAGGCTTTAGCCAAAAAACAACCACACCATTGAGGGTTAAATGCACTTGGTCGCAGCTTGTGCTGGCGCACCACAAGACACAAAATGGCCGCCGATCACCCCAGAAAAATGAGACTGACAAACGGTCTGTGCAGCCTAAAAACAGTGAGCAATTGAGGATCAGCAGCTCAATGATCCACAGCTGCAGATCGATCAGTTAATCAAGTCCTTTGGAGGAGTTAATCTGCCTAATCTCGCCCTACTGTCGCAGCCGCAACCTCTCCCTACGCTAATCAGAGCAGAGTGACGGGCGGCGCTATGTGACTCCAGCTTAAATAGAGGCTGGGTCACATGGTGCTCTGGCCAATCACAGCCATGCCAATAGTAGGCATGGCTGTGATGGCCTCTTGGGGCAAGTAGTATGACGCTTGTTGATTGGCTGCTTTGCAGCCTTTCAAAAAGCGCCAAGAAAGCGTCACAAAAGCGCGAAGAAAGCGACGAACACCGAACCCGAACCCGGACTTTTACGAAAATGTCCGGGTTCGGGTCCGTGTCACGGACACCCCAAAATTCGGTACGAACCCGAACTATACAGTTCGAGTTCGCTCATCCCTAATAGAGATGTATTGTTTTTTACTAGCTGAGCAACAAAGACTTAACCATATCAAGGATCATTATACCCAGGGGCATAAGCCAGGGAAGAAATTGGCTTCCATTGTATCTGCACAACGTGAGTGCAATTATATCCATAGATTGGTAAATAAAGCGGGGCATATATTGGAAAAACAACTGGAGAAAAAGGAGATAATTAGAGAATTATTTTTATTAATTTTATAAATTGTATTAATTTTCAAAAAAACATATCATATCTCTCAACATGTTAACTTATTAAACATTGCAATTAAGTCAATTATAATATACATATTAGGTAGGTTGAAAATATGTATATTATAATTGACTTAATTGCAATGTTTAATAAGTTAACATGTTGAGAGATATGATATGTTTTTTAAAAATTAATAAAATTTATAAAAATAATTCTCTAAAAAAAAACAAAAAACTCTGCAATGTATGTTAGGTGGTCACATTGGCAACTGGATATAAATTTGTCAGATTCACTTACACAGAAGAATGCCACAAGCCCACATACCATTCATAAAAAAGAGCATAATGGAAATGAGCATTTTTTAAATTGCAATCTGTGTTATTAGAAAAAGTTTAAAAAAACATATACTTTAAACATTTTTACTGGGTATGAAACAATAAAAATGACATAAAACCAAAACCCCATGTATCGCCCAAAAAAATGCAAACATCTGTCTGGTCATGAACATAGAAAAATAGTCCAGAACCAGTTAAAACAGTTTACAAACATTTTAGCTAACCTAGAGCCAAACAGCATATATTTTTAAACCAATAGTGTCTATAAAAATCAAAAGCTGACACAGATTAATAGTATATTATCAGATTTGGCAACAGTTGGAAACTGTTGACCTATAATGCTGATGACAAAACCTTTTTTTTATAGCCCCAGAGGTGACCCTTTAAATAGCGCTTGCTACACCAGTCAGTAAATATATACTCTCTAGTTTATTAGTAATTTATCTTTATTTTCCCCATTTCATCTAATTTCAGTATTTTTAAAGAAACTCTGTAGTTACCCAAACACTACCAACACACTTTTTATCTGCTACATGATTTATCTTAGAATCCATCTTTTAATTCATGATTCACAAAACCAAAAATCTACACAAGCCACAGAATAAAATAAGATCTGTCAACAGCTAACAGTCTACTTCTGGACATTTTTTGAGTAATCAAAATGCTTTTTTGAAAAAACAAAACAAAACAAAAAAAATTCACGGTACTCTTTCAGGCAAGGCCTATGCTACATTTGGGAACACCCAGTGGTCATGATGTGCATTGAAGTCAGTCAATGATTTTGCTAATATGTCACAATATTGTATTGAATTTGTTTTGTGAGAAATTGGAATGCTTAAAGGGTTTATCCCATGAATAATATAAAAAATAAAAATCAAGCTTCCCTATAATCCATGACAATACCTTTCTTCTAATGAAGCTAAAACGAGCCCTATTCCTCACATAGATCCAGAGATATTCCCGTTCATTCCTCTGCTAGATTTATATCAAGCTGAAAGCTCAAGAGAGTGTCTTTTCCACTGCAGCTAAGGGGGCGTGTCCAAGCTCTCCCTATCACAGCTCAGGAAGCTGTTAAAAGATTAAACTGAGCATGTGCGGCCATCTCAGTGAGCAGGTCAAAGAAATAAGAAATTAAGTGGCACTATAAAGATACATTTTACTGAATAACTCTGTGGCTATAATAATTTTACTGAATAACTCTGTGGCTATACAAAAATTTAAATTGCATGCAATTACAAAAGTATTCAGATCCAGTCGCTGGGACAACCCCTTTAACCACCTCCCGACCGCCTAATGCACCGATGCGTCCGGGAGGTGGTTGATTTGTTCCTCCTGGACGCATCGGCACGTCATCTCGCGAGACGCGAGATTACGTCACAGCCGGCCCGCGCATGCGCATCGCGGGCCGGCATTTCGCAGCAGAGTATTTCGTCAGCAGCCTGCCGGCCACGATCATTGGCTGGTAGGTTGCTGATTTTTAAAAAATCCAATCAACAGCCATTTAACCCATCATATTAGTAAATATGATGGGGTTATATGGCTGCTGTGCTCCTCTGCTCCTTCTTTTGGTCGGTTGGTTCCAGCAGAGGAGCAGAGGAGCACACATAACTGTGAGTACCCACTACACCACACTTAGCCCCCAGATCACCCCTATTAACCCTTTGATCACCCCTTCTTGCCCCTGTCAATCACTAGTGAAAGGAAAAAAGTGATCAGTGCAAACTGTCACTTTTTTTTTTCACTGGTATTGACCGTTAGGTTTCAGTATAGTTTAGGCCCCTTGGTTAGGTAGTTTAGGGATCAGTTAGCGCCCAGCCCACCGCACCGCAGTCCGTTATTCGCTGATTAGCGTATCGCTAATCAGCATTTGTACTTTTATAGTATCTGGAAGTGATCAAAACTGATCACGGTCAGATCTATAATTGTATTAGTGTCACTTTAGTTCTCCCTCCACCCAAAACGCAGTGTTTGCCCGATCAGGCCTGATCGGTCGCCCACACGTGCGTTCGCCCACGCCCGCCCCACCGCAGTGACAAAAAAAAATTTTTTTTTTGATCGCTGCACATTCACTTTACACGCACTGCGGCGATAAAAAAATCAGTTTTGATATTTTTTATCAACCGCAGCAGCCTCCGGTACTTCGCTAGCCTCCCATTTGTAAGACAGGCTTGCTTTTTTTTTCTTGGGTAGTCTCAGGGAATACCCCTAAATTTAGTTGCCCACATGTCAAACAGGGGGTATTCCTCTGAAGAGGCCTACAGGCTTCTGACCCAGTCGGATGAGGAGTGGGAACCCTCATCTAATGAATCCAGCGGGTCAGAATACGAACCTGTAGAAAGCAGTGGCTCTCTGACCCAAAGTTCGGACGAGGAGGCTGAGGTCCCTGATAGCAGCAGGCGTACCCGGCCCCGTGTCGCTAGACCGCAGGTTGCGCAGGATCCGCTTCAAGAGCAGCAGAGTGGGGCTGGTGCTGTCGGATTACGTGGTGAGGCATACACCAGCAGCCCAGCCCTTCCTGGACCTAGTACCAGCACTGCCGTAGAACATGGTGAAGTAGCGAGCACCAGAAGGGCAGTTGAAGCTGGTACGGTGGCACGTGCAGTAGTGACCCCGTCGCAGCCACCGCAAAGACGTGCCCGTAGAGCCCCTAGAATCCCAGAGGTGCTGGCAAACCCTGATTGGCAGTCCCCAACTTCAGCCGCACCTGTAGTTCCCCCTTTCACCGCCCAGTCTGGAGTTCGGGTTGAGACAGCTCAGATCGGTTCGGCCCTGGGATTTTTTGAGCTGTTCTTGACTGCGGAGCTCTTAGACTTAGTTGTGGCAGAGACAAACCGGTATGCCACACAATTTATAACAGCTAACCCGGGAAGCTTTTATGCCCAGCCTTTCCGGTGGAAACCAGTCCAAGTTTCCGAAATTAAAACTTTTGTGGGCCTCCTCCTCAACATGGGCCTGACAAAAAAGCATGAATTGCGGTCATATTGGTCCACGAACCCGATTCATCACATGCCCATGTTCTCTGCTGCTATGTCCAGGACACGATTTGAGACCATCCTGCGTTTCCTGCACTTTAGTGATAACAGCACCTCCCGTCCCAGAGGCCACCCTGCTTTTGACCGGCTCCACAAAATTCGGCCCCTCATAGACCATTTCAACCTGAAATTTGCAGATATGTATACCCCAGAGCAAAACATCTGCGTAGACGAGTCCCTTATACATTTTACCGGGCGCCTTGGCTTCAAACAATACATCCCAAGCAAGCGCGCCCGGTATGGGGTCAAATTGTATAAGCTCTGTGAAAGGGCCACAGGCTATACACACAAATTTCGTGTCTATGAGGGAAAAGATCAGACCCTGGAGCCGGTCGGTTGCCCTGACTACCTGGGGAGCAGTGGGAAGATAGTCTGGGACTTGATGTCACCCTTATTCGGCAAGGGGTACCATCTTTATGTGGACAATTTTTACACAAGTGTGGCCCTCTTTAGGCATTTGTTTCTAGAACGGATTGGCGCCTGTGGTACCGCGCGAACTAGTCGCGCGGGCTTCCCCCAACGGCTCGTTAGCACCCGTCTTGCAAGGGGGCAGAGGGCCGCACTGTGTAACGAAGAACTGCTCGCGGTGAAATGGAGAGACAAGCGTGACGTTTACATGCTCTCCTCCATTCACGCAGACACGACAATACAAATTGAGCGAGCAACCCGTGTCATTGAAAAGCCCCTCTCAGTCCACGACTATAACCTTCACATGGGAGGGGTGGACTTCAATGACCAGATGTTGTCTCCGTATTTAGTTTCCCGCAGAACCAGACGCTGGTATAAGAAGGTGTCTGTATATTTAATTCAATTGGCTCTGTACAATAGTTTTGTTCTCTACAGTAAGGCTGGGAAAACTGGATCCTTCCTCAAATTTCAGGAAGAGATCATCGAGAACCTCCTGTATCCAGGAGGTTCCGTGGCCCCATCCACCAGTGTAGTTAGCCGTCTACACGAGCGACATTTCCCCAATGTCGTTGCTGGTACCTCAACCCACCCGTCACCCCGAAAAAGATGTTGTGTCTGTAGCAGGAGTGGAATAAGGCGTGACACCCACTATTTCTGTCCTGACTGTCCTGACCACCCTGCCCTATGCTTAGGGGAGTGTTTCCGGAAGTACCACACACAGGTACACCTAGCATAGGGATCATCTCACCAGGACAGGCACACAGGGCTATTAGGGCCCATTCACTCACAGCTGCTGCAAACGTCTCCTTTCACATGGGACAAAGTGCATAACGCACTTCGCCACATCTTTGGGCGATTTGCGCTTTGCACATTGACCCATGGGGAAGGAGAGGTTTGTTCTATAAAGGTAAAAAAAAAAAAAAAAAAAAACACCAGTAAGCAAACACGTTAATGTTTAGTTTAAAAAGTTAAAGTTTACATGTTCTGTTCCAAAGTTAATAAAATTATTGCGTTGTGGCCTGGTTTTTTCTTTTTTATTTATTTTTTCTTTTTTTACCTTCCAGGTGGACCAACCGATCTACTAGCTGCAGCACCGATGTGCATTCTGACAGAAGCATTGCGCTGCTGTCAGATTACACGCAAGTCGGTGTATGCGGCGCTGCAAGACGAGATTTTCTCCTCTGCAGTAACAGATACGTTTGCCGAGGCATACGAGCTGAGGAGGAGGCGGCGTTGCTATGCTTTTGCAAACACTTTGTCCTGGCAGACGCCTTTCCCTTCCATTTTTTTTTTTTGGCAGAGATTTTTTCATCCACATTGATCGATGCGAATGAAGAAATCTGTGCCGTTCATTTTTTTCTTTCAGCCCAGAGGCTGAACGGAAAAAAAAATCTCATTACCTGTATGCTCAATATAAGGAGAATAGCAGAAACTCCTAATGCTGGCCATACATGTAATGATTGCGGAGACCCTCAAATGCCAGGGCAGTACAAACACCCCACAACTGACCCCATTTTGGAAAGAAGACACCCCAAGGTATTTGCTGAGGGGCATATTGAGTCCATGAAAGATTTAAATTTTTGTCCTAAGTTAGCGGAAAGTGAGACTTTGTGAGAAAAAACAAAAAAAAATCAATTTCCGCGGAAATTCACATTTTTGTAAACGCTATAACTTTTACCCAAACCATTTTTTTTTTGCCCAAACATTTTTATTTATCAAGGACATGTAGAACAATAATAAAATTAATTTGGCGAAAAATTTATATATGGATGTCGTTTTTTTTGCTAAATTTTACAGCTGAAAGTGAAAAATGAAATTTTTTTGCAAAAAAATCGTTACATTTTGATTAATAACAAAAAAAGTAAAAATGTCAGCAGCAATAAAATACCACCAAATGAAAGCTCCATTAGTGAGAAGAAAAGGAGGTAAAATTCATTTGGGTGGTAATTTGCATGACCGAGCGATAAACGGTGAAAGGAGTGTAGTGCCGAAGTGTAAAAAGTGCTCTGGTCATGAAGGAGGTTTCAGCTAGCGGGGCTGAAGTGGTTAACCACAATGAAGTAAAGATAATGATTGATACATCTTTATATCACAAAGAAACTAGATTTGACATTTGCTGAACGCATAGCTGATGATTTCCAAATGGTGGACACTTACTGTTATATTTACTGCCAAGATTTAATTTTATTTTTTTTATGTCGCTGTTACTTTAATTCTCATTTTGATCCAGTTAAAAAGATTGCTACAAAAGGATGTAATGTTTGGCACGGATGGGGCAAGTCCTTGTAGATTTTTATGTAAATGAAAGCCATAAATTCTGTCGCTTTTATAAACAAACGCAATCAAACAATAAATATTCAGTAATAATGGAATTTAAATTAGAGATGAGTAACACAAATCGCCTGCTGTTTTTGAGCTTCGAGTCTAAATTTACCCTCTCCTGTATTTATAAAGACATTAGAAGCCCAGGAAAGTAAAATGCAATATGCATCTTTACAACAGGAAATGGGTTTTTATTACTTGAAAAGAAACAACATTTAGACCAGGACAAAAGTTGCTTGTTCATAACTCCAGTTATAAATGTTGGCAGTATATGAAAAAAAAAACCCTGATGATTATGTCTAAACAATAGGATATTTTCTTTATCCAAATTCACACTGAGCAGTATTTTAATAGCTTCTGAAAATTGGAAGCTGTGGGTAGCCTGCAGCTACCTCATAGAGATTCAGTTAAAATACCATAACCTCCAACTAAAATCTTTCATCTATTTTAGCTTTGGCTCTGCAAGAAACAACCTCCCTCATTAACATATTCATGTCACTGACTTCTGCAGGAGGTTTGCTCTCAGTAAATTTACATACCTTTTGATCTGTTTACAATAACCTTTTTTTTACATTTTTAAAGCAAGGAGAAGATTGCAGATCCGTGGTGTCCCCAGACCATCACTAAGTGCAGACATATATCTGTTTTCCTACATTAACTATAGGTCGCTAATTAAAGCAAAAGAGACAAGTATAGAAGGTGCTAGTGGGATTATTTGAATCAGTGATGTTAAAATTGACTATTTTCATGACTTTAGGGTAGATTTTGCTGCTTTGTGTCATTAAATTATATACATTGTAAATACTTCTAATAAGTGAGGATTTTACCTGTTTACTAAACTGGCAGAAAGAGCAGAGATAGAATCACTTACAGCTTTTCTCATAATTGACTAATATAGTGTTTTCTTCCCTTTTGGATCCAATAAAAAAAACTAAATAACAAACGGAATCAAAAATGTATCAAAAACTTGTATGAGGAAAACCTTCAAGAGAGACAAATACATTAGTAAATGGATATTATACGTCATGAATTAGACTCTCTAAAAGGAAAGTAAAACAATAAAATGAACTCTGATTACATACAATATCTATTTTTCAAGATCTACATTAATAAACATAGGTATACATTTACATTTGTTTTCTGTTTTTTAATCTCAACAATGGATTTTTTTTTACCTTTTGCTGTTTAGCAAACTGGCAGAAAAAGCAGAGATGGATTTAACAAGTTATGAAGGTTACAGTGGTCCATTAAGTTACTATATACTTACAAAGGCCTTCTCTGATCCCTTGATAATCAACTTACAATACTAGCAGTGACAATTAGAGATGTCGCGAACATAAAATTTTCCGTTCGCGAACAGCGAATGCAAATTTTTGCAAATGTTCGTGAACGGGCGAACCGGGCGAACCGCCATTGACTTCAATGGGCAGGCGAATTTGAAAACCCACAGGGACTCTTTCTGGCCACAATAGTGATGGAAAAGTTGTTTCAAGGGGACTAACACCTGGACTGTGGCATGCCGGAGGGGGATCCATGGCAAAACTCTCATGGAAAATTACATAGTTGACGCAGAGTTGGATTTTAATCCATAAAGGGCATAAATCACCTAACAATCCAATTTTTTTTTTTTTAACAACGTGGTTTGAAACATCCAGTGTGTGTATACGATCAGGTATGATGTTGTATCGATCAGGTAGTGTAAGGGTTACGCCCGCTTCACAGACATTGACAGCCCAAACTCCCCTTTTAATGCACCGCAAACCACAGCAAACAGTCCATTTGCCCAACTGCAAACTTCCCATTTGCACAAGGTTGGATACCAAGCTAGCCATGTCCCGTTGATGTCATTGAAGGTTTCTTCCTCCACCCAGCCATGTACAATACCAAGGGTCCCGGAAAGGTGAATTGAATTGATTTTTCGAATGGGGAGATTGGGGAGATGGGGAGAAAACGCTGGCTCCCTCCCCTTTGTTTGAATCCACGGTCACTGCGTCTGTGCAGTGCAATTTACTGTCCCACCCAATATGAGTGCTATTTTCTATAGTTCTCTCTTCTCATCAGTTTAATCCCTGTTACGTCCCCAATCTGGGGTCCATTTATTAAATAGATTTTTCGAACGGGGAGATGGTTAAAAAATTGCTGGCTCCTTCCCCTTTGTTTGAATCCATGCCATGGTCACTGCGTCTGTGCCGTGCAATTTACTGTCCCACCCGATATGAGTGGTATTTCCTGTAGTTCTCTCTTTTCATCAGTTTAATCCCTGTTACGTCCCCAATCTGGGGTCCATTTATTAAATAGATTTTTTGAACGGGGAGATGGTTAAAAAATTGCTCACTCCCTCCCCTTTGTTTGAATCCACGCCATGGTCAATGCGTCTGCGCCGTGCAATTTACTGTCCCACCCGATATGAGTGGTATTTCCTGTAGTTCTCTCTTCTCATCAGTTTAATCCCTGTTACGTCCCCAATCTGGGGCCCATTTATTAAATAGATTTTTCGAACGGGGAGATGGTTAAAAAATTGCTGGCTGCCTCCCCTTTGTTTGAATCCACGCCACGGTCTGCGCCGTGCAATTTACTGTCACACCCGATATGACAGTAAATTGCAGCTTGGTCGGTCCTCTTACTCCCAAGTTGGGGCACTGCGCGTGCATGGAGCAATGTGCTGTGACACCCTATATGAGTGATGTCTTAACTAGTCCTATTCCTATCAGTTTAATCCCTGTTACGTCCCCTATTCGGGGACGTGTGTCGAATTGATTAACCATTGTCAAATTAATGAACCATTACGACATCCTTGAATAATTTAGTTCTGAGCTTTGTACTTTATTTGTATTGGAATTGTTGGGGATTTTTTAAATTGTCTGCATTATTTCTAATAAACTATTAAGAGACTTTATTATGATTATTTTTTTTTGTATTAAAAACCCACCCATACAACTTAAAAAAGATAAATAAAAAAAATTAAGTTTTTTCTATGAAAAAACATCCAGCCGTCCCGATCGCTTTTGGTCTGATCATAATGAAGCAACGGCCTTATCATCTGGGGTGTGGCAATATTGCCAACACACTCATAGAGGTGATGATCGCTTCATTGTGATACGCAAGCCCCTTCACCACAACAAGGTAACGATCACGAAAGGGGAATTGACACTTGTATGTTCCTTTTTTTTGTATGTGCCAGAAAAATTTGGCATGTACACATGCCTGAAAAACAATGTTATTGTTGCAGCCGCTGTTGTAGCAGCGGCCGGAAAAATTTATGTTTTCAAGGCAGAAAGGTGACTAAAACATTGCGGCTTGAACCCTAGTTGGTGGCGGAGAATTCACGAAAGTCATCCAGTATGCAGACATTAAATACAGCAGCGTGGGGACCATTTTGAGGCCAAGGCATGTCATCAGGCCTTTTGTTAGATAAACGTATCCCCTACTGTCAGTCCCTTCGGGATCCATGCCTCATTCATCTTAATGAAGGTGAGGTAATCAACACTTTTTTGACCGAGGCGACTTCTTTTGTCAGTGACAATGCCTCCTGCTGCACTGAAGGTCCTTTCTGACAGGACACTTGAAGCGGGGCAGGCCAGAAGTTCTATCACAAACTGGGATAGCTCAGGCCACAGGTCAAGCCCGCACACCCAGTAGTCAAGGGGTTCATCGCTCCTCAGAGTGTCGATATCTGCAGTTAAGGCGAGGTAGTCTGCCACCTGTCGGTCGAGTCGTTCTCTAAGGCTGGATCCCGAAGGGCTGTGGCGATGTGTAGGACTGAAAAAGCTCTGCATGTCCTCTATCAACAACATATCTGTAAAGCGTCCTGTCCTTGCCGCCGTGGTCGTGGTAGGAGGAGGATTACTTTGACCTCTTCCCCAGTTAGATTCCCGTTGTGCTGTGACATCCCCCTTATAAGCTGTGTAAAGCATATTTTTTCATTTGGCTTTGAACTGCTGCATCCTTTCTGACTTCCGGTAATTTGGTAACATTTCCGCCACTTTCTGCTTATACCGGGGATCTAGTAGCGTGACCACCCAATACAGGTCGTTCTCCTTCATCCTTTTTATACGAGGGTCCCTCAACAGACATGACAGCATGAAAAACCTCATTTGCACAAGGTTGGATGCCGAGCTACTAATTTCCTGTTCCTCCTCCTCACTGATGTCATTGACGGTCTGTTTTTCCCCCCAGCCACGTACAAGACCACGGGTCTCAGATAGGTGACAACAGCGAGCACCCTGGGATGCCTGCTGTGGTTGGTCTTCCTCCTCCTCAAAGCCACATTCCTCCTCTGACTCCTCTTCCTCATACTCCTCTTGCAGCATTGCCGCAGGTCCGGCAAGCGATGATGACAAGGCTGTTTCTGGTGGTGATGGTGACCACAACTCTTCCTCTTCACGCTCATCTACAGCCTGATCCAGCACTCTTCGCAGGGCACGCCATAGGAAGAAAACAAATGAGATGAGGTCACTGATGGTGCGACTGACTAGGTTTGTCACCTCCTCAAAAGGATGCTGTCACGGCCAATTTATGTTTGACCGTGACGCTGCTGCGTGCAGACTGGTTGCCGGGGGCAACGTGTAGGTTTCTGTTTGCACGTACACTTTCCTTTATTTGGTGCTTTCCCCGTTTTGGTTGTCACGGGGTTAATTTAGGTGTGTCTACTAGGTGTGGTGGGTGTGACCTCAGGCCTCTTTATAAGATGGTGTGTTGGAGCCTGTGGTCATTCTTATGTTGTTGTCTGCCTGTGTAGGAGTTCTGCTCCCTGGCGGTATGTCTTTGTGTCTGTGTGAGTCACCCTTATTTATTATATTGATTCCTTACCCTGGCTGTGTGTCCCCTCCGGTGTGTATCTGTTTTCCTCCCCCACCTGGTGTATGTTGTATTGGTGTGGTTGGTGTATGGAGGTTTTCTGGTAGTGTCTTTGCTCCAGAAGGGGCATGCTTTCCCGGAGGGGTTAAGCGAAGGCAAGACCGTGGGTTTCCCAGCCTGGAGCCTCCGTCCATCTTGGCTGCGGCAGGTAAGAGTAGATAACATTGTTATTTTGCTGTGTGACTTACCTGCCGTACTGCTTTACCCATGTTCTTGCTTCCTGTCTGCCACTGGGTCTCTGGAGACACCTTTTCATCCGTTGTGTAGGATGAATGGGTGGTCTCTGCCCTGTCATCAGGCCTAGGGCGTAGCAGGGATAGCAGGGTCCTAGGTTGGTGAGCATGAGCCCCCTTACCTTATGAGGCGGATCATGCGCTAGGAGTCTAGGGAGAGCGTTTAGGGTTACGTGAGGAGGTGACCTGCTCCCTGTTCCCTGCTATCTGGCGTAGCAGCCTCAGCAATTGCACGGTGGGGGGTTTTCCCCACTCCCCGCCGTGACAGACGCATGAGCCTACAGGCATTGCGCATGAGCGTCCAGTAACGTGGCCAAAAAATTCCCAGCTCCGCAGAGGCTGTCCTAGCACCCCGGTCATACAAATACTCGTCGACGGCTTTTTCTTGTTGGAGCAGGCGGTCGAACATTAGGAGTGTTGAATTCCAACGTGTCGGGCTGTCGCAAATCAAGCGCCTCACTGGCATGTTGTGGCCACACACCTTCCTGGCCTGCTTGAGGACGTCCTGTAAGCCTGGGTACTTAGACACAAAGCGTTGTACGATGAGATTCAACACATGTGCCATGCACGGCACATGTGACAACTTGCCCAAATTCAATGCCGCCAACAAATTGCTTCCATTGTCACACACCACTTTGCCGATCTCCAGTTGGTGCGGGGTCAGCCACTGATCCACCTGTGCGGTCAGGGCGGACAGGAGTGCTGGTCCGGTGTGGCTCTCTGCTTTCAGGCAAGTCAACCCCAAGACAGCGTGACACTGTTGTATCCGGGATGTGGAATAGCCCCTGGGGAGCTAGGGGGGTTCAGTTGATGTGCAGCCAGATGCCGCAGCAGAAGAGGACTCAGCCGAGGAGGTTATGGAAGAGGATGGAGTAGGAGGAGTAGAGGAGGTGGCAGTAGGCCTGCCTGCAAGTCGTGGCGGTGTCACCAACTCCGCTGCAGAGTCATGCATTCCATGCTTGGCAGCCTTCAGCAGGTTGACCCAATGCGCAGTGTAGGTGATATACCTGCCCTGACCGTGCTTTGCAGACCAGGTATCAGTGGTCAGATGGACCCTTGCCCCAACACTGTATGCCAGAGATGCCATGACTTCCTTTTCAATCACCGAATAGAGATTTGGGATTGCCTTATTAGAAAAAAAAATTCGTCCGGGTACCTTCCACTGTGGTGTCCCAATAGCGACAAATTTTTTGAAGGCCTCAGACTCCACCAGCTGGTATGGTAAAAGCTGGCGGGCTAAGAGTTCCGTAAAACCAGCTGTCAGACGCCGGGCAAGGGGGTGACTCTGTGACATTAGCTTCTTACGCTCAAACATTTCCTTAACAGACACCTGACTGTGGGCAGATGAGATGGAACTGCTCAAGGTGAGAGGCGGAGTGGCGGGTGGTTGAGAGGGGGCAAGGAGGACAGCAGTGGTTGACGTGGCTGAAGATGCTGGACCAGGAGGAGGATGGTGGCTTTGAGCTTGTGTGCTGCTTCTACTCGTCATCATGTGTTGATGCCATAGGCGTTTGTGATGTGTCATCATGTTCCTTCGCAAAGCAGTTGTACCTAGGTGGGTGTAGGATTTCCCACGACTCAGTTTCTTTTGGCACAGGTTGCAAATGGCATCGCTGTTGTCAGAGGCAGACACACAAAAAAAAAATGCCACACTGCTGAGCTTTGCAATGACTGCATTCTGGTGGTGGCAACAGCATGCGTTGATTGGCGTGCTGTCTGGCTGACCCCGGGTGCCGATACTCCTTCTCTCTGTCTCCCCTTCTGAACTTTCCCCCTCTTGTTCTTCTCTTCGAGCAGGCACCCACGTGGCATCCACGGACACATCGTTATCATCAACCGCTTCACTTGTATCTGACACCTCAGCAAAGGAAGCAGCAGCAGGTACAACATCATCATCATGATCACACTGTACGTCCATGTGTGTAATGCTGCCTGACTGAGACATATCCCTGTTATCTACATCCCCTGGCAATAATGGTTGCGCATCACTAATTTCATCCAACTGATGTGTAAATAACTCCTCTGAGGGATCGAGTGAAGCGGTTGTGGTGGCTGTGGTGGAAGTGTTGGTGGTGGCGGCGGGCGGGAGAGTGGTGACCAAAGCTGAGCTGGAGGAGGATGGTGCATCAAGGTTCTTAGCGGAAGCTGTTGAAGATTGGGTGTCCTGTGTAAGCCAGTCAACTATTTTCTCTGAATTTTTTGGGTTCAGGGTACGTGGCCTCTGAACACTGGGCATTATTCCAGGGCCAGTGGAAATCACAGCACCAGGAACATGACGGCCCCTGCGGCGTGGCCTGCCTCTGCCTGTCATTTTTTATTAGATAAGTGTTACTATGCATGCAAGGTAATGTGCCACTCTATATAAGTGGTGGGCAGTGGGCACAGTACAGTCTGTGTGGGCCTGGCTGACACACACGGGCTTGCAAATGTGATTAGATCACAGTTAAATTTTAAATAGATTTTTTTTTTCTGAAAGGTATTTGGGCAAATGACACCCTGTAACGGTATGAGTGCAGGCCGAACCAGCCACTAGCCAGTGGACACAATAGAGTATGTGTGGGCGCCTGACACACACGGGCTTGCTAATGTGATTAGATCACAGTTAAATTTAAAATAGATTTTTTCTTTCTGAAAGGTATTTGGGTGAATGACACCCTGTAACGGTATGAGTGCAGGCCTAGCCACTAGCCAGTGGACACAATACAGTATGTGTGGGGGCCTCACACACACGGGCTTGCTGGTGTGATTAGATCACAGTTAAATTTTAAATATAATTTTTTTTTCTGAAAGGTATTTGGGCGAATGACACCCTGTAACGGTATGAGTGCAGGCCGAACCAGCCACTAGCCAGTGGACACAATACAGTATGTGTGGGGGCCTGACACACACAGGCTTGCAAATGTGATTAGATCACAGAAAAATATTAAATATAATTTTTTTTGATCTGCAAGGTATTTTCTGTCACACCCTGTATGAATGGTGTGCACTGTGCACACAGTGCTGTCTATGACTGAGCCTGCAGCCTCTCACACACGGGCAGCCAGGCAACTGCAATATATATATATGAAAAAAAAAAAAGCACACTGATGTACCAGCCCTGAAAAAGGCTTTTTGGGGTGCTGTCTGGATGCTGTCTTTACAGCAGATGAGTCTGTGGACACAGAACAATGCCCTAGCTAACGCTTTCCCTATTGAATCAGCAGCAGCTAAACTCTCTCCCTCCTCTCTCTGTGAAAGCAGATTCCGAATGAATCTAAAATGGATGCTGTCTTGGAGGTGGGAGGGTCTGGGAGGGAGGGTCTGCTGCTAATTGGCTGGAATGTGTCTGCTGACTGTGAGGTAGAGGGTCAAAGTTTACTCAATGATGATGTATAGGGGGCGGACCGAACATCGCATATGTTCGCCCGCAGCGGTGAACGCGAACAAGCTATGTTCGCCGGGAACTATTGTTCTACAATGAGCACATCATTTTTAGGTAATTAAAGACAATCAGTTGGGACTATACTGATGAAATTCATGAGCTGATTGACTGTTTTGTTTAGTAGTGCCTTTTAGTGTTCCATTTTACACTAGGCAAAGGTGGCATCATGTTATTTTTACTTAGGCTGAGTTCACATCAGCGTTTCCATTCTTCTGCTCTGTTATGGAGCAGAACAATGGAAAGACTGAATGCTGATGTGAATAATAGTGATGAGCGGCAGGGGTCATATTCAAATTCGTTATATTTCGCAAATATTTAGTAGAATATTCGTCGAATATTCGCGAATTAGAATATTCGTTATATTCTACATTCTTTTTTTCTTGAAAATCGGCAAGGTAATGTTTGCGTAATATGCGAATATGACGCAATCAATACAGGAGTGGGTCAAAAACGAATATATAGTGCCATAGAATAATGTGCTATATATTCGTTTTTAGAATATTCGTCATTTTTTTCCATCTGAACAGATGATTCCTCACTGCTTCTTGCTTGTGGGTGAATGAGTCATTGGCTCACAAGCAACTTAAGCAGGGAGGAATCATGACTTCAGATGGAAAAAAATGCTGAATATTCTAAAAAAACAACAACTAATATATAGCACTATATTCAATATAGTGCTATATATTCGTAATTTAGAATATTCGTCATTTTTTCCCCATCTGAAGTGAACTATGCAAATACACTACGTGCAGAATTATTAGGCAAATGAGTATTTTGACCACATCATCCTCTTTATGCATGTTGTCTTACTCCAAGCTGTATAGGCTCGAAAGCCTACTACCAATTAAGCATATTAGGTGATGTGCATCTCTGTAATGAGAAGGGGTGTGGTCTAATGACATCAACACCCTATATCAGGTGTGCATAATTATTAGGCAACTTCCTTTCCTTTGGCAAAATGGGTCAAAAGAAGGACTTGACAGGCTCAGAAAAGTCAAAAATAGTGAGATATCTTGCAGAGGGATGCAGCACTCTTAAAATTGCAAAGCTTCTGAAGCGTGATCATCGAACAATCAAGCGTTTCATTCAAAGTAGTCAACAGGGTCGCAAGAAGCGCGTGGAAAAACCAAGGCGCAAAATAACTGCCCATGAACTGAGAAAAGTCAAGCGTGCAGCTGCCAAGATGCCACTTGCCACCAGTTTGGCCATATTTCAGAGCTGCAACATCACTGGAGTGCCCAAAAGCACAAGGTGTGCAATACTCAGAGACATGGCCAAGGTAAGAAAGGCTGAAAGACGACCACCACTGAACAAGACACACAAGCTGAAACGTCAAGACTGGGCCAAGAAATATCTCAAGACTGATTTTTCTAAGGTTTTATGGACTGATGAAATGAGAGTGAGTCTTGATGGGCCAGATGGCTGGATTGGTAAAGGGCAGAGAGCTCCAGTCCGACTCAGACGCCAGCAAGGTGGAGGTGGAGTACTGGTTTGGGCTGGTATCATCAAAGATGAGCTTGTGGGGCCTTTTTGGGTTGAGGATGGAGTCAAGCTCAACTCCCAGTCCTACTGCCAGTTTCTGGAAGACACCTACTTCAAGCAGTGGTACAGGAAGAAGTCTGCAAGGTAAGAAAAACATGATTTTCATGCAGGACAATGCTCCATCACACGCGTCCAAGTACTCCACAACGTGGCTGGCAAGAAGGGGTATAAAAGAAGAAAATCTAATGACATGGCCTCCTTGTTCACCTGATCTGAACCCTATTGAGAACCTGTGGTCCATCATCAAATGTGAGATTTACAAGGAGGGAAAACAGTACACCTCTCTGAACAGTGTCTGGGAGGCTGTGGTTGCTGCTGCACGCAATGTTGATGGTGAACAGATCAAAACACTGACAGAATCCATGGATGGCAGGCTTTTGAGTGTCCTTGCAAAGAAAGGTGGCTATATTGGTCACTGATTTGTTTTTGTTTTGTTTTTGAATGTCAGAAATGTATATTTGTGAATGTTGAGATGTTATATTGGTTTCACTGGTAAAAATAAATAATTGAAATGGGTATATATTTGTTTTTTTGTTAAGTTGCCTAATAATTATGTACAGTAATAGTCACCTGCACACACAGATATCCCCCTAAAATAGCTAAAACTAAAAACAAACTAAAAACGACTTCCAAAAATATTCAGCTTTGATATTAATGAGTTTTTTTGGGTTCATTGAGAACATGGTTGTTGTTCAATAATAAAATTAATCCTTAAAAATACAACTTGCCTAATAATTCTGCACTCCCTGTATATACTATGCAAATATATACTTTGAACCAGATGGTATTTCACTTTAAACATATATTACAGTTCATACAACATGGGCCCAAACATGGTAGATGAATCAACCATGGCAGGATATTTGCCATAAGGAGCAGGAGCCTGAAAACTAGTAGCTGCCATATAGTATGTTACCCAAACAGAGGCTGTAGCTGGTATATTGGTTTGGCTGGTTAGGTGCTTGGCACAATATGCAAACTATTGTTGTTCGTGGCCTGTAATCTCCTAAAAACGCCCCTTTTGAATTAGAGTTACATAATGGGGCCATATGGGGCCAAAAGTTGACCACTATATGCATTTTATCTAATAATTAAAGGTACACGTCTCTCTAACCTTTGCATCCCGAAACTAAATATGACAAGTACCTTGTAGCACAGAAGGTGATAAAAGAGTAGAAAGATAAGGTAATCAGGCATTCTTGGAGTGACACAAGAAGAAAGCCCCCCCCCCACCCCCTAGTTGCACACCCACTTTTCCAACCCCAACCACTCTCTTGCCCTACAGGTGGAAGACCCTTCTGCCATCTGCTTTTCCTCCTTCTCCATATCATCTAATACCAATAATATGTCATCAGAAGTATCCAGCTCCTACTCTCTCTGCATCTTGCTAACTTTTCTCAGATTGCAAAGGATGATTTGGAAGAAGTAAAGCCAGCAAAAGATGAGGATGGTCATAATTGAGACCTGGCCCCCCTAAGGGGTGCATAAATAAAAAACATATTTCCATATTCTACTTCATACTACTTCCATAGTCAACTACATGAAAAGGGAGTGACTATAGTACCTGCACAGAGTCACTGTATCCAATCAGTGCTTCCATTTTATGACTGCAGGTACACCACACCAACTGGTTACCACCCCTTTTGTACCCTTATTGCAGACAGTTAGCAATTCTAGTAGAAATAATAAAGGAATGGGAATGGCACAACATAGAGCCATACGAATAGATGCTCCAGAAATGATATTACACAGGGAATGCATGAAGCTATTAAAACAGGCATGTCAGAAGTGGTGAAAGGTCCTCTTTAAAGGGCTTCTGTCACCCCACTAAACAGTTTTTTCTCTTTTGGTTTACTTATAATCCCTATAGTGCGATTTCTGCATACATAAGCTAAATAATCATTTCGGTCCAGTAGAATTTGTTAAAAACCTAATTTTAAAATATGCAAATTACCTTGCTACCAGCAAGTAGGGCTGCTACTTGCTGGTGGCAAGCCGCATCCTCCGATCTTAAAGACGCCCCCTCCGCATGTTGATTGACAGGGCCAGGGAACGGGATCGTTCTCTGCTGGCCCTGTTTGAATTCAAAATATCGCGCCTGCGCCGTACCTGCCTTCAATCGGCGCAGGCAAACTGAGAGGCGGCCGCTCGCTCGGCGCTCCATCCTCAATGCGCCTGCCCCGATGATGTCACATCTACACCCGGCGCAGGCGCATTGAGGATGGAGCGGCCGAGCGAGCGGCCGCCTCTCAGTGCACCTGCGCCGATTGAAGACAGGTACGACGCAGGCGCGATATTTTGCGATATTATGTCAATCAACATGCGGAGGGGGGCGTCTTTAAGATCGGAGGATGCGGCTGCTACCAGCATATAGCCGCCCTACTTGCTGGTAGCAAGGTAATTTGCATATTTTAAAATTACGTTTTTAACAAATTCTACTAGACCGAAATGATTATTTAGCTTATGTATGCAGAAATCGCACTATAGGGATTATAAGTAAACCAAAAAAAATTATAAACGGTTTAGTGGGGTGACAGAAGCCCTTTAAGTAATCTCAACAAGATGCACACAGTGATATATTAGACCGCCTTTTAATACAGAGTCTCAAAGTATGTCTATGTGTAAAATAACTGATTAACTAAGCATGTGGCAGTAGTTTAACAATATGCACAAGGCAATTACACTGAACTTGCAGTGTCCTTGCTGTCTCTCTATTCTCTCTCTGCAGTCTCAAAAAACTCTCCCTATGATTTCCCTCCACTGTCATTGCACTCTCCCTATCCAATATTCTTTTTGAAATTGTTTTCTGCAACACTGTTGCTAATGTATAAGCGTTTGTCACGTATCACCCTGATATCAGCTCAGATGGTAGGGACTGCGCGGGATTAGGCTTTTATAGGGTTGTGACATCACAGGGGATCGCTTTCTACAGATTGGCTGAGTCATTTGGCATTCACTTTGTAACATGTGCAGCAGCTATTTTAGAAAAAAAATGATCAATTACCATGAAGTGCGAGGAAATTCATATTCATGGAAAATCAACTTTTTCCTAAACTTCAGATCGAATTCCACTTCAGATAGATGATTACATCTATGGTACTGTATCAGCACTTTTTATTTTTTTTATTACATTTTGCAGTGTGTGATTTTTTTAAAATCAATTTGTATTCATTTGTTTGGAAGGTGAAGTGGCAAAAGAAATAAAAAAAATAAAATAGGAATCCGTCATTTTTTTCCATTACAGTGTTCACCATATGGGATAAATATGTTTATATTTTAATAGTTTGGGTGATTTGGGATGCACCAGTGCCTATGATGTTTGTTTATTTATTTATTTATGGATCATTTATTTATGTTAATATGGGGAAAGGAGGTGATTTGAATTTTTATATATTTTTAAAAAACCTTTTTTACAGTCTTTAAATTCCCCCTAGGGCATTATAAAATGCAATTTTCTGATTCGCTATGTTCCTATGGAGTTCTGCCACAGGGCTCCATAGGAACAAAGTTGTGCAGGCCTCTGATACTTCAGTGGACCCAAGGCTGTCACCGGATTTCTTGATCTTCGTGTGAAAAAGCCATTCATGCCTCAGGGGTTCTCCCGGGGTCTCACTTTTTAGCTGCTATGGTCACAATTGATCAAAGCATTTGAGGGGTTAAAACAGCAGAAACCCATCGACTATGTCTTTCTTACTTCCTGACTTCCTTCCTTTTGCTTGTACTTTACCTCACATTCTGCATATTTATTTCAGGCATTTTGTTTCATAATTGTTCTTAAAAAGTTTTCTTAAAAGCTTTTGCTCAGTCATCAGCTATCCCACATATTTCTCTAAAGCACTTCTCATTCCCTAATAGACCCTTGCGCCATAAAATGGTCACTTTCCATTAAATTAGTTATATACTCTGAATGGACACTTTATAGGAGATACTTGCCCTTTCACATTTGGAGCTTCCTTGTATGGAAAGTAGACATGTGGCCCCAGAGTGCAGCATAAAATTAAGTGAGCAAGGCTCAGTTTCAGTTTGAGTGATCAAAGTGACTTTCAATGAGACAATAGGTGCTATACTACCTGGGGCCAGTATTTAAAAAACTGATGAGGAAAAATACCAAAAGTAAACCAACAACTGTGTGACTGAGGAAAAACATTCAGTGGAAGAGGATCTTGTGGATACAAACAACTCATCAATCTAAACGACCAGAGGAGGTATCAACAATAGTTCTGATTAACAGGTCAGTGCAAATAGCAGTGGAATACAACACACTCTCCAACTAACGTGTCCAAACACACAACCCATTTCAAGTTAACCATGATCAGCTGTAACAGCAGTGCCATCGTTGTGCAAGAGAAACAGAAAGGCAAGACTCAAGTGGGCAGAAGAGCACACAAACTGGATTACTGAGCAGTGAAGAAACATATGATCAAATGAGTCGACATTTCCATTCACAATGCTGATGGGAGGGTCAGAGTTTGGCATAAGCAGTATGAATCGATAAACCATTTCTGTGAGGTATGCTGTGGAGAAGGTTTCTTTTTTTTCTTACACTCCATGTGTCTTCTGATAGCCTCAGGCTGGATCTAAATGGCGGCGGGCAGTAGGAGATGAGTGCTTCCTCAAGACGGCGATACAGATGGCTGTGCTGTGGCAGGGCAGGGGAGAGAGGCGTCTCCCTTCCCCGTTCTTCTGATAGGCGGCAGGCACTATCAGAGGCTGGCTCAGGCGGTGCGATGACGTCAACATACGGTGTGGGACACAGGCCGGAAGAGGCCTGCATTGCATCGCTGACAGCCGCATAGAGGTACTTAAGTATTAATGCTTTTTTTTTTTTTTAAAGATTGCACAATAAAGCAAAGAAGAACCATGGGGGCATCTAGGAGCATTTTATTTTTACTTGCAAATTATAGGGGTTCACGTGGTAGCACTAAAGGGGCGTTTCTTACTGGCCCATTTTGGGAAGGTCACTATGGGGGTATCTGGGGGCATTTCTTATTGGCACATTATGGGGGGGCACTATGAGGGAGAGGAGCGCTATGGAGGCATTTCATACTGGCCCATATGGGGGAGAGAAGCACTATGGGGGCATATGGTGGCTCTAAAGGGGCATTTTTTACTGGCACATCATGGGAGGCACTATGGCATATGGTGGCACTAAGGGGGCATTTTTTACTAGCACATTATGGGAGGCCCTATGGGGCATCTGGTGGCACTATAGGGGCATTATTTACTGGCACATTATGGGGTCACTATGGGGGAGAGAAGCACTATGGGGGCATCTGGTGGCTCTAAAGGGGCATTTTTTTACTGGCACATTATGGGGACACTATGGCATATGGTGGCACTCAGGGGGCGTTTTTTACTGGCACATTAAGGGAGGCACTATAGGGGAGAGTGGCACCATAGGGGCATTATTTATTGGCACATTATGGGAGGCACTATGGGGGAGAGCAGAACTATGGAGCATCTGGTGGCACTATATGGGCATTATGCTGGAGAGGAGCACTATGGGGGCATCTGGTGGCACTAAAGGGGCATTTTTTTACTGGCACATTATGGGGCCACTATGGTTGCATCTGGTGGCACTAAAGGGGCATTTTGTACTGGCACATTATGGAGGCACTACGAGGGCATATGGTGGCACTAAAGGCGAAACTTTACTGGCAATTTATGACTGAGAGGAGCACTTTGAGGCATCTGATGGCACTAAGAAGGGTCATTTTTACTAGCACATTATGGGGAGAGAAGAACTATGGGGGCATCTGATGGCACTAAAGGGTAATTTCTTTACTGGCACATTATGGGGGAGAGGAGCACTATAGGGGCATCTGCTGGGGCCACTAAGAAGGGGCATTTTTTACTGGCATATTATTGGGGGCACTATGGGGAAGGGGGAGAGGAGCACAACGGAGTCATGTGCTGGGGGCACTAAGATGGGGTATGTTATACTGGCAAATTATGTGGGGCACTATGATGAATCGGGAATGGAGCACTATGGGGCATTTACTGGGGCACTATATAGGGGAATTTTATGCTGGCATACATTATGGGAACATTAGCTAAACTGCAGGCACTAAGAGGGGGTGTTTCTTGTACTGTCATATAACAAGGAGAATAATTACTATTAGGGGGTATTATGGTGGGCTTTGCTACTACTGGGGGGCTATGGAGAGAATGAGTACTAGTATGGGCACAATGGGGGCATTATTACTACTAAGTTTGCTCTGACAGAGAATTATTTCTATTGGTGGGATTTTAGGGAGCAGTGTTACTGTGGGGGGCACCCTGGCACAGTATCAGCTTAGGACAGTTATTTTGAGGGACATTATATTTATACTATTAGTGTCAGGGGCACTATTTACTGGGTGAAGTTATTTTTTTTAGAGACCTGTGTGCCCATAATTGTTAAAGGGAGCACTATCTGTGTGGTACTAGTATTTTCAGGGGGACGGTTTCTGCAGTATAGTATTGGGGAGCACAGTATTAGGGGTGGCAGGGTGGCGTGTTCATAAGATGTGAAGATGATGGGAAAGTGAAAAACTAATGTCTGCTTGTCAATCGAGGCAGAGATGAGAGATGGCTGAAAAATCATCATGGCGGTCTGGTCTGAATGGAGAAGATGAGGAAAGAGAGCGTCTACATCAAAGGTGACATCACTGGATGTAAGAGGTATGTGGTTCTTTGTAGGAGAGAAGATGCTCTGGCTCCTCCCCCTGCCATTTGCAGAAGGAGGATTCAGAGCTGGGCAGCTATAAGCATGTTAGTGGCTGCAAATAGTGCAGGGGGCTTCGGCCTGGTGAGGACAGCCGAGGGGAGCAGCAGGCCATGGGCGGGTGGTAGATCGGGGGGGGAAGCCACAGGCCGCAAGCAGGATCCGGGGAGGGAGGAGAGGGGAGAAACTTCCTGGCTATAGCCTACTTTTGTCTATTGTATAATGTAAAGCAGGCAGTGCAGCCAGGGCAGGCCCTTCCCTCTCTGTATGATGTGTAGAGCCGAGCTCCTCCACCCAGACCCACACACCTTAAATATCATGCAGCTCCTCCTTCACTCCTCTTTTGGCACCTTCAGGACTAGGAGGGAGGAAGTGAAGATATAACAGTCCTCGCCAAGATGCTATGTGGTGGGCAGTGTGTGAAACAAGACTGGATGGTGATTCCAGTCACAGGGAGGGAAGAAGAAGAGTTTGAATACAGTAGCTTTGTATCGGGGTTCAGAGTATTGAGTACAGTTTGTCTATGTAGGATGAGAGTGAGGTTCTTACCTTCATCCTCAACAATATAATTTCAGCTGTACAGTGCTTGTTGGGAGTGGCCTATTATTATTTTTTTACCTCAGACCCCTCTAAACAAAATTTCTGGGTGCTCCCCTGAGAACAGGTGAGTATGTTTTTATGATGGGAGTTGTAGTTTCACAGCAGCTGAAGTGCCAAAGGTTGCTGATCCCTGCTATAGAGCATCTCTGGGATGAGGTAGAACAAACTTTTCAGAGCATGTCAATACCTTCATATCATTTGTGACTGCGAGAAGCTATCCTGTACGCATGGGCCAATATTTCTGAAGAACAATTCCAATACCTAGCCAAAGCTATGTCATGATCAACTGCTGTGTTTTGAAGGCCAAAGCAGGTCCAATATGCTACTAGATCAGTATGTCTAATAATGTGGCCATTCACTGTAAGTATACAGTAGAGATGGCCTTGCGGTTCACCCGGCGGTCGTTTCCGGATGAACCTTGCGCGTTTGCGATTCGCCGAACTTTGCGGTGCGCGATTCGCCGAAAATGCGAATATATGGCGATGTCCGCCGGCGCTATATTAATTTGCATTGCGCCGAACTTTGACCCATGACACATCCATCAGGTGGGAAAGGACTGCCAATAGAGATGTTTCAGCACATGGACACACACCCTACTCTATAAATAAACCAAATCTGGCCGACATTTTACATTCTGCTTTTTGCCAGTGTAGGGAGAGGTTGCTGTGTGGAGCAGGGACAGACTGTTAGAGAGTATAGAGACACCAAACTCTAGCTAATAGGGCCTGGTCAGTCGCAGCTAGGGTGCCATCAGTGACATCGTACCTTACTCCTTCTTTCTGGAGCATGGATTGCATTCTGTCATTGATCAAGCCATCGAGGAGCAGGAAGATGAGGAAGTCGCAATGCTGAATGAATTCCCAGGAAGGGCTGCTCCATCTGAGACAAGTCAGCAGGAGTCTGAATAGGATTCAAAGGATCATGGTGCCTTGGGGGAGGAGGAGGAGGAGCAAGAAGAGCAGGCTTTAAACTTTTCTGGGATCCCTGGTGTTGTCCGTGAATGGGGGGAGATGACCAAAGACGACATTCTCCTGGGCGATGAGCAGGAGGCAGGCCGCTCCACCGCTTACAATTTAGTACAAATTGGGGCCTTTATGCTCCAGTGTTTGAAGAGGGACCCCTGTATAAAAGCATAAAGGGCAAGGACCAGTACTGGGTGGCAACGTACTTAGACCCCTGGTACAAACACAAAATGGCGGACATGTTACCAGCATCACAGAGGGCTGTCAGAATGCAGCATTTCCAGGCATTGCTGCAAGAGATTCTGCCTTCTGCTGTTGCAGGCACTGGCAGAGGAATTTCCACCCACAGAGAAACAGTTGCGAGTACCAAGCCTACAGCGCATGCAAGAAGAGGGCAGTTTAAAGATGTGCTGCTCACTTTGGATATGAGATAATTCTTGCAGCCAACCCATCGACAGAGGAATTTCCACCCACAGAGGAACAGTTGCGAGTACCAAGCCTACAGCGCATGCAAGAAGAGGGCAGTTTAAAGATGTGCTGCTCACTTTGGATATGAGATCATTCTTGCAGCCAACCCATCAACAGGTAAATGTCCATTGCAGAGTGCAGATACATATACACACATCAATGTATGAGGATAGGGAACCTCCCCGTGACGCCAGACGCCCAGATAGGGGCGGTACATTCAAAGCAACATAGTAACATAAACTATCCATGATCAAGTAGCAGCACAGAAATTGTATCAAAACATGTGTTATAAATTGTAAATAATAAATAAATACCAGCGCAGCAGAGAAATCCTTCATTGGGTGGTAGATGTCTAAAAGAAAATAATAGTATATAAGTAAATAAATATCCAATAATGAACAGAAATAGTACACAAGTTAACAAAGTCAGATCTCAGATGTGCATAATTTCATAATCCCTGTTGAGACCCCTTGGATGTAAGGTGTCCAGGGTATGGATCCAGTAAGCCTCCCGGCGCAATAGTAATTTCTTGATGTCACCGCCCCGTCTGGGTCTGGTGACACGTTATATGACCTGGAACTTTAATTGAGCAATTGTATGTGTGCATTTTTCAAAATGGGAGGAAAAGTTCTCTTAGTCCTAATAGTGGACTTATGCTTTCCAATGCGATCTCTAATGCTCTGCATTGTTTCTCCAATATATAACAACCCGCATGGACATTTTATTAGGTATATTCTGTTGGCAGACTCACAGGTGAAAAAATCCATCCCGTTCTTCTTCTTTTTTTACAGAGAGGCAGTCGGCGTCCACGATGAGGAGGAAGCGCGCGGGATGCAAAAACCGCAACCCTCGCAGCAATGCTGAGACCAAGCCAAGTGATTCAAACCCGCTCGCAGGTAAGAATCAATCGCTCGTGATTAATCTTTCCTCCAAAATCCTGAGCCCTACACAAATGTCTGCCCTCCAGAAGGGACTCTCATTCAGTCCATCTACCAATTTTGATACATTTCAATATGATGTTGACTTAAACCAATTTTTTCGCAAACTACGACTTAAGGCACATTTTTCCGATCCAGGTAACAGAACTGCAGGTTCGGATGATAGGGAGAGACCTAGCGGCTTACGCCTGATAGATCTAGGTCTGAAGAACACTAGTAGATTTATGCCCCCTAAATTCTATCATCCAATCGAAACCTATATACAACTGGTTACTAGAGACATTAATAGGCATATAGACGAGATTAAGAGAGGTGAACTACGGTTCACACAGAATGTGACACCACAGGAAAGGACTGCTATTCAATCTTTAATGGATGATAACAATTTCGTCCTGAAACCAGCGAACAAAGGGGGCGCTATTGTCCTCATGGACAGAATGAAATATGTAGCAGAAATTAAGCGACAGCTCTCGGATAATAACACATATGACCTTTTGACCGGAGATCCGGTTTTTCGTATTAAGGAAAAAATCCTGAAGACTGTTGATCACTTTGCTACTTTAGGTGTCTTTGTTAAAAATATGTATATCTTTTTGATCAATCAAACACCAATAACACCAGTTTTTTACGTGCTCCCAAAGGTCCACAAAACCTTAATTGACCCCCCAGGACGCCCGATAGTGGCTTCAGTGGGATCAATTTTTTCACCATTGGCAATAGTGCTAGAGAATATACTTACACCCTTTATAAAGCATACTCCATCTTTCCTAGCAGATACACAACATTTTCTCAACACTATTGTCCAATTAGGTCCTGTTCCACCAGAAAGTTTTTTGGTGACAATTGATGTGGTAAGCCTGTATACCTCCATTGAACACAGTGGAGGTATACAGGCAGTTAAGTCATTTCTGGAAAAAAGTTATTATTCCTCTATTGAATGCAATTTTTTTATACAACTTCTTTATCTTGTCTTGTATTAAAACTATTTTATGTTTGAAGACGCTTATTACTTACAGAAGCAGGGGACCGCGATGGGGTCGAATGTGGCCCCGCCCTATGCAAATGCGTATATGTCGAAATTTGAGGATGCTTTCGTATATAACACAGAGTGGTATTGTAACCACATTTTATTGTGGAAAAGATTCATCAACGATATTTTTTGCATATGGGCGGGGCCACGTGAGACCCTCACGTCTTTCCTCTTACATTTGAACCACACGTGCACTGGTTTACAATTTACAGTAACCTGTGATAATCACACAGTGAGTTTCCTTGATACAAGGGTAATCAAGGATCCAAATGGTAACCTCTCTACTGACCTATTTAGAAAAGAGACAGACAGGAACAGCATCCTCCACTTTACCAGTGCCCATCCACCCTCTCTGAAAAGAGCAATCCCTAAGTCCCAGTATCAGAGGGTTAGACAGATAGTTTCTAATCCCTCTATACAGGGACTCAGAATTGATGAAATGACCAAGAGGTTTGAAGAAAGAGGGTACCCGTCATCAGTTCTAACAAAAACCTTGAGCGATTTAAATAACTGTTGTAGTCCTGAAATAGAACAAGATAAAACCCCAAGAGTGGCATTGATCCATAAATACCATCCTTTTAACCAGACACTGGACAATATTGTAAGGAAACACTGGCACTGGAAAAGCGTATCCCCAGATTGATGAATTTAAAAATCCGCCCCTTATTTGTAACAAAAAAAAAACCAAGCTATAGGGATAAGCTAGTACGTGTGGATATGGGGAGCACCAGAGGTACCTTGAAACAGAGTGTTCTGACTACACAGCGGAAGGGCACTTTTCCTTGTCTGCACTGTTTTCATTGTTCTAATATAATCAAAGGACCCAATATTTATCACCCACATACTGGATGCACATACCCGGTGGATGGCTTTTTCACCTGTGAGTCTGCCAACGTAATATACCTAATAAAATGTCCATGCGGGTTGTTATATATTGGAGAAACAATGCAGAGCATTAGAGATCGCATTGGAAAGCATAAGTCCACTATTAGGACTAAGAACTTGTTGTTACCAATTCCCTCCCATTTTGAAAAATACAAACATACAATTGCTCAATTAAAGTTCCAGGTCATAGAAAGTGTCACCAGACCCAGACGGGGCAGTGACATCAAGAAATTACTATTGCGCCGGGAGGCTTACTGGATCCATACCCTGGACACCATACATCCAAGGGGTCTCAACAGGGATTATGCAATTATGCACATCTGAGATCTGACTTTGTTATTGCTGTTAATTATTGGATATTTATTTACTTATATACCATTATTGTCTTTTAGACATCTACCACCCAATGAAAGATTTCTCTGCTGCGCTGGTATTTATTTATTATTTACAATTTATAACATGTTTGATACAATTCCTGTGCTGCTACTTGATCATGGATAGTTTATGTTACTATGTTACTTTGAATGTACCGCCCCTATCTGGGCGTCTGACGTCACAGGGAGGTTCCCCATCCTCATACATTGATGTGTGTATATATTTCTGCACTCTGTAATGGACATTTACCTGTTGAAAAAGGCTGTCTAGCCAAAACGCGTCCTAGAATATGGGACATATTGTTACTTTGCAATAAATTCCTTATGAGCATTCAAGTCGCGTCTGCTGGGATTCTTTATTTTATTGTAATACCTAGACTGACAGGTGTCTGACTACATCGGGTTAACGGACGATGTGAACTCTCCGAGAAGGGAGAAACCCCTTGACTACTGGGTGTGCAGGCTTGACCTGTGGCCAGAGCTGGCATAATTTGCTATGGAACTCTTGGCTTGCCCCTCGTCGAGTGTCCTGTCCGAAAGGACGTTCAGCGCTGCAGGGAGGATTGTGACCGATAAGCGCACTCGTCTAGCTCACGACACTGTGGACTACTTCACATTTCTAAAAATTAATAAGGCATGGATCTCGGATGAATTCAACACCTGTGATGACCACGTTTAATTGAATTTACTCATGAGTGCCCGCAAATATCTGGCACCACCCAGAACAAATAATGCTCCCTGTCGTAGGTAAATACAGCGGCATAAAAGTAAAGTAAAATTGTTATACGGTGACCGCTTAATGTACCTCCATCCACATTATCAATTGTTCTTTTCTGTCCGGTGAATGCCTAATGTTTAGGGCCTGTACTAAACTGGCCTGCAGTAAAATTGATATTGAATGACCTTCTAATATACCTCCAGCCACATAATTAATTGTTATTTTCTGTCCGGTGAATGCCTAATGTTTGGGACTTCGGAGGAATTCAACACCTGTGACGATCACGTTTTATCGAATTTCAACTATTATCATTTGGGGATTTTTCAAGAGGGGGGATTTTGTTAGCCATGTAAATCCAATTTTATATTTTTTGTTCTTTTCAACATATGTATTTGACATCTATTTGTACTGGCCTGCAGTAAAATTGATATCCAATGACTGTCTAAAATAGTTTCAGCCACATAATTACTTGTTCTTTTCTGTCCGGTGTATCCCTAATGTTTGGGGCCTGTACTCCACTGGCCTGTAGTAAAAATGATATCCATTGACCGTCTTATATACCTCCAGCCACATAATCACTTGATCATTTATGTACGGTGAATGCATAATTTTTATGGCCTGTAATCTCGCTGTCCAACAGTAAAACTGTTATACGGTGACCGCTTAATTTACCTCCAGCCTTATTATCAATTGTGATATTCTGTACGGTGAATGAATAATCTTTGGGGCCTGTAGTCAACTGGCCTGCTGTAAAATTTATATCTATTGACTGTCTAATATACCTCTGGCCACATAATCACTTGATCATTTATGTATGTTGATTGCATAATTTTTGGTGCCTATAATCTAAGTAGCCAACAGTAAAATTGTTATATGGTGACGGCCTAACCTACCTCCATTCACATTATCAATTGTTCTTTTCTGTACGGTGAATGAATACATTTTGGGGCCTGTAGTCCACTGGCCTGCAGTAAAATTGATATCCAATGACCGTCTAATATACCTCCGGCCACATAATCACTTGATCCTTTATGTATGGTGGAGTGCATAATTTTTGGGGCCTGTAATCTAACTGGCCAACAGTAAAATTGTTATACGGTGACCGCCTAATTTACCTCTATCCACATTATCAATTGTGTTTTTCTGTACGGTGAATAAACAATTTTGCGGGCCTGTAGTCCACTGGTCTGCTGTAAAATTGATAACCATTGACCGTCTAATATACCTCCGGCCACATATTCACTTGATGATTTATGTACGTTGAATGCATAATTTATGGGGCCTGTTATCCAACTGGCCAACAGTAAATTGTTATACGGTGACCGCCTAATGTACCTCCATCCACATTATCAATTGTTCTTTTCTGTCCGGCGAATGCCTAATGTTTGGGGCCTGTACTACACTGCAGTAAAAAACCTTCAGCTCATATTTGCAGCCACCAAATATTTAGTAGAAGTGCACAAATAGTCCCACAACATGGACAGTGACATAGTAGAGGGGGGTCAATGAGAAAAATTCCAACAAAAAATATGTATCTTAATTAGGGGACATTTTTATGCGTCTTGAAGGGAAAATCTCTGAAATGTGCCCTTTTGGAGCCTAGAATTTTTTTTATTTTAGGTCACAGTAGTACAGGACTTAGGCATTTACCTGACATAAAATAAATTGTTATTATGTGGCTCAAGGTACATTATGCGGTCAATGGATAAAATGTTTACTGTAGGCCAATGGAATACAGGCCCCAACTATTAGCCATTCACCGGGCAGAAAAGATCAAGAGATTGTGGCAAAGCTATATTACACGGTCAATGGATATCAATTTTACTGAAGTCCAGTACAAATACAGGTCAAATACATATGTTTAAAAGAACAAAAAATATGAAATTGGATTAAAAACAGCTAACGAAATCCCCCCTCCAGATTTGCAGCTTCTTAATCTTCCTCCTTTTCCTTGATGGCTTGATCAATTACATGACGCAATGCATGCTCCAGAAACAAGGCGTAAGGTACAATGTCACTGATGGCACCCTGGCTGCAACTGACCAGTTTGGTGATCTTATCAAATGGCCACAGAAGTCTGCATGCCTCACGTGGTGGAAAAAAAGCGAGCTCCCCAGAACCTGTTCTGCCACAGAGTACATACAGGTAGTCGTTAACTGCGCGTTTCTGCTGGAGCAACCTGTCAAGCATATACAAGGTGTAGTTCCAGTGCGTTGGGCAGTCAAAAATCAGACGTCTGACGGGCAGGTGGTATCAACGCTGAATGTCAGCAAGGCGAGCCATGGCCGTGTAAGATCTTCTAAAATGGCCAGAGATTTTCCTGGCCTGCCGCAAGACGTCCTGGACCCAGGGGTATTTTGCAACGAATCGCTGCACGACTAAGTTCAGAAAGCGTGCCATGCACGGCATGTGTGTCATTTTGCCCTGTTTCAGCACGCTTAGTAGAGTGGCACCATTGTTGCACACTACTTTACCAACTGTCAAATTGAGCGGGGTTAGCCACTGATCGGCCTGTGACCGCAGAGCTGAAAGGAGTGCAACACTGGTGTGGCACTTGGCTTCCAGGCACAACAGCTGCTGCACAGCATGGCAACGTCTCACTTGGCTCATTAAATAGGTTCTTGGGAGCTTGGGGGGCGCAGTGGAAGAGGCGGTAGCAGTGGAAAAGGAGGTGTCAACCAAGGAGGAGACGGAGGATGGAGTAGGAGGAGTGAAAAAAGAAGAGGCAGATCTGCATGCAATCCATGGCGGTAACGCCAAATCCACATGGGTGCCACGGGTTGCTTGATTAACGGCTGTCAGAAGGTTCACCCAGTGGGCAGTAAAAGCTATGTACCTGACCGTGTTTGCTAGACCACGTGTCTGTGGTCATATGTATCTTGGCACTGACACTATGTGCCAGAGATATATTCACTTTCCTTTGAACATGGCCATTTCCTTCAGGGGACCTTCCATTGCAGTGTGCCAATGGCCACAAATTTTCTAAAGGCCTCTGAGTCCACCAGTTTATATGGCAGTAATTGGCGGACTAGCAGTTCCAACAAGGATGCAGTCAGCCATTGGGCAAGAGGGTTATCCGGCGTCATCATTTATTTATGCTTGAATATTTGGGCCACGGAAGCCTGCCTGCTGCCAGATAAACGCGAGGACGGGAAGGTGGCAGGTGGAGTGGAGGACAAATGGGAGGAGAGAGGAGAAGAGGCAGAATGTGGAGCACCGGGAGTGTGGCTTTGTGGGTTCTGACGGTGTTGCTCGGTGATAAGAGGCCAGGTACCCTTTTAAGGCAGTTATCCCTAGGTGAGTATTGAGCTTACCCCGACTTATGCGTTGACAGCACAGGCTGCGGATGGCAACACTATTGTCAGCAGCGGACACTTTAAACAAAGACCACATTGCGGAGCCATGAGCCGGCGTCCTGGGGACGCCAGATGTTACCGTGCATGGTGGATGGCTCGTTCCAGATACATTAGCAGTATGCTTTTTGCCTCTTGTGCACTGTAAGTTCTGCCTGCTTCTCCTCCTTCTCCTCCCTGTCTGCTGCTCCGTCTCTCCCTCTGCTCATAGGGTGATATGTATAGTTAGGGAGCAGTTACTTAAGATAATTAGGCTCACCTTGTGTGGTTGTGCAAACATAGGCACAACCCTAGTGTGCGTAGTTTTTTTTAAATATATATCGGAGGTCGGTGCTGCCAGTGTCGTCTGGTCCTCACTTAGGACGTTGGCAACCCCTGGGAGGAAAGTGACGTATTTGAAGCGTATGAGACCCACGTGGAAGACCACACCCTCAGTGGAGATACTTCGTCGGCGCAACTGAACGACCAGACGGATACGGATAAAAAACTTATATTTATTTTGAAGATGACAAAGCATTTCAGAGTGAACAGTGCTCATTTTTCAAGTCTGAGGTGTCGATGACCAGCGGTTGCGGACGCTGGACTGCTTCCTGCAGTCCAGCGTCCGCACACGCTGGTCATCGGCACCTTAGACTTGAAAAATGAGCCCTGTTCGCTATGAAATGTGTTTTTTATCCATATCTGTCAGGTCGTTCAGTTGCGCCAACAAAGTGTATCCACTGAGGGTGTGGACTTCCACGTGGGTCCCATCTTCTTAAAATCTTTCCTCTCTTGTGGGCAACAATGTGACATCAATCGACACGTCATCATCGTCACCTTCACCACCACTGACATTAGAGATCTCGGTGTATGCAGAAACAGTGGGGACCTCCCTCCTTGGGCTGATCTGGCTACTGTCGTCAGACTGCTGGGTGGAGACCGTTGATACCTCCTCTTCCTGATCCGATTCCAAAAATGGCTGTGCAACGGTAAGGTATTGGAACAGATTGGAAAATAATTCCTTTGACTCAAGTGGAGGGGATATGGTGGTGGTGGGGTGGTGTTTTTGGGGGTGCAGAAAGTGAAGAGGGTGCAGAAGTGGAAGGCTGAGTGAGCCACTCAAACATCTCTGGTGTTATCCTTTGATGTAATTGCACATTCCTTCTGCAACTTCCTACTTAGGCTCTGGCCTGGTGCACCTGCCCGACCCCTACCACCCCTGCAGAATGGCCTGCCTCTTCCTCTTTCTATCATTTTCAAAATGACCCTGTGACAAAAGTCCCTGTAAAAGAGAAGTATTTGTGAAATAAGGTATATCACACCCCTGCCTCAATCAGTTTTTTTGGGGGCAACTGGTATCTCACACCAGTTGATATTATTTGTTCCAATAGCATTTGTCACTCTGTGTAGCTGCAGTAATGCAGCAGAACCGCAAACAAATGCTGCACTACCCGAATGCACTATATAGAAAGTATATTATTGGTATTTAACACCCCTGCTTCAATCAGTTTTTTGGGGGGGCAACTGGTATATCACACCAGTTGAAATTATTTGTTCCAATAGCGTTTGTCACTCGGTGTCATGGGTCAAAGTTCTTTAAAATAAAAAAAAATATGGTGCCGGCGAATATCGACATATGTTCACCCGTTTGGCGAACTGCGAGCAAGCAGAGTTCACCGCGAAACGTCCGCCGGGCCAACTGTAAAGCCATCTCTATTTATATATCTGCTTCCACCAAATATTGATTAAGGGCTACGATGTACTTGCTTCCACAAAATACTGATTAAGGGGTTCGATATACCTTCTTCCACAAAATACTGATTAGAGGGTCCAGAGGAGGGCAACTAAAGTAATAACTGGAATGGGGCAACTACAGAACCCTGAAAGATTATCAAAATTAGGGTTATTCACTTTAGAAAAAAGACGACTGAGGGGAGATCTAATTAATATGTATAAATATATCAGGGGTCAGTACAGAGATCTATCCCATCATCTATTTATCCCCAGGACTGTGACTGTGACGAGGGGACATCCTCTGCACAAACATAGAAGAGGATTCTTTACGGTAAGAGCAGTGAGACTATGGAACTCTCTGCCTGAGGAGGTGGTGATGGTGAGTACAATAAAGGAATTCAAGAGGGGCCTGGATGTATTTCTGGAGCGTAATAATATTACAGGATATAGCTACTAGAGAGAGATCGTTGATCCAGGGAGTTATTCTGATTGCCTGATTGGAGTCGGGAAGGAATTTTTTATTCCCCTAAAGTGAGGAAAATTGGGTTCTATCTTACAGTTTTTTTTTTTGCCTTCCTCTGGGTCAACTTGCAGGATGACAGGCCGAACTGGATGGACAAATGTCTTTTTTCGGCCTTATGTACTATGTTATGTACTATGTAAAGGGGTTTGATATAACTGCTTGCAGAAAATAATGATTGGCCAACAGTATTAAAGACTGCAATATACATGCTTCCACAAAATATTGATTAAGGGGTTCGATATAACTGCTTCCACTAAATATTGAATGAGGCCTGCGATATACCTGCTTCCACAAAATACTGATTAAGGGGTTTGATATACCTGTTTCCACCAAATATTGATTGAGGACTACGATATACCTGCTTCCACAAAATACTGATTAAGGGGTTTGATATACCTGTTTCCACCAAATATTGATTGAGGACTACGATATACCTGCTTCCACAAAATACTGATTAAGGGGTTTGATATACCTGCTTCCACAAAACACTGATTAAGGGTTACGATATACCTGCTTTAACATAATACTGATTAAGGGATTAGATATATCTATCTCTACCAAATATTGATTGAGGCCTAAGATATACCTGCTTCAACAAAATATCGATTAAAGGGTTTGATATACCTGTTTTAACCAAATATTGATTGAGGCCTATGATATACCTGGTTCCACAAAATATTGATTGAGGGCTGCAATTTTCCTGCCTCCACAAAATATTGATTAAAGGGTTCAATAAACCTGCTTCCACACAGTACTGATAAAGGGGGTTGATATACCTCCTTCCAACAGATATTGATTGAGGCCTGCGATATGCCTGCTTCCACAAAATGCTGATTAAGGGGTTTGATATACCTGCTTCCACAAAATACTTATTGAGGGCTACGATTTACTTGCTTCTACAAAATACAGATTAAGGGGTTCGATATACCTGTTTCTACCAAATATTGATTAAAGCCTACGATATACCTGCTTCCCAAAAATATCAATTAAGTGGGTTGATATATCTATTTCCACAAAATATTGATTGAGGGGTGCGATATTCTGGCTTCCACAAAATACTGATTAAGGTGCTCGATATACAGTACAGACCAAAAATTTGGACACACCTTCTCATGAGCTTCAAGAGGTAGTCACCTGAAATGGTCTTCCAACAGTCTTGAAGGAGTTCCCAGAGATGCTTAGCACTTGTTGGCCCTTTTGCCTTCACTCTGCGGTCCAGCTCACCCCAAACCATCTTGATTGGGTTCAGGTGCGGTGACTGTGGAGGTCAGGTCATCTGGCGCAGCACCCCATCACTCTCCTTCATGGTCAAATAGCCCTTACACACCCTGGAGGTGTGTTTAGGGTCATTGTCCTGTTGAAAAATAATTGATGGTCCAACTAAATGTAAAACGGATGGAATAGCATGCCGCTGCAAGATGCTGCGGTAGCCCCGCTGGTTTAGTATGCCTTCAATTTTGAATAAATCCCCAACAGTGTCACCAGAAAAGCACCCCCACACCATCACACCTCCTCCTCCATGCTTCATCCGTTCACCTTTTCTGCATCGCACAAAGACACGGTGGTTGGAACCAAAGATCTCAAATTTGGACTCATCAGACCAAAGCACAGGTTTCCACTGGTCTAATGTCCATTCCTTGTGTTCTTTAGCCCAAACAAGTCTCTTCTGCTTGTTGCCTGTCCTTAGCAGTGGTTTCCTAGCAGATATTCTACCATAAAGGCCTGATTCACACAGTCCTCTAATCTGAGCTGCTGTTAACCTGCGATTTCTGAGGCTGGTTACTCGGATGAACTTATCCTCTGCAGCAGAGGTGACTCTTGGTCTTCCTTTCCTGGGGCGGTCCGCATGTGAGCCAGTTTCTTTGTAGCGCTTGATGGTTTTTGTGACTGCACTTGGGGACACTTTCAAAGTTTTCCCAATTTTTCGAACTGACTGACCTTCATTTCTTAAAGTAATGATGGCCATTCGTTTTTCTTTACTTAGCTGCTTTTTTCTTGCCATAATACAAATTCTAACAGTCTATTCAGTAGGACTATCAGCTCTGTATCCACCTGACTTCTCCACCATGCAACTGATGGTCCCAACCCCATTTATAAGGATAGAAATCCCACTTATTAAACCTGACAGGGCACACCTATGTAGTGAAAACCATTTCAGGTGACTACCTCTTGAAGCTCATCAAGAGAATGCCAAGAGTGTGCAAAGCAGTAATCAAAGCAAAAGGTGGCATCTTTGAAGAACCTAGAATATGACATATTTTCAGTTGTTTCACACTTTTTTGTTATGTATATAATTCCACATGTGTTAATTCATAGTTTTTATGCCTTCAGTGTGAATCTACAATTTTTATAGTCATGAAAATAAAGAAAACTCTTTGAATGAGAAGGTGTGTCCAAACCTTTGGTCTGTACTGTACCTGTTTCTACTAAATATTGATTGAGGCCTGCGATATACCTGCTTCCACAAAATACTGATTAATGGGTTTGATATACCTGCTTCCACAAAATACTGATTGAGTGCTGCAATATACCTGCTTCCACAAAATACTGATTAAAGGGGTTTGATATACCTGTTTCTACCAAATATTGATTGAAGCCTACGATATTCACGCTTCCCCAAACATTGATGAAGGGGTTTGATATAACTGCTTCCACCAAATATTGATTGAGGCCTGTGATATACCTGCTTCCACAAAATACTGATAAAGGGGTTCGATATACCTTTTTCCACCAAATATTGATTGAGGCCTGCTGTATACCTGATTCCACAAAATACTAATTAAGGGTTTGATATACCTGCTTCCAGAAAATATTGATTAAGGGTGGTGATTTACCTGTTTTTGCAAAATACTGATTAAGTATTCCTGTTTCTACCAAATATTGATTGAGGGCTGCGATAAACCTGCTTCCAAAAAATACAAATTAAGGGGATTGATATACCTGTTTCTTCCTAATATTGATTAAGGCCTACGATATATCTGCTTCCTCAAAATACAGATTAAGGGGTTCGATATACCTTTTCTACAAAATATTGATTGAGTGGTGCGATATACCTACTTCCACAAATTACTAATTGAGGGGTTCGATATATCCATTTTCACAAAATATTAATTGAGGGGTGTGATATACCTGCTTCCACAAAATACTGATTAAGGGGCTTGATATACCTATTTCTACCTAATATTGATTGAGGCCTGCAGTATACCTGATTCCACAAAATAATAATAAAGGTGTTTGATATACCTGCTTTCACAAAGTATTGATTGAGGGCTACGATTTACCTGTTTTTACAAAATACTGATTAAGGGTACAATATACCTGTATCTACCAAATAATAATTGAGGGCTGTGATATACCTGCTTCCAAAATATACAATTTAAGTTGTTCGATATACCTGTTTCCACCAAATATTGATTGAGGCCTGCGGTATACCTGCTTCCACAAAATATTGGATAAGGGGTTTGATATTGACTGCTTCCACAAAATACTGATTGAAGGGGTTCGATATACCGGTTTTTACCAAATATTAATTGAGGCCAAAGATATTCCTGCTTCCACAAAAAAATATTAAGGGGTTCAATTTACCTATTTCCACAAAGTATTGATTGAGGGCTGCAATATACCTGCTTCCACAAAATACTGATTACAGTATTCATATACTTGTTTCTCTTAAATATTAATTAAGGCCTACAATATAACTTCTTCCACAAAATACCGATTAAGGGTTTCTATAAAACTTTTTTTACCAAATATTGGTTGAGGGCGACGATATACCTGCTTCCAAAAAATACTAATTAAGGGCTCATGCACACGACAGTATTTTGCGTTCAGTATACTGGACATTTTTTTAGTTCAGTATGCGGAACATATACTGAACCATTCATTTCAATGGTTCAGCAAAAAATTCTGAAGTGTCTCTGTGTGCATTCCGTTTCAGTATTTCCATGCCGTGAAAAGATAGAACATGTCCTATTCTTGTCTGCAAATCACGGTGCTTGGCTCCATTCAAGTCAATGGGTCCGCAAAAAAAAGGAACACATACGGAAATGCATCCGTATGTCTTCCGCATCCGTTCCGTTTTTGCTGAACCATCTATTAAAAATGTTATGCCCAGCCCAATTTTTTCTATGTAATTACTGTATACTGTATATGGCATAAGGAAAAACGGAACGGAAAAACGGAACGGAAACAAAAAACGGAACAATGTATCCGTAAAAAACGGACAGCAAAACACTGAAAAATCAATACTGTTGTGTGCATGAGCCCTAAGGGGTTCGATATACCTGTTTTTTCCAAATAATGATTGAGGCCTACGATATACCTGTTATCACAAAATACCGATTAAGGGGTTCGATATACCTATTTCTACAAAATATTGATTGAGGGGTGCGATATACCTTCTTCCACAAAATGCTAATTAAGGGGGTTGATATACCTGTTTCTACCAAATATTGACTGAGGCCTGCGATATACCTGCTTCTACAAAATACTGTTAAAGGGGTTTGATATACCTGCTTCCAGAAAATACTGATTGAGGGCTGCGATATACCTGTTCCACAAAATACAAATTAAGGGGTTCGATATACCTGTTTCTTCCCAAATTTTGATTTAGGCCTAGGGATATACCTGCTTCCACAAAATACAGATTAAGCGGTTCGATGTACCTAATTCTACAAAATATTGATTAAGGTGTGTGATATACCTGCTTCCACAAAATGCTAATTGAGGGGTTCAATATGCCTATTTCCACAAAATATTAATTGAGGGGTGCTATATACCTGCTTCCACAAGATACTGATTAAGGGATTCAATATACCTGTTTCTACCAAATATTGATTGAGGCCTGCGATATACCTGCTTCCACAAAATACCGATTAAGGGGTTTGATATACCTGCTTCCAGAAAGTTCCAATTGAGGGCTGCGATATACCTGTTCCACAAAATACTGATTAAGGGGTTCGATATACCTGTTTTTATCAAATAATAATTGAGGCCTACGATATATCTGCTTTCTACAAAATATTGATTAAGGGGTTTGATATACCTGCTTCGACAAAATATTGTTTGAGGGCTGCAATATACCTGCTACCACAAAATACTAATTAAGGGGTTTGATATACCTGTTTCTACCAAATACTGATTAAGGCCTGCAATATATCTGCTTTCACAAAATATTAATTAAGGTGTTTGATATACCTGCTTCCAGAAAATGCTGATTGAGGGCTATGATATACCTGTTCCACAAAATACAAATTAAGAGGTTCGATATACCTGTTTTTTCCAAATATTGAGGCCTACGATATACCTGCGTCCACAAAATACAAATTAAGGGGTTCGATATACCTGATTCTGCTAAATATTGATTGAGATGTACAATATACCTTCTTCCACAAAATACTAATTAAGGAGTTCGATATACCTATTTCAGAAAAAATAATGATTATGGGGTTCTATATCTGCTTCCACAAAATACTGATTAAGGGGTTCGATATAGCAGTTTCTACCAAATATTGATTGAGGCCTGCGATATACCTGCTTCCACAAAATATTGACTAATGGGTTTGATATAGGTTCTTCCAGAAAATACTGATTGAGGGCTACGATATACCTGTTCCACAAAATACTAATTAAGGGGTTCAATATACCTTTTTTTAACAAATAATGATTGAATTCTGCGATATACCTGCTTCCACAAAATATTGATTAAGGGGTTTGATATACCTGCTTCCACATAATATTGTTTAAGGGGTGCAATATACCTGCTTCCACAAAATACTGATTAAAATGTTTAATATACCTGAATCTACTAAATATTTATTGAGTCATGCAATATAACTGCTTTAACAAAATACAGATTAAGGGTTTCGATAGAACTGTTTCCACCAAATATTGATTTAGGGGTGCGATACACCTTCTTCCACAAAATACTCATTAAGGGCTGCAATATACCTGCTTCTATAAAATACAGATTAAACAACTGAATATACCCGTTTCTACGAAATATTGATTGAGGCCTACAATATACCTGTTTCCACAAACTATCATTTAAGGGTTTTAATATAACTGTTTCCACCAAATATTGATTTAGGGGTGCAATATTCCTGCTTTGATAAAATTTGAAATAAGGGATTTTATATACCTGCTTTCATCAAATATTGATTGAGGCCTGCGATATACCTGCTTCCACAAAATACTGATTAAAGTGTTCAATATACCTGTTTCTATCAAATATTGATACCTACAATATACATGCTTCCACAAAATACAGATTAAGGGTTTCGATATAAGTGTTTCCACCAAATATTGATTTAGGGGTGCAATATTTCTACTTCCACAAAATACTGATTAATGTGTTTGATATACCTACTTCCACAAAATATTGATTTGAGGCCTGCAAAATACCTACTTTTACAAAATACTGATTAAGGGTTTTGATATCACTTTTTCCACCAAATATTGATTTAGGGGTGCAATATACCTGCTTCCACACAATAATGATTCAGGGCTATGATATGCCTGCTTCCACAAAATACTGATTAAAGGGTTCAATATACCTGTTTCTACCAAATATTGATTGAGGGCTGCAATACACCTGCTTCCACAAAATACTGATTAAGGGTTTCGATATAACCGTTTCCACCAAATATTGTCTTAGGTGTGTGATATACCTGCTTCCACATATTACTGATTAAGGGGTTTTAAATACCTGCTTCCGTCAACTGAGGCCTGCGATATACTTGCTTCCACAAAATACTGATTAGAGGGTTCAATATACCTGTTTCTACCAAATATTGATTGAGGCCTGCAATATACCTGCTTCCACAAAATACTGATTAAAGGGTTTGATATACCTGCTTCCACAAAATAAAGATTGAGGGCTGCGATATACCTGCTTCCACAAAATACTGATTACGGTTTCTATATATCTGTTTCCACCAAATATTGAATAATGCCTGCGATATACCTGCTTCCACAAAATACTGATTAAGGGGTTTAATATACCTGCTTTCACAAAATTCTGATTGAGGGCTGCGATATACCTGCTTCAACAAATTATTAATTAAGAGGTTTGATATACCTACTTCCACCAAATATTGATTGAGACCTGCGATATGCCTGCTTCCAAAAAATACTTTTTAAGGGGTTTGATATACCTGATTTCACCAGATATTGATTGAGGGGTGCGTTATCCCTGCTTCCACAAAATACTGATAAAGGGGTTCAATATAATTTTTTCCAATAAATATTGATTGAGGCCTGCGTTATACCTAATTCCACAAAATACTGATTACGGGGTTTGATATACCTGCTTCCACAAAATACTGATTGAAGGCTGTGATTTGCCTGCTTCCAAAAATTACAGATTATGGGGTTCGATATACCTGTTTCTACCAAATATTGATTGAGGCCTAGGATATACCTGCTTCCACAAAACACAGATTAAGTGGTTTGATATAACTATTTCCACAAAATATTGATTGAGGGGTGCAATATCCCTGCTTCCACAAAATCCAGATTTAGGGGTTCAATATATCTATTTACATAAAGTATTGATTGAGGACTGTGAAGGGTTTCCACAAAATACTGATTAATGGGTTTGATATACCTCCTTCCAGAAAATACTGATTGAGGGCTGCAATATACCTGTTCCACAAAATACTGATTAAGGGGTTCGATATACCTGTTTTTACCATATAATAATTGAGGCCTGCAATAAAACTGCTTCTACAAAATATTAATTAAGGTTTGATATGTCTACTTCGACAAAATATTGTTTGAGGGCTGCGCTATACCTGCTTCCACAAAATACTAATTAAGGGGTTTGATATACCTGTTTCTACCAAATATTGATTGAGGCCTGCGACATACCTGCTTCCGGAAAATACTGATTAAGGGGTTTGATATACCTGCTTCCAGAAAATACTGATTGAGGGCTGCGATATACCTGTTACACAAAATACAAATTAAGGGGTTCGATATACCTGTTTCTTCCAAATATTGATTGAGGCCTATGACATACCTGCTTCCACAAAATAGAGATTAAGGTGTTCGATATAGCTATTTCTACAAAATATTGATTAAGGGGTACAATATACCTGCTTCTACAAAATACTAATTAAGGGGTTTGATATAACTTTTTCTACAAAATATTGATTGAGGGGTGCGATATACCTGCTTTGACAAAATGCTGATTTAGGGGTTTGATATACCTGTTTCTACCAAATATTGTTTGAGGCCTACAATATGCCTGCTTCCACAAAATATTGATTATGATGTTTGATATACCTGCCTCCAGAAAATACTGATTGAGGGCTGCGATATACCTGTTCCATAAAATACTGATTAAGGGGTACGATATATCTGTTTTTACCAAATAATGATTGAGGCCTGAGATATACCTGCTTCCACAAAATATTGTTTGAGGGCTGCGATATACCTGCTTCCACAAAATACTGATTAAAGGTTTCAATATACTTGTTTCTACTAAATATAGATTGAGGGCTGCAATATGCCTGCTTCCACAAAATATCGATTAATGGTTTAGATAGAACTGTTTTCACCAAAAATTGATTTAGGGGTGCAATACACCTTCTTCCACAAAATACTGATTAAAGGCTGCAATATACCTGCTTCTGCAAAATACTGATTAAAGGGTTCAATATAATTGTTTCTACCAAATATTGATTGAGGCCTGCGATATACCTGCTTCCACAAAATACTTATTAAGGGGTTTGATATGCCTGCTTCCAGAAAATACTGATTGAGGGCTGTGAAATACCTGTTCCACAAAATACAAATTAAGAGGTTCGATATACCTGTTTCTTCCAAATATTGATTGAGGCCTACGATATACCTGTTTCCACAAAATACCAATTAAGGGGTTCGATATACTTGTTTCTACTAAATATTGATTGAGGCCTGCAATATACCTGCTTCCACAAAATATCGATAAGGGGTTTCGATAGAACTGTTTAAACCAAAATTGATTTAGGGGTGCGATACACCTTCTTCCACAAAATACTGATTAAAGGCTGCGATATACCTGCTTCCGCAAAATACTGATTAAAGGTTTGTATATACCTGTTTCTACCAAATATTGATTGAGGCCTGCGATATACCTGCTTCCAGAAAATACTGATTAAGGGGTTTGATATACTTGCTTCCAGAAAATACTGATTGAGGTGTGTGATATACCTGCTTCCACAAAATTCAAATTAAGTGGTTCAACATACCAGTTTCTTTCAAATATTGATTGAGCCCTACGATATACCTACTTCCACAAAATACGGGGGTTCGATATACCTCAATATTGATTGAGGTGTGTGATATACCTGCTTCCATAAAATACTAATTAAGTGGTTCGATATACCTATTTCCACAAAATATTGATTGAAGGGTGCAATATACCTGCTTCCACAGAATACTGATTAAGGGGTTCAATATACCTGCTTCTACCAAATATTGATTGAGGCCTGCAATATACCTGCTTCCACAAAATACAGAATAATGAGGTTCGATATACCTTTTTCTATCAAATATTGATTGAGGCCTGCGATATACCTGCTTCCCCAAATATTGATTAAGGGGTTTGATATATGTGCTTCCACAAAATATTGATTGAGGGCGGCGATATCCCTGCTTCCACAAATTACTGATTAAAGGATTCAATATACTTGTTTCTACTAAATATTTGTTGAGGCTTGCAATATACATGCTTCCACAAAATACAGATTAAGGGTTTCGATATAACTGTTTCCACCAAATATTGATTTAGGGGTGCGATATGCCTGCTTCCACAAAATACTGATTAAGGGGTTTTATATACCTGCTTCTGCCAAATATTGATTGAGACCTGCGATATACCAGCTTCCACAAAATATTGGTTAAGGCGTTCAATATACAGTACCTGTTTCCACTAAATATTGATTGAGGCCTGCAATATACCTGCTTCCAGAAATACTGCTCTTCTCTAGGGACTTAGGCACAGGGTGCGTTCAATTACTTAGGAGCATGCAATTACTTGGCTGAGTGGCACACTTTGGCTTCCACTTCTGCACCCTCCTCACTCTCTGCTATGTGCTCCACGTCCAGCCTCTCTGCCTCTTTTCCTTCTCCTCTCTCCTCCTATTTGTTCTCACCTCCACCTTCCACCATGCTGTAATTGTGTCCATCTGCCAGAAGGCAGGCTTCTGTGGCCCAAATGTTCGAGCGTAAAAAGTTGATGATGCCGGATAATTCTCTTGCCCAACGGCTGACTCGGAGGCCTTTAGAAAATATGACCTGCCATTGGCACACTGCAATGGAAGGTCCTTGGAAGGAAATATCTCTTCCAGAAGGGTATCCCAGAGCTATATAGACATGTTCAGCGGCAAGTGAATATATCTCTGGCACACAGTGTCAGTGCCAAGATACATCTGACCACAGACACTTGTTCTAGTAAACGCGGGCAGGGAAGGTACATCACTTTTACTGCCCACTGTGTGAACCTTCTGACGGCCGTCAAGCCTGTATATCGTGGCTCCCGTGTGGATATGGTGTTATCGCCAGAAATTGCATGCAGGCCTGCCTCTTCTTCTCCTCCTCCTACTCCATCCTTCATCTTCTCCTCAGCTGACTCCTCCTTTTCCACTGCTACCGCCTCTTCCGCTGCGCCCCCCAAGCTCCCCAGAACCCAATTGACAACCCAGGTGAGACGTTGCCATGCTGTGCGGCGACTTTTGTGCCTAGAAGCCAAGAGCCATACATGTCCTGCACTGCTTTTAGCTCTGCGGTCATAGGCTGATCAGTGGCTAACCCCGCTCAATTTGGTGTGCCAATTTACTGAGTGCGATGAAACAAGGCAAAATGACACACGCGCCGTGCATGGCACATGTCCTAAACTTCGTGCAGTGCAGTGATTCGTCGTGCAGTGATTCGTTGCCAAATACCCCGGGGTCGAGGATGTGTTGCGGCAAGTCACAACGGCAAAGCGTGGACACAAAAGGCAGGGTAGGTCAGGAGGAAGTCAACTTTTAAGACGACCCCCAACTTTTCCATTTAAAATAAAGGTTTTGGGCTATACTTGCCGTATAAGACTACCCCTGAATGCCCAGCCCTCCCTGTCTTCAAGACAATCTTTTCCAGTCCACGGAACTGACTGGGATCTGTGGATGGCACTGTTATGAGGAGGGGGTTCTGTGGATAGCATAGTTATGGGGAGGGGAATCTGTGGATGACACTGCTATGGGGAGGGGGATCATTGATGACACTGCTATTGGGGGGATCTATGGATGACACTATATAGCATCTTATGCTATATGTGTCATCCACAGATCCACCCCATGACAGTTTCATCCACAGATCCCCCTCCCCATAACAGTGGCATCCACAGATCCCCCCTAAACAGTGGCATCCACAGATCCCCCTAAACAGTGCCATCCACAGATCCTTCTCCCCTAAACAGTGCCATCCACAGATCCCCCTAAACAATGCCATCCACAGATCCCCCTAAACAGTGCCATTCACAGATCCCCCTAAACAGTGCCATTCACAGATCCCCCTCCCCTAAACAGTGCCATCCACAGATATCCCCTAAACAGTGCCATCCACAGATATCCCCTAAACAGTGCCATCCACAGATCCCCCCTAAACAGTGAAATCCACAGATCCCCCTAAACAGTGACATCCACAGATCCCCCTCCCCTAAACAGTGCCCTCCACGGATCCCCCTAAACAGTGGCATCCACAGATCCCCCCTAAATAGTGCCTTCCACAGATCCCCCTCCCCTAAACAGTGCCATCCACAGATCCCCCTCCCCTAAACAGTGCCATCCACAGATCCCCCCTAAACAGTGGCATCCACAGATCCCCCCTAAATAGTGCAATCCACAGACCCCCCCCTAAACAGTGCCATCCACAGATCCCCCTCCCCGACGCTCACAGGAGTACATTTTAATCATCACTTTAATCATCGCTGATCTCTTAACTTGGATACCTTACTCTCAGCTCCGGTAACAGCAGGCAGTGCTGGCGGTGCTCACTTACTGACGTCACGCACCTGCGCCGCCTAGTGGGAGGAGCAGGTGCGTGATGTCAGTGAGTGAGCGCCGCCCGCACTGCCTGCTGTTACCAGAGCTAAGAGTAAGGTATCCAAGTAAAGAGATCAGCGATGATTAAAGTTAAAGTTACTGATTACAGTTTATAAATGTACTCCTGTGAGCAGCATAGCCCTGTATATTCTAACCCCCAGGCAAGTGTCCCCATCACCATGGAAACGCCTGGGGAATAGAATATACCATTGGATCTGTATAAGACGACCCCCAGATCGGATCGGACAAGGGGCAAAAAAAATATTTAACATATTGTGTAACTATGACTAAGCAAACAGGGCATTTTGCCTCCCCATTGGCAAGTGCCGCCCTAGGCAAATGCCTTGTTTGCCTCATGATAGATACACCCCTGTAGACAGGTACATATGTTGCTTTCAGCAGCAATTCATATTATCATTGACCTCTAAGCCTATATCATGGAGTAAAAACCTATATTAGTTAAAACCTATATTAGTTTTATTTCTTAAAAAATAGTGGGAATAAAATCCTTATGACTGAGATATGACCTACAGAACAGTGTGTGCTTTTACTCAGATTTTGTAAATAATATCTAAAAATCTAAAGAAATGTAGCAAACACTTTTCATACTGGTAAGCATGATTAATGCAGAATCATGATTACTCTCAATCCACCTATGAAAATGTAAATGGAGCTACTTGTCTATTGAAATTCCAGGATGCTCACTTCTTACAGAACATATTTCATATAGATTTCTCAATGACTTCACCCGATGTTGACCTTAAATGCTGATATAACATCTCGTGCTTGAAAGCTTAGAGGTGCTATAGAGTCTTTTCAGACTAGAATGCATTTAAGTCCTCAAGCAGAAAGCCATGAAAAAACTATAAATAAAAAAAAGGCAAGTGGGACCCATGATATTTATTCAAATGTCCCCGAGAAACTATTTTTAAGGCATTTGTGTCAACTGTGTCTGATTTATAGTGCACAAGTGTTTAATATTTACTATATAGACAGAACTAAGCAATTGCCAGGCGATGTATGTATGTGACATTCTTTAATCTGTGTGTACAACAGAATATCTGATGTTCATTTTTATTGCTTCATACTTTACAGGTGTATCTCAATAAATTAAAATATCTTCAGAAAGTTACCATACTTTCCGTTTTATAAGACACTTTTTTTCACTAAAAAGAGATGCCTGTACTCACCCCTCCCTGGCATTCTCCGGGCCCGTGCTGCACTGTCCTTACAGCATACAGCATAAGAACATAGTGTGCACACTATGAACTGATGCTGAAACAGTGTCAAAATTAGGTTTATTTAGTTTAGTAAAAAGAGATCTAATAACCGTATATAAATATTAAGGGTCAGTACCAGGGGGGTAGCTATAGGGGAAGCAGGGGAAGTGGCTACTTTGGAGCCCAAATTCAAAAGGAGCCTACCAAGGAGGAAGACTAAAAGATTTTATTGTCAGGCGTCGCAAAGAAGTTGCTGCTCGAGGGAGGCCCATTTCTAGTTACGCCACTAGTCATTACAGAGATCTCTCCCATGATCTATCTATACCCAGGACTGTGACCATGACAAAGGGACAGCCACTAGAACTAGAGGAAAGATGATTTCTAAATCATAGAAGAAGTTTCCTTACTGTAATATCCTCTGAATGAGGAGGTGGTGATGGTGAACTCACTAAGGGTACTTTCACACTAGCGTTAGTGTGATCCGGCAGGCAGTTCCGTCGTCGGAGCTGCCTGCCGGATCCGCCGATCAGTGTGACAACTGACAGCATTTGTAGACTGATCCGGATGCAGCCCCTTTACAGTTTTCAGCAGGTAGTTTGCAGTCCCTGCATCTGCTTTTAAGTGTATTAGTCATAGGAAGGGAGTGTGTTTTTTCTGCGGAAAAAAGGGACATTTTATCTACGTATGTATTCAGTGTAAAAAAAAAAAAAAAGGGGGGACGTCTAATTCCCATCTGACTATCTGACTCTTGGAGGTGTGAGAGGAGAGCCAGAGAACGTGCATTTGTCTTTGAGTGGTAGTACCTGATTTCTCCTGACTGCCTAGGTAGTGCTAGAGTCCAAGACTGTGGGGATTGAGGTGTTTATCGACAGTGGGGCAGGGGTGAACCTGATTGATGCTCAGTTCATCCGTATGCACGGGTTGTCTCCAAGTGCATTCGAGAATTTTTTTTTCCATTTTTGCTACTGACTCTGCACCTCTAACTCAGAAGTGTTTATCTCAGATGGTGCATGACATCTGATTAAGAGTGGGTGACTTTCATCAGGAATTAATCTTGTGTTTTGTGTTGGAGGGTATCCCTGCTCCGTTGGTTCTGGGTTTACTGTTAAAGCAAGCACAATCCAACCATCCTTTGGCAAGCTAGACAGATTCTGGATTATTGTGTTGACAATTGTCTTTTTCTGCTTTAACCACTAAAACATTACCCTCTTTTATATCTGATTTGCCAATGTATTTTCTGAAAGTGGATGCCAGGATTTACCTCCGCATCGGGAATATGATTGTCCTATCAACCTTATTCCTGGAGCTAAATTGCCCAAATCTAGGTTGTATAACCTTTCTGGACCCGAAAGAACGACCATGAGAGAGTCTACTACTAAGAGTTTGGCTCAAGACACATAAGACCTTCAGAATCTCCAGTGGCAGCAGGGTTTTTCTTTGCTAAAAAAAAGGACAAAACTATTAGGCCATGTCTGGATTTCCGTGAGCTCAATCGGATTACTGTCTGTGATCCTTACCCCCTTCCTTTTATTCCTGATTTGTTTAACCTGATTGTTGATGATAAGGTGTTCTCCAAGTTGAACTTAAGGGGGGCATATTATCTGGTCAGGATCAAGGAAGGGGATGAATGGAATACAGCTTTCAATACCCCAGAGGGTCACTTTGAGAACCTGGTCATGCCTTTTGGGTTGACCAATGCTCATGCGGTTTTTTAGCATTTTGTAAATGCCATTTTTCATCACCTGGTGGGGAGATTTGTTAGACAGGTGTTACAGATCCTAAGAGATAATAAATTGTATGCAAAATTAGAGAAGTGTGTTTTTGCTGTACATGAGGTGCAATTCTTGGACTACCTGCTGTCATCTTCAGGTTTTCGAATATATCCAGATAAAGTCTGTGCTGTATTGGACTGGGATCCACCCCGAAATCTGAAGGCTCTTATGTGGTTTTTGGGGTTCACCAACTATTACCGAAAATGTATTCAGAACTATTCGACAGTGGTAAAACCCTTAAAGGGTTTGTCCAAGTTATATTTATCAGGATAGGTCATCAATATCAGATCGGTTGGGGTCCAACACCCGGCACCCCCTCCGATCAGCTGTTTGAAGAGAAGGCGTGCGCGGTGTCAGCGCTGCCTCCACTTCACTGTTTACCTTCTAGCCGTTGCATCTGCAGTGGTGAGCAGGTGTAATTACACCCAAGCCGTCCCATTCATTTCAAAAGGAAGGCTTGGGTGTAATTACACCTGCTCACCACTGCAGATGCAACGGCTAGAAGGTAAACAGTGAAAAGGAGGCAGCGCTGACACAGCGCACGCCTTCTCTTCAAACAGCTGATCGGAGGGGGTGCCGGGTGTCGGACCCCGCCGATCTGATATTGATGACCTATCCTGAGGATAGGTCATCAATAAATATAACTTGGACAACCCCTGTCTTGACTAAGAAAGGGATGGATGTCTCAGTGTGGTCGGATTCGGCTTTGAAATCTTTCTCTGTGGTTGAGGAGTGCTTTTCTTCAGCCCCTATATTGGTGCAGCCAGATATACAGTACAGACCAAAAGTTTGGACACACCTTCTCATTCAAAGAGTTTTCTTTATTTTCATGACTATGAAAATTGTAGATTCACACTGAAGGCATCAAAACTATGAATTAACACATGTGGAATTATATACATAACAAAAAAGTGTGAAACAACTGAAAATATGTCATATTCTAAGTTCTTCAAAGTAGCCACCTTTTGCTTTGATTACTGCTTTGCACACTCTTGGCATTCTCTTGATGAGCTTCAAGAAGTAGCCACCTAAAATGGTTTTCACTTCACAGGTGTGCCCTGTCAGCTTTAATAAGTGGGATTTCTTGCCTTATAAATGGGGTTGGGACCATCAGTTGCGTTGAGGAGAAGTCAGGTGGATACACAGCTGATAGTCCTACTGAATAGACTGTTAGAATTTGAATTATGGCAAGAAAAAAGCAGCTAAGTAAAGAAAAAACGAGTGGTCAGTCTGAAAAATTGGGAAAACTTTGAAAGTAAGGGCTATTTGACCATGAAGGAGAGTGATGGGGTGCTGCGCAAGATGACCTGGCCTTCACAGTCACCAGACCTGAACCCAATCGAGATGGTTTGGGGTGAGCTGGACCGCAGAGTGAAGGCAAAAGGGCCAACAAGTGCTAAGCATCTCTGGGAACTCCTTCAAGACTGTTGGAAGACCATTTCAGGTGACTATCTCTTGAAGCTCATCAAGAGAATGCCAAGAGTGTGCAAAGCAGTAATCAAAGCAAAAGGTGGCTACTTTGAAGAACGTAGAATATGACATATTTTCAGTTGTTTCACACTTTTTTGTTATGTATATAATTCAACATGTGTTAATTCATAGTTTTGATGCCTTCATAGTCATGAAAATAAAGAAAACTCTTTGAATGAGAAGGTGTGTCCAAACTTTTGGTCTGTACTGTATATCAAAACCTTTCATTGTGGAAGTGGATGCGTCCGAGGTGGGGGTAGGAGCAGTCTTATCACAGGGCCCATCACCTGGTAAATGGCACCCATGTGCATTTTTCTCTAAAAAACTTTTAGCCGCAGAGAGAAATTACGAAGTGGGTAACAGAGAGTTGCTGGCCATTAGGTTGGCTTTTGAAGAGTGGCATCATTGGTTGGAAGGTGAAATTCATCTGATCACGGTGTTCACAGATCACAAAAATCTGGCTTACCTAGAGTCGGCTAAACAACCGAACCCGAGGCAGGCCAGATGTTCTTTGTTTTTCACCAGATTCAATTTCATTGTCACTTATTGTCCTGGGGTTAAGAACCTCAAGGCAGATGCCTTGCCACATAGTTTTCCTGGAGGTGGTGATTTTGAAAATCCGAGTCCAATACTGTCGGAGGGGGTAGTGATATGCGCTCTATACCCTGACCTAGAGATGAAGGTGTTGGAGGCTCAGGGAGACGCACCGGAGTATTGCCCCTCTGGGAAATTGTTTGTTCCATAAGAATTGCGTCATAAGGTGGTTCACACTCTCCCCGCATTTCCTGAAGACTCCAGTTCATCTGGTGAAACATGTCGGGGGCCAGTGTTTAAACCGATTTTAGGCAGCTTGTGGACTGGGCAATAGCAAATACTTAGAAGCATATGGTTAATGTAGCACAGGGACAGAGGAAGAGTGAGACGGTAGCAAGTACGGACACAGTTCACTTTATCCCTGCAAAAGCTACATTACACTGTGAGAGAAACAGTGTTAGCCTACATGCACACGAATGTGGTTTGGTTCCGCATCCGAGCTACATTTTTTCCGGCTCGGGTGCGGACCCATTCACTTCAATGGGGCCGCAAAAGATGCGGACAGCACTCCGTGTGCTGTCCGCATCTGTTGCTCTGTTGCTCCGTTCCGTATCCCTGGAAAAAAATATAACATGTCCTATTCTTGTCCTTTTTTTGGACAAGGATAGGCATTTGCTACAATGGATCTGCCCCCAAAAAAGGATGCCATACGGACGTCATCCGTTTTTTGGTGGATCCGCAATTTGCAGACTGCAAAACACATACGTTCGTGTGCATGTAAATAACAAAATTAACCAGTTGACACAGCTGATCTAAGATGGATAACATATTACTACCCCATTCTTAGTTGTGCGATGGAGCCTCAAAGTTACTTTTTTTGTTTGCATTACCACTTCTGTGCGGCATTACTTTTTGCATTTTTCTTGTGCTGTGATATCACTTCATTCTTCCTTGACTGTGACATATGTGCATTATACTTGCATGTGACATTACTGTTTGTATAATTCCAGTGCTGCAACACCTTTGAGTAGATTATCCTTGTACTGGGACATCATTGTCTTTATTATCTCTGTACTGTGTGATTGGGTGCACTATCCCTATACTGTGACCTTACTGTGTTTATGATTCCACTATTGTTACATCACATTGTACATTATGGTGGAATGGAGCCCTATTCCAAGTTTTCCTATGGGCCCCCATAGTTACTTGTTACACCCCTGATATATGAAGCCAGCACTATATTGGCTGGCTTAACATGTTAACAAAACAAAATCCCATTACAGTAACACATTGTGTTAAAGTGAATAACCTGGCATTCCAGAAATCAAGATAACGCTGGTTACATCTGTACCAACATTTTATAGACCTTTAATAATGTAGTCAGTCTTTACTTGCAACCTATATTTTACAATAGTGCAAATGAGTAATGCATTGGCATTTTTTGATCTACACAAATTACTTACATATCAGGTAAATTCACAAAACCCAATGTCATATACAGTAGATGAGAAAGTAAAACATCTACTTACTTCCCTTTCCTGTGCTAATGGGTTCCAAATAACAACTAGCAAATATGTCACGTGGACTTACTTTAGCAAATGTCAATCTGATTTGGTGCAATTAGACAATTTTCTCTCATAAGTTATATACTGTATAGTGTTGGGCAAGCATGCTCTGCCAAACACTAATTTTACTTGGCTGCACAGCTAATAAACGTGCGCGGAGGTACTGGCACTCACTGTAATGTCGTAGCCATGTTGGCTACTGGCATTACAGTGATTGGCTAGCCGGAACGCGTCATCGGGTGCTATATAGCATCCGATGACACGTGTTAGGCTGAGTCTTAGTCAGGGAGAGCTGTGCTGAAGAAGGAACAGATAGTGTAGGGAGTGAAATAGTAATATTTTAGTGAAAAAACTTGTTAGAGACCCAAAAGTCCTTTTAAGGACTATAGTTGTATCTGGCTGCAATATATATTTTTAGCGCAACATCTTTTATTTTACATTTGCGCTGCCTAAATATCTGTGACATTCAGCGCAATTGTTTGGCAGCTGTTGACAGCGACATTACCAGCGATGCATCTCCTGTATAACGTCTGCGCATCCTAAATATCAGTGACGTTAATTCAGTGTAATTTTTTATTAACCGCTTGTGACAGCGACATTATTTGCGCTATACCTCCTGTATAATGTTTGCACATCTTAAATATCAGTGACATTTATTCAGTGTAATTTTATATTAGCCTCTGGTGACAGCGACATTACTTGCGCTATACCTCCTGTATAACGTTTGCGCATCCTAAAATTATCTGTGATATTCTGTGTCCTTTATTTAGCATACACTTGCAAAACCTGCGCTACTGTAGGTGGGACATACTTGCAAGTGGCTGTGCTGCTTATGGTGCATGCAGAGGCCATGGCCCTGGGTGCGGTGAAACAGTGCCTGCTGCCAGAGCACAAGAAATACACTTATCCACAATACCTAGCTTCATGTCCCAGTTTGCAGGGCGGCGCAGGACACCACTCTCAAAGTCAGACCAGTACCTGCTGCCAGAGCACAAGAAACACTCGCCATTCCCTGATTTAGGCCTCTCAACAAGCCCGCTTGAAGAGGGACATGAGGTGATATTGTGCCCTGATTCCAAAACTCTTGAGCACCCACAGTCACAAGAAGATGATGGTGGGGAAGGCAATAAGTGTTTCACGAGGTGGATGATGATGGTGAGACACAGTTGCCAATAAGTCAACTGCAATTAGTGTCTCAAGAGGTTCATGATGAGGATGAGACACAGTTGTCAATAACTGAGGCTATTGTTAGGTCAACAAGTCAGGAGGATAAACAGAGTGAGTAGGTGGAAGAGGAGGTAGTGGACGATAAAGTCACTGACCCAACCTGAGAAGGTGGCAAGCCAAGCGAGGACAGCAGTACAGAGGGGGAGGGATCCGCAGCACCGGAAGAGGAAGTGGGGTGGCAAAAGGGATAAGGCTGGCCACACCAAACAGGCCCGCAACTGTTCCCCTAGCACCCCCTTGCAGCAATCCCTTGTCAAGGGGTAGTTGTTTCGCAGTCTGGCGCTTTTCTGAGGAAAGTGCGGACAATAAAAGAATTGCAATTTGCAACCTGTGCTGTACCAAAATGAGCAGGGGCGTGCATACTAGCAACCTCACCAGCACCAGCATGATCCGCCACATGGCATCAAAGCACCCTAATAGGTAGCCGAACGCCTGGGTCCACAATCAGTGTCTGCCGGTCACACCGCTGCCTCCTCTTCCCCTGTGTTACATGCTGGCCAATCCCCTGTCCAAGACGCAGGCCCGGATGCCTCCCGCCATGCACCTGGACCTTGGCAAGCACCATCAGCTAGCACATCCACTTCTGTGTCCCAGCGCAGGGTACAGATGTCTATACCCCAGGCCTTTGAACGAAAGCGCAAATACCCAGCCATCCACCCACAGGCCATAGCACTAAATGCACACCTTTCCAAATTGCTGGCCCTGGAAATATTGCCATTTAGGCTTGTGGACACTGAGGCTTTCTGCAGCCTGATGGTGCTGGCCGTCCCGTGTTACTTTGTCCCCAGCCGCCAATATTTTTCACTGTGTGAAGTCCCAGCCTTACACCAGCATGTGTCCCATAACATCACCCATGCTGTCATGGAACCATGAACCAGACGTACAACCGAGATAGGTGGAATAAGAAGGCGTTATTGAAAATCAAGCCGTAGCTAAAGTCCAAACGGATGGCTAAACTGAAGCAGGGTCTTGCGTAGACGGAGGTCAGGAACCAGGAGGGTAGTCAGACGTAGCCAGGATCAGGAACCAACGGGGTAGTCAGACGAAGCCAGGATCGGGAACCAACGGGGTAGTCAGACGAGGCCAGGATCAGGAACCAGAAGCAGCAGCAGTCTTTGAAGCATGTGCACACAGGAGGACCAAGCAAGGAACTGAAGCCACAGACCTTCTATATATATGAGCTAGGCATCCAGCTCCTCCCAGTGGGAAGGAGGAGCCGCAGGGTGGGAGGCTACAAGAAACCCAGAAACCAAGATGGCCGCCAGCACATGTCAAACGAAGGAGAACAGTGAGAAGGTAAGACCATGACAGTACCTCCCCCTCAAGGGCCCCTCCTCCGCGGAGTAAGGAACGGTTTCAGAGGGAAGCGTGCGTGGAAGGCTCGGAGCAACGCAGGAGCATGGACATCTGTGGAGGGAACCCAGGAACGCTCCTCTGGACCATAACCACGCCAATGGACCAAAAACTGCAACCGACCGCGGACCAGGCGTGAGTCCAGGATATTGCTCACCTCATATTCCTCACGATTGCCCACTTGGACCGGACGGGGCCGAGGAACCGAGGAAGTGAAACGATTACACACCAATGGCTTCAACAGGGAGACATGAAACACGTTGGAGATCCGCATGCCAGGAGGAAGCGCAAGGGCATAGGCTACCGGGTTTACCCTGTGAAGCACTCGGAAGGGACCAACAAAGCGAGGCGCCAGCTTGGGAGTGGGCACTCGAAGGTTGAGGTTGCGGGTGGACAACCATACACGGTCTCCGACCTGGTAGGAAGGAGCGGGCGCTCGTCTGCGATTAGCCTGGAGTCTCTGGCGTTGCGCAGAGACCTCAAGGGACCTCTGGATCTGTACCCAAGAAGTACGTAGGACGGAAAGGTGATCCTCCACAGCCGGAGTATCCTGGGGAGAGAATACCTCCGGTAACACGGCAGGTTGGAACCCATAATTGGCCATGAAGGGAGACGTCCCAGAGGAAGAGTTCACCGCCGTGTTCCTGGCAAACTCAGCCCAAGGCAGGAGGTCAACCCAATTGTCTTGGTGATCGGAGACATAGCAACGAAGGAATTGCTCCAAGGCCTGATTGGATCGTTCTGCGGCCCCATTGGACTGAGGGTGGTAGGCCGAGGAGAAAGAGAGATGAATCCCCAACTGGGAGCAAAAGGCGCGCCAGAACCTGGACACAAACTGACTCCCCCGATCCGACACAATCTCCTTGGGCAAACCGTGCAACCGGAAGACCTCCCTGGCAAAAATCGAGGCCAACTCTTGTGCAGAGGGTAACTTCTTGAGAGGAACACAGTGGCACATTTTGGAAAACCGATCCACAATCATGAGAATGACCGTATGGCCTCGGGATGCAGGAAGGTCCACAATGAAATCCATCCCCAGGTGTGACCATGGACGCTCCCCGGTGGCTATGGGTTGCAAAAGGCCCAACGGAAGGTGCCGAGGGGACTTACTCTGGGCACAAACGGAGCATGCCGCTACATATGCGGCGATGTCGGAACGTAGAGAAGGCCACCAGAACAGACGTGAAACCGCCCAGGACAGCTGATTCTTTCCAGGGTGCCCCGCGGCCTTGGAGTTATGGTAGGTTCGCAACAACCGAGTGCGCAACTCCTCAGGCACAAAACATCTGCCGTTGGGTCTCCCAGAGGGAGCACCAGATTGAGCCGCCAAAATCTGCTCACCCAGAGGAGAGGTCAGGCTGGTGCGAATAGCAGCCAGGATCTGATTCGGGGGTATGACCGTAGTCGGAATCGACTCCTCCCCGGACAGCTCGGAGTACTGCCGTGATAAGGCATCCGCTCTGATGTTCTTGGAGCCGGGTAGGTAGGAGACCACGTAATTAAAACGTGACAAGAACAGAGCCCATCTGGCTTGACGTGGTGTCAATCTCTTGGCCTCAGAGAGGTAGGTCAGATTCTTGTGGTCCGTCAGGATGAGAACCGGAACCACCGAGCCCTCGAGCAAGTGCCTCCATTCTTTAAGGGCCTGCACGATGGCCAATAACTCCCTGTCACCAATCTGATAGTTGCACTCCGCGGAAGACAGTTTCCGGGAGTAAAACCCACAAGGAAGCAGAGGACCCTCTGGTGTTCTACGCTGAGACAGGAGGGCGCCTACTCCCGTCTCAGACGCGTCCACCTCGAGGACAAAAGGCAACCCAGGGTTGGGATGCGACAGAATCGGAGCCGACACAAAGGCGGACTTTAGAGCCTCAAAAGCTCGGATGGCCTCGAGCGGCCAGACCTGAGGATTACTGCCCTTCCTGGTCAGATCCGTGAGAGGCTTGGCTAGCATGGAAAAGTCCCTGATGAACTTCCGATAATAATTGGCGAAGCCCAAAAAGCGCTGCAGGGCACGAAGCCCACTGGGCTGGGGCCACTGTAAGACAGCCGAAACCTTCTCAGGATCCATGGAGAACCCCTCAGCGGAAATGATGTAACCTAAGAAGGTTACCTGGGATCGGTGAAATTCGCATTTCTCAAGCTTACCGAACAGCTTGTTCTCTCGTAAGCGTTGCAACACTCGTCTGACATCCAGAATGTGGGCCTCCATGGATGCAGAATATACCAAGATGTCATCCAAATAGACCACCACACACTGCTGCAACAGGTCACGGAAAACATCGTTGATGAATTCCTGGAAGACTGCGGCGCATTGCACAACCCAAAGGGCATAACCAAGGATTCATAATGACCGGTCCTGGTGTTAAACGCGGTCTTCCACTCATCGCCCGCCTTGATCCTTACCAGGTTATATGCCGCCCTCAGGTCGAGTTTGGTAAAGACCGTGGCCCCTTTGAGGCGATCGAACAGCTCGGAAATCAAGGGTATCGGGTAAGCGTTCTTGATCGTGATGCGATTGAGACCCCTGTAGTCGATGCAAGGCCTCAACTCACCGCCCTTCTTTTTCACAAAGAAAAATCCAGCCCCTGCCGGGGACGAGGATTTGCGAATGTGTCCGCGTGAAAGCGCCTCCCTCACGTACTCCTCCATGGCCTCATTCTCCGCTACCGACAGTGGATAGACTTTGCCACGAGGAGGAACGGCACCAGATTGTAACTCTATGGCACAATCGTATGGGCGGTGCGGAGGTAGGGCAACCGCACGCACCTTATCGAATACATCCCGGTACTCCTCGTATTCAGGAGGCAACAGAGAGTCCGAGGAAGTACACAGCAACTTGACAGGCCCATGGATGCAACTAGCCCCACACTGCGGTGACCACGAGAGGATCTCGGCCGATCTCCAATCGAAAGTCGGATTATGCTTCTGGAGCCAGGGGTACCCCAAGACCACCGAGTAGTGTGGAGACGAAATAACCTGGAGACAGACCGACTCTCTGTGAACGGCACCAATGGCCATCCCCACTGGAAGGGTCTCCTGAGTTACGTGTGGCGGCAAAAGGGGTCTGCCGTCTATCGCCTCAAGAGCCAGTGGGGAACCTCGAGGCTGCAGAGGAATGGAATTGGCGGCGGCGAACACACTATCAATGAACAAGCCACCAGCACCAGAGTCCACCAACGCCTGGGTCGTCACCGAGCCCCCGACCCAGGAGAGGACAACAGTAATCAGTGGTTTGTCAACACGGGAAACCGGGGACGAGGAGACTCCACCCAAGATCTGCCCCCGACAGGATCTCAGGTGCGAGCGTTTCCCGGACGGTTCGGGCATGCCAACCGAAAATGCCCACCGAGACCACAGTACATGCATCGGCCCTCGCGTCTCCGGAGTACCCTCTCCCCCTCGGACAGGCGAGCAACCCCCAGCTGCATGGGTTGACCCCCAGACCAGTCATCCCCAGGAGGCGTGGGAGGAGAGGGAGGCACGGGTGGGACAGCAAACGTAGGCGCCAATCTGTTAGAAGGCCTCCGCAGGCTCTCCTTAAAGGAAGGTCTCTCCCTGAGTCTGGTGTCAATCAAAATCAGGAAAGAAATAAGGGACTCGAGCTCCACTGGTAGGTCCTTGGCTGCAATCTCATCCTTCAAGGCATCCGAGAGACCATGAGAGAAAGCAGCGACCAGAGCCTCATTATTCCAGCCCACCTCTGCTGCCAGGGTACGAAACTCAATGGCGTATTCAGCTACGGATCGTGAACCCTGTCTGATGGACATAAGGAGCTTCGCAGCAGAGGCAGCACGAGCCGGCACATCGAATACCTTCCGAAGAGAAGCAACAAAACCGGAAAACTCTGCAACCACCGGATTGTTGTTCTCCCATAAAGGGCTGGCCCAGGCCAAGGCCTTGTCCGAGAGCAGCGAGATCAAGAAGCCCACCTTTGATCTCTCAGTAGGAAAGGCATGTGGCAGCAACTCGAAATAAATGGCCACCTGGTTAAGGAAACCTCGGCACTGAGTTGGCTCTCCCCCAAAGCGCTGTGGAAGGGGGGCAGAACCGGTCATACCCCGAAACACCGCAGGTGCAGCAACAGGTGTCGGGGTAGACTCTGGCGCAACAACCGGAACGGCAGTAGGAGCGGGCCCAGGAGCGACAACCGACCCATCGGCAACGGAAGCTAAATGAGCCGTGCGTTCAAGCAGGGTTTGTAATGCCACAGCAAACCGACCCAACAGGTGATCCTGCTGATCAAGTCTGGCAACCAGCGTAGGTAGCGAGGATGGCCCTGTACTGTCAGAATTCATGGCTTGGTCCTAATGTCATGGAACCATGAACCAGACGTACAACCGAGATAGGTGGAATAAGAAGGCGTTATTGAAAATCAAGCCGTAGCTAAAGTCCAAACGGATGGCTAAACTGAAGCAGGGTCTTGCGTAGACGGAGGTCAGGAACCAGGAGGGTAGTCAGACGTAGCCAGGATCAGGAACCAACGGGGTAGTCAGACGAAGCCAGGATCGGGAACCAACGGGGTAGTCAGACGAGGCCAGGATCAGGAACCAGAAGCAGCAGCAGTCTTTGAAGCATGTGCACACAGGAGGACCAAGCAAGGAACTGAAGCCACAGACCTTCTATATATATGAGCTAGGCATCCAGCTCCTCCCAGTGGGAAGGAGGAGCCGCAGGGTGGGAGGCTACAAGAAACCCAGAAACCAAGATGGCCGCCAGCACATGTCAAACGAAGGAGAACAGTGAGAAGGTAAGACCATGACACATGCCCTGTTATTGCAAAGGTCCACTTAACGACTGACACATGGAAAAGTGCTTGTGGCCAGGGATGCTACATTTTTATGACTGCACACTGGGTGAACGTTGTGGAGGCTGGGAGCGAGTCGTACCCTGGGATGACACAGGTGCTACCGACACCAAGGATTGCGGGCCCTACTTCCATCAGTGTTTCCGCCACCACCTACGTTAGTGGCTGCAACCCCCCCTTCTCCTTCTCTGCCTCCTCCTCTACTTCCACCTCTGAATTATCATCTTACAGCACCAGTCAGACATCAGTCAGTAGCTGGAAGCAGTGTAGCACTGCAGTAGAGAAGTGGCAACAGGCCGTGCTTAATATGATCTGCTTAGATGACAAGCACACTGCCGCAGAGCTATGGCTGGGGATAAGGGACCAGACTGAGATGTGGCTCTCGCCAGTCAACCTACAACCAGGCATGGTTGTGTCTGATAGTGGCCTTAACTTGGTGGTGGCTTTGGAGCTCGGCAAGCTCATACACATACCATGCCTTGCCCACGTGTTAAACTTAGTGGTTCAGCGGTTTCTCAAAACCTGCACCAATTTGCCTGAGCTAATGGTGAAGGTGCGCCGCATGGCTGCCCATTTCTGCAAGTCATCGACAGCTTCTGACGGTCTAACAACGCTGCAGCAGAACTTGCAATTTCCAGCACACTGACTGTTGTGCGACGTGAGCACGCGCTGGAACTCCACGTTTCACATGTTGGCCAGGCTTTGTGAGCAGCAGAGGGAAGTAGTGGAATACCAGCTGCAACATGGTCATCGTCTTTCCAGTCAGCTTCCGCTCTTCACAAGCGACGAGTGGGCATTGATGTCTGACCTCTGTGAGGTTTTACACAACTTTGAGAAATCAACACAGATGCTGAGTGGCGATAACGCTATTATCAGGGTAACCATCCCACTTCTGTGTCTACTGAAATGCTCACTGCTCACAATTAAGGCGGACGCTTTGCATGTGGAATAGGTGTAACAGGTGTAACAGTACACAGGGTGATAGCCAGACCACCCTCAGTTTGTCTTTTTAGAGCAAATTGGATGATGAGGAGGAGCAGGAGATGGTTGCCTCTGCTGCAGAGGGTAGTACCCATGGAAGTTTTATTCCATTTGTTTAACATGGATGGGTAGAAGAGGAGGAAGAGGATGAGGAGAGTGAGAGTCATCCTCCTGATGAGGACAGCAAAGTCCTGTCTGTTGGGACTCTGGCACACATGGATGACTTTATGTCAGGCTGCTTTTCCCGTTACCCTAACGTTGTATGCATTTTGACCAACACTGATTACTGGTTGCTCACCCTTCTTGATCCCCGCTACAAAGAGAACTTCTAATGTCTCATTCCTCTGGTGGAGAGGACTATCAAAATGGTGCAATACCAGAAAGTCCTTGTGAAAAAAATTGCTAGAAAAATTTCCAGCTGACAATGCTGGCTGCAGAGTACATAGTTCCTTGGACGACCAAGGAGGGGATACGAGGTCAACACATAGCAGTTCCAACAGAGGCAGAGCAGCACTCTCCAAGGCCTGGGACAGTTTTAAGACACCCCGCCAGCACCCTCAACCTGATGCACGGCCTAGTGTCACAAGGAGGGAAATTTTTTGTAAGATGGTGAAGGAGTACGTAGCAGACCGTGTCAGCTTCCTCAGTGATCACTCTGTGCCTTACAACTATTGGTTGCCCAAGCTGGACATGTGGCACAAACTGGTGCTCTACGCCTTGGAGGTGCTGGCCTGTCCCGCCGCCAGCGTTGTGTCAGAGTGTGTATTTAGTGCTGCTGGGGGTATAATAACTGATAAGCACATCCACCTGTCAACTGAAAATGCTGACCGGTTGACTATTATAAAAATGAATAATGCCTGGATTGCCCCTGACTTCTCTACTCCACCAGAGGAAAGCGGCTGAACGTAAAGGCACTCTAAATGTGGCTTTTATGGTGTATTGAATAAACTGCATTCCAATACACCCTTTCCACCACTAAAAAGGGTATATGGTTCAATCTCCCTTTTCTCATCCTCCTCCATCATATCAACATGCTTATTAGGCTTCCCTCGCTCCTAATGTTTTAGAGAGTCAGCTCAGCAGCATTCCCTCACCCATAATGTTTTTGAGGGTCACCAGCAGGCCTTCAACCATAATGTTTTTGAGGGTCACTAGCAGGCCCTCACCCATAATGTTTTAGAGGGTCACTAGCAGGCCCTCACCCATAATGTTTTTGAGGGTCCCCACCAGGCCCTCACCCATAATGTTTTAGAGGGTCACCAGCAGGCCCTCACCCATAATATTTAAGAGGGTCACCCCTTCACCCATAATGTTTTAGAGGGTCACCAGCAGGCCCTCATCCCTATTGTTTTAGATGGTCAGATCAGCAGCAGGCACTCGCCCTTAATGTTTTAGAGGGTCAGTTCAGCAGCAGACCCTCACCCCTAATGTTTTATATTGTCAGCTCAGCAGTAGGCACTCGCCCCTAATGTTTTAGAGGGTCAGCTTAGCAGCAGGCCCTCGCCCCTAATGTTTTAGATTGTCAGCTCAGCAGCAGGCACTCACCCCTAATGTTTTAGAGGGTCAGCTCAGCAGCAGACCCTCACCCCTAATGTTTTAGATTGTCAGCTCAGCAGCAGGCACTCACCCCTAATGTTTTAGAGGGTCAGCTCAGCAGCAGGTCCTCCCCCCTAATGTTTTAGATGGTCACATTAGCAGCAGTCCCTCACCCTATTGTTTTAGATGGTCAGATCAGCAGGCCCTTGCTCCAATAGTTTTTGAGGGTCACCACCAGGCCATCAATCATAATTTTTCAAGGGTGTGTAGGTTGCCCTCCTTTATATGTAATAAAGGATCTATTGTAGTGCCGATTCCTTGAAATTTTTGGCAGGCCTTTCACTTAGTGCATAGACTTTATGAGTGTAGGAGTCTGACTATCTGAACAATTGTACCACAATGTAAATGAAGCCCTCCTTTATGTGATATACAGATTGTATCGGAGTGCCTCTTCCTTGTAATTTTTGGCAGCACTTGCACTTTATATACAACTAAATATACAGGAAAGGGGTGCCTGGTTTAATGCTCTGGTTCTTCCATTAACTTCCATTGTGCTCAGGTGCTCTGTAGAGCACCCGAGCATCCCGAGGTGTTCTACTCAAGAACCCAAGCACTTTGGTGCTCGAACAACACTAGTTATATATCATGAAATATTTCTGTTCTAAGAGTTTGCCCAATTTTTTCTTTGATAAGTTACATTTCGCAATACACATTCGCATTACTTGGCTCCATATTTTGTCAACCCAGAAGGTTTTCTACAGCTAAAGCTAATCTTTCTACCTCACTTAATAATCATCTCATTGCATCCAGAGAGGCATCTACCAGTGATCCTGTTTCATTCTGGCAGGCGAACATGAATTTGAGGCCAGCTCTATGTTGGCAGGGGAATGCCTGGCTAAGGCCGCTAGACTTCATCTGAAAGAATCTAAAAGCATTAAAGTAGTTTTGCTTTTCAACAAGACTGCATATGATTTCAATACAAACTGCTATTACTTAAACACATCTAACACAATACACACTGCAGTATTATTGTTCATGCTTGGCAGCCTCAGGAAAAGTCCATCTAGTAAAATTGTCTTGACTTGGTGAATTTGTTGAATCATGGGGCTAAATGTCGGTGAGATAAATGTTTTGGGTTGAATTGACGTTTCTCAGAATAAAACCTTTTATTAATTATGAGATAAAGCCGACAGGAAAACGTCTGTTAGTTTTTCAGCTGTGCCCTTAAAGGTTGAACCTGTCTCTCAGCCTGGCTTGTAGTCTTAATTTACCTGACTTGGCTATATTTTTAATGCTACTGCAAATAAACAGCATTTTCTACGGAACCTTTAGGGTCTCATCATATTTCTATCTCAACTATAACAAACACCTACCTTTGGTTCTATTGACATAAAAGTCCTTGTTTGTTAAGGCTTAATATTTAAAAAGGAGATGGATGAATGACTCTTTCCTAAGTTCAGGGAGTGCATAATGTCAAGCTATGGGAGGTAATAAATATTTAAAGCTTTAGACGCAGTAAATTTAACTTCTATTTAATGTCATAATAGCTTGTCAACATAACTTGTATTATTTAGTAAATATTTTTATGGGCAATTTCATATCACTCAAGGAAATTTTATTTTATTTCACCTAAAACACACAGATTTATGTATGGATAAAAATATTGTAGTCTTGGAACAGGCATTGGAGCAATTGATGATAAATCCCTCTGTTGCCAGTCAGCAGTGCATTAAGCAGAGGTTTGTGCTATAAAATCCTAGTAGCATCTGGTTTCTTCCTCCTGCGGGATTTTCTTTAAGTGTAAATTGTTATATTTATGGCACATTTATTTTTAGTTATACAGTTCTGTAATGAATGCTGAAGTAATACTCCTGTAAAAAAATAATATTAGTCTTAAACAACAATAAAATAAGGAACTTGGAGTGTTGGATTTACTTCTGACCAATATAAATAGCATAATAAATAGTGTTGCTGTATTAATAAATTGGCATCATGACATCATGATATCCATTATATCAAGGTAAGGAATTGTAAAAAGATGCAGAATATGTTAGTGCTATATAAATATTATTATTATTATTATTATTATTAGTAGTAGTAGTAGTAGTAGTATTATTATTATCCCCCATATTATTATTATTATTATAACCACCCATATATTTGCAGCATGGCAAGTACCACGTTCCTGCATCATGCCATAAGCCTTTGCCATCAGCAATAGGTGTCAGCTGTAATATACATCTGACACTCTATTACATTGGCCAAGATCAGAGCTAACAATGATGCTGTCATTAACCCCTTAGATGCTGCAGTCAGTAGTGATCACAAGATTTAAGTGGTTTACAAAGGAAGATTCTCCCTCTATACTCCATTGGGCCTTGTGCGGTGATCACAGGGCCCTGTTGGTTGTGATGGCAGTATTAGGCCTTACAAAGGCCTCCAGGTCTGTCATTTATGGAAGCTTATTAGACTCAGTTAGAGGCAGGGTCTGATAGGTGAAGTGTCTATGTAAAACTGGTACCATACACTGCAATAGATAACTATTGTATGTTCAACTCCCCAAGTTGGGTGGAAAAAGCAATTTTTTTTTTAACTAAAAAAAAAAAAAACTTTTTCCCCCTTCTCCAGTCATTATTAATTAGTAAAAACTGTTAAAAATAAACTACACATAATTGGTATAACCATGTGTATAAGAACATAATCTATAACAATACCAGATTCATTATCTCTCAAGTTCAAATTTATCACCTGCTGTGTTACAAAAAAATGGATTCAAATTGAAAAAAAAGCACAAAAAAAAGACACTTTACCTCATATTGTATTAATTCCTGTGCAACACCTAAAGGGTTAACAAACTTGTTAAATGCCATTTTGATTAATTTGACGAGTACAATGATTGAATAAGTTAAAGTATTCCAAAGTTACCACACAAAGTGTGATGTCTCTGATTTCAAAAATTGGGCTGCACCCGAAGGCCCAAATAGGCTCCATCTTTAAGGGGTTAATAATATTTTGGACCTTTTAAGGATTATCTCTTTAATTTTTTAAGGTTAAGGGTATGTTCATAAGCCACACAAGAAACTGAGCCTAGAATAGTACATTTCATACATCTACATGTAGATTTAATCCCATTCAATGGGTCTAAACCCTGTTTTTCGCCTGGTTTCAGCACATCTTTGGATATACAGTTATATTTCTTCAAAAGAAAAATCATTTAAAAAGACTATGGAATCAATAAGTAAATAAGTGAGATAATAGATTCCATAATATTTCTATATGCATAGCATAGTAAACATAGCTAACATATATAAATACCTTTGAAAAGCCTGGTATATTACAGATAGTTTTTGATGTTTTTATGCTCTGTAATCTTGTTAGTGTAGCACTAAAGTGTTTTGGTGTCTCCGTTTGGCCTTCCACAGGATTAGATGCTAAAGGCACTAAAGGACTCACTGAACAAGTATTTTTAGCATTTATCTATATTTATAGTATCCAGCTATACTGCTCCAGCAAAATTCAGTCTGTGTACACAGTTCCAGGGCTTTTCATTTATATATTCCACTCAATACATTTGTTTGGAAGTTATGGAAACAGGAGTTCTGTTTGTGGGCACAGAAAGGCTGAGACTGCACATAGACTTTTTGTAGCACATTTAAAAAAAAAATAAAATTACCTGACATAACGGATAAGCATAAACCCCTTCAGGAACTCCACTCTACAGTCCGCTCTGATTCTAAGCAGGCCCCATAGCAACCCGATGCATGCTGTTTTACACTGTAGACACTCAGAGTCAATGTCCATGATCAGCAATAACACCAATAACAGACATTTAACCCCTCAAATTCCGTGGTCAATTAAGACCACTGTATCTGAGTGGTGAAATCCCGGGAGCCAAGATGCACAGAACTGTTGATGTTTTTTATGATAGCCATGGGCCCATTGAAGGCTCTAATGTGTCGGAGTTGTGGATATAAACTGAAGAATTTATATTGGCCCATGTAAGTTCCAATTCACCCACTAGGGAATATGTCCATAGTTGCAGAGTCTCAAGCCTCAACAATAAACAATTAAAGTCCAAGCAGGACTTGCTCAGTTTGTAGTTTATTAATGTGATGCACACAGGGTGACAGAATGTTGAGACTGTACAACTAGATGAATTTTACAACCAAATATATACAGTCATCTTACATAACACCCCATTGTTTACATTAACAATAACACAACCCCCTGCCATTGTCTAAATAGCAATAGCTATGTTTTATGACCAATTCACTAAATCATTATCCCAAATCACACAACTATCCTCTGGAACATTCTTTCTAAATGCCTGAAAGGTTGTTTCCAGAAAACTCCCTGTTTGAGCAGAAGCCTCTAGAGAACAATCATTCTTTCCAGAACAGTGATCTTGAATTGTATTCCACTTATCCCTCCTACACGAGGCCTGTCATAGTGAACTTCCTATCAGGCCCTACAGTCAGTGTTAAATCATTGCAGATGATGGCATTTTACATTTTAAAAACAAAAAATCTGGAAATTCAAATCACCTCCACTTTCCCCATTTAATAAATACAATTAAACAATAAAAAATAAAGATCAGAGCTTTGCAATACCCGAAAACACCCGACTTATTATAATATACAAATATTTGTCCCATATGGTGAATAGTAGAGGGGAAAACAATCATAATGGCTGATTAAATAAATATAATATATTTTTATAATTTATGGTTTTTTTTAAAAGAACTAAAAGAAATGAAAAACTATAAAAATCTGATAATTGTACTGACCCACAGAATGAAGTTAACATCAGTTTTACTGCATAGGGAATGACATAAAAATGAAACTGTGGCAGAATGTATTTTTTTTTAACCAAGTCCACCTTATTTGGAATTTTTTTCCAGCTTTCCAGTACATTGTATACAATATTAAATAATGCCATTAGGAAGTGCATATTGTCCCACAAATAGCTAGCCCTTGTGCAGTGATGCGAACAGAAGGGATAAAAATAAAAAAAAGGAAAATTGCTTAGTCAGGAAGGGGTTAACTACTGTTGAGTAACAGCTACAATGTACAAGTCAATAGTTAAATGCTACAAAAAGTCCAGGTTTAGCCAGAATCAGTTAGGGTGGGTTCACACTAGCGTTAGGGAATCCGTTAAGGCTTTCCGTTATAACCATGTTATCTAGTATCTAGCTCAAAATAGGTGTGTTTTTATTTAACAAAAATATAGCAGCAGTATTTAACACTTGTATTGGGCTGTCACAAATGCAGCAAAGGCCGCAAATGTAGTATCTAGCACAAAATTGGTGTTTTTTTAAAAACCAGAATATAACAGCAGTATTTAAAGCTTGTATTGGACTGTCACAAATGCAGCAAATGCCGCAAATGTAGTATCTAGCACAAAATGGGTGTTTAAAAAAAAAAAAAAGAATATAGCAGCAATATTTAACTCTTGTATTGGACTGTCACAAATGCAGCAAAGGCCAAAATGGTACTTTATGAAAAGAAAAATATGATTTTTTCACCCACCAGTTAAACAGATGGATTTACTGATTTTATTTCACTTTTCAGATTTGCAGTGCACGCCGAAAAGGTACTTTATGGCCAAAAAAAAGGTTTTTTTTAGCCACAATGTCCCGGTTGTATTCACTGATTCTGTTTCACTATCAGATATGCAGTGCAGGCCGCAAAGGTACTTTATGGAGAAAAAAATATGATTTTTTTTACCCACAATTAAACAGATGGATTTAACTGATTTTCTTTCACTATCACAAATGCAGTGCACGGCGCAAATGTACTTTTAAGCAAAAAATAATTTGTCCCCACAGAAACTAATAAATGGATTTACTTGGAATGTACTTTACAGAATTTTTTTTTAATATGTCACCCCCTGGGTCTCTGAACTCACAGACGGATTACCTATATTATTTCCCCTTCCCCTGGCACATATGTAGTATGGGTATATGTTGCCCACTGAACTAAAAGAACAGGATTCAATTTTTGTCCCTGGCACATATGCAATGCTGGTGCACTGAACTTGCACAAAATGGCTGCCGATGCCCACCTAACTAACAGACAGATAAATCGTCTTTTTCTGTGTCACTGGGCTCAGGGCAGGGTACAAAAATGTTGCACGGCACCCACAAAAAAAAATTGCTGTAGATCGTAGAGTTAACAAGTTCTGATATCAGATAGATTCTTTCCTAATCTCTCCCTCACAGCAGCAGCATCCTCTCCCTACACTAGTAAGAGCAGAGTTACGTGTGGCGCTACGTGACTCCAGCTTATATAGAGGCTTGGCCATTAGTAGGCATGGCTGTGATGGCATCTAAGGGCACACTAGTTAAACTCTTGTTGATTGGCTGCCCTGCAGTCTTTCAAAAAGCGCCATTAAATCGCCGAACACCGAACTCGAACCCGAACTTTTACTTTAAGGCCACACCGCGGCCTGGATCCCTCCTGTGAGCTGGAGCGCACAGCGTCACTGGTTGCTATGACGCCGTGCGCTCCCTGCTGCCGCCGCCGCAATACAGTACTACACTGGTATGATCTATACCAGTGTATTACTGTACTGTGCCGGCAGCAGGGAGCGCACGGCGTCATAGCAACCAGTGACGCCGTGCGCTCCAGCTCACAGGAGGGATCCAGGCCGCGGTTCCACGGCCCGCACACGGCCGTGAACAACGGCCGTGTGCATGGGGCCTAATGTTCGGGTTCTGGTCCCGGGTCAAAAAATCAAAATCCCACCCTAATGGAGTGCTGGAGGTTGATGATCCCAGGTTAATGCAATAATGATTTATTTTGAAGGGTCAACAACATTGGGGCAGATTTACTAATCCTATACCTTGCATAAACCTAGGGGGTAATGTACTAAATTTACCGGGGAGTATTTTTGCATGTTTTATCAATGGAGTAAGCATTTTGGAACACATTTAGGTGTTTGTACCATTTTTAGTGTGGGTCACCTCATGTCTGGCAATTTACTAAGGGGCAGACAAATGTTTTGTGGATGGAGTTGCAGGACACAGCCTGGCACCGCTGGATCCCCATTGACTATAATAGGATCCGATGCTGACCCGGACAGTTTCCAGGATAAATGCTGGCTTTCAGCAGGACAAATACTGCTGCATGCAGCGTTTTTATCCGTCCGACAGCTAGCATTTATGCCTGTACAGCCTACCAGAACAGGCATAACGTTAATATGAACCTAGAGTAACAGAACATTTTGTAATAAATTAGATTAGACTTTGCACACTATGTAATTCATGTGACAAACATAACAAATGGTGTGTGATATTTTGTAAATTTGGTGCAACAAAATTGATGTCAAACCTAGTAAACACTCCAAAAAAATAAAAAATAAATAAAAAAAAGTTGCAATCTTAGACAGACCTCCACTAGATTTATCACTTTGGCTCAGTCTGGATAACAAAGTTGATGCACTTTTGTCTAACTTCATACCAACTGTTTTAGGCCTCTTGCACAGGACTGTATGTATTTTGCGGTCCGCAAAAAATGGATCTGCAAAAAATACAGATGACATTGTGTGCATTCCGTATTTTGCAGAAAGAAACAGCTGGCCCCTAATAGAACAGTACTATCCTTGTCCGTAATGCAGAAAGTAATAGGCATCTCTTTCGATGAGAAAGCTGTTCGATTGCTATGGCAGCCTGATGCTTTATGAAGGCTTTGAGGTTTGTAATAGCAAAGTTACTAGGACATAGTGAATCTCCCATAGACTGCAATGGTAAATCAATTGCCTGTCCCCTAGACCTGAAAATGAATGCAAAAAGAGTTTAAAAGCATTTTTTTTCAAATCCCCCCCCCCCCCAAAAAAAAATTTAAAAAAAAATCACAGAATGAATGCAGTAAAAACAAACCCCATAAAACTATGGTTGAATTGCAATTCCACCCAATTTAGAATTTTTCCAACTTTCCATTACATCATATGCAATACTAAATGATGGCACTGGAAAGGACAACTTGTCTCAGAAAAAACTAATATGGTTGTGTGAATGGAAAAAATTAAAATAGTTATGGTTTCTGGAAGAATGGGAGTAAAAAACAAAAAAGTGGAAAATCACTGCGTGAGGAAGGGGTTAAACGGTAATTTGCACAAAGGACTTTACTAAGTAGTTCTTCTTTTCAACAACTTTTCAGTAGTTTCTCAAAAATGAAAATACAATCTTTAACCCCTTACAAACACTGGCAAATTTGTCCTTGAGGAACAGCTGTATGTTTTTTAACTGCTCGCTGTCACAGTAACGCCGATAGGCGTCCGGACGGCAGCGCTCTCAGGTCTGAGTGACGCCTATTGGCATCATCTCATGAGACCTGAGATTTCCTGTGAACGCGCACTCACAGGAGCACGCGTTCACAGGATTGCGCAGTTCACAAGTTGAACTACAGCCTGCCAGCGCTGATCATTGGCTGGCAGGCTGTAGATTTTTAAAATAACCAATCAAATAGGTATATCAGATGCTATTTTGTAAATAGCGTCTGATATACCTGCTCTGGTGGTCCCTTTTGCTTGGATCGACGACCAGAGGACACAGGCAGCTATATAAGTAGCACCAAACATCACACACACATTACACCCCCCCGTCACTTAATAACCCCTTATTAACCCCTGATCACCCCATATAGACTCCCTGATCACCCCCCTGTCACCCCCTGTCATTGATCACCCCCCTGTAAGAGTCCCTTATCACCGCCAGTTACTTAGCTACTTGTTAGGTAGTTAGCGCCCAGCCCACCGCACCGCAGTCACTGATTAGTCGCTGATTAGCGCCATCGCTGTTTAGCGCCATCGCTGTCGCTAATCAGCACTAGTACTATATAGTATCTGTAAGTGATCAAGACTGATCGCAATCAGATCTATATCAGTACATTAGGGTCACCTTAGGCTCTACAAAAAACACAGTGTTCGCCCGATCAGGCTTGATCTTGTGCCCACACTTGCGTTCAGTCCGCCCCACCGCAGTGCCAGAATTTTTTTTTCCGGATCACTGTAAAAACACCGTAAAATCGTTGCAGTGCTATAAAGATCACTTTTGAGCTTCCTGGATCTTTATTAGCGATCACAGCTTTACTTCGCAAGCACTCCTTTTTACTAGGCAGGTGTGCTCTTTTTCCTGGGTAGTCTCAGAGGAATACCCCCTAAATTTAGTTAGCCCAAAATGTCAAAAAAGGGGTATTCCGCTGAAGAGGCCTACAGGATTCTGGCCCTGATGGATAAAAGGGATGGGGATGCCTCACCCGCTGAATCCAGTGGTTCAGAATATGAACCTGTAGACAGCAGTGGCACTCTAACCGCTAGTGAAGATGACGAGGTTGAGGTCCCTGCTATGTTCAGGCGTACCCGACCCCATGTCAGTGTTCTGCATACCCCACGTGATGAGCCTCATTTGCAGCAGAGTGGTGCTAGTGCTGATCTTTTTTATGGTGCGGCATACACCAGCAGCGCAGCACATCCTGGACCTTCTACCAGCACATCCGTATTCCCTGGTGAAGTGGCGAGCACCAGAAGGGCAGTTCAAGCTGGTATGGTGGCACGTGCAGTAACTCCCCCATCGCAGCCACCACGTTCACAGGCCCATAGAGACCTTAGTCTCCCAGAGGTGCTGGCAAACCCAAATTGGCAATCTCCTGCTTCCGCCGCACCCGTATTGCCCCCTTTCACCGCCCAGTCTCGAGTTCGCGTGGAGACAGCTCATTTAGGATCAGCCCTTGAATTTTTTTAGCTGTTCTTTACCGCGGATCTCTATGACTTTGTTGTGGCAGAAACCAACCGCTACGCCACACAGTATATAACCGCCAATCTGGAAAACTTCTATGCCCAGCCTTTCGAGTGGAAACCAGTCACAGTTTCCGAATGTAAAATATTTTTGGGCCTTATGCTCAGCATGGGTCTAACAAAAAAATGTATTGCGGTCTAAAGACCCAATACATTACATGCCCATGTTCTCTGCTGCTATGTCCAGGACACGTTTTGAGGTCATCATGCCATTTATGCATTTCACTGACAATAAAACCTGTCATCCAAGAGGCCACCCTGCTTATGACCGGCTCCACAAAATTCATCCCCTCATAGACCATTTGTCATCCAGGTTTGTAGATGTGTATACCCCCAATCAGAACATCTGCATAGACGAGTCCCTTGTACATTTTACCGGGCGCCTTGGCATCAAACAGTACATCCCCAGCAAGCACACCCGGTATGGGGTCAAACTGTATAAGCTCTGTGAAAGGGTCACAGGCTATAAATATCGTTTTAGGGTCTATGAGGGAAAAGACTCAAAACTGGAGCTGGTCGGATGCCCTGACTACCTGGGTAGCAGTGACAAGATTGTCTGGGACTTGGTGTCACCCTTACCCCACAAGGGGTACCACTTATACATGGACAATTTTTTTGGCACTCTTTCGGCACTTACATATAGTTGGAATTCAATGCTGTGGCACCGCGTGACCTAGTCGCCGGGGCTTCCCCCAACAGCTCATTAATATCCGACTTGCACGGGGGGAGAGGGCTGCCTTGTGTGACCAAGAACTGCTCGCAGTGAAGTTTACCTTCTATCCACCATTCACGCAGACACGACAGTACAATTTGAAATGGCAACTGGAGTAATTGGGAGGGGTGGACTTCAATGACCAGATGTTGGCTCCCAGTTTAGTGTCCTGCCGCACCAGACGCTGGTGTAAGAAGGTGTCTGTTTATTTAATTAAATTGGCTTTCTATAATAGTTTTGTTCTCTACAGTAAGGCTGGGAGAATGGGATCCTTCCTAAAATTCCTGGAAGAGATCATTTCGGAACTCCTGTATCCAGGAGGGTCCGTGCCCCAAGTCCCTGATGTAGTTAGCCGGCTACATGACAGACACTTCCCGAGTGTCTATCCTGGTTCCCCAACCCACCGTTCCCCAAGAAAAAGATGGCCGTTTTTTGTCCTGACTGTCCTGACCAGCCTGCCCTATGCATAGGGGAGTGTTTCCGCAAGTACCACACACAGGTACACTATTAGTGTAGGGATCGTGTGACACAGGACAGGCACACAGGGGTCTTAGGGTCCTTTCACACAGAGCTGCTACAAACCTCTCCTTTCACCTGGGACAAAGTGCAGAATGTACTTCGCCACATCGCTGGGCGATTTGCGCTTTGCACATTGTCCCATGGGGAAAGAGAGGTTTGTCCTCTAAAGGTAAAAAATAAATAAAAAATCACAGGTAAGCAAAAAAGTTAAATGTTATATAAAGTTTATAAAAAATGATGTTAATAAATTTATTGCGTTGCTGCCTGTTTTTTTTTTTTTTTGCTTCTAGGTGGACCAAGCGATCAACCAGCTGCAGCACTGATGTGCATTCTGACAGAAGCATTGTGCTGCTGTCAGATTACACAAAGTCGGTGTATGCGGCGCTGCAAGACGAGATTTTCTCCTCTGCAGTAAAAAAGATACGTTTGCCGAGGCTTATGAGCTGTTCATATGCTTTGGCAAACACTTTGTATAAAAAATTAAATAAAATTCTGGCAATGATTTATTCATCCACATCCATTGATTAAATGGAAAAATCGGGTTTGCTAGGGCATACGAGCTGAAGTGGGTTTGGATGTTGGGCGGAGCTCCTATGTCCTGGCAGACGCCTTTCCCCTCTTTTTTTTTGCACATGTTTTGTCAGAGATTTTTTCATCCACATTGATCGATGCAAATGAAGAAATCTGTGCCGTTCATTTTTTCTTTCAGCCCAGGGGCTGAACGGAAAAAAAAAAAAATCATTACCCGTATGCTCAATATAAGAAGTTCATGTAAAATTTTTATTTTTTGTCACAAGTTAGTGGAATATGAGACTTTATAAGAAAAAAAAAATCATTTTCCGCTAACTTGTGCCCAAAAAAAAAATCTTCTATGAACTCGCCATGCCCCTCACGGAATATCTTGGGATGTCTTATTTCCAAAATGGGGTCACTTGTGGGGTATTTATACTGCCCTGGCATTTTAGGGGCCCTAAAGCGTAAGAAGTAGTTTGGAATACAAATGCGTAAAAATGCCCTGTGAAATCCTAAAGGTACTCATTGGAATTTGGGCCCCTTTGTGCATCTAAGCTGCAAAAAAGTGTCACACATGTGGTATCGCCATACTCAATGTGTTTTGGGGTGTATTTTTACATATACCCATACTGTGTGTGAAAAATATCTCTGTAAATGACAACTTTTTAATTTTTTTTATACAAAGTTGTCAATTTACAGAGATATTTCTCTCACCCAGCATGGGTATATGTAAAAATACACCCCAAAACACATTGCCCTACTTCTTCTGAGTACGGCAATACCACATGTGTGACACTTTTTTGCAGCCTAGGTGCGTAAAGGGACCGAAAGTCCAACGAGTACCTTTAGGCTTTAAAGGGTGGCTCACAATTTAGCCCCGCCCAAAATGCTAGAACAGTAAACACACCCCACAATTTTTTTGCCAGAAGTTAGCATAAATGGAAACTTTATTATTATTTTTTCCTCAGAAAGTGTCATTTTCTGCTAACTTGTGATTTTTTTAAAAATCATACATGAACTCACTTTGCCCCTCCGCGAATACTTTGGGGTGTCTTCTTTCTAAAATGGGGTCATTTGGGGGGTATTTAATACTATCCTGGCATTCTAGCACCTCAAGAAACATGACAGGTGCTCAGAAAGTCAGAGCTGCTTAAAAATGCGGAAATTCACATTTTCGTACCATAGTTTGTAAACGCTATAACTTTTGCGCAAACCAATAAATGTAGACTTATTGGATTTTTTTATCAAAGACATGAAGCACAATACATTTTGACACAAACTTGTGTAGAAATGTAATTATATTTGAACAATTTTACCAGAAAAAGTTATAAATATACTTTTTTAGAGAAAATTGCGGTCTATTTTGATTTATATCAGAAAAACGAAAAGTCTCAGCAGCAATCAAATACCACCAAAAGAAAGCTGTATTTGTGAGAAGAAAAGGAGGTAAAATTCATTTGGGTGCCAAGTTGTATGACCGAGCAATAAACCGTTAAAATTGTAAAGTGCCGATTTGTAAAAAAGGGCCTGGTCACTAGGGAGGTATAAACCTGTGGTCCTTAAGTGGTTAATTTTTCATCCTAATTAGTGTTGAGCAAAGTGAGCTTCGGGTGCTTCATCCAAAGTCACTTTATTTAAAACTTCAGAATAATACTGTACAGCGATCCGTCACCATACAGTATTAGAATGTATGGGCTCTGATGAGCTGAAATAAGTTATTTGCGAAGTCGCGCGTGGTTTTCCACTTTAAAAATCAACTGTCGAAGTTATTCAACAAAGTCACGGGTGACTTCGTGAATAACTTACTTCGTCTCATCAGAGCCCATACATTCTAATACTGTACGGAGACGGATCTCTCTACCGTATTATTACGAAGTTTTGAACAAAGGGACACAGTTCTATGAGGGCTTGTTTTTCCACTATTTTGAGTACATATCATGTATGTATTTCATAATTAAATTCATTATTTTTTGTGGTCAATAAAAAACATTTGACAAATTATGGTTTTACGGTGGTTTCTATGTGCTATAAATTATATGATAACATTACTTTGGCAATAATAAATTTGTATAGCTTTTTTATATTTTACTACCTTTTGCTCATAAAAACAATGCACTTCAGGAGCACTATGCTGGCTTGTATACGGAAGATTGTTAGATAAGTTTTTGGATAAGCATTCTTTTAGGTTTTTTTTCCACTTCGTTTACAAGTGGGACAAATAATGTTCATTTATAGTATAGGTTAAAGACACAGCAATTCAAATGATGTATATTTTTAAATTTCTTACAATTTTATTTATAATAAAACTAAAGGCGAGTGAATTGAATTTTACGAAGTGGAGTTCGATCTGAATTTCAGGAAAAATTCGGTTTGCATCGAATTTCCTCACCCTTCATGGAAACTATTGTTGATTGAGCACCAAAGTGCTCGGGTGCTCGAGTAGAACACCTCGGGATGCTCGGGTGCTCTACCGAGCACCTGAGCACAATGAAAGACAATGTGAGAACCCGAGCATTAAACCAGTCCCCCCTGCTCTAAAGAGGGGAGAGTGTCTAGTTCATAGGAAAAGGTCAGAAATTGACAGAAACACCACTGAAATGGTTCGGGAACAGCATGGGGAGGATGTCTGGATGCATCTTGGACTCCCAGGTCGCTGCTAGGAACGATGTTGTCCGAGTAGAACGCCAATTTTACAGACTGACAATAATACGCACAAAACCGAAGATAAAAATCTATTTTAGAGAAAAAAATGTCAGGAAACATTTGTTCTAGTATATTTAGTTGTATATAAAGTGCAAGTGCTGCCAAAAATTACAAGGAAGAGGCACTCCGATACAACCTATATATCATATAAAGGAGGGCATCATTCACATTGTGGAACAATTGTTCAGGTAGTGGGACTCCTACACTCATAAAGCCTATGCACTGAGTGAAAGGGCTGCCAAAAATTACAAGGAACCGGCATTCCAATACACCCTTTATTACACATAAAGGAGGGCATCATACAAACCCTTGAAAAATTATGATTGATGGCCTGCTGGTGACCCTCAAAAACATTAGGAGCAAGGGCTTGCTGGGGACCCTCAAACACATTAGTGGGGACCCTCAAACACATTAGGGTCGACGGCCTGCTGCTGAGCTGACCATCTAAAACATTATGGGCGAGGGCCTGTTGCTGATCTGACAATGAAAAAAATTAAGGTCAAGGGCCTGCTGCTGAGCTGACCATTTAAAACATTATGGGCGAGTGCCTGCTGCCGAGCTGACCATCTAAAACATAATGGGAGACAGCCTGCTGCTGAGCTGACCATCTAAAACATTATGGGCGAGGGCCGCTGCTGAGCTGACCATCCAAAACAATAAAAGCAAGGTCCTGCTGCTGAGCTGACCATCTAAAATATTAGGGGTGAGGGCCTGCTGCTGAGCTGACCATCTAAAACATAAGGGGTGAGGGTCTTCTGCTGAGCTGACTCTCTAAAACATTAGGGGCGAGTGCCTGCTGCTGATCTGACCATCTAAAACATTATGGGCGAGGGACTGCTGCCGAGCTAACCATCTAAAACATTATGGACGAGGGCCTGCTGCTGAGCTGACCATCCAAAACATTATAGGCAAGGTCTTGCTGCTGAGTGGACCATCTAAAACATTAGGGGTGAGGGCCTGCTGCTGAGCTGACCATCTAAAACATTAGGGTTGATGGCATGCTGCTGAGCTGACCATTTAAAACATTAGGGGTGAGGGTCTGCTGCTGAGCTGCCTTTCTAAAACATTAGGGGCGAGTGCCTGCTGCTGATCTGACCATCTAAAACATTATGGGGGAGGGCCTGCTGCTGAGCTGACCTTCTAAAACATTATAGGTGAGGGCCTGCTGCTGAGCTGACCATCCAAAACATTATAGGTGAGGTCCTGCTGCTAAGCTGACCAACTAAAACATTACGGGTGAGGGCCTGCTGCTGAGCTGACCATCTAAAACATTAGGGTGAGGGCCTGCTGCTGAGCTGACCATCTAAAACATAAAGGGTGAGGGTCTGCTGCTGAGCTGACTCTCTAAAACATTAGGGGCGAGTGCCTGCTGCTGATCTGACTATCTAAACCATTATGGGTGAGAGCCTGCTGCTGAGTTGACCTTCTAAAACATTAGGAGCGAGGGCCTGCTGCTGAGCTGACCGTCTAAAACATAAATGGTGAGGGTCTGCTGCTGAGCTGACCACTTAAAACATTAAGGGTGAGGGTCTGATGCTGAGCTGACTCTCTAAAACATTAGGGGCGAGTGCCTGCTGCTGATCTGACCATGGAAAAATGTATGGGAAAGGGCCTGCTGCCGAGCTGACCATCTAAAACATAATGGACGAGGGCCTGCTGCTGAGCTGACCATCTAAAACATTATGGACGAGGGCCTGCTGCTGAGCTGACCATCTAAAACATTATGAACGAGGGCCTGCTGCTGAGCTGACCATCTAAAACATTAGGGGTGAGGGTCTGCTGCTGAGCTGACCATTTAAAACATTAGGGGTGAGGGTCTGCTGCTGAGCTGACTCTCTAAAACATTAGGGGCGAGTGCCTGCTGCTGATCTGACCGTGGGAAAAATAATGGGCAAGGGCCTGCTGCTAAGCTGACCATCAAAAGAATTATAGTTGAGGGTCTGATGCTGAGCTGAGCCTCTAAAACATTAGGAGCTAGGGCAGCCTAATAAGCATGTTGATATGATGGAGGAGGAGGATGAGAAAAGGAAGATTGAACCTATAAACTCTTTTTGTGGTGGAAGGGGTGCATGGGAATACAGTGTATTTAATACACCATAAAAGCCACATTAAAAGTGACTTTATGTTCAGCCGCTTTCCTCTGGTGGAGTAGAGAAGTCAGGGGAAATCCACACCTTGTTCAACCGGTCAGCATTTTCAGTTGACAGATGGATGCGCTTATCAGTTATTATGCTCCAAGCAGCACTAAATACCCGCTCTGACAAAACGCTAGCGGCAGGGCAGGCCAACATCTCCAAGGCATAGAGCGCCAGTTCGTGCTACGTGTCCAGTTTGGACATTCAATAGTTGCAAGGCACAGAGGGCTCATTTAGGACACAGACACGGTCTGCTACGTGCTCCTTCACCATCATCCAAAATTTTTCCCTCCTTGGGGAGGGTGCTGGCGGGGTGTCATAAAACTGTCCCAGGCCGTTGAGAGTGTTGCCCTGCCACTGTTGGAACTGCTATGTGTTCCCCTTGTCTCCCCTCCTCGGTTGCAAAAGGAACTACTTACTCTGCCGCCAGCATTGTCAGCTGGAAATTTTTGGAGCAATTTTTCCACAAGGACCTTCTAGTATTGCACCATTTTGCTAGTCTTCTCCACCACAGGAATGAGAGATGAGAAGTTATCTTTGTAGCGCGGGTCGAGAAGGGTGAATAACCAGTAATTAGTGTTTTCCAAAATGCATATAACATGAGGGTCATGAGAAAGGCAGCCTAACATAAAGTCAGCCATGTGTGCTAGAGTCCCAACAGACAAGACTTTGCTGTCCTCAACAGGAGGATGACTCTCAATCTTTTCATCTTCTTCGGCCCATCCACGCTGAACAGATGGAATAAACCTGCTATGGGTACTACCCTCTGTAGTGGAGGCAACCGTCTCCTGCTCCTCCTCCTCATCATCATCCAATTCGCACTGAGAAGACGAACTGAGGGTGGTATGTCTATTACCCTGTGTACTGTCTTCCTCCATTTCCACCTCTCCAACATGCAAAGCATCTGCCTTCATTGCGAGCAGCGAGTGTTTCAGTAGACACAGAAGTGGGATGGTTTCCCTGATAATAGTAGCATCGCCGCTATACAGGGATTATTGCCTGGAGCACAATATAGGGTGTTATTATTACTGGGGGCACTCTAGCGGACATTATAGCTGTTGTGGACACTATAGGGACATTTGGGGCAATTTATCGAACTGGTGTAAAGCAGAACTGGCTTAGTTGCCCAATCGCAGCCAATCAGATTCCACCTTTCATTTTTGACAGCTCTTTTAGAAATCCAGTTCTACTTTACACCAGTTTGATAAATGACTCCAATTATGTCACAATTTTTTCAGCAGTATAGTACCTTGGACATTGGCAAGCACAACGGTCACAGTATTGGAAGTGACAGCAGGATGTATTTTTTATTATGATTATATGTATTTTAAATTTGGCAACCAAATTTTTCAGTTTAGGACCCAATTTGGGGGAATTTGGGGTATTTTTTTTTTTTTTGTCTGAAGATACAATATGGCCTAGGAAGAGACTGTGGCACTCATGAAGCACCGCAGCCTCTTCATACAAAAAAAAAAACTAAACTAAAATGGAGGGAGAGGCCCAAGTTGGGTAGACAGCCCCAGGCCTATCATGCACTTAATCCGCCCCTGGCTCTACTTGTATAAGGATTTAATAGCACAGGATCTGTAGACATCTATGTGTAATCAGCTGGCGACTGTGTAAAATGAGTGCGCTTCTTCTTGGCGCTAACAGCTACCTGTACCATGTGACTGCCCAAATAAGTGAAGTGTGCAGTGATTCTAAGAGCAACGTCTGTCATCTGTCATCTTACTGCAAGGCACAGTGTTCTACACCACCATAAAGGATCTCTGCAGCCAGGAAATAGCAGTTTTTTAACACGATCCATCGCAAATAAATTTGTATCGAACCAAATTTTTTCAAAAATTTTGGCGATCCGTCCGAATCGAATTTTTGAAAAATGTGTTCCTCTCTAAATAAAACATTTCATATTGCTGTGTACCTTATCATTTTTTTTTTACATTTTTAAGTCCTTTTAGGGGACTTGGGCATGTTTGTCTCAACAGTACACTGTAGTACTACTAATGCTTAAAAGGATTTTCCAAGATTCTTTTACTAATGACCTGTTCTCCGGATAGTGTAAAAACTAAGCATTTCTGTGGAGATCTTGAGGGATATTGGTGCTGCTTTCATTCGGTTATATTTTCTCCATTCTCAGGATAGGTTAGTATCTGATGGATGGGGGTCCAACACTTGGGACCCCCACCAATCAGATGTTTTGAGAATACAGCGGTGCTCCAGTGAACATCTCTGCTTTTCCTAGGCCGAATGAGAACATGTTCATTGGTCACAAGGCCTAGCAGAAGCTTAGCTAAATTCAAGTGAATGAGGATGAGCTGCAATACCAAGCACAGATGCTATAAAATGTATGGCACTGTGCTTGGTGAGCAGAGAGAAGGCAGCGGTGCTCACAGGTACCTTCTCAAAACAGACAATCAGTGGGGTTCCTATGTGTTATACCCCCTCCGATCAGATACTGATAATCCAGAGGATAGTTCATCAGTAAAAAAACTCGGAAAACCCCTTTAATATATTCACTTACTTTGGTAACTGTAGCAACCCATCCAATTATGTTACAGGGATGCTGGTGGACTAACTGAGGGATATCAGATATCATGATCACTATTTATTGGGGCACCTGAGGAGTTAAACACCCAGGATATCCACTGCAGCATAGTGTCAGCTGTATGTTAAGCACACACCTGCGGCAAATAGGGCTTATGAAAACCACTGTGCCGAAATATATCGAACTACCTTCTCTCCATCTTGCTTTGTGGGAAGGAGTAAAAGCACATAAAAAATAGAGTCATCTTACAGTGAGCAGTCATACTGGCCCTCAACATAATAGATTATATTTAAGCTTCATTCTTTCTTGCAGTCAATCAAAAATGTGTTCTTTTACAGTCTGAGATGAGTTTGGCAGACAGTAAAAATGTCAAAGTACTTCTTTGTTCTGCTCCCCCACTGGCTTCTTTCACCTACTGACTTTAAGTACTAAATCATAGGTACGAGAGACACATTTTAACAGAAGTTCTGAAATTGCATCCAACAATTGTTGTTTCTGGTTTCCATTTCTGATATTTTTATTTATTTTTTCAGATGTAGGTCATGCATGCATTCCAAAAAACTGCAAAGCTTTTATTAGATACACAAATTTGCTGATAATGCTGTTCTATGCTTATATACTTTATTACTGCCTTGCAGTACCCATCCTGACCTAATTGTATGTATCATAAATATACAAAACACTGACAGTGGGATATATATACACATTTTTGTAAATATTTTATGATATCTTTTCATGGGCCAACACTGAAGATTAAAAAAATTATACTTTGACACAATGTAAAGTAATTAGTGTACAGCTTGCATAACTGTGTAAATTTAGTGTGCCCTCTAAATAACACAACACAGCCATTAATGTCTAAACCATTGGCAACAAAAGTGAATACACCCCTTTGAAAATGGTCAAATTGTGCCCAATTAGCCATTTTCCCTTCCCATTGTCATGTGACTCGTTAGTGTTACAAGGTCTCAGGCCTAAGACCATACAGCCGATTAACAAGACAGGTTTCACTCATAACAGGAATCGCCATGGTTGACCAAAGAAGTTGATGCAGTCGGCAAGTTTAGGGTGGCCCCAACACTACCCTAGGTCACCCGGACACCGTCGAAGTGTCACCACCTGTTGCTTCTCTCCGTAAGGGATGGTAAGGCGTGGTGCACCCCAATGGGAAATAAGTCCAGAGAGTCAGGGTCTGCAGTCAACCAGTGTGCTTCATCACTGGAGGAATTCAAGTGCAAAACAATACAGGTGAGACATAGGGCTGGCTTCTCCAATCCCCTCCCTGGCAGAAGAAGGGATTGATGCTGAGGAAAGGCCTAAGCTAGCTGTCCCTCTCCCTCTCTCTCTCTCTCTCTCTCTCTCTCAGAAGGCTAGTACCCTGGTCAAAGGCTGGAGGCCCACGGTCTGTAGCTCAATAGTCCGAGTGGCTCCATGGTCTGTGGCTCAGTGTCCTTATCTCAGCGTCATCTTCTGGTCACTCATGCAGACTGGCATGAATCTCCCCCTCCAAACACTGATCCCTAACTGCAGAACACTAGGGGATCTGACTGCTCTCCTTATATAGTTTCTGGCTGAACTAGAAACATCTATATGGAGGGGTGGAGTGGAGAAACTCAGCACAAACAGTTACAAGGTTTCAACTTGTGTCTCTCATATACATTAGACATCAATGATACTCAATGGCAATGACACAGCAGTTTTTCCAGACAAAAACAAGTTTTCAGACATAACAACATAGATAAACCAGACACTAAAAAGGACAGTCTGTCTGGTTTTGGTGGTAAACAACGTCTGTCTTTTTCCCTCCAAAACATGCTCTTCTTTAAACCCTATAGCAACTATTGAAAATGACCAGCTTCTTATTCAAAGTCCCAGAAGTCTCTCAGTATTCATTAACCCTTTCTACAGTTCCATGCAAGCGCAGTGCAAATAAACAGGATATATATCATAATGTTCATATCAAATGTATTTACAATGTATTAAACAGCGCAAGTTAACCCTTTCAAGTAAAATAAAGAGGTATATAACTTTGCATAAGGAAAACAAGGGCCAATGTCCACAAATGTCCAGACATCACAGTACCCCTGCTCCAGTGTACTACATTGAGTGAACATACTTGGCGTCAAATCTAGTGATGAGCGGCAGGGGTCATATTCGAATTCGCAATATTTTGCGAATATTTCGTAGAATATTCGTAGAATATTTGCAAATTTGAATATTTGTTATATTCTACGATTTTTTTACTCGAAAAATCGGCAAGGTAATGATCTTGTAATATGCAAATTTTCGTAATGCGAATTTTCGTAATACAAATTTTTATTGCAAATTTTTAAACTTTTAGACAAAGAATATTATAGCACTATATTAGCTAAATTGCTCTATATTAGTTTTTTTTCGAATATTCGCTATATTGCTATAACAAGAATATATAGCAATATAGCGAATATTCGAAAAAAAAACAAATATAGAGCAAAATTCGCAAACAACACTACTCCTAAAGTCAAGTATATTGCAGCCTTCTTATTGGTCCACAAGCTAGAAGCAGGGAGGGATCATGTGTACTAAAAAAAAAAAAAAATCGAATAAAAAAAAAATGAAAAAAAAATCGAATATTCGAAATCACGAATATATCACTATATTTGAAATATTCGCGAATTTTCGAAGTACCTATATTCGCGATAAAAATTCGAAATTCGAATGTTCGTGATCAACACTAGTCAAATCCAGAGATTTAAAATAGACATATGAGTACTGCCAGCATTGCTGCAGAGGTTAAAAGGGTGTGGGATCAGCCTGTCAGTGCTCCGATCATATATTGCACACTGCATCAAATTGGTCAACATGGCTGTCGTCCCAGAAGGAAGCCTCTTCTAAAGATATTGTACAAGAAAGCAAACAGTTTGTTGAAGACCTGTGGTCTGATGAGACCAACTTATTTGGTTCAGATGGTGTCAAGCGTGTGTGGTGGCAACCAGGTAAGAAGTACAAAGATGAGTGTGTCTTGCCTACAGTCAAGCATGGTGGTGGGAGTGTCATGGTTTGGTACTACACGAGTAATGCCGGCTGGGGGAGCTAAAGTTCATTGAGGGAACCATGAATGCCAACATGTACTGGGACATACTAAAGCAGAGCATGAACCCCTCTCTTTGGAAACTGGGTATCAGGGCAGTATTCCAACATAAAAACGACCCCAAACACACCTCCAAGATGACCATTGCTTTGCTAAAGAAATTGAGGGTAAAGGTGCTGGACTGGCCAAGCATGTCTACAGACCTAAACCCTATTGAGAATCTGTGGGGCATACTCAAACGGAAGGTGGAGGAGTGCAAGGTCTCGCATCCACCAGATCTGTGATGTTCTCATGGAGGAGTGGATGAGGAGGATTCCAGTGACAACCTGTGAAACTCTAGCGAACTCAGTGCTGGAAAATAAAATAAAGGTGGCCACACAAAATATTGACACAATCTGGCCATTTTCAATTAGGGGTGTACTCACTTTTGTTGTCAGCAGTTAGGCATTGATGGCTGTGTGTTGAGTTATTTGGAGGGCACTCCAAATTTACATTGTTATGCAAGCAGTGCACTGACACTTTCCAAAATTTGAGGGGTGTACTTACTTTTGTGAGATACTGTGTATATACAGTGGGATGCGAAAGTTTGGGCAACCTTGTTAATCGTCATGATTTTCCTGTATAAATCGTTGGTTGTTACGATAAAAAATGTCAGTTAAATATATCATATAGGAGACACACACACAGTGATATTTGAGAAGTGAAATTAAGTTTATTGGATTTACAGAAAGTATGATATAATTTTTTAAACAAAATTAGGCAGGTGCATACATTTGGGCACTGTAGTCATTGTTTTTATTCCAAAACCTTTAGAACTAATTATTGGAACTCAAATTGGCTTGGTAAGCTCAGTGACCCCTGACCTACATACACAGGTGAATCCAATTATGAGAAAGAGTATTTAAGGGGGTCAATTGTAAGTTTCCCTCCTCTATTAATTTTCTATGAAGAGTAGCAACATGGGGGTCTCAAAACAACTCTCAAATGACCTGAAGACAAAGATTGTTCACCATCATGGTTTAGGGGAAGGATACAGAAAGCTGTCTCACATATTTCAGCTGTCTGTTTCCACAGTTAGGAACATATTGAGGAAATGGAAGACCACAGGCTCAGTTCAAGTTAAGGCTCGAAGTGGCAGACCAAGAAAAATCTCGGATAGACAGAAGCGACGAATGGTGAGAACAGTCAGAGTCAACCCACAGACCAGCACCAAAGACCTACAACATCATCTTGCTGCAGATGGAGTCACTGTGCATCGTTCAACCATTCGGCGCACTTTACACAAGGAGATGCTGTAAGCGAGAGTGATGCAGAGGAAGCCTTTTCTCCGCCCACAGCACAAAAAGTGCAGCTTGAGGTGGGCTAAATCACATTTGGACAAGCCAGCTTCATTTTGGAATAAGGTGCTGTGGACTGATGAAACTAAAATTGGGTTATTTGGCCATAACAAGGGGCGTTATGCATGGAGGAAAAAGAACACAGCATTCCAAGAAAAACACCTGCTACCTACAGTAAAATATGGTGGTGATTCCATCATGCTGTGGGGCTGTGTGGCCAGTGCAGAGACTGTGAATCTTTTCAAAGTTGAGGGATGCATGGATTCCACTCAGTATCAGCAGATTAAGGAGACCAATGTCCAGGAATCAGTGACAAAGCTGAAGCTACGTCGGGGCTGGATCTTACAACAAAACAACGACCCTAAACACTGCTCAAAATCCACTAAGGCATTTATGCAGAGGGACAAGTACAACATTCTTGAATGGCCATCTCAGTCCCCAGACCTGTATATAATTGAAAATCTGTGGTATGACTTAAAGAGAGCTGTCCATGCTCGGAAGCCATCAAACCTGAATGAACTAAAGATGTTTTGTAAAGAGGAATGGTCCAAAATACCTTCAACCAGAAGCCAGACTTTTATTGGAACATACAGGAAGCGTTTAGAGGCTGTAATTTCTGCAAAAGGAGGATCTACTAAATATTGATTTCATTTCTTTTTTTGTGGTGTCCAAATTTATGCACCTGCCTAATTTTGTTTAAACAATTATAGCACACTTTCTGTAAATCCAATAAACTTCATTTCACTTCTCAAATATCACTGTGTGTGTCTCCTATATGATATATTTAACTGACATTTTTTATCGTAACAACCAACGATTTATACAGGAAAATCATGACGATTAACAAGGTTGCCCAAGGAATAGGAATATGAAGGCACCATATCGGCTCGGGGAAGTATAGGGGTAGGGGTGGGAAGAGGCTGAATGTAAGAGGTGGGGGAAATGTTTGATTTCTACCGACCAGATAGGGGGGGGGGGGGTTAGAATAAGGAGAAGGGGAGGAATGGTTGTCTTGGGAGGTCTAGCAGGGTTTAAGGTGAAGGGAAAAAAAAAAAAAAAAAAAAAAAAAAAGCGACAGATTTGAATGAGTAGTATTATGACATGGAATGTACGCGGGCTCGGAGATAGGGTTAAAAGGGTAATGGTTTTTGATAATGTTACCAGACATCTCCCGGCTATAGTTGGACTTATGGAGACGCATAGTACAAAAGATAAGATAAATTTTTTAAACAAGAAATGGGCCCGGTATCAATATCACTCATGCTTTTCTACATACTCATCTGGAGTTAGTGTATACATTCATCATATGGTAGATTACCTCCCATTTGACGAGAAAATAGATGAGAGGGGTAGATATGTATTCCTTCATTGTCAATGGAATGGGATTGTGTGTATTTTGGATTTTGTGTATATACCCCCCCCCTTTTTCTTTAACGGTCATCCATAGACTAATGGAGTATGCAGACTCTAGAGGCAAGTGTCCCATAGTAATAATGGGGGATCTTAACAATGTTATGAATGACGAATTAGATAGATACTCTGTGATCCCGAAGGACAAACAGCTGACTGGGCGACAATCAGTGCTGGGGAAAATATCGCAGGAATTATCATTAATAGATGTATGGAGATACCTATATGGTGATAAACTAGGGTTTTCCTGCTTTAGCAAGGGAAATAAAATAATGTCCAGAATAGATCTGGCACTGGTTAGTTCAGATTTAGTAAATAAGATCTCCAGCATGAGGTATGAAGTAAATAGTATCTCAGATCACTCCCCTGTTTGCCTGCGGTTTAAAACAAATCAAAGACTAAAAAGTCGTGAGTTTCGGCTAAACCCACACTGGCTGAATCTAATTAAGGAGGAAGACGATATTAGAATGGATATAGAGGAGTTTTGGAAATATAATTTGGGATCAGCAGGTTCAGGGTATGTTTGGGATGCTTTTAAAGCATTTCTACGTGGTATTTTGGTTAGCAAAATTAAGGGCCTGAAGAGGGGATTTGCAGAACAGGAGAGAGAACTGACAGAGAGGATAAAAAAAATAGAAGTAGAACTTATGAGGAAGAAAATCCCTGAACTGATAGACCAGCTGGATCAAGCAAAAAGGGCATTGAGGAATTATCTGATGGACAAGGCACAACAAAAAGTGTTTTTTGAGGGGGAACAATATTTTAGGGAATCTGGGAAGTCAGGAAGACTTCTCTCCACACTTATACAGAGTCAAAGGACGGGAAATAGGATTGGCGGTGTTGAGAGGAGAGCTGGGGGGATGGCATCCAGCCAGAGAGAGATAGAGCGCGAATTTATTGAATATTATAGGGGCCTCTACTCCTCGGAGGGAGGGGGGGGGGGCTTGAAGAATTTAGAAGCTTCCTGGAGGGAGTATCGATCCCCAGACTCTCGGAAGAGGAGAGGGACTGGCTGAACGCCCCCATTGAAGTTGAGGAATTACGAGAGACACTGAAAACTATTCAGGGGAACTCCAGTCCTGGGCTGGATGGTTTCCCTTACGAGATATATAGAAGATATGGAGATGTCATTCTTCCAGTGTTAGTGCAGGTCCTAAACGAGTCAATGGATAGAGGCGAACTCCCGCCCTCCCTCTCGGAAGCGGTAATAAGTTTAATAGGTAAAAAGGGTAAGGACGAGAAAAAGGTGGATGCGTATCGCCCCATCTCTCTTCTCAACACCGATTTTAAAATATGTGCTAAATTACTTGCAAACCGCCTAGGAAAAGTTATCGCAAAGTTAATACACCCAGACCAATCAGGGTTTATACCCAAACGCCAGGCTCAGACCAACATTCGACGGACATTACTGAACATGCAGATGGGAGGAGAGGGTGCCCATTCCATCCTGTCCCTGGACGCTGAAAAAGCGTTTGACAGGGTGGAATGGGCATACCTATGGAAGGTCATGCACGAGCTTAATTTGGGAGAAAAATTTATCAAATGGCTACAGCTTTTATATAAGAACTCGAAAGTTAGGATAAAAATTAATGGAGAAATTTCAGAGCCAATACCTTTGCAGAGGGGTACTCGTCAGGGGTGCCCTCTCTCCCCATTATTGTTTGCCATATTTGTGGAACCATTGGCCTGTAAGGTCCGGGCAGATGAAAAAATAAGGGGGTTTGGGGGAAATGGTGCATTAGATAAAATATGCCTCTATGCTGATGATATTCTGTTTTTTGTGGATGGAGGGGTACCAATGGTACTGTACTTGATGGAAATAGTAAATCAGTTCGGCCTTATCTCCGGCCTTAGGGTGAACTGGACAAAGTCGGTATTACTTCCAATTGGCCAGGAAATTGGGCCAGAGGAAATTAAGGTCAAAATTCTGAAATCCACGGAGTCGTTTGAATACCTGGGCATTAAAGTTAGCTCAAGGATACAGGAGTATTTAGAACTTAATATTGAGCCTCTTTTAAAAAGAGTCAAGGAAAAAACAAGTACCTGGCAAAAATTGCTGATACGACAAGTCGACCGAATAGTGATAATAAAGATGGTCTTATTACCACAGATCTTGTATGTTATATCATCCTGCCCAGTCTGGATAGGGGATCACTTTTTTAATGCACTAGAAGGAGTGATAAATGATCTTATCTGGGGGAAAAAAAGGGTCAGACTGAAACAAAAATATTTATGGCTAGATGAGGAAGATGGCGGCCTGTCCGTCCCATGCTTTAGGGGTTATTACTTTGCATCCCAGCTTCAGTGGTTAATGATGGAGGATGACAGACTGCGCCGCTTTTTGGAGGGGGAACTGAAGGGTCTCCAATATAATATCATTAGTACTTTAGAAACAGGAATGATAAAAATAAAGGGTAGGCAGTGCCCAATCAATAATATGATACACTTAATTTGGGTTAATGTTAAAAAATTACTAGGAATAAATCACTCACTAGAGATTTCCCCCATCTGGGGAAATATAAATTTGAAGGAATTTTGGAAGTTTGAAGACTTTGTATTTTGGGATAAAAAGGGTATTAGGTTTGTGCACCAGATGGTGGTGGAAGGAAAGTTGAAGACACCAGAGGAAATGGGTCTTAAAATAGATAAAGACTGTCTCACATGGTTTAGATATGCTAGATTAAAACATGCTTTCGATAAAACGAAGAATAGAGAATACTTTATCACGAAGCACTCAGATTTTGTTGAATTTTGTTATCAGGGAATAGGGAGTAAAGTGTCAATCTCACAGATTTATAAAAAAATAAAGAAGGGACTGGGAGGGGTGATTAGATTTAATAGTGAAAAAAAATGGGCACGAGAGGTCGAACACGCAACTTTAGATTGGAGAAGTATATATAAAAATGTTAAAAGGAGTACAATCTCCAGTGGCTTCCGACTGACGCAGTTTTTTATCCTTCACCGAACCTATATTACCCCCATGGTATTGAGTAAGATGTACAGAACAGGAGAGGCAAAATGTTGGAAATGTGGAGAGGAAAGGGCTGATTTTGTGCATCTGATTTGGTCCTGCCCGACTGTACAGGGGTATTGGGTTAAAGTTTTTGAGGACCTTGAGAGAGAAACAGGGAGACCTGTACCTCTGGGGATTAGTACGGCAGTCCTGGGAGACATTAGAATAATGGGGGGAGATAGAGAAAGCAAAAGGAAATGGGAAAAAGGGCTAATGCTGGCACGTGTTGTGTTGGCCAGAGGATGGGGAGCGGACCGCCCGCCAAGAGTGGTAGAATGGAAAAATCTATATGAAAGAGTGACGAGCTATGAGAAAGCCAGGCAGGTGAAACTGATGGGTAATTAAATGAGGAGTAAGGAGGGGGAAATATAGATATAAGTTATTAGAAAAGAGGCCATTGAAACAAAATACCCTGAGGACACTCCCAAGACAACCAAGTGGGTAGGGGGGAGGAGGGAGGGGAGGGTGGGTGTGGGGATGGGAGGGGAGGGGGAAAGCTTTCTTTCTTTTTTTAGGATTACGGTATAATTAATAAGAAGGGGGAAAAGCTGTGAGGGTATGCTCTTGTTAAATATGAGGATGTATATCTGTGCTTTTTGTAATGGCTGTTTTCTTATCTATGTTTTTCTTGTTTTAATGAGAAGAAGAAAATGATAAATAAACTTTGAATTAAAAAAAAAAACAAGGTTGCCCAAACTTTTGCATCCCACTGTATATGTAATTGTATTGATTATTATAAGTAGTGTTGAGCGAGCCCGAACTGCAAAGATCGGGTCCGTATCGAACTTTGCGAGTTCGGGTACCTGGATCGGAATCCAAACTTTGCAGCAAAAGTTCGGGTTCGAGTTCAGTGTTCAGGCATTTAGTAAAGCTTGATGAAAGGCTGCAGGGCAGCAAATCAACAATATTTTAAGCTGTGGGCACTTAGAACCCATGACAGCCATGCCTAGTAATGGCATGGTTGTGATTGGCTGGTACATCATGTGACCCAGCCTCTATACAAGCTGGATCACGTGTAGCACCGCTCATCAGTTCTGAGTAGTGCAGTTAGAGGAAGCAGGCAGCTGAAGTGAGGGAGAGTGTTAGGAATCTCATCTGGCTATTTATTCTGTGAGTGACCTACAGTGATTTTTTTGTGCATGCAATATACCAGCTTTACACCCATGACACAGAAATATAATAATTAATATGGCTGGTAATTCTGTGGGTGACCTATAGCGATCTTTTGTGGTTGCAATGCACCATCTTTGCACATCTTTGTCTGGTACCCTGCAGCATCGCCACCCTTCAGATAACAAACACAGTACTTGGAAATAGTATTTAAAGACACTCATGGACCTTTTCAATGAACACATCATTTCGAAGATTTGCATCAATTGGAAGACTTGCATCGATACCCGCACTTTTTTTCAAACTCCAAGCCGCTGCTCCCGCCCACATGGGATCCCACGTCGCAGGCAGGTAAGGCCGGCGAATAACATAGCAGCAGAACGGGTAACGTGTATCGATACAAAGCTAACCAGTATCGATACAAAGCTACAAATTTAGAGGCTATTCATATGTCGATCCTGCTACTTGTGCACTTACATTTTTTTCCCAGCGAACCAGGCACTTGATCGTTCCCGGCTGCAATCACCCTCAGCTGTAACCATCTTTAGCTCCCCCTACAGGACACAAATGACAAATCAAGGACTTTAAGGAACATTATATGCGAACACATTAAGTGGACCAAAGATATCTTTCTCCATTATATTTAATTATATTTTTTTATATATTCTTCGATTATTATATATTCTTCGAATTTCTATATTCTTAGAATTTTTCATTTCTTCATTTTTTTCATTTTTTAATATATATCTTAAAAATGTTATCAATAAAAAATAAATTATAGCAACAATTATGGTGTGATCATTATATACCGTTATATGCCATTTCAAGAACACAACCCACACCTTTACCACCAACCCCTCAATAGTTTCACAAACCACACATATTCAACTTGGATACCGAGTGCCTCCCACATCTATATCTTGCATTTCTTACCTATTTTCTGCAACACAGGGGTGAGTCACGTGGGAAGAGCACCACACTACTGTTTCCTATAGGTGTAGCCACTAACCCTCTATACCAGGGAAATAATTATAATTAATCCGTTTGTTAGATCAGTGGGTAACGTGCCCATTTTTAGTGTGAGGTATACCTACACTACATACGTGACAGGGAAATTAATATATTTAATCCATCTGTTAGTTTGGTGGGTGACATATACCCATTTTTGGTGTGAGGTACACCTGTACTGCATCCGTGACAGAGAAATTAATATAGTTGATAAGTCTGTTAGTTTGTTGAGTGACATATAGCCATTTTTTCTGTGAGGTACACGTGCACTGCATACGTGACAGTGAAATAGATATAGTTAATCCATCTGTTATTTCGGTGGGTGACATATACCCATTTTTTGTGTGAGGTACACCTGCACTGCATACATGACAGGAAAATTAATCAATGTAATCCATCTGTTATATCGGTGGGTAACATATACCCATTTTTGGTGTGAGGTACACCTGCACTAAATACATGACAGGAAAATGAATATATTTAATTCATATGTTAATTCGGTGGGTGACATGTACCCATTTTTGGTGTGAGGTACTCCTGCACTGCATACATGACAGGGAAATAATATAGTTAATCTGTCTGTTAGTTCGGTGGGTGACATATACTCATTTTTGGTGTGAGGTACACCGCTACTGCATCCGTGACAGGGAAATTAATATAGTTAATCCGTCTGTTAGTACGGTAGATGACATATACCCATTTTTGGTGTGAGGTACACCTGTAGTAGTATTATCCAGCTAACCTCCTTGGCCTTTGTTCTCCCGTGTGTCCAGAAACTTTGGGTGTGTCCCAGTATAGCAGAAATAAGTGGAAAAATGGTTTTGCACTAAAGTTGTAATCCAATAAAACCTCTTCTTTATTGCAACTTATATACATCAGCAGATACAAACACGAAGCATGCGGTAATTGTTGACACGTTTCAGACAGTCTGTCCTTAGTCGTAACAATGTTCCATGTTAGTTTGAGATATTGAAAGACCAAGATCCCATCCCCCACAAAATCACAGGAAGAGGTATCTCACCACCATTGGTCATTCTAACATGGAACCACCTTTAGCCCAATATATCATTATCAAACTTCACCTGTGCAACATTGTTCACTAATACTTTGAAACAGGTTAACCCCATACTCCCAACCCGATTCAAATAAATTAATCAAATGCTCTTGTATATAGGGACCTTGGGAAGAACCAAATAAAATAAAATAAAATTGCACAGTGTGCACAGTAGCAAATACAAATATATTTAAAACAAAATAAGAAAGCCACTTCATGAACCTTCAAAACAAAAATGTCACAGATGGACTATTATATCATATTGTTCTACTTCTATTGCTGATAAACATACATTACTTTTTTTATCTGGTTCAAACCTGTAGGAACCCTAGCATTTAATCTGAAAATCCAGAAGGCTTCTCTCAAAAGTAGTTTCTTTCTATGAACACCACCCCGTGGGGGCACTATGACTTTTTCAATAGCAAAAGCACAAAAGGTGTTCGTTTTCCAACTATGGATGTGAATAAAATGTTTGGCTGCATTTGAAACATTTAAAGCTGTGGGATTTGTTATATAGTTCAAATGTTCAAGAATCCTATTTTTTAACTTTGTGTATAGTGCTGCCCACATATATAAGATCACATTTCTCACATCGGATCACATGCACTACTCCCGTGCTATTGCAGTTTATATAGCTTTTAATAGAGAAAGTCAATGAATGATCAGCATTCTGGAAATTTTTCGTTACAGTTACTTAATTGCAGGTTTTACATGGGTAGTTGCCACACTTTGTGAATCCCCTATAACTTAACCATGTGCTGTCTGGATTTTAAATTTTATTTCATGTGAATAGTGATGGCGAGAGAGAGCTAGACAATGTAGGAGCCTTTCTTGGAACTATACGGCGCCCAAATTTGGTAGGCAGGTCTTCACCAAATCTCGTATTTTATCAAAATGCCTACTATATGTCAAAACTAGAGTCGGCAGACTGTCCTGCTTACTCTTGCCACCAACATCTTATATTATATCGTCATATCACTTGTACCCTGTTTGTCACTGGGAGATGTCTCTTTGGACAGGTTGTGTTGATTCACCTTACTTTTTCCTTAATTTTTTATTTTCCTTTATATTTTTACCTTTATTTTTATTTTTGTGATCACCAAATAGTATCTCATATCTGGAACGGTTGGACACTATATTCCTCCCTCTCTGTAGCATCCATTCAGGATAATTCTTTTTCGTAATCTATTATCAATTTTAGAACATTCCCTTTCAAAGGCAGTCACTGTGCTGCGATTTCTGAGGCTGGTGACTCGGATGAACTTATCCTCCGCAGCAGAGGTGACTCTTGGTCTTCCTTTCCTGGGGCGGTCCGCATGTGAGCCAGTTTCTTTGTAGTGCTTGATAGTTTTTGTGACTGCACTTGGGGACCCTTTCAAAGTTTTCCCAATTTTCCGGACTGACTGACCTTCATTTCTTAAAGTAATGATGGCCACTCGTTTTTCTTAGCTGCTTTTTTCTTACCATAATACAAACGCTAACAGTCTATTCAGTAGGACTATCAGCTGTGTATCCACCTGACTTCCCCACAACGCAACTGATGGTCCCAACCCCATTTATAAGGCAAGAGATCCCACTTATTAAACCTGACAGGGCACACCTGTGAAGTGAAAACCATTTCAGGTGACTACTTCTTGAAACTCATCAAGAGAATGCCAAGAGTGTGCAAAGCAGTAATCAAAGCAAATGGAGGCTACTTTGAAGAACCTAGAATATGACATATTTTCAGTTGTTTCACACTTTTTTGTTATGTATATAATTCCACATGTGTTAATTCATAGTTTTGATGCCTTCAGTGTGAATCTACAATTTTCATAGTCATGAAAATAAAGAAAACTCTTTGAATTAGAAGGTGTGTCCAAACTTTTGGTCTGTACTGTATATATATATAAATCTGTAAAAGCTTTATATAGTAGGACATAGTCACTAAATACAGCAGCTAAAAGAAACAAGGGCCTCAAATTATATTTAAACAAAATGTTATATATTATATGTCATCACATTGCAGAGCCTCTGAACTAGCAGAACATACAAGTTCTACTCCCCTTTTATAAAACAATATCCGTCAAGGTATTCACCTAGGGGTGTAATGAGAATTGTTTAGCTTTGTTATGGGTTTTATTAGAATGCTAAATGAAATGTGGAGAAAAGAGGATTTAGAATTTTTACCAGCATACAGTTTCAAGAGGGTGTTTGATAAAATGATCAAAGGGGGTTTAGTTAAAGTCAACAGAGGTGTGGTAGATTGTAAAACAATCATTTATGCAAAAACCAGGCTTTGAGGAGCACGTCTCAAAATGGTGAATTGTGTCTTTCCTGATTCCATTTCTGGAGCATACCCGATACCTCTTTTGTGGCCTTCTCTGTGTCTCTGTGGAGGGAACTACCCCAGGGAAATGCTGTTGTTTTGTCTTCCTTATGTGTGAAGGTACATAGCTTGACAGACAGCTAAACCTTATCCCGGCAATGAATTGACAATGGAGTAACATCCAACTTTATTTTTATTGCAAGGATGTTAATGCGCGTGGTAAAACTAGGGAACAGAAAAAAACAATGCGCTTACTAGTGGGGTCTGAAATATAGTAATGCGTACAATTCATGTCTGTGCATAGCAATGCACATAAAAACACAGATTCATATCTAAACCAGAGCATGTTACCTATCTGCATAACAAGCATGGTCCCTAGCTGCTAACTATAAGCTGCTATAAAGGAAAGGAGAAAGATATGCAAAACACATATGAAAACAGATGCAAAACAGGCTGTAAAGTGACATACCAGCGATGCTACTGTGAGCTTAGATGAGGAGGATGTCTCAATAGGCTTCCAAGCCATGTGCTATCCTCAGGCAGTGATGACTGTGAATGAAGAAAATGGCTGCTATGTGGAGGGATGAATATGTCACTAAGATAAGGAAGCTGAAGTAGACCAAAGTTGTACTGTGAAATAGCTGAAATTGTATGTAAAACGGACACTAGATGGTGCTGTTACACAATAAACAGAGAATGATACAGAAAGCATATTAAAGGGAACCTATCACCATGATTTTGCGCATAGAGCTGGGGACATGGGCTGCTAGATGGCCACTAGCACATCTGCAGTACCCAGGTCCCACAGCTCTCTGCACTTTTATTGTGTTAAAAAACAGTTTTGATTGATATGCAAATGACCTGATATGAGTCCTGTAGCCGGAGATGAGTCAAGCGGAAAGGAGCCCAGCACCGCCCCGCGTCCTCCAAATCTCCTCCTTGCTGGCTGACGTCAGAACCGAAATCTCGCGATGCGCGAGCTAGCGCATGCGTAGTTCGTTCCCTGTGCTGATGCCAGCACAGGGAATGAACATGATGCCGACACTGCGCATGCACTATCTCATCGCGAGATTTCAGCGCTCCAGCTCTGTGACGTCAGCCAGCAAGGAGGAGATTCGGAGGACACTGGGCGGTGCTGGTCTCCTTTCCGCTTGACTCATCTCCGGCTACAGGACTCATATCAGGTCATTTGCATATCAAAACGTTTTTTTGTAACACAAAAGTGCAGAGAGCTATGGGACCTGGGTACTGCAGATGTGCTAGTGGCCATCTAGCAGCCCATGTCCCCAGCTCTATGCGCAAAATCATGGTGACAGGTTTCCTTTAACTATGTATGAAAGTTATGCATAAATTAACAATAAACTTGCTGAAGGCATGACAGCTGTCCTCATATTTTTGTGCTCTCACTTCCTGTGGCCTGCTCCCTTCCCTTTCCTGTTTCCCAAATAAAAAGGTCTTTATTGCTTTTTCTTGAAAGTGCAGTCATTTTTATCTGTTTCCTGCACTTCTGTATATTACAAAACCATTATAGAGGGCTATTTGCATCAGGTGCCATGCCAATTTTTTTATACCATGCCCGAGTTTTGCGGAGGGCAGTGTATGGTTGCAGTACCTGGTCTGACAGATTCACCCCTCCCATAAACTTATTTTAGTCCTGGATGCACACAGGTTTGGGGACTGATTCTGTGGATCCACGAACTGGGACAGGGATGGATATGTCAGAATGTTTGGTAGTAAGTACAAAGACATCACTCTTGTCTTTGTACTTAACAAGCATCATGTTATCACTGCAAACTGACCTGCTTTCCCTCACTTTTATTCTTTGGTGATGTTTTTGGTTTCGTCTGATAGTTCCGCATGCAACAGTGTCTCTAGAAAACAGGCATTTCAGTTGTGGGACACTTGTGTAGAAGTTGACAAGGTACAAGTTGTACCCTTGCCTGCTATTCCAAGGATGGGGGCACTCTGGGGGTTCGATTTTTTAATCTTTTCCCTCTTAAACTCTGAATTTATGTGCATAGCCACTTTGGCTTTCACATAATTTGTAGATTTTGATGCCATACCTGGCCCGTTTGTTGGAGAAACTTCAGTCTGCCTTCGAAGTGAACAAGGGATCCATCATTGGACAGATGCTCTTGGGGCTGTATACCTGGCCAAACTTGAGATTATAATAATCTATAATGGGCCAAATTTTGTAGAAACAATCATATCCAGGATCACTAAGGGGTGGTCAATTTTGTTATAATGTAGAAATTTCAGCAGAACTTTGAATTGGGCCTTGGTCAAAATGGTGTGGTATATTGGGGTGTGATGTAAAAGGTCAGTACTCTAATATGACCGTAGTGATGGTTTTTTAACTATCCCCATATTAAGTATTAGACCCCAAAATGTTTTCATTTCCACATGGGTCGTGGGAGTCCACTGAAGTGGTCTTGCATAGTATGAGTTGAGGTGGCCAGCTAAAAATTGACTGACATAAAGATTAGTTTTCTCCACCATCATGCCTATCAATTCATCAGAAAAAAAGGTGGAAAAAAGAAGCTTCCTTAAATCCTTCAGTGTTCACATGGATGCCTGTAGTGGTGTTAAAGTCTGGCACCTAAGGTACAAAGTTATTAGCAGAAGTCCAGCTGGGGTCATATGTAGAAGCTGATTCGCTGCTAACTGTAGTGCGTCTGTGAGAGGATTTGTCAATTGATGAATCAGAAGAAGAGGTATACATAAGAAAAGGTTCTTCTTCTCCACTGTCAGAGTCGCAGAGACTCTGAGGCTAGTATGGCATAAGCCTCCTCGGTGCTGTATACCCGTTGAGACATTTTGTAATTTTAACAACTAATACTAAGTTGGAAAATATTTTTTTTTATATTTTTTTTAACGAATAAATGTTAGTCTATCTAACCTATCCTAAAATTATAGCTCTAACCTTTATACTAAGATAAGGACCCAAACACGCTTTTTCCCCAATATGCTAAATGAGCCCCAATTTAAAAAATAAATAAAAATATTCTCAAAAAAAATATAGAAAAAAAATAAAGTGCTCCAAAAGCAGTGGAGCTTTATATCAGTCACTGGTGACAGAAATTTGTCACTGCTGGCAAAATGTAAGTGACAAGAACTGTCCACAGATAGAAGATAGAAGTTCGGAGGTATTAGGGGGGTTTGAAACACAGAGTATTTATAATCGGCGACAAGTACTGAGGTCTCCAATAATTTTTTTTAAACTTTTTTTTATTACAATAAATGTTAGTGTAACTTGCCCTGATAAATCCCTAACTAACCCTAATGAATTCCTAATGCTAAGACAAAAAACTTTCTGACAGGTTACTAACCGGAACAATTCATTGATATGAATAACAGGCACTGGGGGTTTATTGAAGGGTAATTGGGGGTGCTGATGTACTGTGACTATTGGTAAATCAATGACAGAACACAGTGACAAATGAGTGGTGATGGAGCACTTTTTTTTTTTTTTTTTTTTATGTTTTTTTTTTTTTTGACAGGTCTCTGACTCCGATCAATTCCCTCGCAGAAATGAGAGGATCGAAGCTGAGAAATAGCTTTCTGTTACATAATTCATTGTGATTGGTCCATTCATAACAGTGGACCAATCACAATGATAGCTGGATGCAAGTGCAAGAGGAGATGTGTGCACATGCGCACGATCACTTACAGGGAGGAAGAGACCAATCACAGTGATCTTCAGCAGGTACCAAAGCTGATTGGTCTCTGGCCAGCAATCGGGAGATGTTTGGTCATGGACAAAAGTGGTAAGTGGAGTTTCGGGCACAAGATCGCTTAAATACAACTTAAATGCATTGTGATTCATCTGCAGCAAGGAACAGACAAATCACAGTTAACTGCGGCCGAGACCACAGCTGATTGGTCCCTGGTCGTCAAGCGGGAGTTGTTCGGTCCCCGACAAAGTGGGGTAAGTGGAGCTTCAGGCGCACAATCTCGGCTGGGGAGCATTTAAATGAATGCCGTGCATGTACGGTGGAATGCGATCTTGCACAGCATTCCCCGCTGTACATGAACGGCATAATGTGTTAAGGGGTTAATCATTTCTGGTAGATAACTACTCTTAGTCATAGCATGAAACTTATTTTATATTTTTCGATATATTTCAAGACTAAACAAGTATCATTTTATCTGAGTACTGAACAAACTGGTATCAACTGGGAGTTAGCCCTGTGTTTGCACACAAACATAATGGATAGGGGTGAGCTGATTCAATTTGTGTGTGTGTAGTCTGTACATTGTTTCTTCTGACACCCTAACAGTTGTATATGCTGGGGCAGTCATCTGGCCCGTTATGGCATACTTTTTTGATGTTCGCTCTTTTTTTCCATAACAATTTGTGTTTAAAGCATAACACATGTGACGGCACAGTGTCTTTTTAAACACACTGTTTGTGACTCTGTGTATTTGTGAGCCAGTGTGACTGACATTATTTGCTACTTCTATCATTGCATTAAAGAGTTTAAAAGGAGGGAGCAAAAATGCATAACATTTTTTTAAAAGACAGAAGAGAAAGTATCTATCTATCAATCTATCTATCTATTCAGACAAGACTGATTTAGTTATAAGTCTCAAATATTTTTAAAGTATGCTACCACCAGGCTACACTTGAACATACAGTATTCAACTGAATAAAATCACATAGTATACACAATTTTTCTTCATAGAGTATTTAATGTGCCATTGATGTTTGTGCGCCCTGTGATTTACTACAGAATCCACTTCATTTAGTCTAGATTCAAGTATCGATGCTCTTTTAAATATCAATACAGCTTGGAATAAGAATAATTATGCAGAGACTAGTTAAAGCTTGAGCAACAGAGAGCAATATGAATGTATATATTTGATGATACATTTTCTATAATTAACATGTAAAATATGGCAAACTTTAACTTCAGCACAGTTCTGTACATATCAAACATCTATTTACTGAAATAGACAAAATCTGCAGCTCTAAACATAATGGTTTGTGCTAGAGATGAGCGACCCTGTTGAGATTTGGTTTGACTCCGATCTGCAAAGTTGGGTTTGGACCTGAATTGATTTGAGCCAGACCAAATTAGTTCCAGTTGGTATATAACACAGTAAAACATGTTATCTCTTTATTTTTAATGAATGTTAGCTTTTTTCTCTCCCCCTCCACTCTCCCTAAGATCTTGAATGCAATGACAGCAATAGTAAATCATGTCTGAGTGACACTGACATACATAGCTATGGGTAAACGCGTGTTTAATGAGTTAAAGGGATTCTGTCATCAGAAATGAGGCCTATAACCTAAACATATGGCGATGTCCCTAGTAATACACTGAATCCTAAAGTGACTTTATCAAATGCTCCTGTGGCTCTATAATCATAAAAAAGAGGTTAATATGACCTGTCACTCACTTCAAAATGTGTCCAAGGGGACGTTTCATGGTGAAAGGTGGCCGGCTGCAGCCATCTCGTTTAGGTGCCCAGCGCCGCCTTCTGAAGTGAAATCGCCGCCCTCCCTTTTATTAGATGCGCCTACCTCAGTTCATCTGACATACGAAGGTACAAAGCAGAGATGGCTTTTTGGGAGAAATAATTCCAGCTCGGTATCTTCCAGCAAGGCTGAGCGCACACCATCAGATCTCTAAAGGCAGCAGTCATGTAAAGTTGTTTCCTGGTAACGCATTTCGCTATCGATCGCTGATGATGGAGCAAAGGAGGAGGAGTCTGAGCAGGAGAGTAAGTAATTGAGGATGCCAATGTAAAGCACTCTGTACTGCCTATGGATGCAGTCTTGTCTGCCACAAGGGAGACTGGGAGAAGGGGGAAACTCTTGATTGCCCAAGGCGTAGGGTGAGGCCGCTTCATGTGCTTCAATAGAGCTGTGGTGCCTATGTTTGTTTTTAGCTGCCCACAACTTATTTTAATCTTGCAGAGATCGCACAGGGAAATGTTTCTGTGTTCCAGTAGCTTGAGATACGCCCACAGAGTTAGAGGAAGCTGAAATTAGCACATTTTGTTCCCAAAGCAGATCTGGTCCTGACAGACCTTTTATTCCTGCCAATGCCACCACCGTCCTTTTTCTGATGTTGCCTCCTTCTCAGCACCTCAATACAGGTCACAGGTCCTGTCCAACCTTCAATCATCATCAGAGGCCTCGCCCTCCCTACCATTTTTATCAGACTGTGATATATCAGGGTGGGCTCCTTGGCCCCCATCCCCTGCTCTGCATTTGCCATTGTCGCTGCCTCCAACACCAATACTGTGGCTATGGCTGCCACTATTACCACCACACACAGCTATGAATGGGGTCCTGAACCTTCTCAGGGCAGTCAACTGCTCTCATACAAGTTGTCAACAGATAAACTCTCTTGACTATCTGCCATAGGTTGTGGTGGTCCTGCAACTTCTTAGGAAAACTGAAGACGCCCCACTAGGAAGAGGCAGTGAAGACAGAAAGGCCTCTACTGAATGCCTTCTCTGGGGCTGCAAAGAGGAGGAGCAGGAGGAATTCTGTGAACCCTGGCTCCATGGTACAGTGTCATACTCAGAATTCACCTCCACGTCATGCTGGGGCGACTCATAATGATAATATTGTGCTTTTCTAAAGCCAGGGAGAATTGTAGCCTACTACTACTCCTTCCCTATCTACAAACACACTGAAGACAATGCTACTAACAATTGACTTGAAAAATTAAAAATAATACAGTATTGGTGTCACTAACAGATTTGTGCCATACAATGTGAAAATTTAGAAAAAGCTTTCTCAAGTGTAAAACACAAGTTTTCAACCTACTATGAGATTATTTCACCCCTTTTCACACTTGAACTGTCTGGATATGCCCTGACACAGGCTTCAGACTAGTATTACACATGTTTTCACTCAGATTTAAAATGCTTCCCTCTGGATTGTAATATTTTTGAATAAACGTTGCACGCTTATAATGCAATATTTTGCAAAACAAACATAATGAAATCCTGAATTGATCCTCTCAAACGTTACCCTCACGACAAATGTTTCACACTTGGCAAAACAAAAACAAAAAACATACATTGAACTGTGACCTACTACTACTACTTCTGGCTGGATTCCTGGTACTGCTACTACCCACATTCTGGCTCTGGGAGGACAAGGCCTGGCCCTGGGACTTTCCCTTTGAACCCTTCCATATTCCTGACAATTCTGGGCCTAATGTGCACTCACACAAAGGAAGGAACAATTTGCAAGTCTGTTTTCTGGAACCTAAAGACAGAGAAATGTGATAAAATGTCCTTCCCTTTCTACAAGCACACTAAAGACACTGCTACTGACAATTGACTTTGGGGATAATGCAGTATTGGTGCTACTAACATATTTTGGGCCTAAAGTATTCAAATACAGATGTAGCAGGGGTAACACACACACTATGGTGAAAATTAAAGAGTAGAATGTCCTACCAGGATATTTAGCTGCGGGGGCAGAACTCCTGGGTACTGCTCAGAGAGGTAATAGAAAGTGAAAACGAAGGGGAGCAGTAACAATATTAAAACTTAACTTTTACTAGGTATATTCCCCCAATTGGGGGGTAAGAGACCCCTTACAAGCACAAATAACAAAAAGACAGACAAGACCCCTATAGAGGGGGTTTATATGGCGGTATCGTGCAACATAGGTGATACTGCACACCTAGATAGGTCTCGTCCCCTCCCAAAGAAGCCTGTAGAGATTGTCACACAGACCTGTGGTGGAGGGACTGAGTAATCCCAATTGTCTGCCTCCAAATTAGAAACAGACACAATAAAATGGAAAGTTCTTACCAATTTATTTTGGGTCTCGCTTAGTGTCCACATATACGTGGGCTAAGGCAGGAGGAGGTCGCTTGTGGCAGGTAGGTCCTTCGTCCGGTATTCAGGTAAACGGAGAAGGGCGTCAGGGATATCCAATCGGTGCGGTATCAGAGTGGTATCAAGAAAGAGACTCACCCTAGTACCTCCCTGCTTGGCCTGACCTGGCCCTAGTGACCTAACACGGGGTCCGTGCCCCGCAAGGGGTGGCCCCGTCCGGAACCTTACCCTAGTAAACAAACCCTAGATGACCCTAACGAAGGGTGACTAGGGAAGGGTTGTTTAACTTAAAGGCAGGTGAACATAAGTAATAATTGTCAAATGTAAGGATACTGAGGACTGGGACGCACATATAACTGCACGTATCCAAGGATATGTATACGTGTCCCGACGCGTTTCCTTAATATAACATATCTGAATGTATCCACTATTATAATGAGCTAAGACCCCAAAATCATCAGGGGACACGGGGCTTAGTAATGTGGCTCCTGTCAGTCAAATAGTTGCCACTGTAATAGATATCCCAGTGTATCAACAATGTGGGGGTAATGGGTTAAACGATACCCTCCAAGGTAGAGACTGAGGACCAAGTGAGGCATATGAAAAACCTATAGGGACACATAGAGAGAGGTAGAGTAAATACAGACCCCCATCCAAGTGTCCCTGCTGCCCACCTCTTGTCAGTATATCGCATGTACTTACATTACTGCTGGAGCGGTCTCACAAGTCTCCAGGGTAAGTGGCCCACAGGTTCAGTGTGCCATCATGTGAGGTGTATGCCTGGCTGGTGCGCCTTGGCGCGCTGTATTTGAGAGCGGAAGGGGGGAGGGCGCTGGTCCGTGCGCATGCGTCGCATGACGTCACATCCTCGTGACCCAGCCCGATCATGTGACGGGGTCAAACGGGGGTATGTGGTGTCACTACACGGCGCATGCGCCGTCGGACCGCGCGCTGCCGGAGAGGACTCGGTGCAGGGGAGGAGGCTTTACTGTTGGTGCCTGCCGGTCCGTCCGATGGGCGTCACTCAGTGGAGGGAGGCTGAGTTACCAGACCGCCCCCATGAGATGCGTCCCTGCAGTGTGGACTGCCGATGAAAGGGGGGGGGGGTGGAGCTACATGGGGGAGTATCTGTGCCAGCCCTAGTAGCTACAACACTTGTATTCCAGCAGTGTGAACTGCCGATGAAAGGGGGGTGGAGCTGCATTAGGGGAGTATATGTCCCAGCCCTCGTAGCTACAACACTTATGTCCCTAAGGTAGGGAACGATTAACCCCTTATTGTATGGACTAAATGGGACATTTTGGCGGGTTAAGGAACTAACCAACCCAGAAGGGGGAGACAGGGAGAGGCAAACTTACTGTAAATAGGATAATATAGAGAATAGGGTAAGGCAAATATGACACAGCCCTGTTCCTCTTCTTCTTCTTCCTCTTTTTTAGAGCAAGGCACTCGCTACCCGTTGCGCAATCAGAACCCAACACTACAATACTCATAGAACCAGTGGATGACAAATTGGTTATCAACCTGTCCTCCCGCCCATTGACTAGTAGAGAGATTAACCTTTTGAGGAAGGGGCTCTCCTTTGTTCCCACACATAGGTATGACGTCTTCCGGTGGGTCAAGGATCTCCACCTGTTTGCCCGGAAACTCAAGTGGCATAAGCACTTTAGACTCAAGGACCACAAAGAGAGTCGAGATCTGGGCATCCCGGTGGAGATCCTTGAAGATGTCCATTTGCTATACAGTTTGGACGCCATACCCGCCAATGTGGAGGGGAGAGGACCCTTCACTAACCTCAAAAGGAAGAGCACCAGGATGCCCCCGTTAGGCGAAGTCTCCTGCATTGATGTTTTTATTAAGCAAACCGTAGCCGAACTCCGCTCCTTGGAGTCAACTGTCACTCGCCTTAACTGTAGCAAGAAAGATATTGACATCATCAAGTCACTTGAGGGGGACAAGAACATAGTTATAAAGCCATCTGATAAGGGAGGCAATATTGTTCTCATGGACACCACAATATATAAATCTATGTGTCTTGCCATTTTGAGTGACATAGAGGGCTACGAGACCTTGCAGAACAATCCCACATTGAACTATCAGGGAGAACTATGCACAATACTCGCCAGCGCGAAAAGCACTGGACTTATCAATGGGGATGAATTTGAGTTCTTGTATCCCCCTCATCCTGTGACAGCTACATTCTACTGCCTCCCAAAAGTCCATAAGGACACAATACCCATGAGGGGACGCCCCATTGTGTCAGGGGTGGGCAGCCTGTCACAGAATGCGGGCATTTACATCGACCGTCTCCTTAGCCCATTTGTGCAAGCACTGCCATCTTATATAAGAGACACTGGGGACTTACTAACTAAACTCGAACACATCTGCATCGAACCGGAGTGGTTCCTGGCGTCAATTGACGTGGAGGCACTGTATTCTTCAATCCCCTATGATAAGGGATTGGGGGCAGTCGCTCATTTTTTAAGAGCAAGAGGTTGCCAATATATGGCACACAGTGACTTTGTCCTGGTACTCCTGCAATTCATCCTCACTAGGAACTTCTTTTTGTTTGATGGCCGGATGTACCACCAGCTCAGGGGCACAGCGATGGGCAGTTCCTGTGCGCCATCGTACGCTAATTTGCTCCTGGGCTGGTGGGAGGAGACTTTGGTCTTTGGGGACACACCGAGTGAATTCACGGAACATGTTGCCCTTTGGTCCCGCTACATAGATGACATATTCATCTTGTGGAGTGGGACCAAGGGGCAGTTCAGTGAGTTTGTCCAGGAGCTCAACACCAACCCTATCGGGCTCAAATTCACTTCATCCATCACGAGGGATGATCTCCCCTTCCTAGATATAACCATCTCAAGGAACGATGTGGGCGGGTTGAGGACTACCATTTACCGTAAACCCACAGCCACCAACTCACTCTTGAGATGGGATAGCTGTCACCCTGTCCCACTCAAACGGGGAATTCCCTTCGGACAATATATTCGCCTCAGACGCAATTGTTCTGAACTAAGCGAGTTCAAACAACAGGCATCCATCATGAGAACCAGGTTCCGTGAACGTGGCTACCCAGATAGGATTCTGAGACAGGCATATCAGAAGGCACTGGGACACAATAGGACCACCCTGTTATGTCCCACCAAACAGTCTAACTGTGACAATAAGAAAACCATTAGGATAATAGGTACTTTCGACTCTGCCGCAACCCAAGTAAAAAGGATTCTTGGCCGCAACTGGGAGACCCTTTTGATGGATCCCGACCTAGCTGAAGTCCTGACCCCTGATCCCTCGGTTACCTTCAGAAGAGGCACCAACTTGAGGGACAGATTAGTACACAGCCATTTTAGTCCCACGGTTAACCAAAGGACGTGGCTGGACAGTGATACTGTAGGTTGCTACAAGTGTGGCCATTGTAGCTTTTGCAACTGGTTGATTAAAGGCAAGTCCTTCACGGGGTACCCACCGGACATAACCCACATGATTAAACAATTCATCAACTGCCGCAGCGTAGGGGTGGTATACCTTCTTAGCTGCGAATGCGGTTTACGCTATGTGGGCAAAACCCGGAGGGAACTCCGTAAACGGATGAGCGAACATCTTGGGGACATCCGCAATGGAAGGGAAACACCGATAGCCAGACATGTACTCTCGTCGCATGGCGGCCGTACATCAGCTATTAAATTCATGGGAATTGAAAAAATCAATAAACCTGTTAGAGGAGGCGATTGGGATAGGCGGATCCTCCAGCGAGAATGCTGGTGGATTTTTAAATTGAATACGCCCCACCCTCACGGCCTAAATGAACAACTACAGTTTGGCTGCTATATCTGAATTTTCTCCCCTCCATCGGTAGCATTGCCTGTGAAGCTTATTTAACTACTGGCACAACTTCCTCCCCGTGACCTATTAATTTCTCCCCCAATCATATTTGCCTTACCCTATTCTCTATATTATCCTATTTACAGTAAGTTTGCCTCTCCCTGTCTCCCCCTTCTGGGTTGGTTAGTTCCTTAACCCGCCAAAATGTCCCATTTAGTCCATACAATAAGGGGTTAATCGTTCCCTACCTTAGGGACATAAGTGTTGTAGCTACGAGGGCTGGGACATATACTCCCCTAATGCATATACTCCCCTAATGCAGCTCCACCCCCCTTTCATCGGCAGTTCACACTGCTGGAATACAAGTGTTGTAGCTACTAGGGCTGGCACAGATACTCCCCCATGTAGCTCCACCCCCCCCCCCCCTTTCATCGGCAGTCCACACTGCAGGGACGCATCTCATGGGGGCGGTCTGGTAACTCAGCCTCCCTCCACTGAGTGACGCCCATCGGACGGACCGGCAGGCACCAACAGTAAAGCCTCCTCCCCTGCACCGAGTCCTCTCCGGCAGCGCGCGGTCCGACGGCGCATGCGCCGTGTAGTGACACCACATACCCCCGTTTGACCCCGTCACATGATCGGGCTGGGTCACGAGGATGTGACGTCATGCGGCGCATGCGCACGGACCAGCGCCCTCCCCCCTTCCGCTCTCAAATACAGCGCGCCAAGGCGCACCAGCCAGGCATACACCTCACATGATGGCACACTGAACCTGTGGGCCACTTACCCTGGAGACTTGTGAGACCGCTCCAGCAGTAATGTAAGTACATGCGATATACTGACAAGAGGTGGGCAGCAGGGACACTTGGATGGGGGTCTGTATTTACTCTACCTCTCTCTATGTGTCCCTATAGGTTTTTCATATGCCTCACTTGGTCCTCAGTCTCTACCTTGGAGGGTATCGTTTAACCCATTACCCCCCACACTGTTGATACACTGGGATATCTATTACAGTGGCAACTATTTGACTGACAGGAGCCACATTACTAAGCCCCGTGTCCCCTGATGATTTTGGGGTCTTAGCTAGGGATGAGCGAACTCGAACTGTATAGTTCGGGTTCGTACCGAATTTTGGGGTGTCCGTGACACGGACCCGAACCCGGACATTTTCGTAAAAGTCCGGGTTCGGGTTCGGTGTTCGTCGCTTTCTTCGCGCTTTTGTGACGCTTTCTTGGCGCTTTTTGAAAGGCTGCAAAGCAGCCAATCAACAAGCGTCATACTACTTGCCCCAAGAGGCCATCACAGCCATGCCTACTATTGGCATGGCTGTGATTGGCCAGAGCACCATGTGACCCAGCCTCTATTTAAGCTGGAGTCACATAGCGCCGCCCGTCACTCTGCTCTGATTAGCGTAGGGAGAGGTTGCGGCTGCGACAGTAGGGCGAGATTAGGCAGATTAACTCCTCCAAAGGACTTGATTAACTGATCGATCTGCAGCTGTGGATCATTGAGCTGCTGATCCTCAATTGCTCACTGTTTTTAGGCTGCACAGACCGTTTGTCAGTCTCATTTTTCTGGGGTGATCGGCGGCCATTTTGTGTCTTGTGGTGCGCCAGCACAAGCTGCGACCAAGTGCATTTAACCCTCAATGGTGTGGTTGTTTTTTGGCTAAAGCCTACATCAGGGTGAAGCTGTCACACCAAGTGCATTTAACCAGCAATAGTCTGTTCATTTTTTGGCCATATACAAAATCAGGGGCAAGCTGCGCCTGTCACCAAGTGCATTTAACCCTCAATGGTGTGGTTGTTTTTTGGCTAAAGCCTACATCAGGGTGAAGCTGTCACACCAAGTGCATTTAACCAGCAATAGTCTGTTCATTTTTTGGCCATATACAAAATCAGGGGCAAGCTGCGCCTGTCACCAAGTGCATTTAACCCTCAATGGTGTGGTTGTTTTTTGGCTAAAGCCTACATCAGGGTGAAGCTGTCACACCAAGTGCATTTAACCAGCAATAGTCTGTTCATTTTTTGGCCATATACAAAATCAGGGGCAAGCTGCGCCTGTCACCAAGTGCATTTAACCCTCAATGGTGTGGTTGTTTTTTGGCTAAAGCCTACATCAGGGTGAAGCTGTCACACCAAGTGCATTTAACCAGCAATAGTCTGTTCATTTTTTGGCCATATCCCAGTCTAATTCTGTCACTAAATCCATACCGGTCACCCAGCGCCTAAATACTAGGCCTCAAATTTATATCCAGCTAAATCTGTCCCTAGTGCTGTAGCTGGGCGAGTTATTTAGTGTCCGTTCAAGCACATTTCTTGTTCTGGGTTGAAATACAATTCTCAATTTAGCAATTTCATAATTTAGTGGTTCCTGCTATATCAGAGCTCTTTGAAATCTATCCCAAAAAGGGTATATAATATTGAAGGTGCACATAGGGTCATTCAGAGTAACTTCACACACACCCGCTACTGTGTATTTCCAAGTCTAATTCTGTCACTAAATCCATACCGGTGACCCAGCGCCTAAATACTAGGCCTCAAATTTAATTCCCTCTAAATCTCTCGTTACCCACCGCTGTACTGTTGTTGCTGGGCAAGATATTTAGTGTCCGTCAAAGCACATTTTTTGTTCTGGGTTGAAGTACAATTCCCAATTTAGCAATTTCATAATTTAGTGGTTTCTGCTATATCAGAGCTATTTGAAATCTATCCCAAAAAGGGTATATAATATTGAAGGTGCACATAGGGTCATTCAGAATAACTTCACACACACCCGCTACTGTGTATTTCCAAGTCTAATTCTGTCACTAAACCCATACCTGTCACCCAGCGCCTAAATACTAGGCCTCAAATTTAAATCCCTCTAAATCTCTCGTTACCGTTGTCCTGTTGTAGCTGGGAAAGTTATTTAGTGCCCGTCAAAGCACATTTTTTGTTCTGGGTTGAAGTACAATTCCCAATTTAGCAATTTCATAATTTAGTGGTTCCTGCTATATCAGAGCTATTTGAAATCTATCCCAAAAAGGGTATATAATATTGAAGGTGCACATAGGGTCATTCAGAATAACTTCACACACACCCGCTACTGTGTATTTCCAAGTCTAATTCTGTCACTAAATCCATACCGGTGACCCAGCGCCTAAATACTAGGCCTCAAATTTAATTCCCTCTAAATCTCTCGTTACCCACCGGTGTACTGTTGTTGCTGGGCAAGATATTTAGTGTCCGTCAAAGCACATTTTTTGTTCTGGGTTGAAGTACAATTCCCAATTTAGCAATTTCATAATTTAGTGGTTTCTGCTATATCAGAGCTATTTGAAATCTATCCCTAAAAGGGTATATAATATTGAAGGTGCACATAGGGTCATTCAGAATAACTTCACACACACGCTTCTGTGCATTTCCAAGTCTAATTCTGTCACTAAATCCATACCGGTGACCCAGCGCCTAAATACTAGGCCTCAAATTTAAATCCCTCTAAATCTCTCGTTACCCACCACTGTACTGTTGTTGCTGGGCAAGATATTTAGTGTCCGTCAAAGCACATTTTTTGTTCTGGGTTGAAGTACAATTCCCAATTTAGCAATTTCATAATTTAGTGGTTTCTGCTATATCAGAGCTATTTGAAATCTATCCCTAAAAGGGTATATAATATTGAAGGTGCACATAGGGTCATTCAGAATAACTTCACACACACGCTTCTGTGCATTTCCAAGTCTAATTCTGTCACTAAATCCATACCGGTGACCCAGCGCCTAAATACTAGGCCTCAAATTTAAATCCCTCTAAATCTCTCGTTACCCACCACTGTACTGTTGTTGCTGGGCAAGATATTTAGTGTCCGTCAAAGCACATTTTTTGTTCTGGGTTGAAGTACAATTCCCAATTTAGCAATTTCATAATTTAGTGGTTTCTGCTATATCAGAGCTATTTGAAATCTATCCCTAAAAGGGTATATAATATTGAAGGTGCACATAGGGTCATTCAGAATAACTTCACACACACGCTTCTGTGCATTTCCAAGTCTAATTCTGTCACTAAATCCATACCGGTGACCCAGCGCCTAAATACTAGGCCTCAAATTTAAATCCCTCTAAATCTCTCGTTACCCACCGCTGTACTGTTGTTGCTGGGCAAGATATTTAGTGTCCGTCAAAGCACATTTTTTGTTCTGGGTTGAAGTACAATTCCCAATTTAGCAATTTCATAATTTAGTGGTTTCTGCTATATCAGAGCTATTTGAAATCTATCCCTAAAAGGGTATATAATATTGAAGGTGCACATAGGGTCATTCAGAATAACTTCACACACACGCTTCTGTGCATTTCCAAGTCTAATTCTGTCACTAAATCCATACCGGTGACCCAGCGCCTAAATACTAGGCCTCAAATTTAAATCCCTCTAAATCTCTCGTTACCCACCACTGTACTGTTGTTGCTGGGCAAGATATTTAGTGTCCGTCAAAGCACATTTTTTGTTCTGGGTTGAAGTACAATTCCCAATTTAGCAATTTCATAATTTAGTGGTTTCTGCTATATCAGAGCTATTTGAAATCTATCCCTAAAAGGGTATATAATATTGAAGGTGCACATAGGGTCATTCAGAATAACTTCACACACACGCTTCTGTGCATTTCCAAGTCTAATTCTGTCACTAAATCCATACCGGTGACCCAGCGCCTAAATACTAGGCCTCAAATTTAAATCCCTCTAAATCTCTCGTTACCCACCACTGTACTGTTGTTGCTGGGCAAGATATTTAGTGTCCGTCAAAGCACATTTTTTGTTCTGGGTTGAAGTACAATTCCCAATTTAGCAATTTCATAATTTAGTGGTTTCTGCTATATCAGAGCTATTTGAAATCTATCCCTAAAAGGGTATATAATATTGAAGGTGCACATAGGGTCATTCAGAATAACTTCACACACACGCTTCTGTGCATTTCCAAGTCTAATTCTGTCACTAAATCCATACCGGTGACCCAGCGCCTAAATACTAGGCCTCAAATTTAAATCCCTCTAAATCTCTCGTTACCCACCGCTGTACTGTTGTTGCTGGGCAAGATATTTAGTGTCCGTCAAAGCACATTTTTTGTTCTGGGTTGAAGTACAATTCCCAATTTAGCAATTTCATAATTTAGTGGTTTCTGCTATATCAGAGCTATTTGAAATCTATCCCTAAAAGGGTATATAATATTGAAGGTGCACATAGGGTCATTCAGAATAACTTCACACACACGCTTCTGTGCATTTCCAAGTCTAATTCTGTCACTAAATCCATACCGGTGACCCAGCGCCTAAATACTAGGCCTCAAATTTAAATCCCTCTAAATCTCTCGTTACCCACCGCTGTACTGTTGTTGCTGGGCAAGATATTTAGTGTCCGTCAAAGCACATTTTTTGTTCTGGGTTGAAGTACAATTCCCAATTTAGCAATTTCATAATTTAGTGGTTCCTGCTATATCAGAGCTATTTGAAATCTATCCCAAAAAGGGTATATAATATTGAAGGTGCACATTGGGTCATTCAGAATAACTTCACACACACCCGCTACTGTGTATTTTCAAGTCTAATTCTGTCACTAAACCCATACCTGTCACCCAGCGCCTAAATACTAGGCCTCAAATTTAAATCCCTCTAAATCTCTCGTTACCCACCGCTGTACTGTTGTTGCTGGGCAAGATATTTAGTGTCCGTCAAAGCACATTTTTTGTTCTGGGTTGAAGTACAATTCCCAATTTAGCAATTTCATAATTTAGTGGTTTCTGCTATATCAGAGCTATTTGAAATCTATCCCTAAAAGGGTATATAATATTGAAGGTGCACATAGGGTCATTCAGAATAACTTCACACACACGCTTCTGTGCATTTCCAAGTCTAATTCTGTCACTAAATCCATACCGGTGACCCAGCGCCTAAATACTAGGCCTCAAATTTAAATCCCTCTAAATCTCTCGTTACCCACCGCTGTACTGTTGTTGCTGGGCAAGATATTTAGTGTCCGTCAAAGCACATTTTTTGTTCTGGGTTGAAGTACAATTCCCAATTTAGCAATTTCATAATTTAGTGGTTTCTGCTATATCAGAGCTATTTGAAATCTATCCCTAAAAGGGTATATAATATTGAAGGTGCACATAGGGTCATTCAGAATAACTTCACACACACGCTTCTGTGCATTTCCAAGTCTAATTCTGTCACTAAATCCATACCGGTCACCCAGCGCCTAAATACTAGGCCTCAAATTTATATCCCGCTGAATTTGAATACAATACATTGGGCCAAATAATATATTTGTTGTTGTGGTGAACCATAACAATGAGAAAAACATCTAGTAAGGGACGCGGACGTGGACATGGTCGTGGTGGTGTTAGTGGACCCTCTGGTGCTGGGAGAGGACGTGGCCGTTCTGCCACATCCACACGTCCTAGTGTACCAACTACCTCAGGTCCCAGTAGCCGCCAGAATTTACAGCGATATATGGTGGGGCCCAATGCCGTTCTAAGGATGGTAAGGCCTGAGCAGGTACAGGCATTAGTCAATTGGGTGGCCGACAGTGGATCCAGCACGTTCACATTATCTCCCACCCAGTCTTCTGCAGAAAGCGCACAGATGGCGCCTGAAAACCAACCCCATCAGTCTGTCACATCACCCCCATGCATACCAGGGAAACTGTCTCAGCCTCAAGTTATGCAGCAGTCTCTTATGCTGTTTGAAGACTCCGCTGGCAGGGTTTCCCAAGGGCATCCACCTAGCCCTTCCCCAGCGGTGAAAGACATAGAATGCACTGACGCACAACCACTTATGTTTCCTGATGATGAGGACATGGGAATACCACCTCAGCATGTCTCTGATGATGACGAAACACAGGTGCCAACTGCTGCGTCTTTCTGCAGTGTGCAGACTGAACAGGAGGTCAGGGATCAAGACTGGGTGGAAGACGATGCAGGGGACGATGAGGTCCTAGACCCCACATGGAATGAAGGTCGTGCCACTGACTTTCACAGTTCGGAGGAAGAGGCAGTGGTGAGACCGAGCCAACAGCGTAGCAAAAGAGGGAGCAGTGGGCAAAAGCAGAACACCCGCCGCCAAGAGACTCCGCCTGCTACTGACCGCCGCCATCTGGGACCGAGCACCCCAAAGGCAGCTTCAAGGAGTTCCCTGGCATGGCACTTCTTCAAACAATGTGCTGACGACAAGACCCGAGTGGTTTGCACGCTGTGCCATCAGAGCCTGAAGCGAGGCATTAACGTTCTGAACCTGAGCACAACCTGCATGACCAGGCACCTGCATGCAAAGCATGAACTGCAGTGGAGTAAACACCTTAAAACCAAGGAAGTCACTCAGGCTCCCCCTGCTACCTCTTCTGCTGCTGCCGCCTCGGCCTATTCTGCTGCTGCCGCCTCGGCCTCTTCCTCCGCCTCTGGAGGAACGTTGGCACCTGCCGCCCAGCAAACAGGGGATGTACCACCAACACCACCACCACCACCTCCGTCACCAAGCGTCTCAACCATGTCACACGCCAGCGTTCAGCTCTCCATCTCACAAACATTTGATAGAAAGCGTAAATTCCCACCTAGCCACCCTCGATCCCTGGCCCTGAATGCCAGCATTTCTAAACTACTGGCCTATGAAATGCTGTCATTTAGGCTGGTGGACACAGACAGCTTCAAACAGCTCATGTCGCTTGCTGTCCCACAGTATGTTGTTCCCAGCCGGCACTACTTCTCCAAGAGAGCCGTGCCTTCCCTGCACAACCAAGTATCCGATAAAATCAAGTGTGCACTGCGCAACGCCATCTGTAGCAAGGTCCACCTAACCACAGATACGTGGACCAGTAAGCACAGGCCAGGGACGCTATATCTCCCTAACTGCACACTGGGT